>NW_028227263.1:1471666-2207500 GCF_978045245.1 Mus caroli
GTGGCTGAGGAAAGCACTTGACACCAACACTATCCTACACACACACTCATTCATGCATATGCACATGTACACACATGCATGTGTGTACACAAAGCATTTCAAGACAAGGGGATAGAGAGATGGCTCAGGGCTTAAGAGCACCAGCTGCTCTTCCAGAGGACCCAAGTTCAGTACCCAGCATGGTGGCTCACAACCACCTGTATCTCCAGTTGCAGGGATCTGTCATATTGTTTTCTGGCCTCAATGGACACTGCACCTATGTAGTGTATAGATATACATCCAACTAAACACTCTGCCAAGGATTTCCCAGCATCCAGTTCCCAGAGGAAGACAGTGAAAGGAGGGTATGGGGTCGATTGCATGGCTAAAAGCCATTTGGCAATTTAACTCTTTCTTTAACTCATTGCTAGTTTGTGGCCAAAAGCTGCTGACTTTTGGAAATTTAACTCCTGCTTATAGCAGGAGGAAATTAAGGAAAAGGCTTATTTACCTGGGATCTTTTTTTTTTCTGGTTCAAGGATCCCTGGGCTAGCCAGGCAAGAGAGTCCGAGTTTGTTAACTCTTCCTGAGCCAGAGAGGAAATAAAAAGGGAAACAAGATGAAGGTTAGGCACACAGCCACACACACTCTCTCTCTCTCTCTCTCTGGCTGGGCCTGACCACCTGTTTCATCAATTTTTACAAGTGCTCATACATATTTATATACATATACCTACACATATATAGCCAGACAGACATATACTTATTCATTTGGTGGATGGAGCAGAGCCCCGAAAGCCACACTTTATTTATTCTTTCTGAGTTCTTATACCTTCTTAGACAAAAGTTCTTTATAAATTACCTCACAGATAAAATGTTACAGATTTTATACAAGGGGAGTTACAGAAGGATGTTGATATTAAAAGCAGTGTTCCATTCTGTAAGCTCATAAGTTCAAAGCAACGATGTCACATAGCCTTGCTCTATCATAGTGGACACCTGTGGCTTTATCCTTGCACCTGACCTACAATGAGTGTTCTTCTTTCACAAATTTCACAAGTGTAATTCTCTTCTTAGTGCAATTCATGAATGCTCATTGTATTCCTTATTATGCAGCCTTTACTTACTATTCTGTGAGGAGGGGGCACATTCTATTCTTGACTCTAACTTTATTACATCTTTCTGGCAAAACAACTAAAATCATCTCCTAAAACTTTCTTCTTAAATTTATTTGAATCAAATCAGAAATGCTATAATTAATTCATCTAAACAGTATTAATTCATGAATGTTCATCTTCATGTTGATTTGTAGGAAATTTACCCAATAGGGTGGGCTGATACCCAGGAATCACTGGGCTATGTAATAATGACAGGAAAGGCATATCAGCAGCAAGGAGCAATCCTGGGACAAAGTCTCTGGGGCTGTGCCTCTCCAGAGTGCACCCATTGCAGCCATGTAAAGGGGCCATCTCCAGGAAACACACTTGCTTGCCATAGCCTTTCCTAGATGGCTTCTGTCAACATAAATAAATAAATAAATATTTGAAAAAGAATATCTGGATGAGTCATAGTTAAGTCAAGTAAATGAATTTATTGTCTAGACAGATATGCAGGGAAAGGATGGATAGCGCACACACCCCCATGGGTACAGGCTTCTTAAGAGAACCCTGCTTAAGTTTTAAAAGGCTACATGCTTCTGAATCTTTCTGAGTCATATCTCTCTAAGAATACAATTTATGAGGTTTAAAGACTAAGACAAGCTTAATATTTAAGTAAAAAGTTTAAGTTAAGTAAATATATATGCACTGCCTTTCTTATTTTTCTTAAAGATCCATACATGAGATTGTAAGCATCAAACTCAAGGGCAGAAGTGTTCTGGTTGGAGGTAAGCATGGTTCATCTGTTGTTTTGAGCATCCTTGTCTGCTGGCTTTAGGAAAATGCACATTATTCTGCAGGCAGTTTTGGCTTGATCAGCTGAGTTCTTGTGTCATGATGCTCAGTCAGCAGGAAAGGTGGACCAGGATGAGGGGCTTCCTCCTTCCTGCATCTCCACTTCTACCCTGCAACAGTTCGAGGAAAGCAGCTAGCCACCCAGACACCTGCGTGGCAGGAGATGGAACCTGCTGCAGGGTTAAAGACAGGACCACGTGGGAGGTCTCCCTAGTGAGGGTCCCTGGGGTCTGTAGCTGCCCTGTGACTTTTCACTAAGTATGCATTTAATTCACAAGCCTTTGCTGAGATAAGCTGCTGTCTTCAGAGGAGGGCCAAGGCACGGTCTGCTAGGGGTATCAAGTTGCTGAATTTAACTGTGCTCTTCGAATGTTTATCTGACCCAAAGAGTTCGAGGGCACCGGATATCCCAGACATCCTCTTGCTGGCACTATACTCACGGATCTTGTCTGTTCTCCTGCCTTACCCTTGTGGCTCCCTCCATCTTGCCCCAATCTACCTCCAAGCTGTCGGTGGTATGAAGGCTGTTGAAAGTACAGAGTGCTAGTTAATATTGTCAAATTAAGAAGATACAGAACACCATAAAGACAAACCTCCAGGAATGTCTGTAAGGGATTTTCTAGACTAGGCTAATTATATGGGAAGACCCACACTGAGTGTGAGTGGCTGGTGTCCTAGACTGAATAGAGAGGAGAAAATTGGGGTTGGAGAAATGGCTTAGCAGTTAAGAATACTGGCTGTTCTTCCAGGGGACCCTGGTTCAATCCCCACTACCCAAAGGGCAGCTCACAACTGTTACTCTAGTTCCATGGGATCCAAAGTTCTCTTCTGTTCTCCTCAAGCACACCATGCTCACATAGTACATGACTATTAGGAGGGCGGGGAGAGTCACTGCCTTCTCACAGACAGTCCCTCACATTGTCACTCATGTCCCAAACAGCTCCCCATTGAGACCCAAACTGAGAGGGTTGTGTCTCCAGCTCCAGGCTGGCCACAGAGATTCACACTTAGGAGGTATGCAGTGAGGCAGACTGTGTAAGAGGTGCACACCACCCCAGTACCACCACCAGCAGCAGATACCGTTGACTGAGGGTCGATGCTGTAGGCCCTGCAGAGTGCCCCACCTGCCTAGCACACCTAAGTGTGATGGAGCAGCCTCTGCCTGAGGACACCTAGTGGGATAGCTCATTCTGATTGTCACATTGACAGTTTATCTAGAAACATGGTCTCAATGAGGGATTATCTAGATCAGGCTGTACCGTAGGTGAACTGATTTGGCTGTGTTACTAGACATGGAAAGCCCCAGCCTGGAAGAGGGTGGCACCACTCCCTGGGTTTAGGTCTTGAACTGTGTAAGACTGAGAAAGGTACCTGCATGCAGTCACATCCTTCTGCTCTTGGTGTATGTGACATATCCAGCTGCTTCAAGTTCCAACCTCCTTGTATTCCCAGCAATGATGGACTGTAACCTAAAACTGCACACCAGACCAACACTTCCTTCTCTAAGTTGTATTTTGTCAGGGTGGTATCTCTCACCAGCAGGAACTAGACCACCCAGGGCTCCACAACAGTGTTGGAGGAGCAAACTGGGTCCTGGGATGGAATGGGCTTCAGGTCTAGTCCTCAGCTTCCAACACAGCACCCTTCTTGGAGGCTCTGACCTTGGATATTTGTCAAGGACAGGCTCTCTCCCAGCCCTGATCCCTCTTCAAATGCCAAACATAAGCTGTGCTCTCCTTACCTCCCTCCCCTCATCCCCTACCCTTCCCCCACCCCGTTCAAGGCAGGCTGGCCAACCCAGAGGCATGGACAGGCAAGCTGAGAGGTGATCTCTGGTATCTCTGTTATCCCCACAAAGAAGCCTTTGAAACCACCAGCCTCCTAGTCATGACAGGATGAGATCTGGCAACCAGTGTTAGGATGACATCTACTGGTCAGCTCTAAAATTCAGGGATTCCAGCCCAAATTGGCAACCTGGATTCATTAATCTAGGTTTCTCAAAGGACAGAGTCTCTGGGGACTAAACTCTTAGTTCCTGGTTCCTCCCCTGAACGATTGCCTGGGCCAGGATATTTCTACAAGCCCATGGGAGATCTGATGCTGCAGGTCTGAGAGCCACAGTGGCACAGAACCCATTGCTGCAGATATGCAAGTATTTATGGGGAAAACAGCACCACCTGGGTCAGAACACTCAGAGTTCAGCAAGGGAGCACACAGACAGGGTCCTGCTGCTGGGATGTGCCTCTGAGACATGGGGTCCAGTGGGAAGGTCTACTGGTGTGTGGTGCCGGTGACTTTCCCCCAGGGATGACATCATGGCTATGTCAGACTGAGGCTATGTTCCCACCTGAGGTTTTTGGAGTTTTTGTCTTAAGCACCATAAAAAGAAGCGTGGAGCCCAACCATGGACTCTGGGGACCGGGAGCCAGGCAGAACCACTGTGGGGTGGGTGGTACCTCTCAAGGGTGGTGCTGCAGTCCCCTCGTGGTTTACAGACATGGCTTATGAAGGAGCCAACAGCAAGTGGCTTCCCAACATGCACTATCAAGGTTAAAGGGACCTCAGTGAAGGTCAAAAGGGTGTATGATTATGGGACCCCTGCCTATCCAGGTTAAGGAGTACCTAGATGTCAAGGTTAAAGGGCATCTGATGAACCAACATTGTTAGTCAGTAGGTAGCTGCTTTGTTCATTTATTGTTCAGCCCAGGAGTTCCTTCAATCGCATGGCACAGACAGAACGGTGGCCACCATCTCTTCACACATGTCTAATTCTCCAAGTTGTCAGACTGGCTGGCTTCAGAGTCTGCCTCAGAAGGTCCAGTAGTCTCCGACGGCAACACCTACTGTCCAGGAGCTACAGTGGTGCCAAGCCTCTGCCTTGGCTTCATGACACAGCACTGGGGCCTTAAACAGACTCAGCTATGCACTGAGTCACCAGCACCTAATTTAGAGATGTTCCCTGTCACAGTAACCACCTTGTGCTCCCTGCTGTCAGATCCCACAGTGCATCACTTCACTGTAAGAGTCTCAGGGACTCGGAGAGTGAAAGTGGAACAGTTTATTATTTTAACCTTGCAGAGTTAGGTGTCAGCTTAGAGAAAAGGCAAAAGTGGCTGGCACATTGCTGCTGGCACAAAATGCATGCTTTTAAATTCCTAATTGCACTTTTCTGCTCCCTAAATCTCTCACTGGCTGAGTTCTTCATAGAGGCATGATCTTCCCCATATCTAGTGCTGCCCCCTCCCCCAGAGTCCTACCCTGTTAGCTCAGGACTCAAGAGTCCCTCCTTTTTGATCTGTGGACTCAGTCACCTAGCAGACAGCCTGTGACTTTTCAAACCTAGGATGAACTGAGAGCCTAGACAAGCAGCTGCCAGCTAGGGAAGACAGGGCCTAGTGCCTGCTGACTATCTGTGAGCTCTAAACGCACCTCAGATGGAAAGTGCACCGGAATGATTCATTCCTTAAGGCCTGGGCTTGTCTCCCTTACTATGTGTCAGTCTACATTTTCTGTTTTCAGTCACCAGTGTTCCCACTCACTTATTTGCAGATTTCAAGTCCCTGTGTGGACCTTTACATCGGCCTTTACAGTCTTGCTCCTGTCTCCCTTGGCTGCAGTTCCTGCATCTATAGTCAGACCTGATGAAATTGGCCTCACAGCAAACCCAGGAAGACCACATTCCCTGAAAGATGGAGACCCCTTGCACAGGATGGGGTGTTAGCACCCTCCCAGCCCCTGTGCCACACAACTCCCCTCCTTCCTGTAGGAGTGTGGCTTTGTGTGACTTGTGTCTATTAACTGTGATAAACACCCCCATGTCTCCTTATTGACAGTGAAACCCAGCAGATGACTCCTAAGTTCAGCCACTGGTGTTAAGATATCTTAGGATGCTATGAAGAGACACCATGATCAAGACAACTCTTATAAAGGCAAACATTCAGTTGGGGCTGGCTTACAATTTCAAAGGTTTAGTCCATTATCATCATGGTAGGAAGCATGGTAACATCCAGGCAGACATAGTGCTGGAGAAGGAGCTGAGAGTTCTACATCTTGATCCAAAGGCAGTCAGGAGGAAGGTACAATTTATACTGGGCAGAGCCTGAGCATAGGAGGAGACATCAAAGACCACTCCAACAGTGACACACTTCCTCCAGTAAGACCACACCTACTACAACAGGGCCATACCTTCTAATATTGCCACTCCCCATGGGCCAATCATTCAAGAACACGAATCTATGGGGGCCAGACTTATTCAAACTGTTATAGAAACCAAGTCCCCAAATCTATATATTAATGCTATTTGGAGGCCTTGGAAGGAAACTGGGGTTAAATGAAGTTGTAAGGGTGGGCCCCTTGATGGCATTTGTGGCATTATAATAAGAGAAATCCCCCCTCCCACATACACGTAACAGCCTAACAGGAAGCCATCAAGGAGAACTCTTAAAAATTGTGATACGGATGCTGAAATGTAGCTCTTCAGTTGACAGCTCCTGGCAGGGGTGCAGGTAGAGGACTCAGTTGTCTTTAAGGGGCTGGTCACTGGGAGTTTGACCATGCACTGGAGCACATTTTTTTCCCTTTTTTTCTTTCTTTCTTCTTTTTTTTGGGGGTAGAGAAGTCACAAAGGTGGGAGGAGGTTAGACATGAGAGGACTGGGAAGTGAGCGTGATCAAAGTGCATGATGTGAAACTCCCAAATAATCAATAAAAATATTTTGTTGGAGGAAAAAAATAAAATGGCTCCTAACAACAACAACAAAAGACAAGAGGAGGAAGAAGACTCAACTTTACTGTTACTGTCTCACTGTTACTGTCTCAGCACACAATGCTTTGTACCATATTCTAATAAGGCAACATCACCTTCACAGAGGCCAGTGTCATGTTCCTGAGTCTGTGAGCTAAATAAACCTTTGTTCTTTATAAGTTACCAAGTATCAGGTATTTTGTTACAGCAACAAAAATAGTTCTAAGAAACTCATAATGAGTGACAAAATTACACATGATGATGGCTTTACCAGAAGGTCCCAAGTGAGGGTGGTGACCCTTAATTCAGGGTGCAGGCAGCAGGGTGATTGGCAAACCACACTTTGTGGCACTGGGAACTGGGGGTGCTTGTTATGCAGCACTGTTGACTTATCCTGACCAATACACCAGAAGAATCAGTGCCTACTGCACTGGCATGCTACAGGAGCCACCCAGACACCAGGCAGTCAGCCCTTGTTACACACTTTTACTGTCCTTCAGGAGAAAGGAGGCCTTGCTCTGAGCTTGTTTTGATTATGTCCTGCTCAGTATGGCTAAGGCCCAGCCTAGGCGTGATGATGTTGGCTCAGGTGATGGAACCCAAAATCCACCAGTCAGAAGCATCTTCTAAATATGACAGAAGGACCAATTTCCAAATACTCATGATTTGTGATCCACATGTCCTTGAACAGAGGGAGAGAAGACAAGATGGAGGCACCTATCCAGGCACTATACTTGGCATATGGAGAGACAGTCACCTAGAGGGAGGAGAAGACCCACATCAAAAAAAAAAAAATCACCCTGGACTAACTAGAAAGCTATCCATGAAACACACCTGCCTGAGTTTGACAATTTTAGTCCATCCCTAGGACCCACATAATAGAAAATTAACTTTTTAAATTAAGAGTTATGAGAGCCTTGGTGGTACATGCCTGTGATTCTAATACTCAGGAGGCAGAGGCAGGAGGATCTAGAACAGGCTATCAACACAGCAAGTTCCAGAACAGCCAGGGATACATAGTGAGATCTGTTTCAGAAGGAGACTAAAGAAATAGGATCAGGCAAAAGGACCTGAGTTTAGATCTTCAGAACCCATGTATGAAGCTAGACATGCCAACCATATCCACATGCATACACACATGAATGTAAAATACAAAAAGGAGCCTATATGCTTGTCTTGACCCCCATAGCTCATCATCCTTGATGCCATGATGCCACCTTCTGATCAGATTCAGTACTCCAGCTCTGCCACTGCCCACCCTGCAAGCTGCAGCCCCTTCCCATCTGCCACTCCTCCCACACCAGATTAGCTTGTTGTGTCCTCTCTCTCTCTCTCTCTCTCTCTCTCTCTCTCTCTCTCTCTCTCTCTCTCTCTCTCTCTCGTAAATGCCAGGGACTTCTGTCACTTTTGCTTATTGGTGCAATTCCTAGACCTTAGCCAATCTAGAACTACTCATGGATCAACCCCTGAAGGCCTCTGATGAGGTTTGGGCCAATACCTTCACACAGAAGTCTGGAGAGACCAGCATTGCCATCTCTTTCTGCATCCGAAATCGTAGGCCAGTACAGGCACTGGTGCCACCAGTCAGTATGATATAATTGAATAGAGTCCTCAGGTGGGATTTCTCACAGGACATGATGCTCTCCAGGGTGAGCATGTGGATCCCTGGGTTGGCTCTCTCTGGGGGAAATGCACAAGAAGGCTTTGAGATCAGAGGCTTCCCCATTTTTAGTATTTCAGGGAGGGATACCTTCCAGATTCTGAATAGACCCAAGGGCCACCAGGAACCTTGAGGTTCCGTGGACTTCAAGTGGGTCACAAGCTTGTCCTGCCAGCACTATCACTGACAAGAGTTGACCCTCGGTGGTTCAAACAAGGTTGGTGCCACATGTTTTGTGAGTGTTTGTAGGGCAGTGTCCCCACTCAGCCTTGGAAAGTGCCACTAGGTAACTGTTTTCACTTGTCACATGTTCCATAAGCAAGCAACAGACACCAGCCTTGAACGATGTGTGTATCATGTAGCTATAGCTCATGTCCCTCGGGGCAGTGCATGCCAATCAGCACCCCTCACTCCTTGCACAGGGTGATCGTGGGCTAAGGGCTAAAGAACTAATACAATGGAGTGCTTCAGGTGTGCCTGGCAGAGGGCTCTGCTGACATCAGGAGCCTGAGGCTTCAT
Organism: Mus caroli; assembly: GCF_978045245.1. Classification (NCBI taxonomy): domain Eukaryota; kingdom Metazoa; phylum Chordata; class Mammalia; order Rodentia; family Muridae; genus Mus; species Mus caroli. The sequence goes on from NW_028227263.1 coordinate 1,480,519, forward strand.
TCCTCCCTGGGATCCACCTGGCCTCTGGGGAGTTCTTTAATGACTTCTCTACAGTGGCATGTATTGTATCTTTAAAAACTGTGTGGTCTACCATGCTTACAATCCCACATCTTGAGAAACTGAGGCAGGCAGGTTGCCACAAGTTTAAGTTAAGCCTAGACAATATAATGATTTCCAGACTAGCCTGGGCTACAGAGCAAACACCAAAAGCAGAGAAAAGACTTCACGCTTTGTACTATATAGCACAGAATAGAGAGCTAAGCCCCCTTAGCCACAGAGTATGTCCACATATGACACAAATGACTTGAAGACTTAGATCATAGGGAACAGTGGTTTTCCGTGACCTTCCTTTTCCGTGGGGATTTCACAGTCCGTTGCTTTCTTTTTGTTGAAACAGTGGCTCACTGTGTAGCCCAGGCTGACTATGAACTCATGGTCATCTTCCTGCTTCTGCATCCCAATGTGCACCACTGTCTGGCTGAGCTATATCACTCACTGTTCCAGAGAGAGGGTGACTCTGAGAGCTAATACTGTCTGCATGAAAGATCTAGAATCATGGAGACAAGCATCTAGGCACATCTGAGTTTCTAGATTGGGTTAATTAAAGAGGAAAGACCCACCCTGAATGTGGGCGACACCATGAACTGTGATCCTGGACACGGTATAACGTATAACGGAGAATGGGAGCCAAGCACCAGCATCCATTCCTCTTCCTGCCTGTGGATGCAGTGTGGCCAGACACCTCGAATTCCTGATAGACAATAACCTTGAACTATCAGTCAAACTTCTTTTCTTAAGTTGCTTTTGCCAGGCAATTTTTTTCCCACAGCAATGAGAAGACCAATTAACACCAATCCAAGCCAACAGTCATTAAAAACCCTCAGGAACAGGGCAGTGGTAGCACATGCCTTTAACTCCAGCACTCAGGAGACAGAGGCCTGTGTATCTCTGAATTTGAGGCCATTCTGGCTGGGTGTGGTGGTGCACTCCTTTAATCCCAGCACTCGGGAGGCAGAGGAGGGCTGATTTCTGAGTTCGAGGCCAGTCTGGTCTAAAGAGTGAGTTGCAGGATGCCAGGGCTACACAAAGAAACCGTGTCTCAAAAAAAAAAAAAAAAAAAAAACCACACACACAAAATAATAATGATGATAATAATGCTAATAATAATAGTATAAAAATCCACTGGCCATTCAGACACTTAAAGTTCTCACAAATGTCTGTGCCTTGTGCTTCTGCCTTAACTGGCTTCATTGTTCCATTTTAAAGTCTCCCGAACTGGCAGAGTTATAAATAGCAGGCTATGGAAGCAAGTGCTGTGATTGCCCTTCATCCCATCTGCAGTTGGGCTAAGACTTCTGGGGAGGAATTGAGGGGTCAGCAAAGTAACAGGAATGAGTGGGAGACAGTACCATGGAGACTTTAGAGCAGGAAAATCCTAGAGCAGAATGCCCCGCCACCACACTACCACACCCTCCTTCTTACAGCGTTCTATGCCAAGGGTCTATTGAACCACTGCCCCGAGACGACTCACCCAGGAGGCTGGTGTCGAAGAGCGCCTCTGAGCACATGAAAGCCTCTTGCCCTAGGTTGATTTCCTTGCCATCTGGCAGTGTGAATTTCTTCTGGAAGGATGGTGCTGAAGTTTTTGACATCTCCATGTTGTAGTCCAGTGCCACATAGCTGTATTTGTCTTTCAGGTCTCGGATGTACTCGAGGTCAGCTGTAGGGCAAGATCAAGAAGCAAGGGCATGTAGGGTGCTACTTGTGGGAGTAGGCATATGGGAGATGGCCCACTCTTAGGCAGCCACCATGTCCATGTAACCCCTTCAGCAGGGTCTTGGCCAGGCTATGGGCCAGGCTTTAGAAGGACAGAGAGCATGGGGAAGTAACCCCTTCTGCACAAGAGGCACAGAGCTGGATCTCTTCAGCATACCCTAAGATGTAACCCTGCTGTGTATGGTGTTTGTGAGGCCAAGAAAATGTGATTCATGTTCATTACCTGGGTATTCTGGAATGCCCCATGCCTGTGGATTCTCAGGAGGAGTGACCACAGCTGGTGAGAACCCTTGTTTAGAAAACCCTAGCAAGCTATCTCCCTTTCCTTCCTAGGTTTCTGACAACAGGTTTGAAAGCCAGATGTGGCTTTTGACCAGGCTTCCACATAGTATCTGTTGTTGTCATGGAGCTTTGACTAAAAGGGACTTCCCTGATTCCCTGTGCTGCTCATTTGCTGGCCCCACCTGACCTGCCTCTTCCTCCTCTACTTCATCCTCCAACTCATCTCCTTCTTCAGCTCTCCTTTCTCCTCTAACTCCTCCTCCATCTTCTATCTTCTCCAACTCCTTCTCTAAGTCCTCCTCCAACTCTCCTTCCTCCTCATTTCCTTCCTCCTATTTCTCCTCCCCCTTTTTCTTCTTCATCCTCTTCTCCTTGTTCTTCCTTCCCTTCCCCATACTCTCCTCTTCCTTTTACACCAATTGCCCACTCCTCCTCTCCTTCTCCTCCTCTCTTCCTCTTCTTCTGAAACAGGGTCTCATGGCCTCCAGCACACTTGTAACTGAAGATGTCCTTGAATGCTAATCCTCCTGCCTCCACCTTCAAGTACCATGATTAGATCTATGTGCTGCTACTCCTGGCCTAACCCAACCTCCTTGCCTGTGTCTCTTCCATCCTCTTTCCAAAGCCTGGAGGTTCCTCTGCACTGTCTGCTTCTCCCTTACTTGTCTTCCCTTCCCTGGCTACAGGGACTCTGTTGTATCCTAATGTTTCCTCCTTCACCTGGTTTTTACCTCTTTTGGTATTTCTCTCTCTCTCTCTCTCTCTCTCTTTCCCTTTATAAACTTCTATTTTCTTCATCTGCAAGGATGAGCATAATCAGCATTTGAGAGTATCCTAGGAGACCAGATGGATGGTCCTCATTCACATTCTTTCTAAGAGTAGGCAGCCAAGAACATGCAAGGACTCCAGCCTGAGCAGTTCACATCATCATTCTAATTGACCAGAAAAGGCCAATGGCCTATTGGAAACCAGTGTCATGCGTATTGTATAAGCTAAGACTCTAGCCCAGGAAGTAGGCACAAAGGGGACAAGCATTGATTGCCCTGGTGCTGTGTGTATTTTGATGCTAATTCCACTTCCCCCAGAGGAGGGGCTGCTTCAGATGAGGAGTGAATGAGTACTCAGCTGACTTCATGTGAACCTTCTCCCCATTTTAACTTGTAAAATAAAGGCTAGAGCTGGTGATTGGGCAGTGGAAGGAAAGGTGGAGCAAAAAGTTTTAGAGAAGGAAGGAGAAAAAGAAGGAGGGGGGACAAGGAGAGGATGGAGTGAGAGGAAGATGGAAGAAGAGGAGGGAGAAGGGAAATGTAGCAGAAGCACATTACCTGGAGAAACCACAAGTTATAAGGGATCTTACAGCTAGGGGATACAGTAGTGTAGTGGTAGATCTACCCAATCTAGGCGTGCAGCTTGTATTCATTTTAATTGAGTCGTGTTTTCATCACATGGGCTTATTTGGGTTGGAGATTTACTGCAACAATCCTGTCTAAGCCCTAGTGAAAGACCTAAGGCTCTTGCTGCTTATGGGATACTGGTCAACTCTCTGCAATAGAATATCATACATATCCTCATAGGCAAGCCCCAAGCCATCAGGAAATACTGAAATCCTCTTTTGAAACCCTGTCTCAATAGAGATGGATGACATTCCTGAGGCTGACACTTGAGGTTGTCCTTTAGTCTCTGAATACACCTATACACATATGCACTGAGAGTGAAGGACCTTATCCACAACCCAGGTTTATTTGCCTGAGAATAGTTGTTTCCTACCTATGGTCTCTAACACATTCCCATTGTCGGACAGCAGTTTCATGAGGTATAGTGTCAGGTCTTGGCCAGCTATGTCCAGCTTGGTGGTTGACAAGTGCAAAGGATAGCCATTCATGACAGGCACGATGTAGGTCATCCCATCTCCAGATTCAATAGCTGTTCCTACATAAGAAGAAAGTCTGTCATTATGATGTGGGGGTACACAGCATGCCTTGGTGAGTGTTAGTTCTGTAGGAAGGGTGGTGGAGGGGAAATAACAGAAGGGAAGGAGGAAGGGCCAAGAAGCCAGCGTCTTCCCAAGGGATATGAACTGGAATGAAAGCTGACCACCAGCTTTGGATATAAGCCTGTAGGTTTTCTTGCTAAGTCAAGCATGCAATTTTACCAAGAGCTTCCAAAGAGATAAAAGAAGAAGTGTTGCCTGTGCATGGGTAGGCACTGAGACTCTCTGGGAGGTGGCCCTGCATTGGGAAAGCTTGAACATAATGACAGAGATGTGTGCTTAGTTAGCAAGGGCTCCAGGTTTGCTAGTTCAGAGAGGTTGTGACATGCTAAGGGGTGCATGGTAAGGGCCTATTGCATATGACACTGTAGTTCCTGGGGCTGACTGAGGTCTGGGTGGTTCTCTTTCTTGTTGAGCCTGGAGATCAAGAACTGCACATTTCAATTTAGCAAGGTTAAGTCCAGGGGGCTTCCCGTTCCAGCTTGTGACAGAGTTGGTTCTTTCTCAGCTGCAACAGCTGAAAATGACAGAGTCTATTCCCAAGACCTTGGCCATCATGCACGCATACACTATGGTCCCTGGAAGATGGGAGAACACAAGTAGATCACTGTCACTCATGACCACAGACACAAAACTCCAAACTGAAATTTTGGAAAATTGATTTCAACAAGTTTAAAAATAATTAAGTGGCCTTCGTTCCACAACTCAAAATCAATATTAAGTCATCATCATAAAGAGGAGGAAAGAAGGGCAGTGGTGGTGCTGGCCTTTAATCCCAGCACTTGGGAGGCAGAGGCAGGTGGATTTCTGAGTTCGAGGCCAGCCTGGTCTACAGAGTGAGTTCCAGGACAGCCAAGGCTACACAGAGAAACCCTGTCTGGGAAAAAAAAAAAAAAAAAAAAAAGAGGAAGAAAGAAGCCATATGATTGTACCAATGTAAATACATGTTCTAGCTTCCTTTCTGTTGCTGTGATAAAAACACCCTGACAGAGCAGCTTAAGAGAAAAGGAGGTTTATTTCAGTTTACAATTCCAGGTAGTAGTCTGCCATATGGGGCGTGGAAGGGTTAAGGGAGAAGCTTCAAATAGCTAGTCATCCACAGTCAAAACCAGAGAGAAACAAATGCACACATGGTCACTTGCTTGCTTGTGCTCAGTTCCAGCTTCCCATTCATATAGTTCAGGGCATCCTGCCTAGGGAATGGTACCGCCTACAGTGGGCTGGGTCTCCCCATATCAATTAACTTAATTAAGATAACCCCCACAGACACACCCACAGGCGAACCTAAGGTAGATCCCTCACTGAGACTCTAGCTCCAAGTGATTCTACACTGTAGCAAATTGTCAAACTAACAATCACTTTGCATAAATTGCATTTTGACAAAATCCAATATATTTAGTCCCAATTAAAAGAAGAAATTCTCAGTAGACAAGAACACAAGACAACATACTTGAATTGGTAAAGAAATATGAAACCCACAGCTTAACATTGTAAGGCTGAATGATCTCCCTCTAAAACTGTGGAAAAGACAAGGATTTATATCCTCATCACCTCCACTCAGAACAGGGAGGCAGAGGCAGTCAATAGAAAAGAATGAAACAAAATTAAAAAACAAACACCAACAAAAAAAAAACCTCATCTGGCATGGAAATAATAAAGTAAAGTTATTTGTCAAAAATATATTTGCCATGGGGCTGGCCAGATGGCTTAGGCAGGTTAAGGCACTTGCCACCAAGCCAGATGACCTGGGTTCAATTCCTGGAACCTATAAGGTCTTAGGAGAGAATCAACTTCCAAAAGTTGTCCTCTGATCTTCACACTTACACTATAGCACACACGCAATAAATAAATTCATGTAATTTAAAATTTTCAAAGAATATACGTTTGCCAGGCAGTGGTGGCACACACCTTTAATCTCAGCTCCTTAGAGGCAGAGGCAGATGGATCTCTGAGATTGAGGGCAGCCTGCTCAACAAATCAAGTTCCAGGAGAGCCAGCGCTACACAGAGAAACCCTGTCTGGAAAATAGAACCAAACAAAGAAAGAGTATATATTTGTCAAGTAATATACCTTACAAAATATATAAAAATTAGTTTAATTAGAGTAATAAGGGTACAATATCAAAATGGAAAAATCAACTGTCTGTGCAATGGCAATGAGCAACCAGAAAGGAAGAAATGATGAAGTTGGCCAGAGCCTGCAGCATGTGCTTAAGGATCTGAGTTCAATTCCCAGCATCCATGTAAATCTTGAGGATGGGGACACGGTCTGTAATCCTAGCTCTGGGTAGCTAGGGATCGGGGATAGAGACAAGTTGGTCCCTGGAGTGCATTGGCCAGCCAGTCTGGTCAAACAGTTAGTTCTACCCTAGGTCCACTGAGCCAAGACAGGGGCTTTTAAAAAGTAAAATAAGGCAGAAAGTTACTGAGGAAGACTTTTGATACCTCTATCCTTCACATGTACATGTGCAAATACACAAACACACACATGCACACAGACACACACACAAAGAGATAAATATGCATGTGCTCAAAAACACACACACAGACACATTCGCTTTTTATCAAAATATGTTCATCTTTTCATCCTTGTGACAATTATTGGAGAGAAATCATTTAAAAGGAGGGAGGGGTTTTGGCTGATGGTCCATGCAGCTGGCCCCACCGTGGAGAGGCTTAGCACATGGCAGGAACATGGGCTAGTAGAACAGATACTCTCATAAATGGTGGACAAGAAATAGAGGAAACAAAAGCAAGGGACAGACAGACCCTGTAAGGGCATGCCACCATGACCAACACCCTCCAACCAGACCCTGCTTTCAGTACCCATCACTTCCCAGCCACTGTGGGATTGTGACTCCATCAAGAATCAGAGCCCTTGGGATCCAGCCACTGGCAAACCCATCAGCTGACAGCCCCACAGGAACTCAAGCCTGCTGGGGACATTTCATACTCAAACCATAACAAATAGTGCCACTTTCAACAGCATCGGAACCTGTGTGTCAGTCTGGCAACAGACAGCCATGGCCTGGACACCCAAAACCCTGTCACAGTGCCATGAAGGACCCAGAGACCCCTCAGACTTGCCACAATCTACTAGAGTCCTGTAAGATTCTGGCTCTTTTCAAAGTTGACCACATTTTCAACATATCCCCAAGCAGAACCTAAAGGCATGTGGCACTGAGGGTTTCTGTAGGGGTGAGGCACTGAGAGGGCTTTTGTAGGAGTGTGGATCTGAGGGTTTTTGTAGGGGTATGGATCAGAAGGTTTACATAGGGTTGGGGCATTGAGGGATACTGTAGGGTGTGGTGCTGAGGGTTTTTATAGGGGTGTGGCACTAAGGGGTTTTGTTTCCTTGGTTTTTGTTTTCACTTGTTTTTAGAAACTGACAACCTGATTCTAAAATCAATGCAGGAATGCTGAAGACCTAGCAGAGCCCACATCTCCAAATCAGGCCATTGAGAGGGTAAGACAAACTTCACCTCTTTAAAAGACTCAGTATGAGCCATGATATCAAGAACACTTGGTATTGACCTAGAATCAGAAAGAAACAATAAAAAGATTGATGGAACAGGCTATGGGTTCAGGAGTCAGCTGGTGCATACTCGGGAAGCTCATCTTCAAAAAGCACACAGGCTTTTCAAGGGAAGAAAAGGGATTTATTTATTTATTTATTTAGGCATTTAATAATGGCACAAAATAACAGGCTTCACCGAGCCAATTCTATACTTGCTAGCTTGGTCTTGCTCTCTATCTTCCAGTTCCTCCTGTCCTCTTGTCTCTGTCCCTGGTCCCCAATAAGCCTCTTCTGTTTTCTTTCTTTTTTTAAAAAAAATCTATTTATTTTTATCTTGTGTGTGTAAGTGTTTTGCCTGTGTGTATGTGCATATGTGTATGCACCACATGCCTGCTTGGTGCCCTTCTTAAGGAGGCTAGAAGAGGGACTCAGATCCTCTAGAACTGGAGCTACAAATGGTTGTGAGTTTCCCTGAGGGTGCTGGAAATTGAACCTAGGTCCTTTGACAGAGCAGCCTGTGCTCTTAACTGTTGAGACATGTTTCCAGCCCCCTACTTTCTTTTCTTAATATTTGTATTTATTCCTTGGAAGTATAGTATGTATTTACACAATGCATTTCTATCATCTCTCTCATTACCTATCTCCAATTCTCCTAGTACCTCACCCTCTCTTGTTTCCAACTTCATGTCATTCACATTGTTTTTGTTATTGATAACCCCGAGTCCAGTTAGTGCTGCCCATATGCCCATGGGTGTAGGGCATGCACTGAGGACTGGAGACCTACTAGCAGCCATATCTCCTGTGAAGGAGAACGTCTGGAAAGCTGTGTCTTCAGAGGATGATTGACTGATTAGAACTTCGTTACTATGGAGATGCTGGAAGGTTGCAGGTCCAGTGATGACTACCTTATCTCAGGCTGGCTTTAGCTACTAGAATAGCCTTTCCTTGCCCACCTGTGTTGGGACTAAAGTCTATGACTAATAGATAAAAAAAAAATTGGAATCTATTACTTTAGCAGACCCACTAGCTTCCACCAACCCCAAAGCTAAAAATACCATCAGGTAGAGTATAGAAAGAATACCATCAGATAGCATATGGAAAAGCATCCCCCATCTCACTGTAGCTGCTTCTTTGATGTACCCACCAAGGTGTTTTAATTTTGCCTTGATTTGACTTTCTTTGATCTATAAAACTGCTTCCACATTGGAAGATGGAAGTTGGGGTAACCTATGTTCCTGGCCATTGTCACTTAAAATGGCTCCACAATAAGTGACCTCTTATTCCTTTAAGGTCAGAGCTGTGGGTGTTGTTGTTGTTGTTGTCGTCATCATCATCCCAAAGGAGAGTGACACTCCCTGCCTTAGTATCCATCCATTGTCCATAGCTAAGAGGGGTCTTTTCAAGAAACACCACAGAACTAGCAGCGCACATGTTTCAGTCCTATCTTACGGGATGCATTCACAATCCAAACAATCAAAGTGGACCACAACTGACTGTTAAACTAAACTCTATAAATGTCTAGAGGAAATCAGAAAACCTTTGGGTCCAGTAAATGATTTTTGGGTGTGGCACCAAACATAAAAACATTGATAAATGGGACTCTGTAGAAATGAAAACCTGTTGTTGAGAAGACAGTGGAGGGGAAGTGGAACCTGGGTAGGAGCACCGCTCTGTGTCACTCGAATCTGATGAAAGCTCTCCGAGCATGACTGGAAAGAGCTGTCAAAACACACAGGTGAACTCATGAGAATCTGGTAAAACACTCGAGAGCCATTTTGCTCAGTGTCCTTGGCCATGAGAGGAGCACAAATTAAAAGCAGATGGAGACACTACTGAACTTCTGTGAGAATGGCCACAGTAAGAAGATTGACCATCCAGCCGGGCAGTGGTGGCACATGCCTTTAATCACAGCACTTGGGAGGCAGAGGCGGGTGGATTTCTGAGTTCGAGGCCAGCCTGGTCTACAAAGTGAGTTCCAGGACAGCCAGGCCTATACAGAGAAACCCTGTCTTGAAAAACCGAAGAAGAAGAAGAAGAAGAAGAAGAAGAAGAAGAAGAAGAAGAAGAAGAAGAAGAAGAAGAAGAAGAAGAAGAAGAAGAAGAAGACTGACTATCCAATAAATGGCAATTGGGAGAGTTAGTATTGTCAACTAGACACGATTCATATCAGGGATAAAGCTTCTTGGTTGGGTTCATAGAGAAGGGAGGACCCACCCTGAATATTGGTGGCACCATCTCGTGGGCTGGCGTCCTGGGCTGAATACAGAGAAGAAGGTAAGCTGAACACCAGCATTCATCTCTGTCTGCAATGTGGCCAACATTACGCCCCTACTACCATGCCTTCCCTGCAGAGATGGACAGTGCCTTCAAACTGTGAGTCAAATCCTCCTTTCCCTCCCTAAGCTGCTTCTGCCTAGCATGTTGTCACTCACAGTAGAAGAGTAACCGTGGAGGGCCACACCACTGTTCCACATGCTACAGGAAGAGACTTGTAAATGTTCATAGCTTTATCATAATTCTCCAAATCTGAAACATCCCAAGTGGATAGCCACAGATAAGTAGACAAAAGCTTGGCACATCCCTAACGTGGAACCACACTACCATGGCTCAGCAAGAAGAGTAAGCGAGCTATTGATCGATCCATCAATGCCAGAGACAGCCTGGAAGAACCTCCATATACTGAACAGGGTGAAAGACCATTGACGTCCACATGCTGGCTGCACAGCTCCATCCACAAATGCTAGAAAATGCAGGGAGTGGCAGGGGAAGGGTGGCACAATGGGATCCTTGGGTGTGGCTGTGATTTTCCTTTTTTGAGAGCTCATTAATGCTGTTAATTTCATTCAGTATACCTTAGGAGATCAGTTAAGAAAAAAAAAAATGGCAGCCTGGTCTACAGAGTCAGCCTGGTCTACAGAGTAACAGGACAGCCAGGGCTACACAGAGAAACCCTGTCTTGAAAAACCAAAATAATAAATAAATAAAAGGAAAAAAGAAAAAGAAAAAAAAATATGAGTCTAGTACTCTTTAAGCAGGATAGGAAGGGAAAGAGTCAGAATAAGAGCCAGGTGTGTGTAAAATATAATTCATTATTGTCCATTTTCAGTAGTGTGTTTAGAGCTCACCAGAGGACTGCAGATGAGGAAGCACCAGGACCCTGTCTCCCCCAGCTAGCAGCTGGCAACTGCTAATTTTCACTTTAATCTTAGGTTGAAGAGTTATGGACTACCAGGTGACTGAGCCTGGATATCTGGAAAGGAGAGGGGAATCTGGAACTCCAAGAGGATAGGGAGTTAGGGAGGGACTGTGGGGAAGATTTTAACTCTGGAGAACCAGCTAATGGGAAAGAGAGAGCAGAGCAGTGATGTTTCTGCAATCAGGGGCCATATAAACCACAGTTTGGGGCCTAGAGCAGTTAAAAGCAGAGGGCCTGACAGGGGCTTCACAAATGCTTCTAACTCCAGTGCCAGGGGAATCCATGCCTCTGGTTTCTGAGGCCAATGTGCACAAGCATGCACACACACACACACACACACACACACACACACACACAGATACATACTTAAAAAATAAAAAAATAATTCTTAAAAAACAAAGACCACAGTTTTGCACCAACTGTTTCACATTTTGCCTCACTCTGCTTTTTCCCCCCAGGGCTCTTATTATGAAGTGAGGATCTAAATCTTCTTTTTAAAGGGGTGAAGGTTGGGGAGGGGACTAGAGAGGTGGCTCAGTGGTTAAGAGCACTGACTGCTTTTCCAGAGGTCCTGAGTTCAATTCCCAGCAACCACATGGTGGCTCACAACCATCTGTAACGAGATCCGATGCCCTCTTCTAGTGTGTGTCTGAAGACAGTGACAGTGTACTCACAGACATAAAATACACCTTTAAAAAAAATGAAGTGGGGATCACTATGAGTCTTGAAGAGTACTCTTTGCTTTTTTAAATGAACACCTCAAGCACGTGTGCCTCCTGTGTGTGTCGGGGTCAGAGGACAATCTTAGGAGTCAGTTCTCTCCTTCTACTATGTGGGATCCTGGTCACTAGGCTTGGCAGCAGCAAGCTCCTTTACCTACTGACCTATATGGCCATCGCCCTCCTATGCTTTTATTTTTTTTAGGGAGAGACTGCACAGCTGTGGTGAATGTCCCCAACCCCAAGAACTAGACAGCATATCTGGGAAGAATGGGATCCCAGAGGGTCACTCACCAGAGGTTCTGCCAGAAGCGATAAGGGAGAGGACGGCTTGATTAGCTGTGTACAGGGCAGGGAAGTTGAAGGTTTCGAATAGGATCTGGGGAGGAAGATTGGCATGCTGGCTGGCCAGGTGGCACACACTGCCCCCGTGCTCACGAGTACATCTTGCACCAGGCTGTGGATCCAGGGAGACTAAGCCTGGGATGGGCAGCAGCCATCTCTAGCTGGCTCTGCTGTGAAGTAGCTGTTCTAGCTTCATTCTGTGGCTGTGATAAAGACACTCTGACCAAAGCAGCCTCGGGGAGGAAAGGGTTTTGTTGGTGAATACTTGCTGGTCACAGTTTACTACTGAGGGAAGTTCATGAGGAGCCATGCATCAGGGAAGGAACCAGGGAGGAACAATGCTTGCTGACTCATACTCAGTCTAGTTTTCTAGATTTTTTTAAAAAAAGATTTATTTATGTATTTATTATATGTAAGTACACTGTAGCTGTCTTACATTAACTCAGGACCTTCAGAAGAGCAGTTAGTGCTCTTAACCTCTGAACCATATCTCCAGCCCCAGCTTTCTAGATTTTATACAACCCAGACACCTGTAAGAATGATGCTGCCCACCCTCCCCCACCCCTTCACCACCCCCACACACACTCCCCACCCCCTGACCCCCGTGGCTGGACCCTCCCAGTTCATTAACAGTTAAGACAATCTCCCACATACATGCCCACAGGCTAATCTGATAATGGCAATTAATTGAGACTCTTTTTTTCAGTTGACTCTAGGCTGTGTCAAATTAACAGTTAATGCTAATTAGGACACTAGCTCCGTGGCTCCTTCTAGATACTTCTATAATGGACTGTGGAAGGACTGGCTGGATCAGGACTTAATAGTGAGGTCCACTGGGGGCCCTGCCTCTGCCTCTCTCTGGCCACTGGATAGGTATCAGCACTGGGAAATGAGTTAATGTTATGATAAGGTCTGACTTCAGATTATCAGCATGCTTTTGGGCATATCTTCCTGTCACTGGGCACAGCAGTCTTACTCCCTAATTAGGGTTTCTTGGATACTCTTCCTGCTTGGTTTTGACTGTCAGTCAAACAGCTAGTTTGACTAAGCTTTGCCTTGTACCAGCATTATGCCTCCTGTAATTCCCCAAATTAACCTGCAAGCCCCACCTGCCCAGAAACCAGCTAACTTCCTGGAAGGTTGCGAATTGTAGTTCTTGGGAAATAACAAAGCCTCATGGGAAAATGCAGTGGCCTGTAAGTTTGTCTTTATAAGCTCTTGCAACACATGGCTTGAGGCCATTCCAGCTGGGAAATTGTGAGGAATGGTCCTGAGCAAAGTCCATCTCTTGGTAAGTATATAATATTTAATAAATGCTTGCTTGGGGGGGGCTGGAGAGATGGCTCAGTGCTTAAGAGCACTGACTACTCATCCAGAGGTACTGAGTTCAATTACCAGCAACCACATGGTGGCTCACAACCATGTGTAATGGGATCCAATGCCCTCTTCTGATGTGTCTCTGAAGATAGCTGCAGTGCACCCATATAAATAAAAATAAATAAATCTTTAATGAAAAAAATAAGACTGCTTTAAATTTGCCTCAAAATGGTGGAGTTGGGTGTTTTTTTGTTTGTTTGTTTTTTGTTTTTTGTTTTTTTTTTCCTGTCAAAAGGCATGGCCCCTGAGAGGGGTGCTTGAACCTTTTTGTAGGAGTCACTTTGCCGTGAGTATACCTGTAAGTGTCAGTATAGACAAGTGATACTCAGTCAGGGGCTGAGGAGAGCAGGGGATGTTTGTCCAAGGAGAAGACTGGAGGGAGAAATCCCAGCCATAGGAGCCAATCATCTGCTTTTTCGCTCTTGGGCTTCACTTGAACCTCATCTCTATGTGTCTTTGTCCTGCTGGGCTCCACCCAGACAGAGTTGCACCTGAAGCCTCTGTCAGGCAGAAACAGAGCTCAGCTATTCATCTCTCTGCCTGCACACTTCCTCGCAGGCCTCCTCCTTGGCGAGCACACACACACCCTTGCTCCACTGTCTGCTACAGTTGAGGAGTGTCCCCGGCAGCTGAGCTGGGACAGTCTCACCCTCTTCTCCCAATCTAGTTTGCTGAAACCCTCATGGACATTGGATGCTTTTTGAGTGAAGCCAGCCATGCCCATGCTCTGATTGTCTATACTGGGGGTGGGGTGGGGTGCGTGTCCACAGCAGGTTTGACGCTGGTTTGATGTGAGCTCATACCTGCACCATGATGGGTAGAAATGCTGTTTCCAGATCTAAGTGGCCTCTGAGATGTGCAGATCATGCCTTGGCCCTGTGCCTGCATATGGGAGGTTGGGGGGTATGGGTGCTATACACTGTTAGCCAGATGTGCCAGCTCGGCCATCTGTTTAATTCACTTGTCTCTTTAGGAGAAGCTGAGACTTGGAATGAGGACTCTGACAGTTGGGGTTGTGGACAGCTTCCTGCAGCCACTGCAGCCTAAGGTGGACTCTGTCGTCTGTGCTTTGGTGGGAGCACTCACAGATTAGGGTCCATACTTAAACTCCATCCGCCCACCACCATCTCCATTTCCATCATGGTGGGAAGAACCAGGATGAGGCCCAAAGCAGAAACAGGGAACTTTCAGGTTGGGACAGAGCAGGATCCTCCCTCCATGCCTTGCAGAGCTCCAGGCCCCATTACCTGAGTCATTCTGGATTTAGCTTCCTTGCTGGTTAACGGTGCCTCTGTTATCAGGATAGGGTGTTGTTCAGGGGCAATTTGGAGGGAGTGGTAAAAGGAGTAATGCCAAATCTGCAGGAGAGAGGACGGCAGGTGAGCAGTAGCTGTCCAAGAACATTATCTATCACCTACCTATTGATGTAAGTATCTGCTGATACATCTATTAGGGATCTAAATAACCTTTTTGTCTTCTGTTTACCATCTACTCTCTCTCTCTCTCTCTCTCTCTCTCTGTGTGTGTGTGTGTGCGTGTGCGTGTGTGTGTGCACGTGTATAAAATCTACCACCCATCTACACCTGCCACCTATCTGTTCATCTCACTACCTGTTTATTGTCTATTATCTGTCTGTCTTGTCTCTTCTGCATCTGTCTCTGTATCCATAATCAATCTACCATCTATCTGTTATCCATCATGTATCACTTAGGTCTAAATTTTGGACAAATGACTGAGGTGCCTATTTAACACATCAAAGTGGACCTGGCCCCAAGGTTTTCCCAGCATCCCTCAGTGCCTACCTGTTACAGGGCATGACTGGCATAGGCCATCTTCTACCCTAAACTTCTCCAGCCCAGGTCTAGGCTGTCCTTATCCTAGCTGCCCTTTCCTATATAATCCATCGTTTTGATTTCCTGGCTCTTCTGTCTACCCTTCACCCTCCCAGCATCTTGGTCTGCCTCTTCCCTTTCCTCTCCCCCTCCCTCCTCACATGGCCTAGATCAATCTGGCCGTGTCCATTCTAGACCCTGCCAGATATCCTTGTCTCTGGCTATTCTTTCCCTTTTACAATAAGCTTTCCCCTCAGGGTTGGGGATTTAGCTCAGTGGTAGAGTGCTTGCCTAGCAAGCCCAAGGCTCTGGGTTTGGTCCTCAGCTATGAGGAAAGAAAAGAAAAAAGATTTGCCCTCCTCCACCATATCTAGGAGTAGTCATGTCCTTCCTTTATTTTTTTTCATTCACTATGTACCTCTCAGTCATCTCTCGCCTATCTAACATCTCTGCTGTCATTTATTATCTGTCATCTATCTGACAGACAAATGAGTACAGCTGAGCTCCAGATCTACAGATTCTATAGCCAAAGATTCATCAACCAAGAATCAAAAATGTTTGGAAAAAAAATTTGGGGAACACTCAGCTGCTCTAATGTTTCCCTAGCATACACAAAGCCCTGCCCTCTAGTCTCCATTCCCAGCACTGCATAAACCAGGCATGTAATGCACACCTGAAATCCAACACTCAGATTGGGAGGCAGGAGGGTCTGTTAGCAAGACAAGGCATCACTGCTGAGAGGCTACACATTCCTAGTGTCCCCTTATGTCCTCCTCCTGTGAGTGTGCCACATCCATGATAAAAGGACTGTTCCTCCTCCCTGCTCCCCTTTTTTCTTCTTTTCTCTACCCAGAGGCAGCCTCTGCATCCCTCCCCACCTCCCTAAATAAACCTCCTAGGTGAGAAGACCTATCCAATTGTATGACTTTATGGATCCTGCTATATAGATCCAACATTTGGTGCCAGAACTTGGGTTAGGATTCTCTGGTTCTTGTGCACCTGTCTTAGGGTTTCTATTCCTGCACAAACATCATGACCAAGAAGCAGTTGGGGAGGAAAGGGTTTATTGGGCTTACACTTCCACACTGCTGTTCATCACCAAGGAAGTCAGGACTGGAACTCAAGCAGGTCAGAAAGCAGGAGCTGATGCAGAAGCCATGGAGGGATGTTCTTTACTGGCTTGCCTCCCCTGGCTTGCTCAGCCTACTCTCTTATAGAACCCAAGACTACCAGCCCAGGGATGGTCCCACCCACAAGGGGCCTTTCCCCCTTGATCACTAATTGAGAAAATGCCTTACAGTTGGATCTCATGGAGGCATTTCCTCAACTGAAGCTCCTTTCTCTGTGATAACTCCAGCTGTGTCAAGCTGACACAAAACTAGCCAGTACAGCACCCCACAGTGGGAATGAAGCCACAGGTTGGGACCCTCTCCCCAGTCCACCTGCTACAGGCTGGCTTTCCTTCACCTGATCGTTAGACTTCTGCATATCCAACACGGACCAATTGGTGGATTTTCCCTTCCTGGTTGGCATAAATGCTTTCCTGGATCATTTATTAAGGGAGTGACCATTGAGCACCTGATACCCCTCTGGTACCCTTGGGAGCAGATGAACCCCCGGCTGTAGCTGGCCCTTCTATCCAACCTCACCATGGACCTTTTGCCTCAGGCAAAGCTTTACTCTTTAACTGGCACAGGTCCTTTTTTTTTTTTTCCTCTCATAAATCCTGGTATTGGATGAGCTGTGTCTGCTCCAGCACTTTGCTTTGCTTGGGCAAAAGTGCTGGTCCCTGACTAGCCTCAGGATGACCGGGCTCTCCAGCTTATACCAACTGG
Source organism: Mus caroli (assembly GCF_978045245.1). Lineage (NCBI taxonomy): Eukaryota > Metazoa > Chordata > Mammalia > Rodentia > Muridae > Mus > Mus caroli. The sequence continues at coordinate 1,497,387 of NW_028227263.1, forward strand.
TTCTAGTCCTATGTGTGTCCTTGGGACACGTTGGACCCTGGCCTGTGACTCTTTCCTCCCCCATGGGAACTTTGTCTTTGAATCCCCAAGTCCTTAGCCTGCCCTGGTGGACCTGCATACCCCTCCCCCTCCTGCAGGTTCTAATGTCAAAAGCTACAATGCCCGTCTAGTCTCATGAAAGCTAAGTCTATAACCTTATACATGGTTAAATCCTTTAATATGTTTAGAAATATACTTGAAGTCATGCAAAGAACCGAAGCAGTTGATTACAAGATTAGACTTCATTTAGTCTTTTTACGTTACAAGGTACAGTTTAGAGAAGATAATGACAGACCTATTATTTAACTCAGATATGCTTAGTAGGTACAACCCCTCAACTCCTTTTACAATGACTGTTCCAAGTGATCCACTGCCTGTGTTGCATAGTAAATAATTAGACAGGAAAAAATCTAAAGTTTTACCTTCCAGGGAGAAACGCTCTAAGTCGGGGTCTCACAGTATGAAGATATAGAACCTTAGGTTAAGAGGATCTAAGATAGTATTTTAGGGTCTACAAGGTGTTTTAGGGTTGATAAGTACAAATGAAAGCCTAGATGGTGATAAGGTGACTTAAGGTAAATAAAAGGAATAAAAACAGCTTCCGATGTCTTCCCCTCGCTATTGTTATATTAGGACTTTGAAAGTTCAGAGTTCTAACATTGACCAATGGAGTTCTGATAAATTATTAGTCTATCAATGGTAAAGCCTTCCACTATACAATCCACTGTCATAGTTACCAGTTCAAGATTTTACATTTCCTTTGTCTTTTAAATATAGGCTTACAGGTGTTTTTCATTATGCTAAATTTATATACATCCAGCCTTCTGGATAGAGGGAAGATGCCCTCTTGCCCTTCTGGATAGAGGGAAGAAGCCCTCTCGCCCTTCTGCTTCACAGAAGCTTTCTGTCTTTCCTGAGCTCACCTTAAGGAGTGCTTATGTTATTAACAAAAAATTTGTTTACCAAGCCTCAACTGTGACACAAATGTGCTATCTACTACCCTTTTCTAAAATATGGATTTCAGTACAGCCTACAATTTAATATGTCTAAAATTTATCTCTTTTTGTAAACTTAAAAAAGATTCTTGTAACCCTCAGGAAATCCACTCAGCTCTACCTCCCATGGGTCAAATGGACTCTGGATAAGCACCCCTGTCAATAACAGACTAATTTTCCCACCCATTGACTATCCCAGAGGGCAGAATGCCTTCCCCTTTCTCTGGTTTTGGGATTCTCCTCTCCTCAACTATCAAGACCATGAGCCTACAAGTTTCAAATGTACACCTAAGAAAATTTTTTTCTCCTGAACCTATTTAACTTTATCTTCTACCCCTAATACGAATATGTGTTCCAGAATCCTGCCAAGTCCAGGTGTTTACTCAGAATCTGCACCCAGAACAGCTCCAGAGAAGCTACCCACAGGTGCTCTGGTCCACCCTTGCAGACCACTGCAACTGGGCCTGCACTTTCCTAGCCACAGATGGTCCAACAGATCCTGGACAGAATTAACTAGCCAGCTCTCCCAGGACTTGGCTACCATCCCAATTTTCTTAGGGTCCCCAAAGAGATGGCACTGTCCCCAGTTGTCAGGAAGTGAGAGCCTACATCTTTAGCATCATCATCACTCCCCTTCTGGCTCCTCCTCTTTATAATAAACAAAAGAGAGGAATGTTAGCAATCAGGCACCTCCACGGCCAGCCGGAAGAGCCCAGTGACAGCAGGACAAGGCATTACTAGCTGCGGGGAAGCTACACATTCCCACTGTCCTGTTGAATGTCCTCCTGCACATGTACCACATCCCTGATAAAACGTCCCCTTTTTCCTCCCCCTACTCCACATGCCTCTTTTCTTCTCTCCTCCCAGAGGCAGCCTCTGTATCCCTCCCCATCTCCCTAAATAAACCTCCTGCCTGTGAGCTGTCACATGTAACTTTATGGATCCTGCCTCATAGATCAAAATGTCAAACAGTGTCAAAAGTTCAAGGCCATCTTAAACTGTGTAGCAAAAGTTGAAGCTGTGCCTGCAGAGAAAATGCTCAGATTTCTTGTCACTATTCTTTAAGCAACTCAGTACCCAGCAATTGGTGTGGTGACAACACTGAGATTTTGTAGCCTAACTTGAGATAACATGGAGCGCATGAAAGGATTTGGTTGGGATCCTGCAAGTACTGCCATTGCACATAGTAATCCAGGGATCTGGATGTCTGAAAAGGCCCTGGACAAGACTCTAATTCCAAAGCATCGATGGATGAATTGTAACCAGCACCTCTGGCTCACCATCAAGGAAAGATGAAGCGTGATCTTATCTCCAATGATACACCAGGCCTGAAGTTATGGAATGGGGCTGGCAGGGGTTGACAGGCCCAACACTGTCTCAAGGGTCTTTAGGGTCTTATGGGTGACAGATATGTGCACCAAAATTCAGGGGTGAGGTGGAGATTCAAGTGGTTTGGGTGCCACAGAGAAAGCCCAGCAATGATGGAAGTTTATCACATAATATATGCCTATTCAAGACCATCGAGGTGACCTCAGTGAGCCCTCTGTTACAGGATATTTGATTATTGTACATAGATAACCTAATTGTTAGCAAAATATACAAGCTCAAATAGATATTGCTGTTGCCAGATGCAAGTAGGTGTGTCCTGTAGAGATGCAGTTTGTGTGTGCCTCTAAAAGCCTCCATAGATAAGATGCTAAAGAACGGAAGGTTCCTGCCTATTTTAAGGCAAGTCCTTTGGGAGAAGTCTTTTAGTCTTTGCTGTATGACCTGAGGCAAAGTTAAATGGATGACCTTGAGCTACCTGATTGTAAAGGTGAAATGATCCCCACTGACTTGGCTTAGAGCCACCCACCTTGAGACTGAACCTTGAAGGTGACAAGGTTCCGCCTGCCAAGGATATAGGGGAGGAGCTAGAGAGTTCTTTGATTAGGAATTGGGCCTTTGATAGGCTCTGTCTCTCTTGGCTTAGAAGAGCCTTCATGGAAGGAGCTCCAGGTAAGAGATTTTCTCCTTGGGCTTGCAGGAACAACAGGTAGAACAGGATTCTAGGAAAGAGAGCTAAGGAGCCCGCTTGGGTTTGAAAGAGCTCAAGGGGGGGCTGGAGAGATGGCTCAGTGGTTAAGAGCACCGACTGCTCTTCCGAAGGCCCTGAGTTCAAATCCCAGCAACCACATGGTGGCTCACAACCATCTGTAATGATAACTGAATCTCTTCTGGGGTGTCTGAAGACAGCTACGGTGTACTTACATATAATAAATAAATAAATCTTAAAAAAAAAGAAAGAAAGAGCTCAAGGGAAAGATAGACTAGCTAGGTGGAATGACACAGAGAGGAAGAGATTTCTATGGAACTAGCAGTTTAGCTGTAGACTCAGACTGGTAAAAATATTTTTTATATAGTTCAGAAAATAAAAGTTACTTCACTGAACTAGCAGAATTTTATCTCAGTTTATGCATCCCGAGTTTTATTGCTATAAATACTAGATAATTTAACTGGTTACATATTACAAGTCTCCTTCTTCATCTTTCAAATGGAAAAGATCACCCACCACACTGAGGAGTGTGGGCCTCAGATGACAGGGTTGCCAGGGAGGCTAGCTGTTCATTCCTGCTGAACCATCAGCTTCACTAGACAGGTGACACCAGCTTGTAAATCGGTGTGACCAGCCTGTACACTGTTGACATTCCCTCCCAGAAGATGGGCAGGGTCACTGTATTCTTGTCAGGTATACAGCCTCTCCTCCAAGCCACTTACAAACATTCTGCCCTAGTTGTGTGTGGCCTTGTGGGCTCTGGAGGGGCTAGGATGGCTAGGGCCACAGCTTACATGATGGCTGTCCTTGCTTGTCAACTCAACTATATCTGGAATTACCTCAAACCCAAAAATGGCTGTGCACAACCATGAGGGATTTTTGCTTAGTTAGACCTTTTGAACTAACCTCTACTTCTGTTCCAGATTTTTTGAGGTGGGATAACACACCTCTAATCTGGGCCACACTTTCTGCTGGTGGCCTATATAAAGGACATGGAAGAAAGGAGCTTTTGCTCTGGGCCACTTGCTCTCACTATTGGGTTCATTCCTTCACTGGCATTAGCCATTCAGGATTCCAGAGTATTCTGAAGACCAGATGAGACATCCAACCTCATGGACTGAACAACTACTGGATTCTTGGAATTTCTTCTGTTCATAGGCAGCCATTGTTGGATTATCTGGACCACAGCCTGTAAATCATTCTAATAAACCCCCTTTCTATATATATATATAGAGAGAGATTCATTAAGTTCTGTTACTCTAGAGAAACCTGACTAATACAATGGGGAAGCCATCATCCATGCTGACTGAAGACATTCCAATGTGTCTGTTTTGGGTCCCCTAAGCTCCTTTCTGTAACCCCAACCCTGTGTTGTGTAAATCAGACCAGTAAACTCATTGATTCCCACAGGGTGAGCTTTTGTATGTCCTTAGAACCTTGAGAGCAGGTTAGCATTCATACCTAAGCTGGAGATCTGAGATGGAGATGCTATGATGGCTCCTTTGGAGGCCTGTCTCTTCTTTGTCTTCTCACATGATCATGCTCTGTAGATCTGTGTCCTGATCTTTTCTTAGGCCACAGTCATATGAATTAAGATCTACTGTAGAAGCCTCATTTTTAATTTGGTTACCTTTTTGTTTTGATCCAAGGCCTAGTAGTCTAAGCTGACCTAGAACTCCTGACTCTCCTGCTTCTGCTACCTTGGAGTTGGGATGGCAAATGAATACCTCCACATAGCTCAGCTTTAATGGGCTGTTTTGGGCTGTATGTCTCAGTGGTTAAGAGCACTGTCTGCTCTTGCAGAGGACCAAGATTTGGTTCCCAGCAGGTATCATTGGTGACACTGACAGGAATTCATACTGGGATTGTTTGTCTCTAATCTCTTACTACACTGATAAAAGGGGGAAATTTGAACTAAAGACACACAGGGAAGATGCCCCTCAGAGATGAGAGCAGAGACTGAAGTAATGCTCTACAAGTGAAGGAGCCCCCAAAGATTGTCAGCAAGGCTTCCGGAAACCAGGGAGCAGCCAGAGGCAGGCTCTCCCTCACAGCCCTCCACAGCAGTCCTGTACCAACACCTTGACCTTGAGGGCTATGAGACAACAGATGCCTAAGGCTTAAATCTGCAGCTTTGGAGCTTTATCATGGCTGTCTCAGGGCTCAGATCATAAGCAACATGCCTCACGTGCAGGTGTCTTGAGGGCTGGTCAGACCCATGTGTTACTTCCCAAAGGCTGATGACTTCTTATTCATCATTCCCTTCCAGCTGTGATAGCATAGGAATAATCATATTGTCTTATAGACAAGCCATCTTTGTCTTAAGGGTCCCAGAGGCCATGCCCTGTCCTGGTGGTGTGGGCAGTAAGTAGAGGATGCAGGACTGGAACTGCTGTCTCCTGACTTGGATCCCTGAGGCTGTGACTATGGAGGTACTGAGAGCAGCAACAGAACTAGGCCCAAGCAGCAGGTCCCTTCTGTAGGGAGAATGTTGGTTTCTTTAAACACAAAGTTATGTTATGTGAATGTTTTTGTTTTAATCCCGGGTGTGGAGTAAGAGGCTGCTTCACAGCAGGTGATTATGATTTGCCTCGTGCTCTAGCAGGAGTGTGGTTTTGCCTGCTGCAGATAGTTTCTGCAAGTGTGTGACATTTGGAATTCTTGGAACTTTCAAAAGGATATAAATGCCAGAGACCCAGGAAGGGCCAGCATGTGCTATGAGGAGGCTGCTGGTGGGTGTTCCTGGTGTTGCAGGTTTGTCAAGTAGTGATGCACAAAGAGACTAGAAGACATTGGAGCTATCCTAACTAACTATAAAGATTGGACTTGCCCCAAGGAACCCCATTCCCCTAAAAAGCAGGAAGTAGTCTAAAGAGGTCTATGCTCCCTTTCCCCTCTAGTCTCCTATCTCTCCTATGTAGTGCTGTGGAATTGGAAGGGATTAGGGTGGAATAAGGGTTGGAAGGGTGTTAGATATAAGAACTCAAAAAATAAAGCAGCACCCTCCCCCCAAAAAAACCCCACACAAACATCATTCCTCAGTGCCAAGGACAGTGGCTGGAGCATTACTGGTCCCTAGAGGTTGTAGCTCACCTTCTCTACATTGTCCCAGTTGGTGATGGCTCCCCGGGAGATGGGGTAGTACATATTCAGTTCTGTTCGATTAGTCTGGGTCTCAGCTCCAATGAACCAGTCTTGTTCTCCCAACCCCTCTAGCACATTCTGAAAAACACAGGCAGGACAGGATACCCCCTGAGAGTGGCAGGCTGGAACTAGGCCCACCGTATATGGCTTTCATATGTGGACTTGAGCCAGTGCCCTGAGGCTGCTGGGAATTGGTACTGATCACTAGCCTGAACATGGAGGAGGCTTTCCAACCATGCACACTTTCAGCAGAGGTTACTAGCAAACAGGGCAATTGCCTTCAAGGTCCAGGGCTGCTGAGGGTCGCTGTGAGGACATTCATATTGCATACATAGAAATGGAAGCCAACAAAGAAAAACTACCAGAGGGAAGGCATGGGGGCCCATCCTACACACCTGGTCTAAAAGGCTTACTGAAAAAGGGCCTGTAGCATGAGCTGGCTCCTGAGTTTCAGGTGGATTGAATTTTCCAAGCTGTAAGAGTGGCTGGGCACCTACCTCATTCCATCAAAACCAACCAACCAACCAACCAACAACCAACCAACCAAACAAACAAAAACTGTCATTAGGATCAGAGTTGTGAAGATTTAGCAGGGCTAGCTAGATGAAGGGGCAGGAAGCCCAGAAAGGACAAAGACTAAAGAGACATCAAGCTATGCCCACGCCTGAGCACAAAGAAGGAAACAGGGAAAGTGGGTATGCCATTCTACATGGAAGGCTGGCTCCATGAGACCACAGAGGAACCCCTGCATCACACTCACTCATCAGAGGAGATCAGGGTCTCCAGGATGAGCTAATGTTTAAGCTAGATGGAAGCCATGTGCATGGGGTAGTAGTGCAACAGGGAAGAGGAACAGGGTGCAAGTGCGACAGGATAATCAAAGGGCTGGGCAATGATACAATGCTGAGCTGCGGCAATGTTGCATGGGTGCATGGTACCATCTGTTATCATGCAACCATGTGGTAAAACTATGCTGCAGTGGTGCATGGTACAAGGTGCAATGATAGCTTGCTGCAGTGGAGCATCCCAGGGATGCTGCAGGCATGCTGTAGTACAGTAAGTTTACAGGCCTGTGCTCAAAACAGTCATAGCCCACTGCCCAGAGCTTGTTCTCAGCCATCTTGTTCTTTCTATAGCTTCGGCCTTGATCTGAGAACCACCATCCAAGACCTCAGGTGAGCTGCTAACCTCCCCGTGCTTCCATCCCCTTCTCTGTCAAGTGGGAACAATTCCCTCAGGGCCCTGTGGACCCCATGCACTGCTGGGAGCATGTTGAGTGAGGCCTCACAAATGACAGACCAAGGGGACATGGCATTGTCAATGCTGTGCCTCCTCAGATGCTTTTCAGAGTGTGGTTGTGAGAGTGTGGGGGTCAGGTAGCCTCCTGATCAAATCCAGCTTTGAAGCCACCATTTACTGACCTGGTGGCCTGTCCCTGGGTGGCCTGTGGGCCAGGACTACACTGGAAAGAATGACTTTGTCCTTGTCCGGCCTCTCTGTTCCCTCCAGGCCTCCCACTAAAAACCCCACTGCCTTCATGGCCAGTCACCAGCCCTGGGTAGAGATCAGTGTCACGGGCCTAGAGTACAGCTGAGTCTCTCACCTAAAGAAAAGGAAGCAGACCCTCCTGAACATAGGAGTCACCCCTGCTGTGCAGGGTTAGGGCAAGGCTAACTGGGAATATGGCTAAGGGAAGGCAAGCCTGAAGAAGAGGGAGGAGAAAGGCCAAGTAGAAAATCTGATTATGGTCTTCATGGCGAATTGGCTTTTCCCAATTCTGCTTCAGGCAACATAACCAGCCGTGAGCATCGCTAGCCCCTATATTGCTCTTTGCACAGTGCTCCCTCTTGGCCGTGGTTCTGCAAAAATCATCTGCCATGACTGTCTGCCACACTCACACAGCCTTTCTCTCCAATACTGTACATGGGTATATGGTTTATAACTCACATAGATCTGAGCAAGAGTCTATGGAGATCAGGACTCTCCAGTGTGCCAGGCATCTACTGGGGTTCTCTGGACACACCCACAAATGAGAGGCTTGATTGTATAGTTAATGTGTGAGTCCTTCCCCTCCCTGTGGGGCTATGGGATGACTTCAGGTACAACCCACAGTTAAGACCTTACGCTACGGAGAAAGAGCCACTGAGGAAGCTCGTGGCTACCAGAACGACAGAGGGTGGGAGTCACTATCTGTGTGGAGGGGCACTGCCAATCAAGCTCAGAGAAGGGATCCCTGAAGTGGGAGGAGAAGGCCAAGAGAGGCTCCAGTTGAAATCCAAGTACTATTGCTAGAGGGAGAGGTACTAGAGATAAAGAGAAGCTGGACCCAGAGGCAGCTGCCCATGCTGGAGGGTATGGAAGAGCCTGCTCATGCCCTCTCATCTGTCCCTAAGGCCACCTTCTTGAGCCATCTGACAGGAAGCAAGCAGTATGGTGGTCAGAGAATTGGGAACTATGACAGTCACAGCAAGTGCAGCACAGGAGGCTGGAGGATGAAGCCAGGGGCTACTCACGGTATGTTTCATTTTCCCGAGGATGGTGGGGAAGATAGCCCGAGGGGCCTGAGTTCCTGAAAAGCCCACCTTACTGAAGCCAGAACCATAGTCACAGACGAGGGGGGTTTTTTCCATTGTGCTGTGGTGACCTGGACACGCCTGTGGGGAGAAACCACATTATCCCTTATCTCAGCAGGTACTGTGCCAACAGCAGGACATGTGCTCTGTGTACCTACAGCATGGTTGACCTGAGGGAGAGCCACTCTGCAGGTGCTGTTCAGGAACAGAGAGCTTCAAACAGCTCTGTGCACCCAGTCGTCATCCTGCAGACCCACAGCTCTGTGCACCCAGTCGTCATCCTGCAGACCCACAGCTCTGTGCACCCAGTCATCCTGCAGACCCACAGCTCTGTGCACCCAGTCATCCTGCAGACCCACAGCTCTGTGCACCCAGTCGTCATCCTGCAGACCCACAGCTCTGTGCACCCAGTCGTCATCCTGCAGACCCACAGCTCTGTGCACCCAGTCATCCTGCAGACCCACAGCTCTGTGCACCCAGTCATCCTGCAGACCCACAGCTCTGTGCACCCAGTCATCCTGCAGACCCACAGCTCTGTGCACCCAGTCATCCTGCAGACCCACAGCCGAGCCTCTCCTGGGCTATAGCTTTGTGCCTCTGCCTTCTTCAGATGCTCCTTCCAAAGCAAGTGAAGCACTTACAGAAAGTTGTATTTGGAGTGCTTAGGCCATGAAATGGTCACAAGGAAACCATTCCTGTCTGGGGGTGAGCCTCACCGTGGGTCTGCCTGGTTTGCCCTAAGTTCAACACTAAAGAAACGTCATCTCTTGAAACATCATCTCTCAAACCTCTGGTGTGGACAAACTGGGATAGACCCTGTGGTATGGATGAGGCCAGGCCTTCCTGAGGAGAGCACTGTGCATGTGGGAAGGATAGGGCAGCTAGGCAGGCTCAGGGCTCAGGGAGCTGTGCACACTGGATATGTTAACATTATTTCATGGCAAAAGCCTGGGCCCCAGCATCCTCAACAAGCCAGGCTCAGCCACTTTTCCTCAGTATATCATCTTAAAAACCATCTGTGAAAAGCAGAGCAAGATTCATTGAATATGACAATGTTGAGAAGAGGGACAAAGAGGTCCATTTACCCCCAAGTCCCTCTTCAGGGTCTGGACATGAGGCTCAGGCTTAAACAGAGGGAAGGGGGAGTGCAGGGCTAAGAGTCCTGGTCAGGGTGTGGTCCTGCCCGTCACTGACCAATTACTGTCTCAGTCCCAGTCTCTCCTGCAAGGTGATCTGACAAGTTCTCAGAACTCTGTGAGGTCTCTGGGAGACAAGCTCTATCTCTGTATGGCTCCAGACTTCAGCCTTTCCCTCCCCAGTGTGAGACTCCTGGGGCAATTCCAATGCCTTGGGTTCCGCTGTTTAGTGGTCTCATAGCACAACTGATACTAAACTATCTCCTCCTGGGGCTGAAGAGAAGTCTCCGCAGTTAAGATGCTCCAAGCATCCATGCCAACAGCTCACAACCACCTGTACTCCAGGAAGCCTGGTGACCTCTTCAGGCTTCCATAGGTAGCTATATACTTGCAGTGCACATACATTCACACAGTGGCATACAAATAATCTTTAAAATTCTCCTCTTCTGTCATGAAGATTACAGTTGGGCAAGAAATGAGGTTGGGGTCTGTTGTGGTAAATCTCTAACCTATTTAAGCCCGTGTAAGGAAAACACAACTCAATTAATATGAATATGAGCTGTATGCCTAGATTGGGTAGATCTACCACTACTATACTTCCCATCTATGAAATCCCTTGAGACTTGCAGTTTCTCTAGGCCATGTATTTTTGTTCTATTTTTCCTTCCACCTCCCTCTGTCTTCCCCTCCTCCTTTCTCTCCCTCTCCCTCTCTAAAACTTTTAGTTCCACCTTTCCCTTCCACCGCCCAGTCACTGGCTCTAGCCTTTATTTTACAAGTTAAAATGAGGAGAAGGTTCACATGAAGTCAGCTGAGTACTGATGCACTCCTCATCTGAAGCAGCCCCTCTTGGGGAAGTGAAATTAGTATAAAAATATTAAAAACACCAGGACAATCTACAACAGGGGTCCCATGTATGTAATTTCCACCTCACCTAGAACCCCAGGAGCTGACATCTTGGGTCCACATCTTGGTCAGTGCTGCTGGGCCTCTCAGAATCTCTGTCCCGACAAGGCCTGCATAGCTCTTCTCCACGCAGACACCAGGCACCACATACTGAGCCGTCTGTGGCTCTCTAGATTAGATTCTCACATGGGGAGTAAGTTATATCAACAGAGGTATGGAGCGGTTACATAGCCACTCCACCTCTCCTGCCTCCTATCTGCAAATCAGAGGAACCGCAGGCGCCAGCTGTGGAAACAATCCTCTTCCCCAGAGAGCTGTAGTAAGAGGCCTGCTGTGGGGCCTGACTTCTCTCTGCAGAGCCCCAGACCATGCTGTTATGTCTGCTCACGTCCTTAACAATCCTAATAAACTTACCCACTTCAATCTACCTCAGTGTCCCATTGGAGCCCACACCTGAGAACTTTGTTGTTTGCTTATTTTGTTCCTCTCCTGGAGATTCTGACACGATGCTAGCATTAACTGTTGTCCCTTTCCCGGCCTTGTATAGTATTTGTACTCCACTGTGTAGACACAGAACACCTTAGAGACACTGGGTTCCTCTCAAAGATACAGCAGTAAATCAGAGTTAAGAGGGTAATTAGCAGGCTGGAGAGATGGCTCAGTAGTTAAAAGCAGTGGCTGCTCTTCCAGTGGTCCTGAGTTCAATTCCCAGCAATGACATGGTGGCTCACAACCATTTTTTTTTTAATTTATTTATTGTATGTAAGTACACTGTAGCTATCTTCAGATACTCCAGAAGAGGGCAGCAGGTCTCATTAGGGATGGTTGTGAGCCACCATGTGGTTGCTGGGATTTGAACTCAAGACTTTCAGAACTGCAGTCAGTGCTCTTAACCACTGAGCCATCTCCCTAGCCCCCCACAACCATTTATAGTAGGATCTGATGCCCTCTTCTGGTGTGTCTGCATACAGCTACAGTGTATTTGTCATATATATAAAATAAATAAATAAATAAAATCTTTATTTAAAAAACGAGGGTAATTAGTTCTTTTGGGGTTCTCCAAGGCTTTGGGGAACCATCTTTTTCTGGTGGAGATCCTACCTCTGGGATGACAGTGACAACTGAGCAGGCAGTGGCTGCTGGAAGCTGAAATGACTGGCAATTTCTTAAAAATAAGAACAGACACCATGCTTCCTTCTGTGAGCAATTTCTCCCTAGTGTGTGGTGCCTCATGATTGCATCTTATCAACACCAGATTTGGGTCTCCCTCTGAAGCCCAGGCTAGACTCAGATTAATAGCAATCCTGACTCAGCCTCCTTCCGAGTGCTGCGATTACTGATGTGAACCACTATAGCTGGGTAGAATTTCTTTCCAAATTCACCTGTACACCTGTGAAGCCAGTGGTCTCAACAAGCCTACGCACCCCTTACACAGCACAGATGAAGAATAAAGTTAGCATCATCTTCCAGGCACTGAGAGTTTTCTGAAGGAAAGACTACAGCATCTGTTCCCACATAGCCTCGCCAGCTGCATCTGACCCAGCTGCCCCTGGGTTTCAAAGCCACACATGATCTCACCTTTCTACAGTGAAATGAAGTTCCCAGGAGGAAAAAAGCCACACCTGTGTTCAAGACTGCCCAAGGTTGACTTACTATGGCTCTCAACCTCCCTAATGCTTCTGCCTTTTTAATGCAGTTCCTTGTGATGTGGTGACCCCCCAACCATAAAATGATTTTGCAGCTACTTTATAATTTTGCTACTGCTATGAATCATAATGTAAATATCTGATAAGCAGGATATCTGCTATGTGATCCCTGTGGGGTCGAGATCCCCGGGTTGAGAACCACTGGAATAGAATGTCATGATTGTGGAGATTTGGAATGCTGCAGACCCAGCGTCAAATTATCTTGGACTATTGTGAGTCCCATAAACAGCCTAATTTAGTGTCTGGCTTATCCCTGTGATTCTGCAGTGAAGGAAGCCTATTGAAGCATATTAACTTAGCAGACAACATACACCAACCCCAAAACAAGAATGTCCCCAGAAAGCATCCAAGGCCGAGAGCAGAGATTTTCCCATGCTCCTATGGGTGGAGCTGGTAGGATGAACAATCTGGCCCTTCCAGAAGTTGCCCCTCTGCTGACAGGATGAGCCAGTGAAAAGCCATGACAGGAGTTAGGTGCTATTGTCAGCCTGGGAGCAAGCTTGACTTGGTTTCTGGTCATTCACTTTAAAACAAATGTTTGTGGCTAGGCATAGCAACTCACACTTTTAATAGCAGCTCTGAGGAGACAGAGGCAGGAGGATCTCCCTGAGTTCAAGCACAGCCTGGGTTACACAGTGAGTTCTAGGTTATCCAGGACTTCATAGAGAGATCCATCCAACACACACACACACACACACACACATCACTACCACCACCACCACCACCACCACCACCAAACAACAAACAAACAAAACACCCAAAACTGTGTAACTTCTGTTTCTGGCCAGGAAGATTTTTGTATATGTCACGAGCTGTTGTGGGAGTGAGGGGGCTTCCTGCTTTCAGAGAATAAACCAGGGCACAGAGAAGAAACAAGGCCTGGCTCCCTTTCCTCCTGGATGGAAATCTTTCCCCCGGGTAGGGTGAGGCAAGCAGATAGCACAAAACCATTGACGGCTGCTCACCAGAAACCAGAGACTGACCAGTCTCACCTGGCTTGGGGTTCTGGGAACAGCGGGGTGGGAGGCTCCAGTCTCTCAAGGTTAGCGTGCTCCCCGGTGACAGTGTGGCATCTGTGGCCGATCCCAAGTGTGTTTATTCAGGATCAGTTGATCTAGCTTGAACATGTCTGTTTCCTCACTAAAAATAGATAGATAGATAGATGGATAGATAGATAGATGAATAAATAAATAAATAAATAAATAAATAAATAAATAAATATCCAAGAGACTTAAGTTAAGAAGCAGAGAAACCCAGGCCAAACCTGAGAGCCTGAAACAGTACAGGGCGCTCTGCTGTGAAGCACATCCTGCTCTCCACCAGGGAGAGCCCCTCCTCCCTTGAACCAAATCATGAAGTTGGTAGAAAATGGAACTTACTGGTGTCTCTGAGGGAGGCCACAGTCCTCCTCCTCCCCTCTCCCCCTCTACAAAGTTTTGTGGACCCCTCTGGGTACCGTGGACCTTTCCCTGCTGCTGGGACATTTGCACATTGTGATGCAGCTGTGACTTCAGGGCCTCACCCAGGCAAGGCTATCAGCCCTTGCTTGAAATGATCTTGTAAGAGAAGCTTCTGGGTTTTACACTGGTTCCTCACCTTCCCTAGGTTCACTCTTGTTGTGTGTCCCTCTAGATGTCTGACCTCCTATGGGACCTCAGGGAGAACCAAGGCCTCCGTCTGGAATGACAAGGGACCCAAGAATCAAAGAGACCTGGACTTCTGTAGAGTCGCTGCCCTCAGCCTTGGGCCAGGGTTGGTGATCCAGGGCATGATGGGAAATCAAGAGGGATATTCTATATACAGGGATGATGGAGGCACTGAGGGCTTCAGGCAGGGCCAAGGCAATGTAGGGAAAGACCCTGGTACATTTGGTATGTGGGAGAACATTCCAGTACTTGCTCTGGAACCACAGTATAAAGTCGACACTTCACAAACACCATTCCAGAAGGGAGTGGCCAGGTAGTACAGCTCAGTAGAGTGTTTGCCTAACATGCTGAGGCCCTAGGTTTCATCAGTACCTGTACCCTCATTTCAGCCCTTGGAAGGTTGGAAGGCAGGAGCAGGAGCTATACACACACCAAGTTGGAGGCCAGCCTGGGTTATCAAGTCTCAAAAAGAAAGAAAAAAGAAATGAGAATTGAGACTTGAAACTAACTGGGCTTCCTCCGAGGCTCTTCAGTGTTGCCTTGGTGAGTCAGGACAGAGACAAGAAGTGCCACAACCGACTAGCTGGGGTCCAGAGATTTTATTTATGTTTAACAAGACCTCAAAGTGTCATTGTAAAACATTATTTATTTCTCTTTCTCTCTCTCTCTTTTTTTTTTCTTTTGGTTTTTCAAGACAGGGTTTCTCTGTATAGCCCTGGCTGTCCTGTAACACACTCTGTAGACCAGGCTGGCCTCGGACTCAGAAATCCGCCTGCCTCTGCCTCCTGAGTGCTGGGATTAAAGGCGTGTGCCACCACGCCCAACTGGAAAACATTATTTCTTACAGTCCCAAGTGACAATACCTTCAGTGGATTCTGTTCAAGGTTATGGTTAAAAGAGACAACAGATACACAGTCAGGACCTCATGGCTGAGTAACTCAGTATCTAACTGTGGGTAGACATACACAGAAGCTAAATGTGATGGTGTGAATGAAAATGGTCCCCATTGGCCCATAGGAAGTGGCACTTAGGAGGTATGGCCTTGTTGGAGGTGTGGCCTTGTTGGAGGAAGCCTGGCACTAGGGGTGAGCTTTGAGGTTTCCGATGCTCAAGACAACCCCACTGTCACTGTATTCCTGCTGCTTTTGGATCAGGATGTAGAACATTCAGTTACTTCTCCAGACTACGTCTGCCTGTATACCACCATGCTTCCCACCATGACAATGGACTCAACCTCTGACCTGTGAGCCCGCCTCCAATTAAACATTTACCTTTACAAGAGTTGCTGTGGTCAGTGTTTTTTCATAGCAATAGAAACCCTAAGATGCCTAAGACATGAAACCAGATGGGATCAAATGAAAGGCTTCCCAACAGAACTTTCTAGACTGTGGTTCATGAGTCATAAAGCCATTGCTAGATGGATGGGGTTATCTCTCACTTCCCTGTGCCTTTGATTCACCCTCCAATGTTAACAAGTCAAACCCATCAACGATAGCCTTATTATGTATCACACCGTCCCTGAGGTGTGGGAGTCCGGAAGCATCAAGATGGTTAGTCCCAGCCTGAGCTGCCCTGTGAGGCTATGAAAGGTACCCCTTTGCCATCTCATCTGAAAACTCCACAGGAACAGGAACCCTGCTTCCAAGGGACACAAGATTTGGTACACAGATGTGGCTATGGGTGGGAAGCCTCTGCCCAGCCTGGTGAAGGATTTGATGATGCCTCCCCTTAAACCACATGGGCCCAGAGACCACACGCTCAAGTACTGTGACCTCCTGGCCTAACCCTCCATGCATACTGCATACGATCCCAGGCTTGCATACTGTGACCTCCATGCATACCTGGAAGACAAGCTCCGTTTGGTGTTACTACAGCCTACTGGTTACACAGGTTAGTGTACTTGTGTGTGGAGAGTCCTCAGATCCCAGGATTGCCTGCAGGTAGTCTGAAGGTGCCATCTTGGAGGTGGCTGCTGCTGCAGGAGAGTCCAGAGCAAGGAGACTTGGGAAGGCTCACTGAGGAGAGACCAGGAACAGCAGCCCAGTTGCCTTCTATGGAAGGAGTAGGATTGGGACTAGGGGTTCTCAATTTCTCAAAGTTCCTTCCAGTTCCTATCTCTTGGCTTCTGGCTTCTTAGCCCAGCCCTGGGAGAGTTCTCAGCCAGAGGTGCTGGAGGCAGAGAGCACAATTGCAAAACAGAACTGTGACAAGAATAGCCGAGAACAAGGGAGTTGGAAGGCATTGTGCATAGCTGATCTAGGTGCTCTGGATGTGGCATCTGTGACCTCTGGTTCACACCTGGCTGCCTGCCAGTCTTCCTGGGAAGGCAGAGGCCTGGGCTTCTCAGAAAACAATATTATTCAAAGCAAAGCAAGGTGCAAGACAGCTTTCTGCTAACACCTGTGGTTTGTGGAGGAGGCTGAGGGGGGACCAAGCAGCTGCTATCCCAGAGCCTCTACGGGCAGGAACAACAGGCACCTACCTATGTATGGATTAAGTCAAATCATCCTTTTTTTTTTCCCTCTGTGTGTGCGCGCGCTGCTGCTGCTACTGCCGCCGCCGCTGCTGTTGCTGCTGCTGTTGGTTCACATGCCTCTGGCTCCCATTTTGACAGCACTCTGAGATTACAGATGCTAGGCTCTGGCTTTTGTTGGATCAGGACACAGGTCCTCAGGCTTGCATGGCAAGCACATTACCAACTGATCCATCTCCCCAGCCCTCAAATGCAATTCTTTAAAAAAAAAAAAATTTAAACCAGGGGCTGAAGAAACAACTCAGCAGTTAAGAGCGCTGGCCCCTCTTCCAGAGGGTCGGGGTTCAGTTCCCAGAACCCACATGGCAGCTCACAACCATCTGTAACTTGGATGTCAGGGGATTCATTTCTCTCTCTGGCCTTTGGTTACCAGTATAGATGCACTTACATATATACTGGCAAAACACTCATACACATAAAAAAAAAATTCTAAAACAACTTTAAAATTTTTTTTCAATCCAGAACCCAGGCAAGCATGGGGGTATACATCTGTAACCCCTGGGCTCAGGGGTTGAAGTGAGATTGCCACAGATTCTGGGCCAACCCTGACTACATGGGGAACTTTACCTAAAAAAAACAGAACAAAACAAAACCAAACTAAAAGGGGAAAACAGCATATTAACAATGATGGCTTCCACGCTGTGGGACGATCCCAGAACAACGATCCTGTGTGTGAACACTACATACACTCTGTAGCACTGGCCTATCCCTTGCAGTGGGGCTGGAATGAAGACACCCACTTTTAAACTTGGTCTCAGCTACTTGACAGGCACTTCCTTCAGGGCAAGTTGCTTCCATCCCCTCACCCCCTTGACTCATTTGGCTGAATCATCCAATGTTGTCACAGAAGGCATGGGGTAGCCAAGGGCCCTCTCAAGGTCACAAGTGTGTTACGCTGTGAGGTTGTCTTCTAAGGGTATCTTGGCCCTCTCGCTAGAACCAACAGGGTAGGTAGGGACACAGGACAAATGATCCTTCCGGCCACTCTGAAGGTGCTCATGTCTCCAGCATGCAGTCTAGATCTGTCTGATACCTGATGAGGTATGAGGGTGGCTCTACCCAGAGCACAGTTCAGCTGGCCCCACTTTGGAAGGGCCATAAAAAGCCTGGGTTGAAGCTGCACGGAGAACTGCAGCGGGTTACTGGCAGAGAGCAGGGAGCAGCAGCCCAGCAGTCACAGAGTCCCAGGTATGAGGGCACCATACACCAAACCCTAACTAGGCTCCCAGGCTAAAACAAACTACAACCATAGCCAATTGGCAAGCACTAGTAACATGGGAACCTCCTGCCATGGCTTGAATGTCTTTCTCCAGCTCTGTAGGAAGACCGGAAGACTGACCTTTAGCACACAAAAACTAGATGCTGAGGCCAAGAGAGGGTCACCTATTTAGGGCTATATACAGCCTTCAGAAGGCACAGCCAGAGTTCACCTGTGAACAGTGGAACCTGGTGTCTAAGGTTACAACCACCACACCCAGGTTCCTTAAAAGGACTTTGCCCGAGGGAAAAATAAAGGTGCTGACTAGCACAGATGCCAGAAACCCTTTGTTAAACGTTCAACCAGCTCTGGAAGCAGACCAGTTGTGCCCTGGCTGTGGGCACCACTCACCTCTCACTCACCTCTACTTTTCCAGAAACAAGAGAAGTCCAGGCCCAGCTATGTGGCTTCTCCATTCACTGTGTGGCTTCCTGTCACTGGCAAATGGAATGAACGCCTCACCTCTGACAAGCAAACGGCCCAGCAGAGTTCTGGACTGATAAGGGAATTATGGAGGAGGGTGTCCCCAATGCTCATTAGGACATGAAGCTTTGATAGTGCCCTAATAGGCATTGGCTCTAATACTTCCTGGGGTTCCATCCAACAACGTACGACAGCCCTCATTCACTCCCACACCAATTCCCACCCCTGGTACTGGTCAGGCCCATTCAAGAGACAGCACAGCATGACTCATTTAACAAAGCAGATTTAATACAAAGAACTGCCTGCAAGGCTAAGACAAGCCTATCTAGTTTTACAGAATACCCTGAGTTTGGGGGGGGGGGCAGTGTCCCTAATGAGAATGTGTTTCTTCCCCAACACTGGGTCTCCAGTTGGGGAAGGTGTGGCTAAGGCCACTGACTGGTGATACGGTCTGGGTTGTCTGAGCCAAGTCTCAGGGGTAAACAAGAAGCACCTTCCGGAAGAGGGCAGGTGGATGAGCTGCTAGGTGGGCACTCGGGGAGTCCTGGGAACCCTGTTTATCAAGTAAGCCAGGCACTGTGCAGTGGGCAGTGCCCCCTGAATAGCCCAGTCCACTGCCTGCCATTCCTGGGGTAAAAAAAAAAATCAAGAACCTAAACAAAAAAGCCTCCCTTCTTCAAAGGCCTCTGAACCCTTGGCTGATCAATTAACACTGCACATGCTACAGACAAAAATGGGGCCTAGCCCACCAGGACAGGGGGGTGGTGGTGGTGGTGATGGCATTGCCAAACTCTTTAGATCCTGCATGGTCTCCAGTTTACCAGGATGGCCCAATCATGGGAGACATCTGATAAGCCTAAGCTATCTAGACAGAATAGATGGTGGGCTCCAAACAGAGAGACATGAAAGGGCCTCTGCCATCAGGATGCTGAATAGAGAGAACAAGCCATTCTGCTGGGGTATCCGTGTGAATTCAGCTCTCCAGCTGTCAGCAGCCACTGTGGGACACCAGGCTCTCCATTCTCCAGATGAGCAAACTGAGGAGGCAGTTTGCAGGGGAAAGCCAGATGCCAGCCCCCATGCATCCAACTCCACACACTCAATGACACCTCTCTATGCTTCCCAAGGCTGCCCTCAGAAGATTCCGGGCAGCAGGCGGTAGGGCACAGCGGCTGTGTAGCGCTCCCAATCACGGCCATACTTGTTGGCACAGCGGTGTTCATCACGGAGGCAGCGGTGGATGAGCAGGATAGTCATATAGATGATGTAAAAGTAGGGGAGGAGGTGGCCACCGCCACAAGCCAAGCAGTAGGCAAGGCTGCCCATCAGGTCACCAGTATAGTTGAAGTGGCGGGCCACACCCCAGAAGCCTGAGACCAACAGCTTGCTGTGGTGCTTCAGCCCGTCGGCTGATGTGTAGGAGCACTCGATGGCCTTGGGCTTCTTGCCCCAGATGAGGCAGCGCCCATCTGTCCTGCGGAACAGGTCCTTCTGATGGTTGGTCATTCGGAAGATATAGTAACCCACGAGGCCGAGCAGCAGGATGCCCAAGGCATTGGGGGTGGAGAGCTGCACAGGGTGGTACACCAAGTACAGGCCCTGGGGGGAAAAGGGGAGAGAAGAAAGGTAAAAGGTGGCCCTACCACAGAGGAGGGTGAGCATCAGAGTGGGCTAGGAAGTGTAGACCCTGCCCCTGCCCCAGACTTGTCACGCCAGCTTCCTTTTCTGTTAAGTAAGATACAAGGGGGGCAGGAAGGCACACATCTGTCACCCCAGCACTCAGGGATTTTTGTTTTTGTTTTGAGATAGCCTCATGTAGCCCAAGTTGACCTCAAACTTACCATGCAGCTGAGGGGGACTGAACTCTTAACCCTCCTACCTCAACCTCCCAAGAGCTGGGATTACATGTGTGTGCCCCCCGGCCCAGCAGCAAGTTTTTAAAACATTACTTCCAACGCATGCTTGGTTTAATCTGTGGACTCCTTAACATAGAGGCCACTGTATCCTGAGGCCAAAATGAGGCCTGCTAGATACAAAGACCTGTGTAAGTGTGGTCTCTGTCATCAGTTCACACACTGGCACTACAGATACAATGAGATGCCCCAGGAGCCTGTGCCCAGTCTGTGTAGAAACCCAACCACGTCAGCTGCTTACGGTTGGTGAGGATCCACAGTGTGAGTCTGGGGCTGACACCCACCCAAGTCCTTATTCTCCCCGCTCCGCTCTGCTGGGAACTACCGCTTTCCCAGCAGCACCCTTGCATAGGGAGCCAGACCACTTCCATAACCCACGTCCCTATCAGCTGTGTGGCCAGCCAACAGAGGCCCACCTTACTGATTCCCCCACTCCTGGAGAGGCTAACATCCTTCTGAGCTCCCTCCAGCTGCTCCAGGAAGCAGCAGGGGTCGAGCTTCAGGCAGGCCCACTACTACCACAGTGCCAACACATGCAAGTGGGTGGGAATAAAGACATATAGGCCAGCTCAAGTCACTGCTGGCCACCCTGCTGGCTCTATCCTGCCTTTGGTGATTTGGGGGGGGGGGGTGTTCATGACCACAAGGATGATTAGGGACACACTCACACTGGGGCCATGCCAGGGTCTCCCAGACCAACTACAGGTGGCTACATGAATCAGCCTAAGACGGTGTGAAAACCATTCCACATAGTCTGCTATTCAGTTTCAGTACAGGTCTCAGCAGTCCTCCAAGCCTTTGGTGGGATGACTTTCCCAGCCATGGCCATGTGTGCATTAGGGAAGGCAAGGGTGAGCTACAGTTGGTAGGCCAGGTGTGTTAAATGAACTTTCCACTTTTGGTACGTTCAGTGTACGATGGATGGAGTCGGAGCCAAATCCCATACTGGGTCAAAGACATCTGTGATGCAAGGAGCTTTCCCTGCTTGGGAGAAGACACTGGCCCAGTGAACCCCAAGGACTAAGCCCCTGGCAAGCTCAGCATGTGTATCTGCTCAAGGTCAACCTGAAGCACCTGAAGACTACACAGCCAATGCCCACGAAGCTGGTAACACTGTGCCCTACCCCCTGGCTCCTCCTCACCTGCAGTGTGTAGAGGTAGGGCAGCCACACACAATCTCCCCAGCCCAGGTACCACCCAAAGTGGTCATGGCAGATGTCGATGGTCTTCAGGTACCAGGTTTCATTCCAGAAGAAGTCTAACACGTAGATGGCCTGTAACACAGAGACAACACTGTTACCATCACAGTCCCATGCAAGGGAGTGATGGGGGTCAGGCAGTTGGGGTGTTGCTAAGTAACTTGATTAAGTTACTGTGGGGCTGGGAACATTAGAGAAGTGGAGGGGCCACTGTTATCAGCAGGACGGGATCCCAGCCATAGTTCCCACGGGTGACATGAGATGTGGAGCTCAGAACAGTGGGGGCTCAAGATGGAGGAGCTCAGGGACTGTCCCTGGGAAGCTGGCACTGAGTACCAAGGTAGATACCGATATGGACATCTATATGGTGAATGTCCCAGCGCTGGCCCCTGTCAGCTGCCCATCAGAACCATGACATGCACAAGGTATCCAAGGAAACTGAGATCCATTCACAGAGATGGACACAAGCAAAGTCCTTGCTCATCACTTCCCACCTCAAGGGCCATAAGTTGTGACTAGGGCACACAGAGAGCCTTCCAGAGACTCTAGATTCATCAGTAGGGTGCTAAGTGTGCTAGTCAAGAGTTGCAAAAGTGGCAATGCTCACCCTGCCTGAGGTAGTCCTTTATAAAGGGGAAGTAGTACATTGCTCAGGCATACTGGGATTTGCCTATAGCACATAGACACATGTCCATATCGGTATCTACCTGAGCCTTGGGTGTGCCAGGAAGCTGGCCTAAGGAGCCCAGACCCCAGTGCTCTGTGGGTCTCTTCTCCATCCATCTCTCTTCCCCAGCACTGAAGGAGCTTTATGGAGGACCACAGAGAAGATCCCTCCCAAAGGCCACGGTCCTGGCCATACCACCCGCTCCTCAGGTCCCTAGGTCTGCATGACTAGAGTTGGTGAGAGGCAGGGACTTACTCCATCCAGTCATTCATCTGCAGTCTGGCCCCACCCAACACACAGTCAGTTAGCCTGAGCTATGCCCGTGGCCTCCTCCTCATCTGCAGTTACTCTTTCCTGGTCCCTGCAGCCCTGCTGGACACACTATAGACCCAGGCCACACTCTGGTACCCCTGGGCATTTTTTTTCCATTGGTTTTTAAATTTTCTCCCCTTTTTTTCCTTTTACACATGTGTGTATGTAGTATATGCGTAGGGACATATATGTGGGTGCATGAACAAATGTCTGTGCACGTGGAGGCCACAGATTGAAGTCTTCCATTTTATTCACTGAGGCAAGGTCTCTCTGCCAAACCCAGAGCTTACCAATATGTTTAGTCTCACTGGTCAGCCTGTTCTGGGGATCCCCCTGCCTCTGCCTTTTGAGGCTGGAGTTACACAGGTTCTGGGATATCCGAACTTCGGCCTTTTTTAAAAAAAGATGTATGTATGTATGTATGTATGTATGTATGTATGTATGTATTTTATGTATATGAGTACACTGTAGCTGTCTTCAGATGCACCAGAAGAGGGCATCAGTTCCTACCTCAGATGGTTGTGAGCCACCATGTGGTTGCTGGGAATGGAACTCAGGACCTCTAGAAGAGCAGTCAGTGTTCTTAACCTCTGAGTCATCTCTCCAGCCCTGAATTTTGGCCTTCATGCTCTCAGGGTAAGCCCCTTTAGTCACAGAGCCCTCTCCCTGGTCTTACTGTTGTTCTTAAAATAGAGTCTCACCCTGTAATCCAGGCTACTCTCACACTCAGTATGTAGCTCCCAGCTAGTCTTGAACTCATAACAATCCTGCCACAGCCTCCTGAGTGACAACTGCCTTTAACTGAAGGATGGAAAACTCCAAAAGTGTCCCCATGTTGGTCCCACCTGGCCATGAGCTTCCTAGTGGCTGCTTCAGGACAGAGGACCTTCCTCAGGGTCTCAACCTCTCCCACTCCCACTATGAAGACTCCACAGGTCACTCCTTGAGCCCACAGCATGCCTGACATCTCTCTTCTCTAGCTGGTGAACAAAAGCCCATATACTCTCAGATCCTATCTGAGGGCAGCACCTAAGGGAGTCGCCGTCCTTGGACTAGGCTGGACTGCATGGTGTCTCTTTGGGGGCTGGCACAATGGCATCTATGTAGTGGTAGATTTTCAGCATGTCCTTTACTGTGACCTGGAAGAGCCAGCTCTGTACAGGACAGCATGCTGGGAACTCTCTCAGAGTCCAGCAGGTGTGGCACCCTGCCCTCCCTGGCTGCAAGCACACCAAGTTACCTGTAAGACATTGACTAAAATCATGGAGTTGGTCACATGGCCATAAAGCTCCTGTTGCTTGGCAGCGAAGGACAGGTTGATGAGGGTCCAGGCTACAATCCCCGGTCGTCCATTGAAGAACAGCTTGAAGTCAAACCACTTCCCGATGCGGGGGTTAAACTCAATTCCCATCATATAGTTGTAGAAGAAATTGCCTGTGAATTTGCTTAAAAGCAGACAGAAGACACATTAAAATTTTGTTTTAGGTTTATTTTATGTGTTTTATCTGCATGCTTGTCTGTACATCATGTGGGTACAGGGCGCTCAGAGGCCAGAAGAGGGAGCTGAACAGTTGTGAGCTGCCTTGTGAGTGCTGGGTACCGAACCCAGGTCCTCTGCAAGAGTAGCCAGTGTTCTTCTTAACCACTGAGCCATATCCCCTGCTCTCCAAAGACACATGTAATTAAGTAGTATATCTCGCCATACATAGCTCATCCAGCTTTGTGGACACCAAGGTTCAGGTTCTGGCAATTGCAAGAGGCAGCCTGGATGCCACTGTGACCTTAAAGTGTCCAAACCAGAGGATGTGGGAGAGCATGGCAGCCTTGCACTCAAACCGGTATTTGCATTCAGAGGACACTGTGCTCATGCTCAGCAGAGACATAGAACACAGGGGCACTTGGATTACGAGGCAAATGTCCTGTGCTCACAGCCTAAGCTCCACGTTTCTCCCTGTTCCACAGTTCAGTGACCAAGTTCATGGTCTTGGCCACCTGCTCCACAGTAAACCCTTCATCCAAGACTAGGGGAGAGAATCAGCTGAGATAATTGAGGTGAAGACTCTTCCTAGCTATAGCCTACTGTGCACGCACAGGGATTATTGCTAGCTGGGACAGCAGGTTCTCATGCCTAGTTCCCACAGTCAGGCTAAGGAGAAAGAACCAAACATTACATCTACAAAAGCAGCAACGGCTCTGGGAGCCATAAAAGACAGTAAGGCGGTAAACTGCACATAGGGTAACCCAAGCCATACAACATTCTCATCTGAGGCTCACTGCCCAAAGCCAAAGCCAACAGTTAAGGGAGAGATGTTCTGTTTTCATCTGTATCCCCAGACAAAATTAAGAACTCCAGAAGAACTTGCCGATTATCTGTTCCTGGATGAGTGGATGGATGGATGGATGGATGGGTGAGTGGGTAGCTAGATGGGTATATAGGTAGACAGACAGATAGATAAGTGGATGAGTGTATGGTGGGTAGATGGATGAGTGGATAGGTAGATGGATGGGTATATAGGTAGATAGGCAGGTAGGCAGATGGATAAGTAGATAGATGGATGGATGATGGGTGGATGGATGGAGGAATGGATGGGCTGATAAATAGACTGATAAATAAGATAGGTGTATGGGTGGGTATGTAGAGAGCGAATGGATGATTAGATGGTAGATGGTGAATGGCTGCGTGGGTGGAGAGGTGGATGAGTAGACAGATATGAGGACAATGAGTGTATGAATAGGAAGAGGAGTAGTTGATGGGCAGATGGGTGAGTAAACAGATAAGTAATGGGTAGATGGGTGGATGGAAGAGTAGATGGGTAGATGGAATGGACTGGATAGTTGATCTCCAACTATGAAAATGCTGTGAACAAGCATGGGCTCTCCTAGGAAGCAGCTACGGTAAAGCTGCTGAGATAACAAGAGTTTCTCTAAGGCGCTCTCATAAGAAATAATCCGAAGAAAGAGGCAAAGATCTGCCTCCTCCGCAGCCAGAAGTTGCCCTTCTAGTTCAACTGCTCCCATGGCAGCCTTGGCTACCGCTAGCAGTTCTCCAAGCAAGAAAATCCAGGCATCCAAAAGGCTGGTCCCAGGTCTCACTTCTCAACTCTCTCTCTGCCAGGCCCTGAGGGGAAGTATGTACCATCCATTCCAGGCTTGCCCAGATGCTAAGGAACTTACCAGTCTTCGGCACTGGTGGGGAACAGGTAGCCCTTGATCATTGCAAACGTGGACACGGCATAGCCCAGGATGTTGGCACACCATAGCAAGGGGATCCAGTTGTCAAAGATGATGGTGGGGGAGAACCAGGATAAGAGGTAAGCGTTCACAAACCAGAGGATGTGGGTAATGAGCCAGGCTTGCAGCCCATTCACCTCATACTTGTTTACAACCCCTGCAGAGAGATAATCAGACAGAGAACTCTGGTTGCATCACCTGGCCTGGCCATGTCCCTGTCTCACACCTATCTGCTCCCTGGTCTCTGTTGCTGTAGACCCTGGCTACAGCTTCCAGGTACCATTCTGAAGGACAGGAGCCATTTTCTGTTTCATACCCAGGCTTAGAGGCTAGCAGCACCCTTCACACTGTGAGGCTGTGGCTGCTCAGTGTTGCTTCTCACCCATGTTATCCATCCCAACTTGAGGACAGGACTATAAGGTGTGAGCAAGGTCAGAGGAAGTCAACCCTATGTTCTCCCAGCTCCCGTCGTGTTTGCTTACAGTGCCTCTCTGAGATCTCTGCTGGAGGCACAGGTGGGATTCCAACTCCATGCCATTAGCAAGGTAAAGTCGGGGTCCTCCCACTGCCGGGAAGCAGTAGGACTGAAAGACAGCAAGAGTCAGGGACTGCATTCCTGAGTGCTGAATGTGCCACGTCTACAAGAGCAATAGATCTCCTCCAGAACCTTGAGGCCCGGAGGACAGCGTGCAAACTAAATTGGTTCTTATTTGGGATGCAGCATGGAAAAGCCACCCCAGGAGTCAGAAGCAGACTAGGCAGGGCAAGTCACCCACCAACTCAGAGGCAAGGGTTACCTGCTGGAGTAATGGCACCTTCTTGGACGCCTCCCACATAACCTGGCAGAAATCTGTGGCAGAAGTCAGGAAGGCAGGAGTAAAGCAGCACCTGAAATGGAGTTTTAGGTGGGAAGACCGGCAGCCTGCTCGGTGAGAGCTGTGTGATCTCACCTGGCCTGGTTTTATTGGTCAGACACAAGAAGCACAGCTATTGCTATTCTAGCTTAGCACTCCAGGAGCTGGGCAGGCTTCCTGGGACACATGGGCCCTCCCAACCCCTTTCCAAGGCCATTTAAAAACATTGAGATGAGGGCAGGAGAGATGGCTCAGTGGTTAAGAGCACTGGCTCCTCTTCTAGAGGACTCAGGTTCAATTCCCAGCAGCCACAAAGCAGCTCACCACTGTCTGTAACTCCAGCTCCAGGAGTTGACACGTTAGCACAAACACACATGCAGGCAAAACACCAGTGCATATAGAATAAAAATCAATAATTTCTAAAAAGCCTGTTTTTTAAAAAACAAAACAAAACAAAACAAAAACCATAAAATAACAATAAAAGCATTGACTGTGATCCACATCCTATGAAGCCCATTCTTTCAACATCGTGGCTCAGAGTCATGTAATAGGCTCACAAGACCAGGGAGCCATCACCACAAACTGATTCTAGGACACTTGATTGTTTGTATAAGCTTGGCAGAGGGATCGGCACTATCAGAAGGTGTGGCCTTGTTGAAGTAGGTATGGGCTTGTTGGAGTAGGTTGTGTCACTGTGGGTGTGGCCTTTAAGACCCTCATCCTAGCTGCCTGAAAGCCAGTATTCTGCTAGCAGCCTTCAGATGAAGATGTAGAACTCTCAGCTCCTCTTACACCATGCCTGCCTGGATGCTGCTATGTTCCTGCCTTGATGATAATGGACTGAACCTCTGAACCTGTAAGTCAGCCTCAATTAAATGTTGTCCTTACAAGAGTTGCCTTGGTTAAGGTGTCTGTTCACAGCCGTAAAACCCTAACTAAGACAACACTACCAAAGGGAATCCTAGGATGGGAGAGAGAAAACTGGCTGTTAAAAGCAACTGCTACCTGTCCAGAGGTCATGGGTTAGATCCCCAGCATCAGCACCCACATAGCAGCTCACACCTGTCTGTAACTCCAGTTCCAGGAGATCCTATTTCCTCTTCTGGCCTCCATTTGGAACTGTAAACACACAGCGCACATATAGATGTGTAGGGGGTCTGGAGAGATGGCTCAGCAGTTAAGAGCACTGGCTGCTCTTCCAGAGGTCGTGAGTTCAATCTCCAGCAACCACATGGTGGCTCACAACCATCTGTAATGGGATTCGATGCCCTCTTCTAGTATGCGTCTGAAGACAGCTGTAGTGTACTCATATAAATAAAAAAATAAATAAATAAGTAAATCTAAATATGTGTGTGTGTGTAGGAAAAATATCCACACACATAAAATAATCTTTAAAAAAAAAACTTTTTAAGTGGTAGTGGTACATCCCTTTAATGCCAGCACTTGGGAAGCAGAAAGAGGCAGATCTCTTGAGTTCAAGGCCAGTCTGGTATACAGATCAAGTTCCAGGACAGCCCAAGGCTACACAAAGAAACCCTGTCTCAACCTCTGACCCCAAATACGTTTTGTTGTTTAAACAGGGGAACCCTGTTCCCACTGTCAACTGTTTCTCATCTTCTCCCGCAGTCCCTGGGAACCACCAATCTTTCCAGCGTGTCAATGTGATCTAGACATTTCACATAAATTGGTCTTAGCATCTTCCACTTGGCAACTATTTCCAACACTGGCCCAGAGGGAGGCCTTGGTCAGAGGCCCATCCTTTCTATGGTCCAGTAGCGTTCTACTAATGGACAGACCATGTATTGTTTATCCAGCCCTCTACTGGACAGCTGGGCTTTTCCATGCTTTAGCAACCTCAACTCATGCTATCCTTCTCACCCAGAGGACAGAGGTAATGAAAAGGAGGAAGACTCTGGAGTCCAAAAGTTTGGGCCCTGGGAGAGACAAGTCTCAAAGCAAGATTCTGCCTGGGAGAAAAATGTGACTTGATTCCCCTGTGGTTCCCTAACCGTGTCCTAACTGTAGACTTACATCCCTGTCCAACATCCGACCTGTGAAGGCTGCTCCTGCCTAGTGACCTCCTAGATTTCCTGTTAGAGAGGTTGCATTACAAAGACACTCGTGACCAGGACTATCTGGAAACCTGTGGAAGCAGTGAAGTCTAGGACAACACCTCCTAGAAGCTACCATGAAAGATTCCAGCTGTGTGAAGGAACTCCCTCAAGGCACCCTATGCCCTCCCACTGGCAGCCTTCACTGCTCAGTCAGGTGGGGGTGGGAGGGGGGGACCATAAAGGATACAATGTGACACACAGGTGCTTCCTGCTCTGTGTATCTGCTTCTAGGTAACTGCTGCATCCTGACTTGAGCATCACTCTGGGTCAGAAGTCTGCATCCCAGACAGGACCCCACTGCAACCCAGCCCCAAGGCGGTGGACTGACCTGGAAGCTGACCCACAAGGCATACAGTTGGGCAGCTTTAGCTGTCACAGGTGGTGTCTTGGACCAAATGTCTGCCAGACTAGCATGGCCTGTAGCTATGTCCAACACGGGGGCAGTCAGGGAGCAGCTGTACTGGTCACATGCCATGATGAAGTAGTACACAATGAACGGAGCGAAGAGCAGCAGGAAAATGATGCTGGCCAGGGAGAACCAGTCCACTTCCCTGAGAGAAGGACAGAGGGTGGCTACCATGAGGGCTCTTGTTCTCAAGCCCCACAGGGACTTAGAGACCCTCTTCTGTTCCTTGGACAGAAATGTCCCATCCCTTGGGCTCCATGGAGGACTCTGAGATTCCCTTTTGTCCCTCAAACCCCATTCCTCTGAGACTCTCTTCTGTCCCTTGAGCCCCACGAGGCTCTCTGACCTGCCCTCCAACCGCCTTGGGCCACATGGGGCCTCCAAGTTGCCCTTGGCCTCTCCTTTACACCCGTTAGAACCTGGTGGAAAAGGGTATCAGTTGAGAAATCCCTCTAGCCAGGACAGATCACTCATGCTGTTTCTATGGCAGTACCAGAAGGTGTCCTGTGATCACCAACAAAAAGCCCACAGACCAGTACATGAGTACAGGGGGTTCTTCCTGACCCTCAGGGCCAGTGGCTCCCCAGGCCCCTTCTACTTAATACACTTCTTGTATTAAGGACACTTAACACACAATGTATTCACATTCCTCAATGGCAGAGAGAGCACCAAGACACCAACCCAGCTTTCCTGGGTTGGTGGCAGGGCTCAAGATGACTCTTAGGGCCATCTGAAAGACCTGGATTCCTGGCAGGGTAAGTTCCAACTCTGCCCTCATGTGATAAGTTGCATTAAAAACATAGGCATGCTGAAAATAGGTTACTGAGCATGGGGTTCCTATAACCATCTCCCTAAGATATATCAGAATACATACACATACATATCTCAATGTGTGTGTACTCGCAAGCACACACATGTCAGAAGTGAGATTATTTCCATTCCCAAGCACTTCGGGCAAGGAACAGAGCACCCAAAATGGCTTCTAAACTCTTCTTTCCAATTATTCATTTTGTGGAATGGGAAACAGCTTGCCTTTCATTTGTCTTTATAAAATAATCATTTTTTTCTAGATCCAGTACGTCCCTGAAGCTGAAACCCTTGAGAGTCAGCCTCATCCTCTTGTTAGTAGAACAGGCAAGCCCCTTACCAGGCACGGCCCCATTGTCCTTGAGATCCAGCCTTGCCGTTGGGACTCTTGACTTTGGGAGTGTTGTGCTGGGATTTCGAAGCCATCAGGCCCTGAGGGAAGGAAGAAAGGCTCAGATCTTCCCAGAAAGTCAGACCCCACCAGGACTCAAGTGCTGACTAGAGCAGGCAACCTCTGTAGCTTTCTCAGTACCT
Source organism: Mus caroli (assembly GCF_978045245.1). Taxonomy (NCBI): domain Eukaryota; kingdom Metazoa; phylum Chordata; class Mammalia; order Rodentia; family Muridae; genus Mus; species Mus caroli. The sequence goes on from NW_028227263.1 coordinate 1,527,818, forward strand.
GATTACCCACAACAGATTCTGGGAGAAGAAAAGAAGGCACTTAGGTGTTTGCTGAGCCTGCTGCCTCCCACCCAACCTCCCCACCTCACTCATTAGTATCTTCCCCAGCTGTGGCAGATGCAGAGACTGGCTCCTCCCTGCTCCTCCAGACCCCAGAATCTTCACCATCTTTGAATATGGCTTTCAGCCTTCCTGATAGTACACACTACTTCTTGGAGCATGTTCACAGATGTCCCTGTACAGCACTAATGTAAAAGGTCCCGGGTCCCCTCCTCAGTTGACTATGACCAGCTAATGGCAAGTGGCTTCCCTCTATAACCCTGCTCACTGCACAGGCGAGTTTTGTTTGTACACTTAACATGCGTGTGCTGTCCCTCTCCCTCCAATAGCAAGGAGGGAGGACACTCACTGTTGACCATCGGTGGCCTCCACGCGCACGTGCACACATACCCACGTGCACGTGCGTACACACACACACACACACACACACACACACACCATCAGTGAAATGGTGCCATAGCAGTGCTAGCAGAATGGTTCAGCAGGTTAGGATGCCTGCCACCAAATTTGACCACCTGAGTCTCATCCCCAGGACTACGTGGCAGAGGAAAATTAACTCGCCAAAGTTGACTTCTGACCTCCACTCTCACACCCCATGGCACATGTTCACCCACCCACATATTGTGCACATATGCCCGCATGCGCACACCAAGGTCAAAGAATGGAAAGGGAACGCTGGAGAGATCTGCCTGTATGAAGTCTCTGTTCTCCAGCAAGCCTGGCCTCAGAGCCTGTGCTGCCTGAATAGAGCAACCTGCTTTTGACAGCCCCACCCCTGACTCCCTCAACCTCACCCCACCCACTGAAAACTATCACACTGCTTCCTGCTCAGCAGCACACACAATGCGCTTGGTGTACGCTCCCATTTACAGTCCCACGCAACTATCAAAGCTTCCCTAATCTCCCCGATCTCTAGTGCCTACACTAATCACAGTAAACCCAGGGCCACGAGTCCACATGCCTTCCAGGAGTCTCCAAAGAGGGGACTGGTATTCTTCTTGCCCTGACTCACAGATGAGCCCCGAGGATATAAAGCTTGGCACCAGCATCCCTTTCTGATAGTCTACCGTGCTAGGAAACTATGCAAGCCCATGAGACAAGAACCTCAGACCTAAACACTGGAGATACTAAAGCACTGTCCACAGTACAGGCTGTCTGATTTTTTTTTTTTGAGTCAGGGACTTACTCTACAGCCTAGATTGGCCCAGAACTCACAGCACTGTCTACCATGAAACAATAAAAAGACAAAGACTGGTAGGATGGCTCAGTAGGGAAAGGTACCTGTTGCTGAGGCAAACAGCCTGAGTTCAAACCCTGTTACCCATGTGGTGGAGGGAGAGAAGCAACTCATAGCTTGCCATCTGACCTCTAGCCCCTATGGTATATTCCTTTTCCAAACACAGGACTCAGATGTGATGAAAATAACACATTGAATGACTGAGTGGGGCTGGTCCTGTGGCTTAGTTGTGGTAGAATTGGCAGAATCAAGCCAACTGATAGTGCCAAGTGAGAGTGCACTCCTGTGTTCCCAGCACTTGGAGGCAGGAGGATCAGGAGTTCAAGGCCATCCTAAACTATAGATAAAGTTCAAGGCCAGCTTGGTCTACAAGAGACTCTGAAAAAAATACAAAAGTAACTATTTTAAATGTATGTGGAGGTCAGGTATCTGGTCATACCTCTGTCACAGGCACCGGATTTTGTAAAAAGATATTTAAATGTGTGGTGGCTGGGGAGATGGGATCCCCTTCCACTCCCGAGCCTCACTGAACAGCTGACATGTGACTGGTGCACTGTTTCCTTCATTATTTTTTTTTTAATCTTATGTGCATGTGGATTTTGTCTACTTGTATGTCTGTGCACCACTCATGGAGGGCAGAAGAAAACGTCAGATCCTCTGGAACTGAGAGTTTTGAGCCACCATATAGGTGCTGGGCAAACCCAGGTCCTCTGGGAGAACAGCCAGTGCTTTCTGCCACCCAGCCACCTCTCCAGCCTATTCGTCAGCTTTTAAAACAGTACCTCACTTCCACTGCCCATGCTCAAGGGCACTGTGAGCAACACACTCACCTTTGACCTCTGGGCTACAGGTTTCACAACAGAATGATGTTGTCTTTCTCAAAAATGGTTCTCAAAACGTCCAGGCTCAGAAGTCCCCCAAGGTCTGATAAATCCTTGTCCATATACTGAGCAACACCCTGACACAGAGGCCACAAAAAACACCAAGGTCACCCAGGAGGCTGAAATGTCAAGGCGAACGGCAGATAAGGAGCCACACTGTATGTGTCAGGATCACTGTTGACATCAAGCAAGGGCCAGACTCAGGGCTTGGGGTACACCGAGTCCATCTAGGGGTGACAGAGCCAATGTCAGCAGGAGCCTGAGAGGTCGAGCTGGGGCAAGTGAATGCAAGGTTCCAGAGGCTTAGGAATGCTAGAGGCAGCACAGGTAGGCCTGACAGATAGTAACAGATTTCCCTGGGATGCTGACAGCCAAACCTACACATGTAAAACCATCCTGGCACTCACCCTGGAGCTGGCACATTCCCACAGAACATACTAGAAGCCACTGAAATGCCACGAACACAGGAACACAGAGTAACTCAGAGAACGACCTGGATTGGGAACCAGTTTTCATGAGAATGCAAGAGAATCAGGGACCTATTGGGTGCCCCAGGGCACCTAAGCCTATGTCCCCAAGGATTTGTGATGGTCATCTTTAAAAGGACAGATGTGGAAGGTTCACTGGTGCCCCATACGCTAAATGAAACCAACGGGCCAGGCATAGTGGTACTCTCATCTTTAATGAGCGCCTGAGAGGCAGAGACAGATAGATCTTTGTGAGTTTGAGGCCCAAATGGTCTACACAGTGAGTTCCAGGTCAGCAGAGCAAAAACCTGAGACCCTGTCTTAAGAAAAGGAAAGAAAAGGAAATAACCTGACTCAGGTCAAGAAAGCTGAAGGCTTTGTTCAGCTGACCAGACAAAGCCATCATGGGCAGCATGGCCATGCTGCAACTGGAAAACTGTCCACCACACCTAAGGCAGTGGGATGATTTCAGTGACAATTCAGGAAGAGAAAAGCAAAAAATGTTCACCATGAACCTGATGGCTGTAGATCCAAGGGGAGGGGTTGTGTGGGGGCACTAAGGCCTGAGATGCCAACATGCTGTAATGGAAGCTGCTGCAGTCAGGGTGGTTGATCCAAAAAGCAGAACACCTGTCGCCTTGAGGGGTGACACCCAGCACAGAGGAAGGTGACAGGCCATTCTTCTACATGGGTATGTGGCCTTGAACTTACTGTGTAGCCAAGAATAACCTTTAATTTCTAACCCGTCTGGCTTCATTTCCTATGTACTAGTGGTTACATGTTTGTGTCAGTTTTTAATAATTTATTTATTTATTTATCCATCCTTCCTATGGAAAGGAGCATGTGTGGAGGCGAGGAGACAGCTATGACATCAGCAGGAAGCACCAAGCCGGGGCATGGCAAACCTAAACAAGCCTTTCAGCATTTCTCAAGGTCTGGGGAGGTGTGTCATGGGAGTGGACTCTCCTCCCACAGACCCACGTGGGCTTGCTTGTCCTGGCTTATGGGTGGCCTCCAGGCAGTGAGAAACTCATTCGGGCAGTGCTAGGGAAAGGCAAGCCTTTTAGATCTCTCCTTGGAAAGGATATGAGACATCACCAGACCTTAGTGGTCACAGCTCGGTCATTCCACACCCTGAAGGGGCAACAAAAAGATGTCTACAAGGAGCTGCTGCCTGATGCTAGAGCTACAATCCATTCAGCATTTGCCAAGTGCCAGGTGCCCAGCCCACCGGCAGAATGAATAATGTTCACAGATGAGACGATGGGAAAAGAACAAGGCAGGACAATTCGGTGACTGCTCATGCGGCCTACCAGACAAGGCTGGGCCTGGTGCTCCACTTTGGCACACGGGGAGGCTGTGCAGTAACAATGACATGGTTAACTTTGCATTATCAGATTCCAGGGATCTTCCATACAGAGAAGCATCTATGTCGCTGGAATATTCCAGAAACAGCAGGGTAATCAGTCTGGAGATCTGTGAGTCTCGGGTTGGATTTTAAGATGGAAAGGTAGGAAATCCTGGAAATGGGTGTATGGCGAGAAGCATGTCCCCCTACGTGTACCAATGGAAATTTATCCTGGGAAACACTTGGGGCTTCGGCAGCAGGCAGACACAAGATCCTCCTGCAGTGCTCTGTATAGACACGTACACATCTGTCACACCCACTGACAATCACCAAAGAAATCAGATGTTCTGGCACTCAGTGCTAGAAAGATCCGGCTCTGCGGGTGTGAGCAGGGACAAGCCCCTCCCTCCTGTAGGAGACTAGATAGCATTACAAACGTTGGCATGTTGGGGTTTCCTCAATTTTTCTAGCAGAAGAGCTTCTGCAATTAAATGGCACGTGGGGGTTCACTAGGCCCCACCACTTTCCCCAGGTCAGGGAGGCTGGCTTCTGGAGTGACCCAAGGCTGGTGAGCTCTGCATAGGGGATCCTCCCCTGCTCTGAACACAAAACTGTGGTCTGACTTATCTTGAAAGCTTGAGGTCCCTGTGGAGGACCAGCAATTCCTGAAGCCCCCAGAAATGAGCCCAATGAGGAAGGAAATGACCTGAGATTTGCAATAATCTCTGGTTCTAATCGAAGCTATAAGATCTCTGCTTTTCAGAAGTTCCAAAATGTGATGTCTGATGTGAAACCAAAAGTGTTTTCTCCTCCCTCAAGTCCATCCCAGGCCTCATTACCCTTCCAGATTGTTTCACAAATTCTCATTTATATAATCTACTGTCCCTCCTTTATAAGCCAAATGGTTTTTGTTGTTGTTTTTGTTTTGGTTTGGTTTTACCAAATTCTTTGGCAGCAGGGCTTTACCATACACTACTAGGTGCACCTCTTTCTGGTGTGCAGCATGCAGGCCCTCTCTATACCCATCAACTACTTTGTTTTTGTTTTAAAGAGCAATTTCAAAAATTAAAGATGTTCGGTTGTTTGAATTCTTCCTTTGAAAACCATCTTGATTTTTAGGGGCACAGGGGACTCTCCACAACCTGGGGAGGCCAGGTATGCCTAGATCGTCCCGTGATCCTTATGCCAGTGGGCAATCCATCTATCTCCTGAGAGAATAAATAGAATCATTCAAATCCAATGAAGAGATTCTGGAGGTTGTATATGCTCTGGGATAGGAGAATGGGTCAAGGGGTGAGTTTATACTTGCCCCTCTATATTCGAGCATTCGAAGGTCCCCCAGGGAACTGGATCCTCATCTCACAGGAGATGGCTGCCTCCACCTCCATACCTGGTCACAGGTGCACCTGACCACCTGGGCAAAGCATCTCCCCTCCTATTCGGCCTTTAGGCCCCCTCCCTCAGCACACATCTCCCCAAACCAGAGCACATAGATCCCTCTCCTGTGCACACGCCTCTAAATCTGCACATCTATTCGGCAATCTACCTAAAACCTGTGCAAACACGCATACCCTCATCTACATACACATCTCCGGCCGCTCCCGCAATTGCACAAATTGCCTCCTTCCTTTTTGTACATACGGTCCACTCTTCTGCACTCTCGACGCTCCCCCCCCCCACCCCCCCGTCTGTGCGCACCGTCCTTCTCCTGCATTCTGGCCTGGTCCGCGCACACGAATTCTCACCTGAGTGCGGGATCCAGACGGCTGATCCACGCTCTCCAGCAGTATTCTAAGTGCCTGCCTGAAGCTCCGCCCCAGATGATGTGAGGTCACAGACGACCAATCGGAAGTGGATTTCGCGAGCCGCGCCCTGTGATTGGTGAAGGCAGTGAGCTGACTCGGAGCCTACCAGGCCCGCCAGTCGGCGGCGGCAGTCTTGAGATTGACAGCAGAACGGGCCCCGCCCCGCCCCCGCCCCTGGGGTCGGCGGTCTGACTCCGCTTGGTGGGAGGAAGGATGCAAGTGTGGATTCTGCGGCGCAGGCTCTGAACCTGCCCCTACCGTGCTTCTTCAGTTTGCCCTGCTGCTTAGCTCCTACCTGAAGGAGAGCATCTTGTGCACGGAACAACATATACTGCGGAGACCGCGAGACAAGACCAGACCAGATCAGCAAGGAAGAAGCAGCTAGCAGACTGTGAATGCAGTTGAGGCCCCAGCAGGACAGCCAAACCTCCGTGGGCAGGACTCAGTCATACCTCCGTGCCCCTAAGGGTATTGGGGAGCCTTAACAAAGCAGCTATGAAGTTTCACTCTTTTCATCTTGTTCCTCACTGCCACCTGATATTCGTTAGTTACAGTCGCCCTCTCCTGGCGAGAGTCTCTTCTGCAGCCACAATGAATCAAACTGGTAACAGAAGTGACTTCAACACTGTTAACTACTGTCCATATGCTGGTGCCTCAACTGTCCAACAATGTCCTTTATTGCTCTTCCCCCACCCCCCCCCCAGACCCCGGGATCTAGTCAGGGTACACATTTGGATAGAATAATAGGTTGAACAGAATATACGGTCGGGACTGGAAAGATGGCTCAGCAGTAAAGAGTAGTGGCTGCTCTTCAGATAGCAGGGTTCAAGCCCCAGCACCCACATGGTTCTTCAACCATCAGTATTTCCACTTCCAAGGCATCTAACGCTCTTGGCATGCATGCATGCATATGTATGTACATACATACATACATACATACATACATACATACATGGTCACCCCTGGAACTGGAGCTATGAACTGGCACATGGGTACTAGGAATCAAACCTGGCTCTTCATCGAGATAAGTCGGTGCTCTGAACCCCTGAGCCATCTCTTTTGCCCCCATCTTTCTCCTGATTAATAAGTAAAATGAGCAGAGTGTTATTTTGAGACTGGTAAATGCAATGTTTCCAAACAACCTTCAACCCTGATAACCTAGCATTCATTGAGGACACTCAGGACATAGCATACTTCTTGGCAGGAAGAGCTGACTTGATTTAAGCATTCTTTCAAACTCATTAAACTATTACCTATCAGCCGATAGTCTTCTATCAAAAATTCAGCTCTTTAACTTTTGACAAATTAAAAAAAAAAATCTGCTGGGCAGTGGTGGCACATGCCTTCAATCCCAGCACTCAGGAGGCAAAGGCAGGCAGACCTCTGTGAATTTGAGGCCAGCCTGATCTACAGAGCAAGTTACAGAACAGACAAAGCTACACAGAGAAACTCTGTCTCGAAAAACCAGGAAAAAACATTTATTACTAGAGTGCTGTGGTTCTCAGCCTTCCTCATGCTGCGAGCCTTCAATACAGTTCTTCATGTTGCAGTGACCCCCCAACCATAAAATTACCTTGTTGCTATTTCATAACTGTAACTTTGCTATTGCTATGAGCCATAATGTAAATATCTGAGAGGCAAGGTATGTAAAATGCAACCTCCAAGGGGTTGCAGCCCACAGGTTGAGAACAGCTGCTATGAGCCATGTGTGGATGTCAGAGAACAACTTTGTGTAGTTGGTTTTCTCTTTTCTATCTTTATGTAAGTTTCAGGGATCGAACCCAGGTAGCCAGGTTTACACTGCAAGTACTTTACCTACTGCACCATCTTGCCAATCCAAACCAGCAACTTACTTTTATTAGGATGGACAAATGGGTTTTATTTTTCCTTACTGACCCTGTGTTCTCGGGTCCCTTATGTGAGCAGTGAAGTCCTTTCAAATTAGATCATGTAAGTGTGTGTGTATGTGGGGATTGGTTGGGGTGTTTGTGGATGTGTGTGTGTGAGGGATGGACGTGGATGTGTATGAGTATGTGTGACTTTATGCCTGTGCGTCCTTATATGTGGAGACCAGAGGTCTCTATCAAGTGTCTTCCTCTCTCTCTATCTTGTCCTTTGAGATAGGGTCTCTCATTGAACCCGAAGCTCATCAATTGGCTAGACTTTTTTTTTTTTTTGAGTAATATGTCTTAGCCTTCTTTGAGAACAGTTCCAAACTAGGTCTTCATTGTCTGCCACACAATGTACCAATCACTGAAAGGAGTTTTGCAAGATAGCTGGGGGTGGGGGGTGGGGTGGAGATGAGTAACCGAATCTTCAATCCACCCTTGGAGGGTAGGATTTAGAGATATGTATGGAGTAGGGCACATGGCAATGAGTGGCATGGGGAAAAGGGCAGAGGCAAAGTGGCTTGTGGTCTGTGTGTGCATTAATGAAGCACGGTCTTATAAAGGCATATGTTCAGGAAGGCTGTTAGCTTGAGCTGAGGTTGGAGTTTTCAGGCTCCTAAAGGCAAAAGGTTCCCTATTGATGGCCCAGATAAGCCAGTCAAGAGGTGGTGTGTGTGTGTGTGTGTGTGTAAGGGGGTGGGATACCTGTGCATGTAGGCTAGAATGAGACCTTAGGTGTCATTCCTCAGCACCTGTGGAGTTTTATTTTGTGATGAACTCTTGCCAGCGTGGACCTTGTGCCAAGTAGGCTAGGTTTGCAGGCTAGAAGAATCCAGGGATCTGTGGTCTCTGTCTCCCCACTGCTGAGATTATGAGCAGTTGTCACCAGGCCAGCTTTTTAAAAAACTTGTTCTAGGCATCAAACTCATGTCTGCCTGCTTGCAAGACAAGCACTCAACCAACTGAGCTGCCTTCCTAGTGCAAGAGCAAGGTGGTTTTGATAAAAACAAACAACGAAAAACTGCCTTGAAGTCCCTGAACTGTAATGTGGCAGCCACTATCCTCAGACCTCCCATCAGAGGGGCCCTCTGTGGCAGAGCTAGTGGACCTCCAGAATCAGCCAGAGTTAAAGTCTCCTAGCAAGTCGGGCAGAGGGATCAAGGGGGCTGGGGGCATGAGGGGGGAGGGTTAGAGAAGTGAAAAGAACAAAGGCTCTGTTAAGTGTAAGCTTGGAACCCTTCCTCAAAGGAAGTGTTGCAGCTCTGAGGGGGAGAATTTCCCCGGAAGGGGCATTATAGCTCTGAACTCTTCCCCAGTGGAGGTGTTCCAGTTCTGAGGGGGGAAGGTATCCTGTCAAGGAATACCGCAAAGTCATACCGCACCATAATCTCACACGAGATTATTTGGGAAAAATACTACAGATTCAATGTCTCTGCTAGGGCAAAAGGCAGCAGGGAATTGAGCAGGAGACAGGCCTATAACTCCTCTTGGGAGAGGAGTTTTCCGGGAAAGAGATTTCTAGGGTGGGGACTTCAAGCTAAGTCCAAGGATTGGTGGGATTCTGTGCTCAGTGATTGGTAGGATTTCCTGTCAAAGATTGATCCCCGCCACCCTAGGGATTGGTGGGGTTTGATAGGTCTTCAAATCCTGAAGAGGGCTCAGAACTTTTCCCCTACAGATTCACTTTGCCTGAGACCAGGCCAGTAGCATTTGCTGTCTGTTGGTTTTCAGAGTGGAAGGCTGTCCTCCCACAGAGACTGGTATTTCATAAGAATGTTTCCCAGGCCCCTGAGAGTTGCTTCTGAGCTGCCAAAGGTTGATGTGTGCAGCCACAGTAAAAAGTCCCAAGTTCACTTGTAGGTTTTGAAAACCCTCCAGTCCCTAAGCTCAAAAAACCCACTAATCCCTGAGCTTAAAGTCCCACCAATCTTTGATCTTTCCCCAAATTTAAGACTTGAAATCCCACCAATCCCTCACCCTGGAAATCTCCCTGAAAAATACACCTTCCCCAAGAAACTCTACATAAAGCCTGCCTCCCACTCAGGTTTCTGCTGCCTTTAGGCTGAGCAGAGGCTCTTGTGTCTTTCCTAATAAATTTCTTGTGTGAAATTTGCTATGCACTGTCAATTGTAGTATTCCTTGGCTTCCTACTGCCAGGAAAACTCCCACAGAGCTGCAATACTTACACTGGGGAAAACTTTCCCCTCAGAGCTGTGTCACTCACACACTGGCCCTTCTTTTCACAGGTGTCCAGCAGACGCTGTAGCCCATCTATCAAGACACATTCTAAGAACTTCATTCTTGACGCAGCCTGAAAGGTCTAGATTAGCTTTCCTCTGAGGGAGGAAGTGAGGGCTGAATCCCTGGGTCTGAGGAAAAATGGCTGAGGAGGAACCAGACCTAGCGAAGTTGTATCTACCTTGATTGGCGTTACCCAAACGCAAAAGGGACAGGAATGAGAAAGAGCTCAGGTTGATGCACACGGAATCCAGGCTGCTGTGAGCCAAAGAAGCAGGATACACCCATTCCCTCTGTGAGCTCCTACTGACAAAACTGACACAAACTAACTGAACACACCCGCGAAGTGGAAACTTTGAGGGATCCCTTCCATCAGACTGGCCTGTGCTTGTCTGTGGAGCATTTTCATAACTGATGATTGATGGCCCACTATGGGTGGTGCTGCCCCTGGCTGGTGGTCCTCAGTGGTGAAAAAAAAAAAAAAAAAAAAAAAAAAAAAAAAAGCAGGCTGAGCAAGCCTTGAAGCAAGCCAGTGGGCAGAGGTCCTCTTTGGTCTCTGCTTCAGTTCCTGCCTCAACTTCCCTTCATAACAGACTATGAGCTATAAGGTGAAGTGAGCCCTTTTCCTCCCCAGCTGCTTTTGGCCACGTGTTCATCACAGCGACAGAAAGCAAACCTGACACTACTTTTGGTGGCAGAAAACAAGCCTTTCATGACCTATCAAAAGTCGCTCAGACGGCAAAGGAAATGATCCAGGTCGAACCAGCGTGGACGTGGCCCTGCGCTCTGACCTTGGGCAACAGCCGGACGCTGAGACAATCTTACTGCGCAGGCGCTCCTTAGGGCCCTACTTTAAAGGGTGCGCTTTGCGTAGGATCTGCGCGGGGGCGGGGTCTCACCGAAGGGCGCGCAGTGCGAAAGTGAGAAGGGGTGTGGCTGTGGAGGACGAAAGGACGGGGCTTCCGGGTAAGACATGGCCTGCGCCGGCGCAGTTCTGGAGGCGGTGCAGAAGCTGGGCTATGACGGCAGAGGGGCGGGGCTATGGCGAGCCGAGGGGAGGGGCCTCTAGGAAACCGCGCTACGCAGGCGTGGACCGGACAGTCCAGCTAGTATCTTCCCTGTGGTCTCCGTTATTACACCGTCCCAGCCTGGAACCTGCAACCAGCATGGGCCGGAAAGTGACCGTGGCCACCTGTGCACTCAATCAGTGGGCCCTGGACTTTGAGGGCAATTTCCAGAGGATTTTAAAGAGTGAGTTTTGGGGTGGCAGGAGACAGGAAGAAGTCAAAGTCCACAATGAGTAGGACATGGCAGTCCAGGCCAGCTTTGCCCAGGAGAGACTCACAGCGCTGGGCGTGGGAACAGATAGAAGGGGAATGCCTGGTGAGCTTTCAGGGCGACTTCCTAATTTGGGGGACATATGAGGAAGCAAGGCAAGAGTGGAGATAGGAGTGTCCTGCCAGCCAGGCAGACACTGCCCTCAGCCATCCTCTAGGATCTGGTGGGTCTCTCTAAGGTTACCTGGGGCAGGGCTGCGCATTCTTGGAACTGTTTCAGTGAGATCTAGGCGTTTGCAAAGACTAGAGATCCGTGTTCTAGGGCTCCTGAGGACATTCCTCATGGATGGGCATTGGGAGAAGGCATACTGAAGCCAGAAGAGGTCTCAGGTCAGAGAAGGGTGTTGGCGTTCCATATACCTGTATTGTTGACATTCAGGTCAGCTCATCATTGCCCCCAGAAGATAGAACTGGGAATACTCTGTGCCCAGCTGCAGACTGCTCACCTCAGGTTATCTGTGCTGGAAGCCTCTGCAGGAAGGCTAAATAGTAAAAACAAGAAACAAGCAAAACAACAACAAAAACCCAAATGTATTATTTATTGCATGTACATATGCACGCCATGATGTGCATGTGGAGGTCAGGGGACAACGTGCAGGAGTCAGCTGTCCTCTTCCGCCTTGTGGGTCTGAGTGAGCAGTTCTCAGCCTGTGAGCCACAACCCCTGTGAGGGCCAAATGACTCTTTGGCAAGGGTCAAATATCAGATATCAAACCTCTCAGATATTTACATTATGGTTTATAACAGCAAAATTAGTTGGGGGGCAGACGGTCACCACAACATGAGGACCTCTATTGAAGGGTCACGGTATTAGGATGGTTGAGAACCACTGGTCTAAGTGAACTCAGACTGTCAGGCTTACCAACGAGTGACTTTACCTACGGAGACATCTGGCTAGCCCAGGCGTTTTTAATTTTTAAAGTATTTTTTGACCTGCTTTTGTGGTCAGAGTCTATGTCTTTGGGGTGAAGATGGGCTGCCTTGCCTGCATGTTGGCAGCAGCTCTCAACCTGGGTGCTGGATGCTGACACCAACCTAGGGATGGAAGCCTTCACATCCTGTCTACAGCTTTTCCTTATAGCCAATTTGGGTGTCTGCTTAACGATTATCCATTAAGGTGTGGCTTACCCTCCTCAGTACTAAGGTCACCCTACCCTCCCTGTTTCTGAGTACCTACACGTGGGTATAGGTGCCTGTTGTCCTCTGCTGTTAACAGAAAGGGCTGTAGTGGGTTGGAGCCTGGCTTTGGCTGTATCTACTGCAGCAGCCTGCTTTTTCTACCTTTTAATGTATCCTAGCTGCTGAATCCTTCTCCCTCCCTCTCTCTCCATATAGGTATTCAAATTGCCAAAGGCAAAGGTGCAAGATACAGGCTTGGACCAGAACTAGAAATATGGTATGGCTAAGCACACCGGCAGCCCCAATCCCCACCCTTTGGAGGGCAGGTAGTGGAACAAAAGATGGGAAGAAATGGGGCAGAACTGAGAGCAAGAGGATGCATTTAGGATGGCAGCAGCTTGAGAGTGGGCCTTGTTCAGGGCAGGTGGGGGAAGCTGGATAGCTTCAGGCTTCCTCATGGTCCAATAGGGGAGTGAGGTTGAACGTAAAGCCAGCCTGCCTCACCTTCCCTGATGCTAAGGTTTCAATGTCCTGCCAACATTCCTCTATCCCAGGGTGATGGTGTTTAGAGGCAGACTTGGGGGAGGGCATTAAATCACTGTGAGTGGTATCTTATTATATAAAGTACCCAGGAAGCCTGCTTGCCACCTGCCAGGTGCCTTCTTTGCAAACTGATCGGAGCCAGAATTTGGAGGAGTTATTAGAGGTACCGTATTTGAAGGAGGGAGCAACCTGTAGCAGACATTAGTTCGATAGACACCTTGATTTTATAGCTCCAGCTGCAGAGCTGTATGCAGTGGCGTCCTGTGGTATTTAACATGGTGGGTGGTCTGTGTTCTGAGACACCTTTCCAGCTTTTCAGTTTATTTTTTTAATTAAAAAATATTTTAGATTTATGTATGGGTATTTTGCTTGCACATCTCTTTTCATGACTGGTGCCCACAAAGGCCCAGAAGAAGAACATGTTGGATCCTCTGAGAACTGGTATTATGGACAGCTATGAGACAGATGGTTGTGAGCCACCATGTGGGTGCTACAGTTGGACCCAGGACCTCTGCAAGAGCAACTGAGCTATCTCTCCAATCCCTTTAAATTTTTTTAATATTGTATTTATTTGTGGACGTGTACATTCTCTCTTTGTGTGCGTGTGTATGGTGTGTGTGTGGCGGGGTCAGATTGGTGGCAAGTGCCTTGACCCACTGAGCCATCTTGCTAAGCCCATGTTTTTGTTTTCCTATTTGGCCATGGAGAGGTTTCCTTCTGTAATCTCAGCATCTTTAATGGTCTCTCCCTGGTGCCCTTTTTGTGAGGGTAGAAACCGATGCCTTGATACCGTCTGCTGTCTTGGTGGGCCACCACCTTGTATGCCTCTTACCAGCTGCAGCTCCTCTCTGGTTTGGGGATAGCTACCAGCTGTCTGCTAAACTCTGCTAGTTTCCTGTCTGTCTTTGAGGCTCCTGGCCAGCCCTGGGTTCCAGAATGTCCTCTCCTTTCTTTGTCTCCCTCCCTACTGTGCTCTAATGCAGTGGTTCTCAATATGTGGGCCACGACCCCTTTGGGGGTCTGTATCAGGTATTTACATTAGGATTCATAGCAATAGCAAAATTGCAGTTAAGAAGTAGCAACAGAATAATTTTGTGGTTGGGGGTCGCCATGTCATGAGGAACTGTATTAAGGGTGACAGCATTGAGAAGGTTGAGAGCCACTGATCCGTTGTGTGGGCATAAGGGAAGCAGACATGCCCTTCTCTCCCCCACTTTCATATTAGACCGCAGGCACCTTCTTTATCCTCCTGGATTCACCTGCTTCACCAGTCTAATGTCTTCCCATAGAATCCCAACTCAAACAAACGCTTGGTCTCCCACACCATCCAAGAGTGTCTGTGTCCCTCATTGGAATTATTCTTTTTTTTTTTTAAAGATTTATTTATTATTATATATAAATACACTGTAGCTGTCTTCAGACGCACCAGAAGAGGGAGTCATTACAGGTGGTTGTGAGCCACCATGTGGTTGCTGGTATTTGACCTAAGGACCTTCAGAAGAGCAGTCAGTGTTCTTAACTGCTAAGCCATCTCTCCAGCCCTGGAATTCTTCTTTTTTTTTTTTTTAAAGATTTATTTATTATATGTAAGTACACTGTAGCTGTCTTCAGACACACCAGAAGAGGGCGTCAGATCTCACTTCGGGTGGTTGTGAGCCACCATGTGGTTGCTGGGATTTGAACTCTGGACCTTCGGAAGAGCAGTCGGGTGCTCTTACCCACTGAGCCATCTCACCAGCCCACCCTGGAATTATTCTTAATAGCTCCCTCAACTGGGAGGCTTCAGAAAAACCTGACCCAACTTGTCATGGTATCCTTGGGCCCCTCCTCGCCCCTCACTGGCCTGTTCCTTCTCTCTTCAGCGGCTATGGATGCTGGGATCATTATCACGAATCAGACACTCTCCTGCATTCGCTCCAAATTCTGGCTGCTCTTCTGGACTCTCCGGTCACTCAGGACATCATCTGTGATGTGGGGATGTAAGTGCCAGCGTGAGGGTACAGAAGGAAGGGGAAGCTCAGAAGAAAGGCGAGTACAAGGGGGTCCTGCATCCAACACTTCATTCTGGGTGTGGAGTCCTAGTGAGACACCAAAGCCCTTTTGTTGAATGTGAGTTTTGTTTGGCCCTGTGGCCAACTTACCCTCCCCAAGGTAGTAGCTCTTAGAAGCAGTTTTTGAGTTCTTCCAGGAGCTTCAGGGTACCCATGAGCTCACTGACAAAAGCAAGCTATATGTACGCCCTGCCGCATGGTTTTCTTCATGGTGAGTCTTAGGACAGCTGCATGCATCTGCTGCCTCCGCACCTGCCCAAAGGCTTCCTTGCCCTAATACGCCCTTCCAAACAAGATCAGAGGTAGGATGTGTGCACTCTGCCCTTCATCTGTCAATGACTCTAGCCTTAGCCAGGGCTGGTTATTGTTTGGTATGGTTCAGGAGTTTTGTTAAATTTCCTTATTTTGTGTGTTGTTGTGCATACTTGCAAACCACAGCGTGCATGTGGAAATCAGAGAATAACCTGTTAGAGTCAGCTCTCCTTCTACCATGTGTCCTCAGGATGAAACTCAGGTGGGCTGGCTTGGCAGCAGGTTCCTCACAGCCCTGCATGGGAACATGCAAGCCATGAAGCCTCAAGTGTCATGGGTTCCTCAAGCATGGCGCCACCCAGCACACTGGCCTAGAACCTTCTCGTGAGTGTCTGACCGTGCTTTGTGTAGGGATCCCCTGTTGATGGGCCTCTGCATCTCTTCTCCAGCCCCTGATTTTTCTCATTACGTTTTCCTATCAGTGGCTATTGTGTTCTGTTATGAAATTGCCTCTGTATTCATTTTTTATTTGGTTGGTGAGTTCTTTATATATGAAAGGTCAAAACCTGTTCCCACATGAAGAAAAACATTTCTTTGTGTATTGCCTGCTATTTAATTTTGCTTCCTGGTTAAACTTGAAAATGTCCCCCTCTGTTCATTATCTGGTGGTGTCTGTTTTTGTTGGAAGGATTTCTTTTAGTTAGAAGACCTTTGTTTTTTGTTTTGTTTTGTTTTTATGGTTTTAGAGCTTTATTGTAGAAAGGCAGGGAGGAAGAGAGAAGGTAGAAAGAGAGAGAGACCTGCCATGTCCATGTGGAGAGAGGGAGGGAAGGGAGAGAGAGAGGAAGAGGGCTAGAGAAGAGAGTAAGAGATCTTTGTTATTTTTTTTGATTGTTGTTTTTGTTGTTGGTTGGTTTTGTTTGATTCAGGATTTTTGTTTTGTTTTTGTTTTTTTCCTAATACTTTGTTAAATGTCTTTATTTTGTGTGTTGTGTATATTTGCATGCCACAGCATGCTTGTGAAAATCAGAATAATCCGTTGGGAGTCAGTTCTCTCCTTCCACCATGTTGAGTCCTCAAGATAGAACTTCTGAGCCATTTCACCACCAACCTGGTTTGGTGTCTCTGAGACGGTCTTATATAACCCAGGTTAGCCTTGATGTAGCTGAGTATGACACCAAGCATCTAATCCGCCTGCCTCCACTTCCAGAGTGCTGGGGTGAAGCCCTGCTCTCTGTATGGCATCTGTGCATCCAATGCCCTGCACACTGTTGTCTAATCCAAACCACACCAGTCCCATCCCAATGTGCGTCACTTGGCTTGAGAGAGGACTGGAAGCCTCGTGACGTGAGTTGCTCACAGTGGCCATGCATGAGGCATGACTAGGCCTGGGGATGTTGACAGATGAAGGGCAGGGGGGCCTCTGGCTAGATGAGGAGGTAACAGAGCAAGCAGTGATTTAATAGTTTCTACAAGATCTGAGGAAGCCTCATACCAATGCAAAGCATCTGAACCAGACAGCAGGAAACCCTGTGGCAAGCAAGGTGGAAGGTGCCTGACGCTCTCCATCACACATACACAAACACACACACACACACACACACACACACACACACACACACACACACACGTGCGAACTCTGAGCCTTAATGAAGGGCTTGCTGTGCAAGTCTGAGGATCCCAGTTAGATCTCCAGAACCTATGTAAAAGCCCCACGTACATTGGGATGCTTTTGAAACCCCAGTGCTGAGAGGTGGGGTAGAGGAATCGCTGAGTCTGGGTCTGTGAGTCCCAGGCTCAGTGAGAGACCCTGCCTCAAAAAATAAAGTGGAGCGGCTTGAGAGATGGTTTAGTGGTTAGAGAAAACTCTCTGCATTCAGTTCCCAGTGCCCACATCACCACCACCTGACAACTTCAGCTCCAGGGCATCTGACACCTCTTGCTTCATGCATATGCCCAAGTGTGTGTGCACTTACGTATACACATGCACACAGATGCGTGCACATAAATGTGCATACAAGTATTTGTGCACATATGTCCATGCACACATGACCATACAGGCACAAAATTAAAAGTAAAGGTTAATCTTGACAAACATAAGATGGAGCTGAATAGGAGGATGCCTGATGTTGACCTCTGCCATCCACGTGTGTATGCGTGGGTGTACACCTGTGTATACACAACATAAGAACACTTGACTCTGTAGTTAGTGCCACTGCCTCTGCTTGCTGTGCTCATGTGACAAGATAGACAGGCATCCATCCTCCTTCCTTTCTGCAGGCCTATAATGCACCGGAATGTTCGCTACAACTGCAGAGTCATCTTTCTCAACAGGTAGGTGAGGGCAGCTGGCATACCTGTGCCTGGCTCTTGTTGGGGATACCTTGAGAGGTGCCCCTTATTGAGCACAGCATACTGGCCCAGCAATTCCTATGACTCTCCTTCTCTGGGGCTCAGCCACGCTCACTCAGGCTAGAGGAGGAGACTCAAGGTTGGGTTTGTTTGGGTTTTTTATCCTTGCCACCTTGACAATAGATAAGGTGGGGGAAGTCTCCTTGCCATGCCCCTCCAAACCACCCTCCACACACCAGGCTACAGCAAAGTGCACATGTTGGGTGGATAGAGCCATGGAGTATTTCTTCCCCCACCCCAAACAGAAACCTTAAGCCTAGAGAAAGAAGGAAGGGAGGGAGGGGGGAGGAAGGGAGGTAGGTAGGTTTGCTCAGGGCCCTGGTCTTGAGCCAGCTCAGTAGCCTTATCTTATCCTATGGACAGATTTTGTGGCAGAGGCCTGCTTGTCCCAGGAGTGTGGTGTGAACAGTTTTTTCACCTGCTGTAGGAAGATCCTGCTCATCAGACCCAAGATGGCCTTGGCCAACGAAGGCAACTACCGGGAACTGCGCTGGTTCACCCCCTGGGCCAGGAGCCGGTGAGTGGCAGGTTCTTTAACTGCAGTGTAGTCCCAGCCACACACTGTTCACTAAATGTCCTCTGCACATGCAGCCTCGGCTGGGAGGTGAGCCACAGGACACTAAGGGGGTGGCGAGGCTGGGAGGACTGTTCCTGCCATTCAGACATGGTCAAATTCCATGCTGTCAGTTCAAATCTGAACCAGAAGAAACCATAAAACCTCAGCCACCAGTCAGTGGTCACTGGTCACTGGTCACTCTTAAGTGGACGGACATTGTGTCTCAAATTGTTCTTTATAGCAAAACTCTCAGCATGGTCCATTTGACCTTTGGGAACAGGTCATTTTTCATTTGGGTTGGGGGAACTGTCCTATGCAGTATATGGTGGTCAGAGGTACCTCAACCTCTGAGTAGAGTTTATTAACCAAAATTATCCTGAGCTAGGTAGGCATGGTTGTGCACACCTTTCTTCCTGGTGCTTGATGTCAACCTTGACTGCATAGCAAGCTCCAGGTTAGCCTGGGGAACATGGAACTCCACACTTTACCAAATGTTTCCTAGGGGGCAAGATGCCCCCATTTGGGAAGTCCTGCTCTGAAGAGTTACTCTGAAGAGACACCATCACCATGATAATTTGTTTAAAAGTAAGCATTTAATTGGAGCTTGTTTACAGATTCAGAAAGTTAGTGCAGCTTCATCTTAGCTGGGAGCATGGCGCCACACAGGTAGACATGGTGCTGGAGAACTAGTTGATAGTTCTACATTCGGATCCACAGGCATCAGGAAGAGAGAGCCCCTTGGGCCTAGCTTGGGCTTTTGTAATCTCAAATATATGAACCTACTAGGCCATACCTCCTAATAGCCATTCCCAAGGTCAAACGTATTCAAACCCCCACATTCCATTCCCTGAACCCTGTAGGCTTATACAAACACATGAGTCTATGGGGACCATACCAAGCCATAGCATAATGCAAAATACATTTAGTCCCATAGTCTATAACAGTCTCAACAGTGTTATAAGTCCAAAGTTCAAAGTTTCTCCTGAGAGTCATCCAATCACTTAACTGTAATCCCTTATAAAATAAAAAACCAGAAAAGCCAAGTACATACCTCCAATGTCACAGGATATACATTACCATTCCAAAATGTCATAGTTAGGCTCTTGGTCCAAATCTTATTATTATTATTATTATTTGGTTTTTCAAGACAGGGTTTCTCTGTATAGCCCTGGCTGTCCTGGAACTCACTTTGTAGACCAGGCTAGCTTCGAACTCAGAAATCCGCCTGCCTCTGCCTCCCGAGTGCTGGGATTAAAGGCATACGTCACCACTCCTGGCTTTGGTCCAAATCTTGAGGAATAGTGGCCATGAAAAGCTTAGGCCCAGGCAAGATGGAACATGCCTTTAATTTCAGCATTCAGGAAACAGAGCATGCAGATCTCTGAGTTCTGGCCCAGTAAAGAGTTCTCCATGCTAATGAGGTATCTAGAGCCCCCAAGGATTTAACCAATAAGCTTCCCTACCTAGACATTTCTTCCTACAAAAGGTATTTAACCTCCGGTCCACCCTGAGAAGTCGGTATGCATCCATTTTCCATGATGAACAACAAATGAACAGTTTGGAACCAAGGACTGTCTTTTTCATCTACCACTGCCGTGGGACGTGTAGAGAAGGCCTTTGCCTACAGAGCCACTGCCTAAGTCTCCCATAGAAGGCCTCTCTGCCCTCCCAGCCATAACTGCCACTAAGCTAAGGACAATCAGTCACTGCTGAGCTAAGGCAGACCCCCACCCCATCCTCAGCTTTCGGGCCTTTTTTGTTCTTGGCTCTTCGGCAACTTCCAGCAGTGTCTGAGAACCACCTCGGGCCCAGCCTTGTCACAGGCCCAGGGACCTGCGACACTTCGTTCTGACCCCTCTGTGCAGCACCCTATGGACAACTGGGTGCCTGGGCACCTTTGGCTTTCCCACATCTCAGACTCAGTGGAGTGCGTTTTCCCAACCCCTGAGCACCTTGTTGGCTGCTGCGTGGAATAAGTGCAGTCAAGCACTTCATGTGTTTCACCTCCCCAGCGGCAGTGCCTCAGCATGGGGTGGAACTTGGACCCACTCGTCTCAGCTTTTCCATGTTTTGATTCTTTCCTTTCAGACAAACTGAGGAATACGTCCTCCCTCGGATGTTACAGGACCTGACAAAGCAGGTGCATCCTCCCCAGGGCTTCCTGCCAGTGCAGGCTGAGGGTGGGACGCAGGAGGAGCTCTTGGGTAGAGACAGATCATAGCTGGGTAGGTGGGAAGCACAGAGTGGAACTTCCATGGTGAGTGTCGAAGATTACAAGCCAGGCTGCAGGAGTCAGCCCTGAGAGGGTAGACTCCGATTCAGGGACAGTTCTAGGAAACCACAGACAATCAGCTGGTGGTGGGCATATCTCTGAGCTTTGTCCCTCTTCTATATTGTGGACCTGGGATTCTGGCTCTTTTTGCAGCCTTGGTGAATGGTGACGTCCTTGGTGGCAGGAGATGGAGTGGAGGAGAGGCCTGTTGCAGCCATAGTAAAGCTGTGTGGGGAAATAGGAGTAGTGGTATATGCTGGGGCAGGGTACACCTATGGTGAGGAACGAAAGCCTTAGGCCTAGAACAGTATGTCAGCCTTCAGGAAATCAGACCACGGTGTAGCACAGTATGTGGCCCTGGGATCTAAAGCGGTCTCCCCCCCCCCCCCCCCCCCCGTCCTCAACTGCAGAAAACTGTGCCCTTTGGAGATGTGGTACTGGCCACCCAGGACACCTGTGTCGGGAGTGAGATCTGTGAGGAGCTCTGGACACCACGCAGGTCAGCCGGCTTTCTGTGTCATCCGTTCCCCATCCTGGGCCAGCCAGTGGGAGGACCCAAGCTTTGTAGTTAAGGTCATGTCCCTCCAGATAGATAGCTAAAGGGCTACAGGAGCCGTCAGTCACTCCACTTGACTCTCTCCACAGCCCCCACGTCGACATGGGCCTGGATGGTGTGGAGATCATTACCAATGCCTCGGGCAGCCACCACGTGCTCCGCAAAGCCCATACCAGAGTGGATCTGGTAACCATGGCCACCTCCAAGGTGGGCATTGGGCAGGGAGGGTAGAGCACGGTCCTAAGTTAGGGGTTTATCAGGGAGCCCCCAGGAGCAATGGCACCTGGACAGGGCTCAGCCACTTCTGGTACATGCTTAAGGCTATGGTTGCAAGCTGTATTCCGTTGCCATGCCTGGTCCCTCCCAGACTCCTCTTCCTGATACCCAGCCCTAACTGCCATCATTCAAAGCCTGTTGACATTCTGTTGACACTGCTGCAACAGGGAACCAGAAGTTTGC
Source organism: Mus caroli (assembly GCF_978045245.1). Lineage (NCBI taxonomy): Eukaryota > Metazoa > Chordata > Mammalia > Rodentia > Muridae > Mus > Mus caroli. The sequence continues at coordinate 1,549,300 of NW_028227263.1, forward strand.
TCCTGTCTGTGGTTCTCATAAAGATACATATCAACTTTCATGTACCTGCCACTGACCTTGAACACAGTGGAACACAACTGTTAGTTCTTGATGCAGATAGACATGACACAAGTGGGCGATAACATCCAGCCCTTACAGAGGTCACCCAAAGTCACCAGTGCTTCTGGTGGCCCCAAAGCTTAATACTACCCCATCACACTGCTCTCACTGTAGTGGTCCTGTCAGAGAGAGTCAGCAGCACTGCAGTGAGAGCTGAGGGAAAGTAAAAGTGAATATTCTATGGGATGCCTGATACTTGGTGTCATGTGACAGGATTCTTAGGAAGATGCAACACAGGTCTACTCACCCCAGATAGGGAACCAACAGGAGACCAAAGTAACAATGCCACCAATGTTCAGCATGGTAAACCAATGGGTCCATTGGAATTACCCAGCATTGTAGGTGTTACTCTAGGGTTACAGACATGAACAGGGATGAATCAAAGGCAGCTACATCACCAAAGTCCATCAACAGCTCATAAAAGCTGGAGTCCTGGAGCTCTCCTCACAACTTGCAGGCAGTTTGACAGGTCAGAAAATCTCTTCCAGGCAGCTTGGCTGGTCTGAGAGCCTCTCAGCAGTCCTTAATGTTTGTGTGATCATGGAGAGGGGGCGGCCTTGGGCATCTGGTAAGTTTCAGGAACTTCCTGAGACTTGTAAATTATTGACTTCCTGATGTTTTAATTTGAAGGAAATTGTAATACATCTGGTAAGGCCTCATGAATTGGAGCTATAGGGCTTTGTGTCCCTTCTTGCATCTACCATTTCTGTCAGAGTCTGGACGCCAATAGCATCTTGAGACCAGGTGGAGAATGGCAGTCTGGTGCATCTAGGTATCCTGTACAATGCTAGTGGTAGTCATAGGTTATTTCCATCATTGACAGCCATACTGTCACCCGTGTTTCTTCTAGAATGGTGGCATCTACCTGCTGGCCAACCAGAAGGGCTGCGACGGTGACCGTCTCTACTACGATGGGTGTGCCATGATTGCTATGAATGGGAGCATCTTTGCCCAGGGCACTCAGTTCTCATTGGATGATGTGGTAATGAGCTGAGCAAGGGAATGGGGAGCAACCTTCACACTGCCAAGTCAGTTGACTGCCCGTCTGTATAGCTCCCTCTCACCTGAGTGTGAGGAGAGATTCCCCTAGGACATGTTTTGGCTGAACATAGAGCAATGGAAAATGTCTATGCTGAATATGGGCTGTAAACGCTGCTTTTAGTCTCCTGATGTAAATGTCATCTTGGAGGCTTAGTGCCTGCATCTGCTAACCTCAGCCTAGTCCTGGAAGATTTTAGCCCCTGTATAATCTCATCAGGACCTAGAATGTTTTCAGCCTCTGAGACTTCCTGCTGAATAAGCTCACCCTTCCTAGCTCTTTCTGATCTCTGGCTGGCTGATTCAACTCAGCTGTTCTGACTTAAACTCCTCTCCAAGCTGACTGATTCACTTTGGCTTCTCTGGGCTTCTCCTGAATTGTTCTACTTGACCTCAGACTAACTGGCCATCTCTTCTGATCTGACTTCTCATTCTCTGGCTCATTCTGTTTTCACTCATGTCTAGCATGTCTAGCTTGTTTCTCTCTCTCTCTCTCTCTCTCTCTCTCTCTCTCTCTCTCTCTCTCTCTCTCTCATATCTTTCTCTGATTTGTCAGTTAGACATCACTTCTAGACTTGGGTGCTTCCTTCTATAAATTAACTTAACCTTCATTATTTGAGATTAAAGGTGTATACTAAGTCCTGAGCCATACCAAAACTAGAAACAAGTTTTTTGGTTTTTTTTTTCCCAGTAAATAACACAATCTTGGGTTTCACTGTGTGATCAAATACCTACAACAATGAGCTAGGGAGGAGGACCCCAGGCTGTGAACACACTGGGGCAGATACCCTGTGTCTGGGACACAGGGACACCTGGTTCCATGTGGGGTGTGTGTGGGGGCTTGTTTGACCTGTTTTAGAAGCTGACAGGATGAAGCCCCCAATCTAGGATTAGCAAACACTAGGCCTGGTCCTGTCATAAGGAATGGTGATCATTAGGCTTAACTGGGGACATTATTCTTAGGGGAATTTGGTCTAAGACCTATCAGTTTCTCCATGGTCTGGACAGCCTGCTTTAAAGGGAGGCCTTCCTCCTGCAATAGTAACTTTTGTAATTAGTGTTACAGAAGCCAGACAGATGCTCTTTAGGGAGGGAGGGTTTACCTTGTCTCACAGTTTGAGGGTGCAGTCAGTCATGGTGGGAAGGCCTGGAGGCAGGAGAGTGAGGCGGCTGGTCGCATCGTATCCACAGTCAGCCAGCACAGAGATGGGCACAGGTGCTCGGCTTCCTCTCTCCTTTTGATTCAGTTTGGGACTCCAGCCCATGGCTGGTGCTACCCATACTCGGAGATCATCTTTCTACCTCAGGAAACCCAATCTAGAGACTCCCTCTGAGGCAGGACCAACGATTTGGCTCCCTGGTGATTCTAAATTGTATTGAGCTGACAAGCAGCATTAACCATCACATCCCACTTGGGCCCCGGGTGTTGGGAAGCTCAGAGGGGGCCTCTTACCTCCTGTGGGAAGGGGTTTTCTAAGCATATGAGGCCGGCCGGGCAAGGGACAGAGTGGAAGTACCACCACAGTTCTTCAGCAGATGGGTTGGAAGGCAGCCATGTGTAAACCCCACTAATCCACCTCAGGGGACCACACGATCCTCAGAGGGGCTGGTGAACTGCATGCCCAACACCTGGAAGATGTGGGTGTTGGCTGCCATGTTGCTCTCCATGCTGTCTCCTCCCCCATCTTCCTCTGCTCATAGGATGGCTGCAGTGGTTCCAGCCATCCCATCTATAAATGGCTATATTCAGAGTTGGAGAAGGAGCCGTTGCTTTCTGTGTGTCTTTCAAGTAAAAAACACCCCTACCCCAAGTTTCTGACAGAGTTGTGTCTCCTGCTATAACTGGTGGGTTGCTGGGAAATGTAGTCCAGGTGCTGGTGTCTACTGACAGATGCAGCTGGAGAGAGTTCAGGTCACAGCAGCATCTGTGTCAGACAGCTCTCACCATCACCTGTAACTCTAGCACCAGGACTCCACTGCCCTCTTCTGGCCTCTGCAGGAACTGCATTCACATGCACATGCACACAGGCACACACATGAATAAAAATAAAATACTTCCTTTTTAAAGAGGAAAAGGTTCAGGAGATCAATGCTGGGTGCATAGCCCCTGCTGGGAAAGGTTTAACCCTTGTACATGAGACAGCAATCCTGTGCTTTCTCTCTGCTTCCCCACCCAGGAGGTTCTCACTGCTACCCTGGACCTGGAGGACGTCAGGAGCTACAGGGCAGAGATCTCATCTCGGAACCTGGAGGTAAGTGCCCTAGGAGATGCCAGCCTGAGTGCTCAGGCAGGCCTTGCAGGTGCCCCAGTATGCTGTGGGCTTGGCCAAGGCCATGAGGCCAGCATGTGGAGCCAAGCAGAGATATGCCAGCTTGTTCCCTTCCCCTGATCCCTAGCCACCACTGGTCTGCTTTCTGCCTGTAACCATGGGAACACTTTCAGAGATAGCACTGCACCACATCAACTGTTGTATGCCTGGCTCTTCTCATTAAGTTTAGCATCCCTGGAGTCCACCATGTGGAAGCATAATGGGGCTCTGCTCTTTTTCATGGTACAGTGGTATTCTACCCAGTGTACTATAGCACTGGGTGCCTACCCACTCCTCCAGAGTTGTGAGTGAGCATACGTTTCTTTTTCCTGAGTGTGTCTGCCCAGGAGTAAATCCTCTGGCCCACACAAGTGGCCCTCACATTCAGGCTATTGAAGAGGACTGCTCTCTTGAGTGGCTGTTCTCCCTTCCCTTCCCACAGTTCAAGGAAAGCTCTGTAATCTCTCTGCCTTTGCAAGCACTGGTCAGCACCTTTCAACTTTGATCAGTCCTTCCCACTTCCCCATGGGCTTGTCTGTGTCTCCGATGGCTGCTGGAGTCCTGAGCCTCACCCGTGAAGGCTCCAAACTGCAGCTGTTGCTATGTCCTGACATCTCCCTCAACAGGCAACCAGGGTGAACCCATATCCCCGGGTGACGGTGGACTTTGCCCTTTCGGTCAGTGAAGACTTGTTGGAACCAGTGTCAGAGCCTATGGAATGGACATACCACACGCCTGAGGAGGAGATAAGGTGGGTGCCCATCCCCTGGGCCTAGGTCCTGTTGCTTTGTGGACACCACCGTCTTGGTGGCCATCAATGTTTGTCAGGTGTAGGGCCTGCAAGGATTCCCAAAGTCTGCCCAGGGTAGGTGTTATGCTTCATCGAAGTTAAAGATTCAGTGGCTGCTACATAGTGAATTCAAGGACAGCCAGAACTACATAGTGAGACTTGTCTAAGGGGGAAAAAAAGATGCTATAACTGAACAGGCCAGGCTGCCTGGTCCTTCTTGGTAGTCTCCTTGTACTGTGATCTTAACCTCTGAGGCACTGCCCCAGATCTCAGTGTCCCCATTTTATATGAGGTATCTCTGGGGATTTCCACCAGACTTGTTTCAGAGCTAAAAATGCCTAAATTGACATGAAGTGTGCTTATAGCAGATAGCCCAGTTGTATCTCTGCTCTGCCTTCTGGGGGCTCCATGCAAGGCTACTGCATAGGTGCAGTGAGCCAGGCTTGAGGCTCCAGACTCAACACTGTCATCTCCCCTCTGCAGCCTCGGACCTGCCTGCTGGCTCTGGGACTTCCTTCGACGGAGCAAACAGGTAGGCTGTTTTTTCTTCATGTGCTCTCCTAGTTGGGTGTGTGAATCCAGGGTAGGTTAATGATATTTTTCTTTGGGGGAGTATATGTGAGTGAACTGGCCAGAGGCCAGATGGGTGAAACCTGCTTTGAAACTGGTGGTCTGTGGAGCTGTCTGAAGATGTAGAAACTCCCATATCTCCTGATGTGTGCTCACTGTAGGACTGGAGAGATAGCCTGGGACCCAGGACAGTGTCTCCTGTCCTTTAGGAAACCTCAGTCAGTCACGTGTCATTTGTCCACCTCGGGGATGGTGCTGAGCCCTGCGTTCCTTTAGGGCTCTGGGACTCACAGGGCTATGCTAGGCTGCAGACCGAGTGGGGCATAGCCTGTTTGCAGCTTGGTTCACACAGTACTTGGTTGCCCCTTCCAGGCCGGATTTTTCCTACCCCTGAGTGGCGGTGTGGACAGTGCAGCCAGCGCCTGCATCGTCTACTCCATGTGCTGCCTGGTCTGCGATGCTGTGAAGAGCGGAAGTAGGTGACATGGCGTCCATTAATCTGAGGAGGGTGTCAGGTTCAGAACCAGGCAGGGAGCAGAAGAGAAACCCAGGTCATGGGCACGATGGGTGAGGGGGGCTTCATTGCTGGGGACAGATGTCACCTGTCCTACTCAAGTCCCCAAACCCAGGCCAGTAACAGCCATTCCTGGGCAGTTAGAGATGTGGCCTTGTCTGCCTGCCACTGTCTGCCAACAGTGCAGCCCTGAGGGGTGGCAGACATGGGTTTTGGGGCCTGGCAACCTAGAACCTTATTCCTCCATAGGTGCAGTGGTACTGAGAATAGCCTGAGCAACACAAGAGCAGAAGGTTAGCCTAGCACAAAACACAGGTTAGCCCAGCACAGACCACAGTTAGCCCAACACAGAGCAGTGAGTTAACACAGCTAACTCGTGGGAACAGGGGCCAGTGTGCAGGCACTAGCGAGAGGGACTTGCCCTTTTTTTTTTTTTTTTTTTTAGGACTATGGGCAATAGACCAGGCTAGATTTGTGCTCTCTAGAATGATCAGTGGGAGCTAGATGTAAGGGAACTTGGGAGATAAACTGTGGGAGATGGATTGGTGACCTTAACCTCAAACCAGGGGTATCTGGGTGAGCTCTAGAGATGGACTGGAGTTAACGTGTAGGAGCTTAGGATCAGACCAGGGTACCTAGGACCTATACAGGCCCCAGGGAGATAGACAGAGGCTGGCACTTGGAAGATGGTACCTGGCTGCATGGGCACTTGGGAGGGAAGCCAAGACTTTGTGCAGATAGAGATTCTCATCCTGCTATGGTGGCCCCAGATCAGCAAGTGCTGACAGACGTCCAGAACCTGGTGGACGAAAGCAGCTACACCCCTCGGGATCCCCGGGAGCTCTGCGGACGGCTGCTCACTACTTGTTACATGGCCAGTGAGAACTCCTCCCAGGAGACCCACAGCAGGGCCACAAAACTGGCTCAACTGATTGGAAGGTAGGACTCTATCCTCTGCTGAGCTCAGACTGGCACCATGGCAAAGGTCAGAGCTGTGGCTGCGGTGTCTTCATGTGCGTCTGGCAGCTGAGTGCAGTGCTTGCTGGGGACTGAGTCAGGAAACAGCACAGCCAAGCCACACGTACAGTTCACACGTACACTATACAGTTCACACGTGTGCGCACACGTGCATGCATAAACATGCATCACCCAGCCTTGCCACGAGGTGCAGATGCAAGTAATATATTCCTATCTGCAGAATACCTTAGAGCGGGTCCATCAGGCTTTAGACATAGCTTGCAGGCTGTGTAGGGAAGATCAAAGGAGACCATTCCAAGAGGTGTGACTGCCTCACCCAGAATGTTCTTTTATTCTGGCTCTTTGGAAGAACAAGAAACTGCCTGTCACACAGCCAAAAGCCTCCCACCAGCAGTTCTGTTCTTGGGCTTATGCCCAAAGGAGTTACAAGTCCAAACAGTTCCCTCTACAGGATGCCCCTGGTTGTCAGCTTGTCACGGTAATGAGAAGAGGAAATGACCCAAATGCCTATTGGCTGATGAATGGCTAAACAAAATGCAGTCTGTGCACACTATAGAGTAGTACTCTGAAGTAAAAGGGTGTGGAGTGCCTTTGCAGCATAAGTGACCCTTGGAACTGTCATACTGGGTGAAACACAGCAGGTGTCAAAGGCCATGGCATGCACAACTCCCGTATCTGTGAGTTACCCAGTCCGGCATCTCCCTAGCAGATCTGTTAGTCCGGACAGTGGACTGGCGATTGTCAAGCCAGGGCAGGTGGGAATGGAGAGTGATGACCGCTGAGCAGGATTTCTTTCTGGGGTGGCGAGCAGTAACAGTTTTACAGTGTAGTGACTGTGCTGACCATGGTTCAGTCCCATGCTGAGGTGTGGTAATAGAGGACCAGAAAGAGAACTAGTGGGTAAAGGTGCTCGCCGCCGAGCCTGATGCCTGAATTCAATCCCTGGGACACACATCCTGTAACGAGAGAACTGACTCCCAAAGGTTGTTCTCTGAACTCCACACACATGCCAGGGAATGTGTGTCCCCTCCAATACATGTGATAGGAAAATGTTTTTAATTTATTTTTTAATTATATATGTAGTATAGGTGTGTGCATGTGTGACAGTGTGTTGAATCCCTGAAACTGGAGTTACAGGCGATTATGAGCCCCCATGTGGGTGCTGGGAATCAAATTCAGGTCCTTTGGAGAAGTAGTCAGTGCTCTTAATTAATGAGCCATCTCTCCAGCCCCCAAGGGATGGATGTGTGTGTGTGTGTGTGTGTGTGTGTGTGTATGTGTGTGTGTGTGTATTTCTCCCCTTTGGAGACAGGTCTTGCTCTGGAGCTCTGGCTGACCTGGAGCTCTCAGAAATCCACCTGCCTCTTTCTCCCCAGTGCTGGGATTAAAGGCATGCACCCCTACACCCAGGCCCAAGAAATGTTTTTAAATGGCAGTTAAGAATGTCTTAGCCCAGGGCGGTGGTGGCGCACGCCTTTAGTCCCAGCACTTGGGAGGCAGACTCCCAGATTTCTGAGTTCCAGGCCAGCCTGGTCTACAAAGTGAGTCCCAGGACAGCCAGGGCTATACAGAGAAACCCTGTCTCGGAAAACAAAACAAAACAAAAAGATACTTAAAAAGAATGTCTTAGCATGCCTGTACTGCCCCCTCCCCCTGCTCTTCCAGCTACCACATCAGTCTGAGCATTGACACTGCTGTGAAGGTTGTCTTGGGCATCTTCAGCCTGGTGACCGGGAAGTTGCCTCAGTTCTCAGCCCACGGAGGGAGCAGCAGGGAGAACCTGGCCTTGCAGAATGTGCAGGTGTGTGTTTGAGCCTGGCTGTGGTCTTCACAAAGACGTGAAGGGGAAGGTAACAGAAGACAGGAGCCTGGGGATGAGATGGGCAGTGCTGGATTAACCTGCAAGTCTACTAGAGACACTGGCCACACAGCCATGCTTTGGTTTGCAGGTCTCTTGAGTGTGCGAGTGTGGGAAAGTGCTTGTGGGAGTGTGTGCCCATCTGAGCCTTGGAGAGGCTGTGTGCCAGAGCATAACCACACACGGGTGTATGTGGGGACCTGTGCAATTTCGTCGAGGCCTGGCATGGCTGGCCCTGCCCCATCCCTGGGCTGCCTTGATTAGCCTACATGCCACATGTCAGCAGGGAGAGAATAGGTTCCAGGGTTTGTCTGTTGGGGTGTCAGCATTGCCATCTTTGTCCCTTGAGTGCATGGCTGCCTCTCCAATGGTAAATGGTGTGGAGGGCATTGCTGAATATCTTCCTGGCCGCCATTACTCAGTGCTGGCCTCCTGTCATACTTGGTGCTATCCCCCTGCTGTGGACTGGTGTAGGAGGAACCTGGGAGGCTTCTCCCAGCATGGCACGGCACGGCACGGCATGGCACGGCATGGCACAGCTCAATTCAGCCTGTTTGTGTTCTAACTCGGTTGCTCCTGTGCTGGGATTGCATTGTAGTGCAGCTGTTTCCTGGGTCCTAGCACAGTATAACTTCCTTTTTCCCTCACCTAGGCTCGGATTAGGATGGTCCTTGCCTACCTGTTTGCTCAGCTGAGCCTCTGGTCTCGGGGTGCTCGAGGAAGCCTTCTTGTGCTTGGATCTGCCAACGTGGATGAGAGGTGCGTGTGGCTGGGATGGACTCGGGCACCCCAAGTCTCTCGAAAGGAAGTTTGGTCCTTTCAAGACAGTCTCCTTGTAATATCAGGATATCCAGAGAGTGCAGACCAAGATCCTTCTGTCTTTCCCCAGCTCCGCACACACTCATGCAGCTCAGGTTGCTTTGTCCCTGGTCACCTCCAGCTCCTGTCAGCCATGCTAGGACCCCCGCCTTCTCTCTCTTTCCTGCCCTGTGCATCAAAGGCCATGTCATTGCAAAGGTTTCCAAACAAGATGGCTATTTTTCTATGTGAACTGAAGACAGATCCCTTTGTTCTTTGCTTTAACAACATCCAGTGGTTCTCTTGTTTTCAAGTACAATCCACCCAACCTCTGACCCAGCAGTGGAGACTGGTAGCTCCCCTTCCCAGGCTCGGTTTTCCCACTTTCCTTGGGTGAGCCGCCACACCTCCTAACGTGCTCCCACGCTTTCCCACGTGCTCCTCATTAGCTGAGGAATTTTAAGACATCATGTATTCATTGATTAGTCTTTTTCACCTGTCTAGTTATGAACTGAGTCACCCATCTGTCTGACCACCCATTCACCAGCCAATCCCCCATCCATCTGCCCACCCACCAATATATACATGCATACATACATACACCCCACCCGCTTATCCATCCATCCACCCATACATACATACAAACACTCCACCCATACATACATACATCCCACCCACCCATACATACATCTGTCTACCTGTCCATTCACCCTCACATCCATATATCCATCCACCTACTCATCCATCCATTCATACATACATCCATACACACATTCATTCATCCATCCATCCATCCATCCATACATACATACATATATCTACATTTGCCCTCAATCATCTATCCATCCACCCACTATACATACACCACCACCACCCCAAGCCCCGACATTCACAGTTTGGTTTGGTTTGACTTTGAGACAGCTTTTTACCATGAAGCACTGGTGGCTTCAAACTTACTATGTAACCCAGACTGCCTTCAAACTGGAAGCAATCCCCCTGCCTTCTGAGAACTGGGATTATAGGATTGTGTCACCACACCTAGCAAGTTTTGTGTGAGTGTGTGTGTGTGTGTGTGTGTGTGTGTGTGCATGCATGTGGAGGTCAGAGGACAACTTCCGGTATCAGTCCTCATCTATCTTGTGTGAGGCAGGCTGTCGTGGTTCACTACTGTGTACTCCAGGCTGGCTGCCCTCCAAGGTTCTGGAAATTCTATCTCCATAGGAGTGCTGGGATCACTCATAGGAGAGATGGCTACCACTGTGCCCAGCTTTATGTGGGTGCTGAGGATCTGAACTTGGATCCTCATGATTGTGTAGAGAATGCTTTACCTACAGGGCCATTCCCCAGAGCTGTTAAGGAGCAGGTAAGAATCCCCAGTGAGGGTAGGTTGAGAGGAGGAAACAGGAGCATGATGGGGTTGCCACCCCTTTGCAGTGGCAACCAGCTTTGGGTTTTTTGTTTGTTTGTTTGTTTTGTTTTGCCAAGGTTTTTTTTCTTTTTCCAAGAGATGGTGCCAGGAGAAGCAGTGAGTCAGGAGCTTGAAGAGGAAGAGAGATGATGAGGCACAGCCGCAAGGATGATAGATAGTGCCTGTGGCATCTTGGGCCCAATAAGTTCCATGAGTGTTTTTGATGACTTACTAGAGGACTTAGGACTTGGTTTAGAGTTATCCTGCAGCTGTGGCCTCTACTGCAAACAGACTGGCAGTGGGTTCAGGTCAGGACAGAGCAGCCTGGCACGGCTTGCCAGGCCTACTCCCAGTGATGTTACAAGGGATATATCTTGTTCCACATGTTGCTGGCAGGTGGTGTAAAGGGCCACCTCCTGGGCTTTGGGTCACTCAGTATTTGGGGTACAGGTAAACCCAGTCTGTCAGGTACCTTCTGATTCCTGCCAGAAATCTCACTTTCCTGGAGAAATGCAGGGCTGCAGTACAGTCCATGTAATTTGTACACATTAACTTGGGCCCAGGAGCGTCCCTCAGGGAGGGACAGGAAAGCCTACGAGCCTGGATTTCTAACATTAGCCAAGCTACTTGGTGGCTGCCTTCTGAAAGAGGACTGTTGTTCCAAGCCTGTGGGTGATTCATAGGTGAGTGTGTTCTTGCTAACAGAAGGCTAGGGCGAGGCCAGAACAATGGCCAGGTGTATACTGTAGGCAGCCATGGCTGATGACTAGTGTCACCTGAGCAGGAGGTAAAGGGATGAAGCCAGATCCCACCAGGGCCCCTGAAGCAATGGAAAGTATAGTTAGCATGTGTTATGGGCCCTGATGTGTCTCTGCTGGTGGCAGTCTGAGTCCCACCTCAGTTGTGCTATCCCTCTGTCCTATCTGAAGACGCTTACCTGAGGCTAGTAGATTCATCACTATTTGCCAGTTTAGCCTGGAGCCATTGGGTCAGCAAAAACTCCTATGTAGCCGGGAGATAGGTCATCTTACCAAGTAACCCAGTGTCCTGGGACAGAGCTGTGGCAGTGGGTGGGTTGGGAGGTGTGTAAGCCCTGAGTTGTTCTCACGGTCACTGCAGGGTAGCTGCTCCAAGCCCTCGAAGTGCTGAGACTGCTGGACCTCCTCCAGACCCCTGGAAGCTCTCCCCATGCTCACCACCAACCCCACCCTCCCTGGACTCTCCCAACCATCAGCACCTTGATGGCTCCCTGTGGCCTTGGCTCTCTAATTCTTACTCCCCCTGAGGAGGCCTGTGGTTGCCTCTCAACCCCACCCTGTTATCCATGTCTGTCTCTGTCTGGAGTCAGTTTACCTTTAGGGACCTTTGTGCCATGTGAGGTCCTGGATCTAAAGCTGTGGATAGCAGACTGAGTGTGTACTTGTGCCAGGTCCTGTCTTCCCTTCCAAGGCCTCTGTCCTTTGGCTCCACCTAGCTGACCCTGGCCTTCTAGACAAGCTGTTCCAAGTGGCTGATTGCAGTGCCCAAGCATTCTGAGCCCAAACAGGTGTCTACCCAGTGTGCTCAGTGTAACTTTGATGGCTTCCTCCAGGGCCAGGGCTGGGCTGGGCTTCTGACTTCTAGGGTCCCTGGAAGAAGGGAGCCCTTGGCCAGCACTGGTATACCCTATAACCCTCAATACCCCAGGAACCATGAGGACACTGTCCTTTCTCCCTGACAGTCTCCTCGGCTACCTGACCAAGTATGACTGCTCCAGTGCGGACATCAACCCCATAGGCGGCATCAGCAAGACGGACCTGAGAGCCTTTGTCCAGTTCTGCACAGAGCGCTTCCAGCTTCCTGTTCTGCAGACGTGAGTGTTCCTGCCAGTGTTCCTGTGGCTCCTGGGCCACCAGGGTCACACTTGCCCTACTCAGCCACCCTTCTTAGCTCCCTGTGCCCTGCCCTTCAGCTTCTGTTCCTGCACTCACAGTTCTAAGTGTCTTAAGTGACAGTTCTTCCAAGACTGGCTCTTCTGCAGCTGTCTCAAGGCAGGGAGGCTGTGCTGGCACCTGACAGGCTGATTTCTGGGTATCTGTTGAGGACATCACAGCCTATCAGCCTGTCGGGCCACTGCAGCATTGCTCCTAGTACCAGGAAATGTCTGTGTCCTTGCTCCCCTCATAGAGTCAGTTTTGCCCACAGGGGACCTCAGCAATATGTGGAGATCCCTTTGCTTGTCACAGAGAGTTTGTTCCTGGCAGCTCGTAGCCACAGACTGGGGATCCTCCCAAGAGTCCTGCAGTGTGTCAGACTAGCCCACCATACCTGCCCTGCTAAGTCTTCTGACCCTAACAGCCCTGCAGTGAAAGGTCCCTGTCCTGCGCTTGTCAGATCCTTCTGCCCTTAATTCATTGTCCTTTGGGTCATGAATGAGCCCAGACATGGCCCTGCCAGGCATGGCCAACCCAACTGCAGTTTGTCTAGGGATGTCCTGCCAAAGCTCCTGAGCACATTAGCAGCCCTGGTGACTGGCTCTGTGTGTCTCCCTGCAGCATCCTGTCAGCACCGGCCACTGCAGAGCTGGAGCCCTTAGCTGATGGGCAGGTGTCTCAGATGGATGAGGTAATGATGGTGGATGTGTCTCCCCTTCTCACTGGATCCTTCTGCCAAAAGGAGCCAGACCTTGCTGCCCCAGGCCCCTGGCTAAGTCAGGCTGACAGAATCACTGACCTCAGACATTCTGACTTAGCTTGCTCATTGTGGTTAGGGCTGAGGAAAGGGGAGATAATGTGGATCAGAAGGAATGTGAGGAGGGCAAACAAGCAGGTTCGCCACAGTAGGTTCTCTACCTCAGCAACCTTGGAGTAGAGTCAGCCACCTCCCATGCCTGGCAGGGTTTTGTTCATCTTCCAAACCTATATTTCCTGTCACCCAGTGGGTTCTGAGATCCCTGGCTGTGCACCGATTTCCGGCCCCATGGAGCCTCACCTCCCTGGACCTTTGGTCCCCAAATGCAGAGGCTGTGAGGACCCTCCCAGCACCACCCCACTGCGTTCTGAACATATTTCTGTCCTCATAGGAAGACATGGGGATGACGTACGCAGAACTCTCCATCTTCGGCAGGCTCCGGAAGGTCGCCAAGGCAGGCCCCTACAGCATGTTCTGCAAACTGCTCAACATGTGGAGAGACAACTATACACCGACACAGGTGAAGCATGTGTGACATCAGGCTGAGCCACCTGGGCATGACCCCAAGATGAGCTCATTTTACACACAATAACATTTTTTGGCTTTCATCCTTAGCTGCTTGGGGATTCCTGGCTGCTCTAAGTTAACTAGGTATGAGCCAGCCATGCAGGTATGCTGGCGCATTACAGAGGCCTCAGAATACAGTAGGGCTCTGCGGGCCAGAGGACTTTCTGGGCACATAAACCCACCTGGAGGCCTCCTGGAGCACAGCTCTGGGCTATCAGAACCAGGACTCTAGAGTCCTGCAGCTCAGCTAGCGCCAGCCCAGCTGATACATCTCCACACTGCTGTCAGGAGAAGCTGTGGGCAGGCCTGACACCTGCTGGCTGCTTATTTTCCCCAAAAGCCTGACTCTCAGCCCTGTGTCTTTCCTGCCTTTCTAACCTGAAACCCGTGTGTCCCTTGCCCACCAGGTAGCTGAGAAGGTGAAGCTATTTTTCTCAAAGTACTCCATGAACAGACACAAGATGACAACCCTCACACCAGCATATCATGCTGAAAACTACAGTCCTGACGACAACAGGTTTGACCTGAGACCCTTTCTGTACAACACGAGATGGCCCTGGCAGTTCCTCTGCATTGACAACCAGGTAGGCACGGCCAGAGAGCTTTGTGTGTCATGCCTGGGAGGACATACAGGGACTTCCTTTGAGGAGAAAAACTTTTTTAAATGCAAAATGGCATGCCATGGATTCTTTTTATTTTATATGTACATATGTATGTATGTATATACACATAGATATACATAAATAGTTTTGGTTTGATTTGGTTTGGTTTTTGTGACAGGGTTTCTCTGTGTAACAGTCTTGGCTGTACTGGAACTCGTTTTGTAGACCAGAAGGGTCTTGAACTCATAGAGTTCTGCCTATGTTTGCCTCCTGAGTGCTGGGATTAAAGGAATACACAGCCACAGATATATATATATATATATTTTTGAGACAGGTTCTCTCTATGTAGCCCTGTAGAACTTGCTATGTAGAGCCTGCAGGGCTCAAACTTGTAGAGACCCTCCCGCCTCTGTCTCTGGAGTACTGGGGTGAAAAGTGACACAACTTTGTTAAAGCAGACTTAGCTCCTTCCCTCCCTTTTTTTTCTTAAGACCACAGTGGAAACACCCACAGATGACAAGTTAGACACAGCTCCTTCCCAGCCAGGCTCTGCTCGGCTGAAAAGAGATAGCTGCTCAGCACAGAGACACAATTAGAGAGGGCTAACCTTGGACAGTAGTGTGCTGAGCTGCAGAACCCAAGGGACCACAAGGAACTGGCAGGGACTTGGCTGTGGCAAGGATCCCCATGTGGCTGGCATGCACTTTGAGGGTGCAAGGTGGACTTCCTACCTCCTTGTTGATGGGTGGAAGTCATCATGGTCTAGTTATCATGAGAGTCATCACGACTGGGCTGGGGTCAGTGCTTCTGACATCAGGAAAAAGGTAGGGATGTTGCCAGATGGTCCTGTGCCCCTTAGAGACTCATCCGGTCCCTTTGATCAGTAATACCCCAGCCAAAGAAGGCTGGCATGGTACTGGAAACCCTCTGGGCTTCTCCCTGTAAAGAACTGACTTTGTATCCAGCTGACTTTGGGAACCACCCCCCACGCCACCCCTAGTAACTCAGAAGGCTCAGTAGAAGTCAGTGGGAGGAAGAATGGCCACTGGGAAGCTGAGAGACATGAGTCGGGATGTTAGGTCCTATGTCCCCACTGGATGGGCAGGTCTGCACCCTGTGTAGATGATGTAGCCTATGTAGCATGCTTTGTCCCTGCATCCTGTTGTCACTGAGTCACAGGAACGGAACAGTTTAGCTGCCAAGGGCAGGGGGTGGGAGCTCCATCAGCTCTGTTTAATTTACTGCTGTTCTTTGTAACTATTGTGTGTATCTATGCATATGGATATGTGCCTGTGAGTAAAGTGCCCATGGAGGCTGGATTTCCTGGAGCTGGGCTTATAGAAAGCTTGATATCAGTACTGGGAATTGAACTCAGGTCCCCTGGAAGAGCAGCAAGTGCTCTCATCTAAGTTATCTCTCTAGCACCAAGCTCTGGCTTCTTTAGTAGCAATAAAGGCTTGGCCACTCTACCTCCCAGAAAGACCCACTTGGCGGCAGTTTCTACAGATCAGCGAGGGATTTTGATGCTGTGTGGCCTCACGGTGGGCAGAAATAGAGGCACCTGGAATCTCACCATCCACAGTGGCCACCAATCACTCCCCTGTGCCAATCCATTCCCCAGCACCGTCTGTACACTATACCTGGACGTTTCATAACCTTCACAGGCCTGGTGGGTAGTTCCAGCCGCTGGTTCTTTGAATGGTGATAGAGACGGTTCTGATGGGCTTCTCTCTCCAGGTTCTACAGCTTGAGAGGAAAGAATCACAGACCCAGGAAGAACAGGTCCTGGAGCACCTCAAAGAGCCATCACCTATATGGAAACAGCTCCTCCCCAAGGACCTCTGATGTGAATCCAGATCAGCGGTGGCCGGCACAGCCCGACCAGATCTTAGTTACCTTTCAAGGAAGAGAGATTTATTCTAATGACATAAAAAATATAAACAAAAATGTTCTTTTTAAGGTGTATTTTATTATTTTATATATATAGTCTCTTGCTTTACATATATGTCTGTGTACTACATGCATGCCTGGTACCCACAGAAGCCAGAAGAGGGCATTAGGTCCTCTGGGACTAGAGCTAAAGATGATTGTGGGTACTGGGGATCAGACTTGGGTCCTCTGTGAGAGCAGCCAGTGTGGCTTCACAGGCATGCAGGTCCTCTGTGAGAGCAGCCAGTGTGGCTTCACAGGCATGCAGGTAGGCAAAATAGCCATGCACGTAAAAATAAAACTCATAAAATTCTAAACACAAAATAAGCTTATTGATGTGTACATACATGTATATGCGTGTGTATGGATGCCCACAAAGGCCAAAAGAGGACATCAATCACAGGAGCTGCAGGTGCAGGCAGGTGTGAGCCACCTGGTATGGGTACTGGGAACTGAACCCCAGTCCTCTGAAAGTAACAAGCATTGTTAACCACTGAGCATCAAGTGTGCTGTCACGCTGCTCAGTCACAGTGCTTTCCAGTGTGAGTATGGCCATCATGGGCTAGGATGCCCCATGTGGGGATGGGCCTGGGTAACAGAACTGTGACGTAACATGCTTTCTGACCAAAGAGGGGCATCTTAAACCTGAAAAACCTGAGAAGCCACTCCCCTCCACCCACACCTGCCTCCCTGCCCTGGGTTCCAGTGGGAACCTGGATGGTTCTGCTGAGTTTGCTCGTGTGGTGTCAGGGAACCAGCTATCCTTACCCTTACCTTATCCTGTGGGAACCTTCCAGGTCTGAATGCAGTGCTCATGTGGGATGGCATCTAGTCCCTTTCTCTGCCCAGAGGGCCTTCCAGGGCTCTCCTCTACCCCTCATCTGTCCCTCTGTCCACATGCAGCCACATCCTCTGCCTGGCTCACGGGCTTAGCTCCTTCTTGCTAGGCTGGCTATCCAAGTGTAGAGTAGGGGCTACTCGCTATATCAGAAACAAAGATGAACACATTTGTGTCTTTTCCACAGTGTTAGAGTTCATTGAATAACAATATGTTCACAAGGTATAGATAGCTGTTTTGGTGGCAATAATGTGCCAGACAACCTGGCTTTCCTTGATAACCCGGCTGAGGCAAAAAGTTTCTTTCACTCCAATCTTAATTACTAATATTAACTATCAGAATATACATAACATCATATAGCGTGTGTGTGTGTGTGTGTGTGTGTGTGTGTAGGTTATCGAGTAACCACAAAGAGTTGACAGGGAGTTCCCAAGAGGTCAAAGATGTCAAAACTGAAAAAAAAAAAAAAAAAAACAAAAAAACAGAAGGTGCAGGAGTCTCTATTGATAAAAAAATGGAAGCCAGGGATGCTGTGGCAACCACTACTACAGTGAAAAGGCAGGTGTACTGGCTATTTTTGTGTCAACTTGACACAGCTGGAGTTATCACAGAGAAAGGAGCTTCAGTTGAGGAAATGCCTCCATGAGATCCAACTGTAAGGCATTTTCTCAATTAGTGATCAAGGGGGAAAGGCCCCTTGTGGGTGGGACCATCCCTGGGCTGGTAGTCTTGGATTCTATAAGAGAGTAGGCTGAGCAAGCCAGGGGAGGCAAGCCAGTAAAGAACATCCCTCCATGGCCTCTGCATCAGCTCCTGCTCCCTGACCTGTTTGAGTTCCAGTCCTGACTTCCTTTGGTGATGAACAGCAGCATGGAAGTGTAAGCCGAATAAACCCTTTCCTCCCCAACTTGCTTCTTGGTCATGATGTTTGTGCAGGAATAGAAACCCTGACTAAGACAGCAGGATTGGATCTAGGCAAAAGAACCGGCAGAGATGGACAGACAGCAATTCAAGTAGGGTGCATGCAGTGGGGAACCAAGCCAAACTGAAGCCCCTGGTGAGTCAGGAGTTCTCTGCCTGTCAGTCCCTGATGGGCACACACTAGCTGTCAGAAAGGGCTATTGCCATAACAGCCGTTGGAATTTTGAAGGCTGGTGGAGTTGGGGTTCTAATGTGCTTCTTTCTCCCGGTTCCACAGTTTGAGAAGAAAGCACCACAGAACCAGGAGGGTAGGATACAGAGGCCATTGCTTACAATGGAAGAATGGAAGCACTTACCCCAGAGGTCCTTAGTGTGACTTTTTAAATTAAGATTTGTGTGTGTGTGTGTGTGTGTGTGTGTGTGTGTGTGTGTGTGTGTGTGTGAGAGAGAGAGAGAGAGAGAGAGAGAGAGAGAGAGAGAGATGTATGCACTGCACTCTGTGCACAGGTGGCTGCCAAGATCAGAAGAGGATGTTGGAACCAGGGAAGCAAGCATGCAATTGTAAGCAGCCTGATGTGGGTACTAGGAATTGAACTCAGGTCCTCTGTAAGAACAGCGAACACTTAATTACCGATTCACCTTCCCACTTTCCTGCTGGGACTTTTTAATCACCAATAGCCAGTGTCTAAACAAACAAACCAATAACCAGTGTCCCGCGTCCAACGGGGGAAGCTGTGCTCCCCCGTTACTCAGGTGGCAGGACCCTGGGGAGTCTGTCACAGTCTCTCCTTGCAAATGGGCTGAAGTTGGGGGGAGCTTGCTTCAGAGAAAACAGGTCCTCAGCTGTGGGGACATGGAGGATGGAAGAAGAGAGAGCTAGGGAGGAACTGAGCCCTTTTCTGGTCTCGGGCCTTTCCTGTATTTCTCAGGCAGACCCCACTAACCAGGATGGTGGAGGCATCCAGGAACCTGGCCTAGATTTCCTGCTAGGATAGAGGCTGAAATGCTCAGCCTAGACAAACACTATCCCTCTGGCAGAAGCAGAAGAGAGCAGGTGAGACCTGGAGGTCCTTAGGGGAGGTTTATGGAGTGAGACAGGAAGCTGAGGGTAAGACTGCAAACCCATCTATGTCCACCTCCAGTACAGAGGTGAAGGGAGTCTTAGTCTATTCCTGGCCTGTGCTCTGCTTCACCTTGGCATGGTGCCCAGACCCAGGCGCCATTGTCACTGGCCTGCAACCACTAGTCCCTGAACTGAGTCTTGCCCGACTGTGTAGGGGCAGTGCCCTCTTGTGGCAGGTCTTGGGAAATTGTACATGGGATCACATGTAGGTTGGGTCAGTTTATCTGTGTCCATTCTGCTTGCGGTCCTGCAACTTCTTCTGTGGCCCACCGATCGTTTCTGATATTTTCCTCCCTCTGTCTCCCGGCGATTCCCATTTATAATGGACTTCTATGGAGACTTGTGTAGTAGGCTGTGCTTTCCTCTGATTTCTTGGTAGGTTCATAGTCTTATCAGACACTGGCTGTGTGCACTGGCCATTGGCCTGAATCCTCATCTTAAGTCTCATGCATGTGCTTCTGAAGGGACAGTAGTGGAAGAGATGGAAGATCAGGGATACAGAGTTAGATGGTTCAATGGTTAAGATTGTATTTAGCCACTTGTAAAAGAGCTGGCTGCTCTTCCAAAGGTCAGAGTACAATTCACAGCACATACACCGTGGGTGGAACCATCTGTAGCTTTAGTCCCGGGGAATCTGATGTCCTGTTCTAGCCTCCAAGGGAATTGTATGCAGGCAGACACAGGGTGCATAGACATACATGCAAGTGAGAAATCTATACACATAAACAAACAACAAGAACAAAACCCTCCTCCTGTGTGACAGTGCCCTAAGGATGACGCATCTCATTGCCACACTCTGCACAAACACTTGGGACCTTTTCACTTTGGGAAGCCAGCCACAGCTCCAGCTTCACACTGAGGTTTTGTGCTACCTTCTGAACTCTGGAAGCAGCCATCCCTGGGGTCATGGGTCGCTTGGGATTTCCCCCACATTACGAGGAACACAGCCAAGTACTTCACAAGGCACTTGTTTGTATCAGGAACTTGCTGGTATCTGTCACAACATATCCACACCCACACACAGAATATCACAAATGCTACATCCCTGAATCCACAGGGAACAAGGGTCCTCAAGACCAGGAAAGCTGCCCCACTGAGCCTCTGGGGTCTACACTACCAACCTCAGAAACCACCATGGAGGGAATGCCATCTCAGGCCAGGCACCTGCTGAGAGCAAGCTGAAACAAGGATTTGAATGAGAATGGTTGCCTAAAAGACAATCCTAGGATGCAGAACTGAGGGACCAAAAGGATCAAACGAAGTTGGCCACTCAAGGGAGAATTGCCCAGTCATTCACACGGCTGGGAAATTGAACCCGAGTCTACCCAGAACCTTCTGTGAAGCTGTGAACCATCCATGAATAGATAATGAGAACTCTTTACTAATTGGCCTAGTCAGCCATTGCTTTGGGGCCCAGAGGTGCACTGACCTCTTTACTATGCCAGGTTAGTTAATGACTAGCTGGTGCCTCTGCCTTCCCACAGTGCACCTTGGGCTGGACCAACATGGAGTGTTTGCACAGTCTCCGGGGAGCCCAAATCCATCTCTGTTCATCGACTCAGCAGTGGAGTCAAGAAACCCATTGATGAAAGAGACGCTTGTAGTCTGTGTATAAACTCACATTCATGAACTGGAGATGGCTCAGTGATGGTGACCAAGCGATGCTCTTACAGAGGAGCTGAGTTCAATTCTCAGCATCCCCACAAGAAGCTCACAACCCTTGGATCATGGAAATAGATGACATCTCAGTGCCACCTGCCACCTCACAGAACAAGGTTACCTTGGTAAAACACTGTCCCTGACCTGACAAAAAATGTTCATGGTAGTAGTAGTTGGAATGAGAAATGTCTTCCTCTGTAGATTCCTGAATTCGAACACTTGGTCCCCTGTTGGCACTGCTGTTTGGGGGAAGTTGTGGGACCTTTAGGAGGTAGAGCCTTGCTGGAAGTATGTCACTGGAGGTGTGTGTGTGTGTGTGTGTGTTACATATTCTTGGTGCCCTCACAGGCCAGAAGAGGAAGTCAGATCCTCTTAAACTAGCAGCTAGTGCTCTTACAGCTCCAAATCCCTGTTGTTCAGGCTAAGCTCGAATCTTATAATAGCCTCTAACTTGGGGCTCAGAACACTGAGTCCTAGGTGGAAGCTAATAGTTACTGGTTTTTAATTCCAGAGAAGTCTGGCCTTGATGCCCTAATCTTCCCCACACCAGCCACATCTCCTCTCTCACTAGTCCAGCTGGACCTCATCTTCTGGCTCCAGAACTACTAGACCCCCACCCAAGGATCCCCTTCTCCCCACCAGCCAGCCTTGGTGGTAGCCCTTCCCCTGTGTTTCCCTGAGGCTAACTGCCCTTTCTCAGTTTTCTTCAGGCAAAGCCAGACCTGTGCAGTCAGATCCCAGGAGATGTATCCACCCTGGTCTGCCCACTTATGTCCTGGGATCGTGGGGGCTGTTCCAGCAACACAGACTTCTCAGGAACAAGATGTCACCATAACATCACAGCTGGAACAGCCAGCATTCCCAGGAAGCTTTGTAAGCTTGGTCCAGCCCAAGGCCTGCAGACAGCACTGGAGAGCCCAGCCTGTGTTGGCTGGATGACACTCTTCACTGCCTACTCCACCCAGCTCCGTGCCTGTGTGAATAACTGTGCTGTTCCTGAGACTTGCGGAGGCCTCGAATGTTCCTCAGCTGCCTCCTTAGCTCACAGGTTGGAAAAGTACAGCCAACCCCCAGCTCTGGTTTTCAGGGTTGTATCTTTTACAGCCTTACTCCCTACCAATCTGACCCTGGTCTCAGTGTCCAACCTCTCTCAGTACCTGCAGAGCCAGCCTCAGAGAGGCCAGTAAGCAGAAGTAATTGGAGGTCATTAGAGGATGTGGGTCCGAAGTTTTCTGTGTTCATAATGTATGCGACCAGCTTAGACATCAGAACACTGCCTTTAAAAATGGATGGAAACTATTTTCTAAAGAGTTGCAAAGTTGGGGCTGGAGAGATGGCTCAGTAGTTAAGGGCACTGACTGCTCTTCAGGGGGTTCTGAGTTCAATTCCCAGCAACCACATGGTGGCTCACAACCATCTGTAGTGGTATCTGATACCCTCTTTTGGTGGGTCTTGAGGACAGCTACAGTGTACTATATACATGAAAGAGAGAGAGAGAGAGAGAGAGAGAGAGAGAGAGAGAGAGAGAGAGAGAGAGAACCAAGTGGTGATGGTGCACGCCTTTAATCCCAGCACTTGGGAGGCAAAGGCAGGCAAATTTCTGAGTTTGAGGCCAGCCAGCCTGGTCTACAGAGTGAGCTCCAGGACAGCCAGGACTACATAGAGAAACCCTGTCTTGAAAACCCAAAATAAAAAAAAAAAAAAAAAGAAAGGAAGGAAGGAAGGAAGAAAGAAAGAAAGAAAGAAAAGAGAGAGAGAGAGAGAGAGAGAGAGAGAGAGAGAGAGAGAGAGAGAGAAAGAGAAAAAGGAAGGAAGAAAAAAGAAAGAGTTGCAAAATTAAAATCACTCTCCTCTTTCTCCTTCTGTGTACATGTGCTCAAGTTCCTGAGTGTACACATGTCTGTGCACATATGTACAGGGTGTGTGGTGCAAGTGTATGAAGAATGAAAGCCAACATTAAATGTCTCCCACAGTTGCTTTCCATCTTATTTTTTGAGATAGTCTCTCACTGAACTTTGAGCTCAATGATTGACTGGACTGGCCAGCTATCAAATCCTAGAACCTGCCTCTGCCTCTGAGCACTTCTCCTTCCCCAGTGCTGGGGTTACAGTCAACAAATGGGGCTCAGGCCTGCACAGCAAGCATCTACAGACGGAGACATCTCCCTAGTCCAGACGATTCATTTCCTAACTGCCTTATGGACCAGTGAACTTACTAGCTTCACCATTGTGGATGGAGAATTATTTGTGTTCAGTTAGAATCCCAATTTCTAGCTGGGTGGTGGTGGTACACACCTTTAATCTCAGCATTCAGGAGGCAGAGGCAGGCGGATCTCTGAGTTCAAGGCCAGCATGGTCTACAGTGAGTTCCAGGATGGAGGGCTACACAGAGAAACCCTGTCTTGATAAATAAAAAGAAAGAAAGAAAGAAAAAAAGAAAAGAAAAGAAAAGAAAAGAAAAGAAATCACAATTTCTTTGGTTAAGAGTTCTTCACATTGTCATTTGCAGCTTTGAAGCAGTCAGACCATGTCCTCAACCTTGTCACGTGTCTGCACACAGCTTGTGTTGGGTGTTTGCCACAGCCTCTGGGTTCCTGGCCTCCATGGACGCTGCCTCGTGGCCATTACACACAGTAGAAGGGCACATAGTTGAGTGGTATCACACTTGCCTAGCATGTACAAGGCCCAGGTCCAGCCCCAGCACTGCTACAAGAGAACATCTCTTGGAGGGAGACATGGTGAAGCATTTCAGGAAAGCAGGCCTGGGTGGCAGAGGCAGGGGCATCACTATACGTTCAATGCCCACTTTAAGGACATAGCAAGTGCCAGGGCTGGATAACAAGTCTATTTCAAAGAGACATGGGAGAGGCATCCCATCTTAGTAATATGTATTTTTGTTTTCTAAGTTAATCTATACAAAGTTCTTTAAGTCCATCAATCTTCTAATTATACTATTTTTATTTTATTAAATTTTTAAAAAATTTCTGGTCCATTTTCTGGGGTTCTTGAGTTACCTTTCTGTCTAGCTGGATACTCCTTCTGGAGCCACCTGGGGGGCATGCCCCACCCAGGTGCAGTCTCTGGTTTCTGTGATGGGGCAGTGATTCCTGCTGGTACTCCTCCCTTACAACTGAGAGCTAGCATAAGCCACTGTGGGTTCCAGGCCCCAGAGGACGTCACTCTGTGCTCTCTGTAGGACTCACTGTTGTTTTGGACACTCCCACACTCAATGCCTTTCCCTTCACCCACAGTTCACCATGACTGCTCTTCTGACTCGCCCTGAGGCCACACATACCAAGGACAGTAGCATTTCTGTCACAGTTGCCAAGAACCCTGTCACCCTGGTCAAAGACAACAGCACTGCCAGACCCAGACAAATGGCATGTGTGTGTGGAACTCCTGGGACAATTCCAACACTAGCAGGGAGGATAGTCAAGAGGCAAGAGCTTCGTGTCTCTGAAAACACAAACTGGAAAGGGAACCCTAAGACCATGCAGAAGTAGGACCTGCAGGTAGTTACCTTCTCACTGCAGGAGGCAGCAGCTTCTAGAATCTTCTACCCACTTACCCCACCCCCCCACCCCCAGCCTGGGACTCAAAGGAGCTGCCATTGTTAGCATTCATTCCAAGCCTTGAGGCCACATAGTCACACCTCAGGCTTTTGAGGAGGGCAGCCAGCCAGCTGGTAGCTGGTATCTCTCAAACATCAGATAAGGAGTGGTTTTTTTTTCAAGTTTTACAAAGACCACAAACTGAAACCAACTGCTACCACCAGGCTGGGAGAATTGCTGAGCAGTTTGGATGGTATCACAAGCCAAAGCAAAAGAAAAAGAGGGTTCAAAATGTGAGGTGGGACTACGATGGAGCTCAGGTGGCAGAGTGTTTGCCTAGCATAACCAAAGCCCTGGTTCTACCCCCAGAACCACATGAGCAAGGTGTGGGGGCACGCAACTTTAACCTTGGTTTGTAATTTCAGCACTTGGGAGAAGGAGTAAGAAGGATCAGAGATTCCTTGGCCACATAAAGAGTTCAAGGCCAAGCTGGGCTAAAAGAGACTTTCAAATGAACAGAACAGAAGATGTCCACACACAAGACTGGATAGGACCCTTCTCTTCTGCCCTGCACCTCTCTAGCACCCCCTGCTGGCACAGCTGTTCAGGGAGTGGCCAGCCAAGCTAGCAGCAGCTTGCAGAGATTGTACAGAATCCCAGCCCCAGATAAGGCTGGGAACGGAGCCTGAAGACATCCCAACAGGTGGCGCCCTCCGGACTCAGCTGCCAACAGTCATCAGACACCATGATTTCCTGAATGTGGCTGTCACCCTGTGGTCATGAGGGGAGATGCCAGAGCTTCAGGTTTGCAGCCCAGACTTCTTAAGGGACACTGTCACTGTCAGGAACTTTTTCCAGCTTGGCTCCACAAGTGATAGGAACACAGGCATCATTGCCATGGGAACCGTTTACCCTTGGTGAATTTGGGGTTCTTCTTGGGACTCTCCCATACATCTAAAGTTTTCCTCCAACACTACAGTGAGAGGTGAGAAAGAGAGTTACTAGGGCCTGCACTTCTGGAGATCCTGAGCTAAAACACGTGCATGCTCTTTCTCACTGAACACCAGCTATGACCAGTGACCCATGGTTTTAAGATAATCGGAGAGCCCTGAATTCTTAGGGTTCCCCCGGTATGAAGCTGCCTCTCGTCCCCCTCTCTGCAGGAGACTGCACACACACCAGCTATGGTCCTCTGCCTCAGCCACAACCTGCCTCCCACTGCACTGCTGCCTGAAATTGCTAGGGCCAGCAGCCTCTATGTTCTACACGCTGCTCATTAGAGACAGAGGGTCTCTGAGGCCTGGCACATGATGGCCCCTCTGTGTCATCAGTAGACAAATGTGGTCTCTAAAGGGCCCCTGGGTATCTGAGCCTAGACAGGAGAGCCTGTGAGGTCATTGCAGGGCGTGCCTGAACTTCCCTGAGCTATCCTGGTTTTCTCTGAGTACCAGGCTTGCCAGGAAGACTGCAGGAAGGAGCTGGCTACCTCCTGCTATCCACACCTGAGCAGAAGCTGAACCCAGCTTGCAAACAAAGTCCCTAGAGAGGCTATTTCCTGACCAGCCCTATCCCCTCCGACACCATGTGACACTGAGGAGCCAGCCGGCTGACGCGGAGTCTGAGCGCCTGCCTGCAGCCCGGCAGCTCCGGCAGCAGCTGGAGCCTCCGCCTGGCCAGGAATTTCCTGGCCAGTTCCTCCAAGACCCGGGGTGGAGCAGGGAGAAGCAGAACGGTGAGCAGTCACGGGATGCTGGTCAGAGCTGGGCAGCCCAGGAGCGGGATGTCTTCTGGGAGATGCGGGGGCGGCGGCGGCGGCGGCTGGGTGAATGGGGGAGGAGCAGCTGACCTGCCCTCCATCCTCTGACTTGGGCTGTGCCATCTGGCTTGCAGGCAGCTCTGGGCCACTCCAGAAGGGAAGCTGAGTTAAGCAGCACTTTCCCCCCACCTGTGGTGAGGCTCCTGTCCCAGCAGTTCCCCTCCCCCCCCCCCAAGACTATCGTGTCCCCTGAGGGAGAAAAGGATGGGTCTTACTCCCTGGAGAGTGCAGAAGAACCAGGAGACAGCTGCCGGAACACTGGTCCTCAGTCCTCACTGTCCCCAACAAGAGCAGAGCCAGGGCAGGGTGTGCCTGATGCCAATCTATAGAAGGCAGAGCCACGCCTATGTCCTACTCCAACCTCCTGTGTTTCCAAGGAAAGATCAACATTTCTCCTCCATTGTCCTCTTTCTTCTGCTTCCACCCACAGAGTGCCTTCCTGCTACTCAGCCCTGAGACCCCAACCTCCATCTGGGCAGGTGACCCTTACACAGCCCACACACAGGGCTCTAATGGGAAAGGGACACTGGCCAGGCCTGGCTAAGCCTTGTCCTGCCTGTCACCCCTATATTGCTGCTCTTGTTATCATTCCCCAGTATGGCTATAGCTCTGCTAAAACCCATGCTCTGCTCGCCTCCTCCCTCCCCTCCCTCTCCTTTTCCTCTCTCTGCCCACCTCACTTTCCTTGTGCTCTCTCCTCTTCCCTCCTTTCCAGACTTTTCTGTACTGGGGTGTACAGAACTGTGTTCTCCCTAGTCCTCGTTTCTAACTGGCACTGAGGCCCTTGGTATACATACAGGCCTCTCGGATAGAGAGGGAAGTGAGGAAGCCAGGCCGGAAAAGGAGAGGGAGGGAGGTTGCAGCACCCCAAGGCTGAGAAGACCACCCACTCCTTTAGAGCCAGTCTCCCTGGGGTCCTGGAAGCAGCTCAGCGCATGGGTGTATGAAATTGAGTGGTTGTGTCAGGGGTCTCACTTCTGAGTGTTGCCCCCTGACCATGGCAACCCCTCCAAGGCTTCCAGGGTGTGGGAACACTGGCTCACCCCACCAGTAAGAGCTGGAATGCCAGGAGCCATGGTCAGCGTTTTCCCTGTGGAGTGTGGGCTCAGGGGGCACCTGGCTGGATAACATGGGATAGTAGTACTTCAGAGAAGCCAGCTCCACCAGCTAGACTCCAATCACTCTACTGCTCTCTATACTCTCACCCACTGCCCCTCAGGGCCTGGCCAGCTAAGATAGAACACAAAGCCAGAAGTGGAGTCCTTAATCTTCACCTAGGACTTGACATTCCCACTACCCAAAGGAGACCAGAGGACCAGCCACACCAAGTCAGGAAGAAGGCTCTAGCCAGTCTCTGAGGGAGAAAAAGGTCCTGTCCTATCTCTCCAAAGCACAAAGAAAAGCGGAAGACAGTGATGGGGACAGATGGCCACAGGTGCTGGGATAAGACAGGGGACCCCAGCTAATGCGTGGGACAGGGAACTATGCTGGTAGGATGTGGATGCCCTTCTGAGGTCTGGGTCTCTAGTGAGGTATGTATGGAGTTTAGCTGCCTCAATGGTGCTGCCCAGCTATGTTAAGTCAGGTTTGTACTGACTCTTCAGCCCCACCCTCTAGCATCAGTGAGCCACTTCCTCAGGCAAAGAAGGCAGGAGGTGA
Source organism: Mus caroli (assembly GCF_978045245.1). NCBI lineage: Eukaryota > Metazoa > Chordata > Mammalia > Rodentia > Muridae > Mus > Mus caroli. The sequence continues at coordinate 1,576,996 of NW_028227263.1, forward strand.
GGACTCTGCTCAGCATCACCTTCAAACAACTGCCTCTTTCCCCTCAAGGAAGGAAAGGGACAAATGAGAGGCCTCCCTAGTCCCTAAAGGGTTGGAGTTCTGTCTGGCTGTGGACCCACAGCAAAGGAGAGAGAGATTGCTGGGCCTACATTGCCTATGACATATGGTGGCCAGCTAGAGGGTCCAGAGCCTACTGGCAATACACCCTCATGGAATGTTCCAGAAAGGCCTAGAAGAGTTGAGAGAGTTTTATGCTGATGGCAAACACAAGGGGGCCTTTAGAGTTATCCCTCCAGCTCCTATGTACCCTGTACAAAGGGAGCCACAGGTCTGGGTTCCTCTTTCTCTCCCCATGTTCCAGATCATCCAGACCCTCTAGGGAAAGCACAGAGCACACAGTATGAGCTCCTGGAACGGGGCTCTTTGAACAACTGACAGAAACCTTTCTACCTTGGAGAGGCAGGTTAGGTAAGGTGATGAGACAGAATGAAAGGTGTGTACTTCCTCCAGGGGCTGTCACCATTTCTGTCACCTACTATTCCCTAGCTACCTGGCTACCTCAGAAGTGGGCAGGAGCAGGGTCAGGCCCCTGAGCTGTTGTCATTATTTTTTCAGGGGTGTCCGGAGAGAGAAAACGTAACACAGACTTCCGCAGACATCAGCCATGACGTCCCTGAGCATGCACACAGATTCTCCCAGCACCCAGGGAGAAATGGCGTTCAACCTGACCATCCTGTCCCTCACAGAGCTCCTCAGCCTGGGCGGGCTGCTGGGCAATGGAGTGGCCCTCTGGCTGCTCAACCAAAATGTCTACAGGAACCCCTTCTCCATCTATCTCTTGGATGTGGCCTGCGCCGACCTCATCTTCCTCTGCTGCCACATGGTGGCCATCATCCCTGAGCTGCTGCAGGACCAGCTGAACTTCCCTGAATTTGTACATATCAGCCTGACCATGCTGCGGTTCTTCTGCTACATTGTGGGCCTGAGCCTCCTGGCGGCCATCAGCACGGAGCAGTGCCTGGCCACTCTCTTCCCTGCCTGGTACCTGTGCCGCCGCCCACGCTACCTGACCACCTGCGTGTGTGCGCTCATCTGGGTGCTCTGCCTGCTACTGGACCTGCTGCTGAGCGGCGCCTGCACCCAGTTCTTCGGAGCACCCAGCTATCACCTGTGTGACATGCTGTGGCTGGTGGTGGCAGTTCTCCTGGCTGCCCTGTGCTGCACCATGTGTGTGACCAGCCTGCTCCTGCTGCTGCGGGTGGAGCGTGGTCCAGAGAGGCACCAGCCTCGGGGCTTCCCCACCCTGGTCCTGCTGGCCGTCCTGCTCTTCCTCTTCTGCGGCCTGCCCTTTGGCATCTTCTGGCTGTCCAAGAACCTGTCCTGGCACACACCCCTCTACTTCTATCATTTCAGCTTCTTCATGGCCAGTGTGCACAGCGCAGCCAAGCCTGCCATCTACTTTTTCTTGGGCAGCACACCTGGCCAGAGGTTTCGGGAACCCCTCCGGCTGGTGCTCCAGCGGGCACTTGGAGATGAGGCTGAGCTGGGAGCTGTGAGAGAGGCTTCCCAAGGGGGACTTGTGGACATGACTGTCTAAGCACAGTGGGTCACAACTGCAGCCTCAGCCCATGGGGGCCCAGGGAGCTGCCTGATGTAGGTAAAGCTGGGATCAGAGCTCCATCAGTAAGACTCTGGAGGGACATCTTTGCTGATGACCCAGTGCTGTGTCCCTTGGGAGGATTCTGGGAAGGGGCAGAGAGTGATGCTTCTGAGGAGGGCCTGGGGTTGTATGTGTTAGGCAGAGCTCCTGGACCACCTCATAGCTGCTGCTTCCATGGCCACCCTCTCTTCCCCCATTGCTACAGTGAGGGGACAGAGCAGGTGTGAGACAGGCTAGTCCTGGTGGTGGGCAACTGTCCCTCTACCACTAGCATCCTCCTAGCTAGAGTGTGCAGTGACTTTTCTTGGTGTCCCATGCTCCTTCCTTTAGTGAGGGATAAATGACACTGAAACTGGACATTCAGTTAGGTATGGGGAAATAAGTGGCTTGGAAGTCCTCAGTGGCTGAACTTGGAAGTCCTAAGTGGCAGAGGGCATCCTCCTGACCCCACATCACTGCCAGAAGGCAATGCTGGCACAGGCCTGTCATCCCAGCTACTTGAGAGACTAGGGCAGGATTGTAGCCCCTGACTGGGATTTATCTGTAACTTTAGTTCCAGGGAATCTGACTCCCTCTTTTGGCTTCTGCAGACACTGCATGCATGTGGTACACATACATATATACATACTACATACATACATACATACATACATACATACATACATACATACATACATGTGTGTGACTCCAAATGCGTGCGCACACGCACGCACGCACACACACAGAAAATAGAATTCAAGGTCAGCTTAAGCTTTAGAGGACCCATCATCTCAGGAAACCAAGCCCAGAGGGAACTGTGTTGAGGAGAGAGACCACTGGAGGATATAAACCTCACCCAATGCTTCAGAAAAACTGGTGGCTCCTGAGTCTGAATTTCAAAGTGAGGTCCTCTGCATAGGCAGCAAGCCCCCTCCTCTCGCTGTCCATATCCAAAGCACCTCTACTTAGCAGGAGAGAGCCCAGGGCTTCAGCACTTGGACAGTTCCTACCTTATCCTCTCTTCGGGACAGGACCTACCCACCTAGCAGGGGTTCTCTGAGGAAGTAGCCTGGTTGCAGGCCACCACAGGTGCCTGAGCTCCTGCCTAGCCAGGAGCACAGAGATGAATGGGACCACACTCCAATCCAGTCACAGGTGGCCGAGAACCAGGGCTTGAGAGCCCACCAGTCCTGAAAGGACTTTCCATCATCCATGTATCATAGCCCTAACTCAGCCCTTACCTTTCTACTTCCTCACTGAATAGTCAATTGACTACACATACACAGTGTTGTTGTGTCCAGCAAGTCCCAAGAGGATTTTATTACACCATCAACCCTCCAGACCCACATTCGTGACATGCTGGTCTCCTTTGACATCTGTGTGGGTGTAATACTGACTTGGACCAGGCCCATAGATGGAGGGACATTTGGTCTCTGTCATGTCTAAACTTGTTTCTAAGTCTGGACACGGACAGTAGAACCCTGCCTGGCATCCCAGAATTGGCAACTCACTGCCCCCACCCCACACAGGTTGTGTTGGGATGCATCCTGTGGTATGGTGCCTTCATCTCAAATTCTCTGGCAAGTCTACATGCAGGGACCCCAGGAAGCTAAGAACTTGGGGGTGCTGGTCTTCCTCTTCCAAAGGAGTTCTTTGTATCCCCCACAAAGGCCTTCCCTCCTTCACACTGGAGCTTAGAAGCCAATGTGGCTATCTGTCTGCCTCCAGGACAGGATTCCCAACTTCAGTTCCTCAGCTTGGGGAACTGAAAGCATGAAGGGAAGTAGCCTGTCCACAAGTCCAATTTTGGCCTCTGAACACCCACTTCTTCATGGGGGAAAGTCCATGCCAGCCTTACAGGTGTCTCTTCATCTGGGCACTAGCCCAGAGTCTTTGAGACTCAGAGAAGCCCGTGTCTGCTCGAGACAACTTGGAACATGGCACAGACCTTCTACTCCTCTCCTAGCTAGCTTCAGCTGTTGACACAGCATAGTCCAGAGTTATCTGAGAGAGTCTCAGCTAGGGAACTGTTTGGGTCAGGTTGGCCTGTGTGCACTGTCTTGACTGCTAATACATGTGGGAGAGCTCACTCCACTGTGAGCAGAACCACCCGTAGGCAAGTGGACTTGAGCTATATAAAAAGCTTGCTAAGCATCAGCCCAGGGGCAAGTCAGTAGGTGGCTTTCCTCCTTGCTTCCTGCCTCTACTCCTGCTTGAGTTTCTGCCCTGACTGCTCGCAGTGATGGACGGTGACCTGGAAGAGTAAGCCCTGACTGCCCTCAGTAATGGACAGTGACCTGGAAGTGTAAGCCAAATAAAGCTTTTCCTCCTCAAGTTGTTTTTTGTCATGGCATTTATCACAGCAACAGAAAGCAAACTAGTGCATATACCATCCATCTGCCTTGGTGGGCCAAGACTGTCTAGAATGCTGTAGCCTACCCTGGGTGTCCATGTCTCTCACCTACTCAGGCCCCTTAGCCGCTCTGAGGTACAGCTAGATCATGGGCCCTCAGAATATACTTTATTTCCCAAATGGGTTTGGGACACTTCAAACTTCTTCTCCACTGGACTCCATGCATAGAAAACTCTTCCCAAAGATCTCCAAGATATGCATCCTTCTCTGAAATCGTCATGGAAACAGCCCACTCCACCACCTCTATCACCTCTATGGTGTGTGTGTGTATTGTTCCAATAACCTGGACTTGTTGGTTATTCTCTAGGCTCAGGTCTGCCTGCTCAGTCTTCTTCCTGTTGTCCAAGAGACCCTCCTGTCTTTGCAGCCAGCCCCCATCCTGACCATATCTTGCCTTCTGCTCTCAGAGCAACAAAGGTCCCACAAAGGACCCCCAGCCATCTCAAACACCACTTCCACCTAGTGTGACCTCAAAGCCAGGTTCTGCAACTAACCCTTCCTGGCAAAGCCAGGCCTTGAGAAGCCCAGGGGCTAGGAGAACTAGTAGGGCTAGCATCCATCATGTCCCACCCACCTCAGAATCTGGGAACACAGGAGCTGCTCTGGAGTACAGATTTCTCAGGAAATAGGACATTGTTTTTGTGGTGTCACCACTGGGTCAGCCAGACATTCTTAGGAGCCACTGTAAGCCTGGTCCCTCCCACGGCCCACAGGGACACAAAGGAGCCCAGCCTATGTTGACAAGAACATAGACTGAGCAGAGACATAGCCTGAAATAACACCCGACTGCCCACCCCACCCTGTGGCAGGCTAATAAAAATGTTTCTCCCAAGACCTGCAAGGGCCTTGCTTGCTCATGTCTCACCTATATCTTTGTTTTAAAAGGTCAGAAAGTGCTTTAAAGCCCAGCCTTCCTCTGATCTCCATCTCCTGCTGTTTCCAGGGCTGTGTATTTCACAGTTCCTTACTGCTCTGACCCACGGTCCAGCCATTTGGTGCCTGTAGGGCCACATGAGCACCTGAGTTGGTGAGGTCTCATTATCTTTTATGCTTCCATACCACTTAACAGGTGGTCACTAAGACACATCAGACCTAGTTCGTTTAATGAGACTGTGTTAAAATTTGGGGTCCATTGATGACATTCTCAGGTGTGGAGTCTACTCTACACAAAGCTAAGGATCACATGGTGGCAGGTGTGATGTCACATAACCTTCATGGGGTTCCAGAGATGGAGAGGACCAAACAGGAGCTACAGTCCAGGGGATTGTGCGCCTGGTGGTGAGAAGAAGCAGATCCCTCTCAGTATGCCAGGCTGGCCCTCAGCCCAGGGAAAGGAGAACAGGAAGACCTTGGCCTCAGCCACCCCTCCTTAGGAACTTAGCATCCCTGAATTCCAGGTCCTGTTCTGTTTTCAGGCTGCACTGGTATCTGGCATCTCTCTGACACTGAAAGACACCCCTTCCAGTGCAAGCTAACTCCTAGAGACTATTATGAACTGGTTCATGGTTCCAACTACAGGCCTGGATGCAGAGCCCACACCTCTCCCTCTTTATAGGATTCTTATCCTCCTGTGTCACCTCTGCCCTGAGCTTCTAAGGCAGGAGCCAACCAGCCAGGGACAGCCTTGCACCCAAAGCTCTGACATTCCCTACCTGGCCTGTCAAAGTTCTATCTCTTGCCTATACATCTTCTGCCCCCTGACTCATTGTGGTCTATTAAGGTTGGAGCGGAAACTGCTGTTTCTAGGGTCCCAAAATAGCACGGAGGCATCAGAATCCTTGTGTGTTATGAATATTAGCTAGAGGCAGGAGAAGTGGCCCAGAGATGACATCCCACACAGGCTGATGGAATAAAATCTGGAAGTACCAGCTACTGGAATGGAATAGGGTTTCACAGGGCTGCCTTTGATCCAAGCCCCGCCCCCACACTTTGCATTTGAAAGTCAAGTACAAGGGTCTAGAGAGATACTCAGTGGTTAAGATCTCGGATTGTTCTTCCAGAGGACCCAGGTTTGATGTCTAGAATCTACATGGAAGCTTAAAACCACCTGTAACTCCAGTTCCAGGGAATATACTTTCTTCTGGGCCATGGGGGCACCAGGTACACATGTGGTAACAGACATACATGCAAGCAAAACATATATAAAATAAAGTTTTTTTTTTTTTTTAAAGAAAGAAAGCCAAATATACTGAGGACAGAGCTGTTCATGTGAGATCAGTCCACTGAGTTGGGAAAGCAGAGGCAGAGAGGTTAGGCCGCTCTCTCAAGATCACACAGCCAGAAAGGTTAGGCTACCAGCCACTTCCTGGTCTGTGCAGAGAAACTCCAGATTCATGTGTACCCGAAGAGCTCCAGAGTTCACACCCATACAGCATCCTGGAGGTATGGTCCAGCTCTTGCTGGACACAGAGCATCTCCAGGCTGACCAAGAGTATGGGATCCAACTGGTCTGACTGTGATGTCTGCAGATCCTCACTTCTAACAGCTCTACAACAGACTGTGCCATGTGGTACTTGGTCTATCTGCCTATCTGTCTCATGGCATCTCAGGCAGGTCCTCAGACCAGAAATAAATTAGAGAACCAGCAAGGAGGTTGTGGTAGTTTGAATATGCTTGGCCCGGGGATTGGCAATATAAGGTGTGGCCTTATTGTGTCATCATAGGTGTGGGCTTGAAGACCCTCATCCTAGCTCCCTGAATCCAGTCTTCTCATGGCTGCTTTTGGAACAAGCAGTGGAACTCTCAGTTCCTCCAGCCCCACATCTGCCTGGATGCTGCCATGATGTATCCCACCTTATGATAGTAGACTGAACCTCTAAACCTGTAATCCAGCCCCAATTAAATGTTGTCTTTATAAGAGTTGCCTTGGTCATGGTATCTGTTTACAGTAGTAAAACCCTAAGACAGTGTCCAATGCACATCCTAACACCAGTGGCTGAATGTAGGAGTCGTGTGCTGGGTCTCACTGTCAATGAGGGCACATGGGAGTGTTTATCACAGTTAATAGACACAAGTCACACGAAGCCACACTCCTACAGGAAGGAGGTGAGTTATGTGGCACAGGGGCTGGGAGCACGCTAAGACCCCATCCTGTGCAAGGGGTCTCCACCTTTCAGGGAATGTGGTCTTCCTGGGGTTGCTGTGAGGCCAATTTCATCAGGTCTGACTATAGATGCAGGACCTGCAGCCAAGGAAGACATGATCAAGACTGTAAAGGCCGATGTAAAGGTCCACACGGGGACGTGAAAGGTAGGCCTGGCTTGCTATAAAAGGGATTGTTTGACCTCTCTTTTCTCCCTGTCCCCTTTCTCTCTCTGACTCTTTCTCCCTTTCTCCCCTTCCCCCTCCCTCTCTCTCCACATGTTCCTGTCAGGCCTTCTCTCTTCTCTTTCCCTCTTTCTCTCTTTCTCTCTGTTTCCTCTCTTTCTCTTCCTCTACTCCCTTCACAACTCACCTTCCAACACTCCCAAATAAACTCTATGCTATACTATACCCCTCCTATGGCTGGTACGTCAGGGATGGCCGACTGAACTATCATGCAGGTCCTGTATCAGTTGGGTGGTAGAGTTAGTTATCCTGTTCCCAGCATCCTCATATGTCAGTCTGGGAGACATTGAGGGCAGAGTGTAATTGTTATTCACCTCTGTGTTATTTAGATGTTTAGGATGTGGGTGCAGGCTCTGAGATCCTCTACTGGACAAGAGAATCCATGTCACTGTCATGTGAGACAGGAGGAGTAATTCATCTTTATATAGATAAGGAGGCCTCCGCAGCTGGAACTGGGCAGAGCCAGAGACAGGAGCAGCAGACATCAGGCAGGTCTTATTTTCCATGCCTACTTATCCTGTAAAGCAGCATGTGATTTACTCTCATGGGTTGTGGTCCATCCAAAGCTAAGGACACTCCTGAGCTTTGGAATGTCCTGCCATGTAAGTGCACTGCAAATTTAAACCATTACTCAAGCATCTAACTTTTCATAACCATTTAAGAGATACATCTGATTTTGATCACTGTCTTACAGTAAATAAATGTGGTTTCCTTTGAACTTGTTTTGAGTAACTTGCTTTAGTCTTGACTTTGACAACATATACAGAAGACTATATAATGAGGAATTGGTCTCTCCCTCCAAGCTTGCTCCTGTAACCGAATTACGTTTAGCATGACCACAATTCATGATACAATTCTGGGCACATTAAAGAATTTGATCATTTATAAGATAGCTGATCTTGTATCTCTTAATAATCTTTAATAGTTTATAATAAGTAACTCTCATAAGATTAGGATTTTATAATTTTACCTTTAACCACTTACGTTTTTACATTTATATTTACATTAGTCATTTTAACTTTTATCTATTTTAAAATACTACGAGGCATAACAGTATAGACATAACAAATAAATTTTTGTTGAATTTTATTATAAGAAATTTTTCTAAGGGAAGGTGTTAGGTAATATTTGGGGCCTCTACACAGTAAGTAAAATAGCTTTTTATTGTTGCATAAGGGGATCTCCTCCCCACTTTTGGTTTTTAGCGTGCATTCAGAAAAAAAAACCCCTTAGTTTGCATGTAATTGGGGGCTGGGAGGAATGACTAGATACTCAAATGAATGTCCAATGATCTTGCCTGGTTTCTTTCTTGAAGAAATATAAACATTTAACAAGTTTTGCTTGACTTACTTTAAGCAGGCACAGTTGTACTTCTGGAGATTCGAACTGTTCAGTTTAGAAGATACAGTACAGCCGGGTGGTGGTGGCACACACCTTTAATTCCAGCACTTGGGAGGCAGAAGCAGGTGGATTTCTGAGTTCGAGGCCAGCCTGGTCTACAGAGTGAGTTCCAGGACAACCAGGGCTATAGAGAGAAACCCTGTCTCAAAAAAAAAAAAAAAAAAAAAAAAAAAGCAAAAAAATAAAATAAAATAAAAAATAAAAATAAAGAAGCTACAGTACAACATCACCTTAATAAAAGAAGGTTAAATCCAAATGATACACATAGAGCAATGCAATAGTACAGTGTACATATTATTAATGTAATCGTAATTACCTTGTGATTTTCCAGGTACACCTTATAGAAAACATATGACAGACTGTAAAGTTTGTGTAGCATGTAGAGGTAGGTTGTTTTTTTTTTTATCATAATCATCATTAAATTTAAGTTTCAACATCTAACAGAATTTAGCTGAAGCAGCCATGCTACAATTATGATGTTGAGGTTACTGTTGTGATCGTTTAGCCGGACAGACAATCTCTTTTATCCTTTCCATGTATGTGCATCCTGTTAACCGGTTCTATTATAGATACCTTTATACCCGAGATAAACAACAGTAGCCTCTATTGGAAATAGTTTACCTCTTAGTTGTTCTCAAGCTCATAGCATCTTTTTTCCTCGGCTGTCTTACTGTTTGTTCTCCTTCTCCCTGTCACAGAGTCAGGGGCCAGCCTGAGCCAGGACAGAGACTTTGAGATAAATATTCTTGGATGTAAAGTGGTGGGCCAAATTCCAGAGCCAATTTTTCAGAAAAGTAAAACAGCCAGTCACAATTTTTAAAAAATATTATCCATATCTAAAAGTCATTTGAATCTCTATAAAACTGAACCCAGTGACCTACATAGCCATAGTATGTGTGTGTGTGTGTGTGTGTGTGTGTGTGTGTGTGTGTGAGTGTGTACAGGAGAGAACTGTCTTGCGCACTGTTTGTTCTATTGCTGGGAAGAGACGCCATGGCAACTCTTAGGGGGAAAAAAAGCATTTAATGCCTACACTTTCAGAGAGTTAGTCTGTTAACATCATGGCAGAGAGCATAGAGGCATGAATGGTGCTGGAACCATAGCTGAGAGTGACAGCCTCATCCACGAGCAGAGAAAGAAAGAGGGGAGGAGGCTTGACATGGGCTTTTAAAACATTAAAGCCCACCCTCAGTGATGAAGTGACACACTTCCTCCTACAAGGCCACACCTACTCCACCTAGGCCACACCTCCTAATCAGTCTAATCCTTCCCAAAGAGTGCCACTCTCCTATAACTAACCATTCAAGTACATTAATATAATGTAATATAAAATATAATAAATATAATACAGAATGGAGGCCATTCTTATTCAAACCAGCATAGGGACAGACAACCCAAAAAGTCTTACAAGTAACTGAAAAGTAGAAATAAGAGCCAGAGTATCCAGGCTTGGTGGGGCAGAAACAAATGCAGACCAGAGGCATATAGAAGTCCAAAGAACAAAAAGACCATCTTAGCTCAGTTAAAGGATGCAGTCTTGTTGACCCAGAGGAAACACTGGCACTGGGGCCCCTTATGAGCTGAATTAAGTTCCAGCTCTGGGCAAGACTGAAAGCAGGAGCTGGGTGAGAGGGATGAGCACGGTTAAAATGATTGGGGTGGGACGGGTCGGGGAGGGCTTAGTGAGATAGGGACCTGGCCCCTTTGCTATTTTGTTTGAGAAAGGTGTCTAAGTCTGTAAGAACATCTAAACCGAAAGTTTCAAGTTGCGTGGGGCCAATAGCGGCCATCATTAAGAGAGTACTGTGGCCATATTTGAACAGATAATTGAATGAGTTTGGCAGGCTGGAACTCACTAATATGGAGCTTTTAGAGCTCATTTTAAAAGTCTGGTTTGAACTAGAAATGATAGGTAGAAATGGGGGAGACTCTTATCCCACTACCTGGGGTATTCCCAAGTTTAGGGAAAGACGAAAGGAACCTGAGTGCTAGGAGCAGGGCATCCTCACACTCATAAGACTCGAGGGAGTCACAAAGTCAGCTAAACGTGGGCGTGATCTGGAGGAGGAGGGAGAAGTTCCTGGAACTTGGGGCCTGGTCAGCTTGTCTCTGAGTCAGATGTAGGCAGTTACTTTTGTCCTTTAGAATTTAGGTACATGAATGGCAGTGATAAAATGGTGAAAGACCCCTCAGCCTGGAGATCAGAGAGTCTGGGAGGAAGTGGTCAGAGGAAGATGGGTGGAGAAGATTTGGAGAGAGCAGAGGCCTGGGGTCAAGCTGGGTCTATACAGAGCACCAATAGAGTCCGAAGAACTGAGGTTCTGTCCAGTGGATTTACACTATTCTCAGAGGCAGAGAACACAAGGACCAGAGATCTAAGGTCAGACTACTAGCTGTTTAGCCTATAGAGTAAGCTTAGAAGACGTCCATGCTCTCAGAAGAATGACTCTGTAGAGGAAGGAAGGGGAACTTTCTTCCCAAAAGACTGCAAGTGCATCCCTGGTTTGGGTATCAGAAAACAGGCAGAGAAGCCAAGAGACTTAATCTCAACAGGCTGAAACTGCTCTATTGGAGCATCAAGGGGCCCCAACCTTTCTGACAATTGAAGGTTGGATACATTAGAGGGGCCAGGGGATATGTACATATACAGGTGACCACCAGGAAGTTAGAGCTTTTTTTTTGTAGTTTGACTGGGAGGCAGGTGAGTTGTTTCCATTACTGGCACATCGGTCCTGCCAGTGGAGTGGAATGGTCAGGCTGGGACTAAGTTATTATTTATGGCTGGGGACTACTGCCCAGAACAACCTGACTCAGTTCCTCATGATCTGAGGCTTTGCTCAACAGGGACCACACACACACACACACACCACACACTCACATACACCCCCCACACACACTCTCTCACACACACTCACTCACTCACACCACACACACCCCGCACACACCCCACACACACACATACTCACACACACACACTCACACGCACACACTCACACACTCACACTTACACACTCAGTCATACAACACATACATACTCACACACATACCACACACACATACTCACACACACACTCACACCACACACACCCCACACACACTCACACACACACTCACCCCACACACACCCCACACACACTCACACACACACTCACTCACACCACACACTCTCACACACAACACACTCACTCACACACACCACACACACATACTCACACACACACATACTCACACACACACACACACTCACACGCTCACACTTACACACTCAGTCATACAATACATACATACTCACACACACACACCACACACACATACTCACACACACTCACATACCACACACACTCTCTCACAGTTACACACTCACACACCACACACACTCACTCACACACACACACACACACACACACACACACACACTCATACACACACACACACACAATCAGCCACATGTCTCCTCCTATGCATGGGCTTTTGGTTTCCTCCCACTCTGACTCCTCCCCTTGATCACTTTGCTCCTTATCTGTGCCCTTACGGTATTAGCTTGTCTTTTAAAAGTTTATTTATTAAACTTCACCCTGTACCAAACAGAATCTTCCTCATAAGCTCTCTTAATGGGTCTTACCCAACAAGAGCTCCACTGATGCAGATATTGCTGCAAAAGGACCTTTTAGATGCAATGAAGAAACTGGCTGCAAAGGCTGACTCCCGCCAGATACAATCCTTTGCATTAGTCCTCCTGTTCCCTTCCTTTAATGCTCCCTAGCCCCCTACTGCTTGTACTGGATCACTCTGGAGTGGCACTCCTGGCAACAGGACTAGTGACTGTGATGCTATACCCACTTCCTCTCATCGGCTTATCCAACGCTCCCCACTCCCCACTTCCCATTCCCCCTCCTTCTACTTTCCTGAGCAATCTTTCTGCTTCGCTCTATAACCAAATCATCTGTCTTCTTCGGCTCTCAACTGATTATTTCTCAAACACCTCTTCAGGAAAGCATGACAGCAGTGACATCACTCACTATAGTCGATCTAGTTAGAACTCTCCTGCTAAGTGACCAGAGGACCCCCTCTTCCACGGACTCTCCAACTCCTTCCCCTTCACTGCCATTGCCAAACTCAGTCACTCTCTATGACCCTCATCCCCATAGCCAGGACAAGGCAGTTTCTAAAGACAAATGATTTTATCTGAACAAACAGCTCCAGGAGAGAGAGACTGCAGGCTTGCAGGTAGCCCCAGCAGGTGCATTTCCCAAACCTCCTATACAAACCCCAAGTACCCTCTTCCTGTATGGCAGACACCCCTTTCCCATCCTATTTTCCTTGATGTTTGAAATAAACACTCCTCCTGTTGAGACTAACTGGTCTCTTTTCTGCACTCCCCCCCCCCCCTCCATCTTCTTAAGCTGCCTCAGAAATCTAACATCAATATTGTTAGAAATCGGTCCAGGGTCCGAAGGAATTACCACGCCATCCAATTCAAAGCGTTTGCAAGACAAAAGCTTTACTTCTGCTGAAGGGGGCACGCATGCCCAGTTGGGTCCCCTGTGTTTTTACTCCTGAGGTTTCGAGCAGAGTACAACCATGAGTTCAAAAGTGCTGAGCCTGCAGGAGTCTCAACTTCTGCCATGTGCTTTCTTTACAAATTTTTAAAGGAAATGTGGTCTCATGTAATCCTTGGATAGAAAAAAAAAACATAGTACATTCTGTTTACTCTTCCCACAGTATTACTCAATGGCAATGACAAGGCCAGCCACAGATCACCACTCGCCTAGGACACTGTAACAAATCACATGAGTTATACCGAACCAAAATAAACAAACAAACCAAAGGACAACAATAACAACAGAAACCCCACCAGAACCAACTGGGTCAGTGGAGGAGTTGGAAAGGTTTGGGGCAGTCTCAAAGATTTTCTGCTCGCTGAGGGCTCTAAGAAGCATCTGCCCCTGTCCCTCTAACATCCCAACAACAACCAAGCTCAATGGGGAGCCAAGGAGTTTATTTGGCTTATGCATAGGCCAGGCTGGAAGTTCTACACCCAGCACGGATAATGGCCGTGCAGACAGAAACCCTCCCCACAGCTTGCACTGTGCGCAGAAATGTATACAAGTTGCTGAGGGTGAGGTGGCTGTATACATAGGTAAGGTTCCCATGTCCCTCCCCAGTCTTTCTTTCTATGAGGGAACTTCTAAATTAACAAGTCCATCTGGAGTGATCTTTTTCAAACAGATACAGCTGCACACATAAAGATGGCAGCGGTTTGGCTCAAAGGACCGAAGATAGTGCTGTTCAACAGGAGTCGGTAATGCGGTTCAGTGGGTATTGCCACCAAGGCCGACAACCTGAGTCCAATTTCTAGAACCCATATGGTAGAAGGAGAGAACTGACTTCCACAAGTCATCTTCTGACCTCAGTACGCTCTCTCTCTCTCTCTCTCTCACACACACACACACACACATGTAATTTAAAATTGGGGAGGGGGAGAAATAGAGACATTTGGGCCACATGACTCAGGGATGATTCCAGGTATAAGGTCCCAGTCAACAGACAGCACTGTGATGGGGCTGGAGGGGGGAGGGGTCCAGGCTTAATCACATGAGGACACTGACCTTAGCTTCTCTGGGGACCTCCTGGGTGGTCTCAGAGGCTTAACAGTTTGCCACTTACACCAAACAGGAACTAATGGTCTCATAGAACAAACAGGTAGCCTGGTGACCTCAGCACACTAGGGATAGGACACACTGAGGTTTACATGGGTACAGGGGAAGGTTGTCCCCATTCTGACACCCAGGACGAGTCTGTTCTCCCTTTAGTTGGTTCAATCACGAAACCTCAGTGCTAGGAGCTAAACTCAGGTCTTCCAGAAGAGCAGGGAGAGCTTCGGCTCCTGAGCCATCTGTCTATCCCAGGGTTTGAGGTGTTAAATCACACATGTACTTTTGGTCATATTCACACAGCAGCTGTTAGAGACAGACCACAGGCCATATCTTATCAGATCAGAACGTCAATTCTGTGTCACATGGGAAAACCAATATCAAAAAGTCCTGTCCAATCCTACACTGCCACAGGAGAGGTGCCAAGTGCTTGGTTGTCTCCCTGCTGCCTGCTTCGGTGGTGCACAGACTCTCCTGCTGCTGTGGACTCCTCTAGCTCACCTCACAGTACTGGCACACTATGACAATTATATTAATCCTTGAGGGCAAAGCCTTGAAGAAGAACAACAAAGGCCCACCAGAACAATGAAAAGTTGGGGAGATTTGGGGTTGCACAGTGCTTGTGTGTGTTGTATGGGTGCATCCCACAGAAGACAGAATATGGATCTGGCTTGACATGATGGCAGCCATCTTGAGCCACAGCTGTCTGAGTCACCATAAGATGGGTTTTCCTGCATATTTACTTAGCAAACCATACCACAGAGCCTTGAAAGCACATGCGTGCTGGATGACTTGGAGGGTGCGCCTGGCTTTTGATGAAATCTGAAGATAAACCAGAGACCTTCAGGCCTGAGAGCATGCTTTGGTCTTTATCCACCCAATGTTTGGCTGCCCAGCTCCCCAGGACCTTCCTCTGCCAGTGAGTCTCCAGAATATCTCACTGTGCAGTCCTAGCTCTATTGGACTCTCCCTATTCCCTTCCAACTGCTGTGTGAGTTTATGTGCACATGTGTGTAGGTGCATGCACATCTGTGCAGGTGTATGTGCTGCCTAGGGATCAGCACTGAGTGTGTGTCTTCTTAATTACCCTCCACATTAAAAAACATTTTAAAGTCCATGCTGTTGTTGTTTTGAGACAACATCTCACAATACCATCCTGGCTGACCTGGAAACTGTGCAGACTTGCAGAAATCTGTCTGCCTCTGCCTCCCAAGTGCTGGGATTAAAGGTGTGGGCCACCACCCCTGGCTTAAATATATTTTAAGTGTATCTCTCTTTCTCTCTCTCTCTCTCTCTCTCTCTCTCTCTCTCTCTCTCTCTCTCTCTCTCTCTCTCCCTCTCTCTCTCTCTCTCTCTCTCTCTCTCTCTCTCTTTGTGTGTGTGTGTGTGTGTGTGTGTGTGTGTGTGTGTGTGCGCACAAATGTGCCACTACATGTGTCCAGATTAGAGGGAAACTTTTAGGAATCAATTTTCTTCTTTTATGGGGATCCCTGGAATTGAACTTAGGTTGTCAGGCTTGGGTGTGGCAAGCACCTTTACCCACTGAGCCCTCTCACTGGCCCAATACCATATTTTTTTAAAGATAAGACTTTGCAGCAAACGTAGTGATTGGCATAGCCAGCTGAATATCAAGTCCCATGAGTCCCCTGGTCTCCATCTCCCAGTACTGGGGTCACAAGCATGCACCATGATGCCCAACTTTTATTAAAGGTGCCGGGGATCCAAACTCAAATTCTCATACCTGCATAGCGAGAACTTTACTGACTGATCCATCTTTACAGATGTCATCTCTTCCTTTGGTCCCGAGCACCTAAGGCCAGGGACCATTCCAGAATGGGCGGCGTGCAAGGCTCTCTGTTTTCATCTCCCAGATGAAAAGGAGGAGCCTCCCACACTGACAGCTCTGTTTGAGATCATTCCTTTGATTTCCGTGAAAAGGTGACACACCCACCCCACTTCTAGGGAACTGGCGGGAGTCAGCCTCAGAGGACAGGAGGGGATTTAGGGGCCAGGAGGAGATCAAGACTGAGCGAGCTGGAGACAGCCACTGTCAGCAGGCGGTCATCAGGTGAGAAGGCTAATACGCCCCTCTACCTGCTCCCCTAAGCAAGGAGCACCCCTTCTCTTACTCTCTACATCACCTGCCTGCCTGGCTCTCAGGGGGGTGCTGGTGACTCTGAGGATGTCCTCTGAAAGGGACCTTATGGGGAAGGCAGTTAAGGGAGCCTTGGAAGCTGAGGCTCAGGCTTGGAACTCATTGCTCCAGGTCCATTGGAGAACAAGGATGAGGAAGATACCCCACCCCACCTACCGCATCCCCTTTCAGATCTAGCCTTGGCTCCACTAGCCAGAATCCACACAGGAGTAGATGTCTGGATTTACACCCTTGGGGGCTCACAGAGGGGAAGGGTCTTGCCTCTGTCACCACTGATGTGTGAAGGTTCAGTCCTTAATTTCAAGGTCCTGAGGACCTGCACTCTGACCCTGACAGCTGAACTGGTAGGTTGAGCCACCATCTCCCGCAGGTACCAGGAAGGATGCTTGGTGATGAGTTGGTGGATGATGCTCATCAGGACACTGCAGAAGGTTTGGCCCTGTGAGAGGAAGCAGGGTCTGATGGAGGCTGGGTCTCAGTGAGTACAGAGATAGCTAGGGTCCTGGGTAGGGGACACAGCCCAGACCAGGCATGAGGGTCATACGCAAAGTACACAAAGTATATCTCTTTCCATCTCTGACTATGTTTTCCCATGTCTGTCCCTTCCTCTTTATCTCTACCTCTATTCTCTATTTATCCTGTCTCTGTCTGTGCTTCTCTCTTCTCCACTCCATTACCCCCCAGCCCTGGTCTATCTTTTCCTATTGCTGTTCCTCCCTGGCAGTCCCTGTGCCCAGAGCCTGGGTCCTCATACCCTGGATCTTGGACAAGGTCCATCATGGGCTCTGTGGAAAAGGTACTGCTCTGAAATACTCACCTCCATGAGGGTATCAGAAACTCTCCTGCTTGCTCCCCAAGAAGATCTGGGGCCCTGAGACCCATCATCAAAGTCCCAGACTCTGATATGAAGCTTCAGAGTTAGCCACAGTTCCTCAGGACCCTGGGCTTTAATGTCGCGCTCCAAAAGGACAGTGTGGGGAAAGTCCCCTGAAGCCTCACCTAGCACAGAATGGAGTGTCCTGGGACAGAGCAGGCACTATCAGAGACCCTGGGGTGGGTGTGATCAGAGCCTTAGAGAAAGCATTCTCACACCGGTACCACAGTTAAAAAGAAAGGGGAGTCTCTCCACCTGTGGCCCCTTTGTCTGAATGTGGTGGGCCTCTGCATGGGGGCACCTCATTCAGGATGGGTTGCCTAACCAGGATGAGGGCAGAGAGAGCTGCTTCCAAGCAAAGCAGCTGTGAGGGGGTACCCTGGCATCACATGCAGCCAGGAAGGGGCTTGAGACAACTCGGACTCTGGAAGCTGCAGGCTCTTGCTTTCCACACTCGGGGCACAGCAGCTGCATAGTGAACACTGTCACCTTTTGCAGGGGCCTCCCAGAGCACCCACGGAAGCCAGCCAGGATGTTCTCCATATTCAACATCTGGGGCACATTCAACAAAGTGCTCTTCTTCCTCAGCCTCACCGTCAGCCTTGCAGGGCTGGTGGGCAATGCTCTGCTGCTCTGGCACCTCGGTCTGCACATCAAGAAGGGCTCCTTCAACACCTACCTGCTGCACCTGGCTGCTGCCGATTTCCTCTTCCTCTCATGCCAAGTTGGCTTCTCTATTGCCACGATCGTGTCGGGCCATGAGGACACACTCTACTTCCCGGTCACCTTCCTGTGGTTTGCCGTGGGGCTCTGGCTGCTGGCTGCCTTCAGTGTGGACTGTTGCCTCGCCTACATGTTCCCCTCCTTTTGCAGCCCCAACCGCCGTCCCAGGTTCACTTCAGTTGTCCTCTGCCTCATGATCTGGGCCCTGACCATGCCGGCCGTGCTGTTGCCAGCCAACGCCTGTGGGCTGCTGAACAACGGAATGAGTCTGCTGGTCTGCCTCAAGTACCATTGGACCAGTGTCACCTGGCTAGCAGTGCTGTGTGGCATGGCATGTGGGGCAAGCAAGTTTCTCTTAATCTTTGGGAACTGCTGCTCTTCACAGCCACCGCCCAAGTTCTGCAAGTTGGCCCAGTGCTCTGGGATCCTTCTGTTCTTCTGTCGCCTACCCCTGGTTGTCTACTGGTGCCTGCGGCCAGTCATAAAATTCCTGCTCCCTTTCTTCTTTCCACTGGCCACCCTCCTGGCCTGCATTGACAGCAGTGCAAAGCCTCTCTTGTACTACATGAAGGGCAGGCAGCTCAGGAAGGAGCCACTGCAGGTAGCCCTAAACAGGGCTCTAGGGGAAGAGTCCCAGTCAAGTCTTGGGGGGCTATCCCTGCCCATGCACCAAGTGTAGAGAGTGGCCATTATACGCCTACCTACCCTGCCCTCAGAGCTGCCAGGGGGTCCCAGTCTTGCTCAAACCTTTGCGACGGCCAAGCTCTGGTCCTGGGGATTTTATGGCTTCCTCTTATATGCAGGAGAGAAGGGTTGGGGGCCAGATTGCATATTGAACACACACAGGAGACAGCAAGGAGGGCAGGAACAGACAGAGAAGCAGGTGCATGAAGGAGGATGCCAGAACTACAATGAGGACATGTGTCCTACCTCCTTCTGCCCCTACAGCATCCTACCTGAGGAAACTGCCCCTCAACCCCAGTACACCAGGAGCTTCCTCCTGCCGTAGATGAGTCAGAAGACTAGAACTACAGCATCAGCTCCTGGGGAGCATTCTCTGATTTTGGAGAAACTGAGGCCTTATGTTGAATATATTCACTAGTGGGCCTCATCTAGACTGTTCTTTCTCCCTACCTCACCCCAACTTTCCCCCACAAAACCTCACTCACTATCCAGGGGCTGACTGCCTCCCCAATTCTCCAGCCTGGTGTTACTACTCATAGCGGCCACAAGGTGGAGCTGTTTCATCACTAAATAAACCCAGTCTGTCCTGTGCCCAAGGCTACCCCAAGTTCTTGCTTCCTGGGCACTTCTGCTTCTCAGGTGTCCCCAAGGGTTGGCACAGTGCAAGCAGGGGGCCCTGGCTCCTACCCAGATCCCATCCCATCCCCAGTTCTGGGCTCCTCTAGGACTGTGCTCACTCAAGCTTTTTCTGTAGACCCCACCTTGACCTGTCAGCCAGCTTAATCTACAGTTTGAGAGGAGAGCTAAGCTTCCAAAGTACACATTATTTTGTACATGTTATGATGTTTCTTTAATAATTAAAATAAAAAAAGCAGAAAACAACCTATCTGCATTGTTGTTCTTAAATCAGTCAAGCCCTGGCCCTGGAGAGACAGCTCAGCCGTTAAGAGCATGGGCTGTACCTCCAGAGGACCTGAGTTCAGTTCCCAAGATCCACTTGGTGGCTCATAACCATCTGTTCCAGGGGATCTGGCATCCTCTATGGTCTCTACAGGCACTTCATGCACACAGTGCAGAGCCATAACACCCAGACGTATGACATTAAAATGTAAAGAACATTCAAACCTTACCAAAAACACCAGGAAAATAAGCCAGCAACAAGCTGCCCAGCCACATGGAAACTTCTGGCATAAAAAATATTCCAGTCATGTACCTTTCTAACAGAGACCCTCAAAAAATTCCTCTACATATGTGTCTAGATGCCCATGTGGATCTGCATGTAAGTGCACACACATGTGCATGGAGGTCAGGGGCCAACTTTAAATTGTTGTCCCTCATGGGTCATTCACATTTGGGGGGGGGGGAGAGTCTCTCACTAGGCCCTGTAGCTTGCTGATAAAACTTGAGATGGAGCCCTCTGGACTGGAGTGGCTCTAAAAGGAAATCTGGGAGACATGAGACCCTTAGACTAAAGTCCAGCATAGGTTCAGGAGGGGTGGGTGGAGGACCCAGTGGAGGAGGCTGCTTTGGGGAGGCAGGGTGGGGAAGAGCTGCCCATTTTTTGTGCACTTCACCCTAGACTCCAAGGAACAGAGTGGTCCCTTCCGGGAAGGCTTGCCCCTGGGGTAAGAGGAAAGAACAAACCTGAGGTCAGCTGTGTCCTCCTTGCCCAAGGACAGAGTAGGGCTGTCCATCTGTGTGCCAGAGGCAACAGGTGAATATCTCAGCAGCTGACATCCCTGGGGAATATGATAAATGGCTTGGTCTATACAGATGCAGGGCATAGGGCAGGTGCTTCCCAGGCCACTGCTGGGTATGAGGATGCTGGCAAAGCCCAGAGGCAGCAGCCATGTCTATCCTAGCCCTAGTGAGGCTCACATAGTGTCAAAGCTGCCCTTGGGCTGGTTTAAGTTGAAACAGATGCAAGACAGACCTTACTCCATCACTGGGTGGCTAGGCTCCTGCCTTCTGGTGCCTCTGTAGCTGGATGACCTCTAGAGTGTCACCTGGCAGCTCTCAGCCAGATCTGCAGATGAGGCAGAAGTTTGCCAGGACAGCTGAGCTAGGCTTTAGCATCAGGTAGCCTACCCTAACCTCTGAGACCAAAGCCATCACCTCTCATGCCAGGCAGAGACACCCTGTGTACCCTGCCCCACCTGACTTGGCACCTCCACCTTGCTGCTTGCCTCTGTCCCTGCCTAGGGTGCTGTCTGTTGGCTCTGTGGTGCTGTGGCTCCTGGGATCAGGAATCTGTTCTCAGTTCTTCTTACCTGTCTGGATCCCCATACATGTACACACACCACCACAGGAAGCCTGATGTGGGGGCTCCTTTCTCTATAGCTAGTGTGTTTGCCTGCTTGGTTCTACATCTTTCACTGACAGGTGTGCTCCTAAGTGCTCAGATCCAGCAAGCAGCAGTCATGTCTCTGGGTGGGGAGGAGGAGCCCAGGAAGCGCACATCCAGTGGATGGATGGACAGATGGATGGGTGGGTGGATGGATGGACAGATGGATGGATGGGTGGATGGATGGGTGGAGGGATGGGTGGGTGGATGGATGGATGGATGGATGGGTGGATGGATGGGTGTATGGATGGATGGGTGGGTGGATGGATGGGTGGATGGATGGGTGGATGGATGGGTGGGTGGATGGATGGGTGGGTGGATGGATGGATGGACAGATGGATGGGTGGGTGGATGGATGGGTGGATGGACAGATGGATGGATGGGTGGAGGGATGGGTGGATGGATGGATGGATGGATGGATGGATGGGTGTATGGATGGATGGGTGGGTGGATGGATGGATGGATGGATGGGTGGATGGATGATGGGTGGATGGACAGATGGATGGATGGGTGGATGGATGGATGGATGGATGGATGGATGGATGGATGGATGGGTGGATGGATGGGTGGATGGACAGATGGATGGATGGGTGGAGGGATGGGTGGATGGATGGATGGATGGATGGATGGGTGTATGGATGGATGGATGGGTGGATGGATGGGTGGATGGATGGGTGGGTGGATGGATGGGTGGGTGGATGGATGGATGGACAGATGGATGGATGGGTGGATGGATGGGTGGATGGATGGGTGGAGGGATGGGTGGGTGGATGGATGGATGGATGGATGGGTGGATGGATGGGTGTATGGATGGATGGGTGGGTGGATGGATGGATGGGTGGATGGAATGGTGGATGGATGGGTGGATGGATGGGTGGATGGATGGATGGATGGATGGATGGATGGATTGATGGATGGATGGATGGACAGATGGATGGGTGGGTGGATGGATGGGTGGAGGGATGGATGGATGGGTGGGTGGATGGATGGGTGGAGGGATGGATGGATGGATGGATGGATGGATGGATGGATGGATGAATGGATGGATGGGTGGATGGGTGGGTAGATGGATGGATGGGTGAATGGTTGGGTAGATGGATGGGTGGATGGATGGATGGATGGATGGATGCATGGATGGATGGGTGGATGGG
Organism: Mus caroli; assembly: GCF_978045245.1. Classification (NCBI taxonomy): domain Eukaryota; kingdom Metazoa; phylum Chordata; class Mammalia; order Rodentia; family Muridae; genus Mus; species Mus caroli. Next base: position 1,599,361 of record NW_028227263.1, read on the forward strand.
TGGGTAGATGGATGGGTGGATGGGTGGGTGGATGGATGGATGGATGGATGGGTGGATGGGTGGGTTTGTGGGTGGATGGGTGGATGGGTGGGTGGGTGGGTGGGTGGGTGAGTATGTACTCAATAGAGAATAATATCACATGAATAAATGATAGGACTGGTGAAAGTGGATTGTGCTGGCCATGAGATCTGGGAGCTTCCTAGTCAGCTCAACCAGGTAACTGACACAGATTGGAGAACTCAGGTTTGCTCTCTGTGGAGCCAGATTCCCAGGCCAACCTGATTCCAGCAACTTCATAATGGGCCTAGGTGTGGGGGTGTGGACCTGCCACCATGGCTCCTGTCCCAAAGAGTTTCTTTCTCTATTACTCTCCATCTTCTTCCTTTCTCTTTTCTTTTTAAATATTTATTTATGTTATGTATATGAGTACACTGTCGCTGTCTTCAGACACACCAGAAGAAGGCATCAGGTCCCATTCCAATAGGTTGTGAGCCACCATGTGGTTGCTGGGAATTGAACTCAGGACCTCTGGAAGAGCAGCCAGTGCTTTTAACCACTGAGCCATCTCTCCAGCCACAATAAAAAATATTTTTAAAAAGTCAGTGTAAACCACCCCTATTAACAGACAAAGAGGAAATACTATGTGATCATCTTAACAGAGGAAAGAAAGAGCCCCTTGGTAGCATTCAATATGCATGTGTGTTTGAAATGCTTTTGGAAAACTGGGAGTACATAAAACTTACCAATGTGATGGGCATATGCAAACCTCACTTCTGAGGTTGACAAACACTCATGGTCTCTCTACCCTACCATACTGTCTTTTGTTATAGCCTATTGTTTCACCACATAGCCAAGGCCTTCTTTAGGATGGAACCACAAGACGGGCACAGCTGTCTTATCCCAGACTTACAGGGAAAATGCTTTTTTACCTGGTCTACAAAGGGAGTCCGGGATATCCAGGGCTAGTATACAGAGAAACTCTGTCTCAAAAAACAACCAACACACACACACACACACACTTGGTTCTATCGAGGTGTAGTGGTGTACACCTTTAATCCCAGCACTTGGGAAGCAGGAACGGGATCCAGGACAGCCAGAGCTACAGAGTAAGACACTGCCTCGAAAAATATAACAATTTAAAAGAAGATTCGTTTTATTTTATTTATATGTGTGTATGCTTGTGTCTGTGTGAATGACTGTATTGCACACCAGTGTGAAGCATGCATAGAAGCCAGCAGAGGATATTGGATCCCTTGAAGCTAGATTTACAGGTGTGTTTGTGTGCTGTCCGATATGGGTGCTGGGTTCCAGATTCCAAGCCTCAGGACTGAGCAGTGAGTGTTCCTCAGTGCTCAGCTCCTGTATTTGCCTCTTTTAAAAAAAAATGCCACAGCCAGCAAGTGTAGCAAATGCTAAACCTTGGAGTTCCCAGAAGGGAAGATCAATGACCCATAGAGAGATACACAGACTCTCTGGGTTCCTTTTAGAGGAGGCGAGAACACGTTATTTTACAGTTTGGTGTGTTTAAAGGGCTCAGTGGGTGGTTGCTGGGAGCATCAGGCTCTCACTTAGAGAGCTGGCGCTCAGAGCTACCTGTGAACATACTTCCCCGGGGCACATCAGAAGGCAATTTCCTCCTGGCTATCAGATTGCCTTGGGAGAGACACATGAATGCCAAGGAGATGAACTGAGTCACAGGTTGCCCTTGAATTTAGATTGGCTCATTTTTTGTTTTTTAAGGTTTAATTTATTTTATGCATATGAGTACACTGCAGCTGTCTTCAGACACACCAGAAGAGGGCATCAGATCCCATTACAGATGGTTGTGAGCCACCATGTGGTTGCTGGGATTTGAACTCAGGACCTCTAGAAGAGCAGCCACTGCTCTTAACCGCTGAGCCATCTCTCCAGCCCCCTAGGTTGGCTCTTGATGAGAGCTTTACAGGTCATCTGTATAGCAGCAAAGACAGTCTTGCTATGTAGCCCTGGTTGGCTCTCAATTTCCTGTGTAGCTCAGTCTGACCTCCAACTTGTGGTATTCCTCCTGCCTCAGCCTCCAAAGTGCTGGGATTACAGATGTGTCCCACCACATCCCATCCTTCATGATTCGTGTGTAACAAACTGTCCACACAGAATTCCCTGCCAGGTTAGAAATCTATTCACGCTAGCCTCATAGCTCTAATAGGCGAGGAAACTCAAAGGCCCAGTCAGTGTAACTTATGTACCTGATACTCAACAGTGGTGGTGTCAGAGCCTGTCCTGCTTCTGCAATGCTCAAAGTACCCGCTAGGTGAGCCCTGCAGAACCTGAGCTGCCCAGAGGCCCAGGCCTGGTAGAGAGAAACCCCAGCCCTATCTCCAAATGTGTTAGCAGGTGGCTAGGCAGTTAATGGCCTGGAAGAGGCTGTCTGCAGGAGGTACCTAGGAGACGCTGAGTAAGGATGTTTGGCGGCTTCCTGTGGGGAGGTAGGTAGACCCAGTCTCACCAAAGGCAGGAGAGCCAAAGAGACAGATGGGGCCTCCCCATGGAGCTAGCAGGGCCTGGCAGGGCACCATCTTCATTAGTGCCTTATTATATGATGGGGCTGCTTAGAGTATGCACAGGGAAGGGGGCCAACTTCTCACGCAGCACAGAACAGTCACTCTGGAGTCGAGTTGGGGGGCTATTTTCCACATCACATATTCCCTCCTTGCTCTCAGAGGCTGCGAAATTCTCTTGGTGCCACACTTTGGCAGGATGAAGTTAGATAAACTGACGGAACAAAATAGGAAAAGAAGATGACCTGGGAGACAGATCCTCTCTCACATAAGGGCTGGGCTGCCACTAGACAACCTTCACCCCGTCATTGCCATCACACCATCATCATTGTCATCACCATCAGCGCTACTGTTACCATGAGCACCATCATCAAAACTATCACCACCATCAACGACATCACCACCACCATCATCATCATCATCCCCACCTCTCTTCCCCTAAGGCATGCCCACTGCCTGCCAAGGACAAATGCTAGCTCAAGTGATCATGGAGTCAGAGGAGCCATGCCTCTAACTTGATACTGTCATGAGTATCCAACAAGTCTGCTATGTGTCCAGGTAATGCCAAATAGAGGAGAGGAAAAGGCAGGAAGTAGTGAGGAGAGGAAGGGACAGAGAATAACAGCAAGGAAGAAGTGGGAAAATAGAGAGAGATTAAGGAAGGGAGACAGGGAGGGAGGCAGCACAGGCTGCTGTCAGACAAAGCAGAGGACAGGCAGGGACCTTCAGGTGTCCTCTTGGTAGATGCTAGGACCCCAGCCACAGCTACTGGATTCAGGATGCCCTAGAAACCCAAGAACACCCAGGACGGACAAAGTGAGCATCTCACGCTGCTTCCCATGACCTGCACGTCCATAAAGCAGCCTCCTTCTGCCACAGTGCCCCCAAGTATGCATGAATAGATACAAAGCTCCCATCTGCAGAAGTCCTCCCCCTAGTGGCCAGGACAAACCAGGGAGTCACACCTATGCTCTGGGCAACCTGACCCCATCCAGGAGGAGCGTCTGAGAGTCCGGTGAGAGAGCTCATCCTCGTGTTTACTAAGGACTTTTGTACCGGTAAACTTCACTCGTCTCTTTGCAAAGGTCACTCCTCTTGACCCTTACAAGTTGGGCAGACTGAGGCACAGAGAGAGTCTGTGTTCTGCCGGCAGGTGGCCTCTAAGGCTTTCTGTTTCCTCTTTGAGGTATAGAGAGTAGATAAGCCTGCCAGACTGTCACACTGAACAACCTCTGCTGCCAAGATCCTGCCACTCTTCCCTGTGCCCTCGGGTTCACTGCCCAGGAGTTTGTGCCAGGGGCAGAACTAAAAGAAAGCTAAAAGCGAGTCCTTGCCACAGACAGACACACAAAGGCAGATACCCACACCGAAGGGCCAGGGATGGTTTTGCTGATGTAATTACAGCAGAGAGACACTAAGATTGTCCAACTGCCCCTACCCCCACAACTACCCCTGAGGAGCAGACATGGTGTTTCTGTCCAAATAGGCCTCCTGAGCAGCTACAGTAGAGGAAGAAGGACAGCCTACGCAAGGGAAAGGGAAAAAGAGGAAAGGGCAGGCGGGCGAGGGGGAGGTTGGGCGGGGGGGGGGGGCGATGCCCACACAGTGCAAACAGCAATACAATACAGAAGATGGGCCACCCTCCCTCTCTGTGCCTTAGGCTTTGTCCCTGGAGGAGAAAGGCCATAAAGATGTTGGGGGTCTGTCAGCGGGGCCTTTGGTATTTGTTAAAGAGCCATGTCTCCTCCCGCAGCCCCTACCCAAATCAGCCGCAGAAGAGACAGTCCTGGTGTTAGGTAAGTGCAGATCTCACCAAGGCACTTCCTGCTGCAGCCTGGTCGGGCTGGGTGCCCAGAAGAAGGTTGCAGGGGACCCTGCTGGAGGGGACAGCTGTCCTCAAACACCACACACGGGACCGTTGTGGGTCACTGGTTTTAAGTCTCTGGGTTGCACCCCTACAGTAAGACCCTCAGCCCTGGGTCGCGTGCTCCACGTGCCCTCTGCGCAGCGCCACACTTGCGGGTGGCTGCCATCCCGCCAGGAAGAGCCTCCACTGGAGGCGGGGCAGTCGAGTCTTGCTTGCCATTGGCTCTAAGCGGCTAGTTAGAGGCGGGGCCAGCTCACTTGGTGGCCCAACCCACTGGAGATCGCAAAGCTGAGTGTGGCGAACTGAGGACCAGCCCGGAGGAGATTTCTGCCCTGTGCCCTCATGCCGTGCTGCACGGTGAGTGTGCAACCCCCCTACGCCCCCCCCAAAAAAAAAACACCCCGCGCAGCCTTGCCCTATCCCTGAGTCCACACTGCTGAGATGCACTGGGCATCCGAGGGTCTGGAGCCATGTAGGGAAGAGTCTGGAGACCCTGTGGGGGTTTCTGCTGACTTCGAAGTTTCTCCAGAGTTGCACCTGGTCAGCTGACCCGGAAGTCGAAGGGGCACCTTAGGTCTGCACTACCCACCCCCCACTCCCCCCTGTAGTTCTCTGCTTCAAAGGCTGATAGCAGGCGTGATGGGAGCGGGCCGCTGGTTCCAGCAGCCCTGAGGTGTCTTGGACAGGATGCTGCATTGCACCCACGAGCCGTGCCCTGATCCCTCGTCTGGATGGCTCCTGCTACCACCCACGACCAGCACTACTGCCAGAGGGTTGAGGGGGCGGCATACGCTTCCTGAGCAGGGAAGCCCAACAGGCTGGTTCAGAAGTGTGTCTGCAGACCTCACACCCTATGTCTCCTCCCAGAGGGAGACTTCCAGCTTAGCTCACTCTAAGAAGAAAGAGGCTGTTTCTAAATTCCTAACTTAGTAGCGCATTGGTGAGATTTGGGACAATACTGAGGTGCTCTTTAGACATATCTCCCTATGACAGGAACTGGCCGAGAACTTGGCTAGATCCATGCTAGGTACAGACAGGGACCTGGGGCCACCTGGGAGTCAGCAGGCTGACTTTCCCTGGTTGAGACTATCTAGGGCGCTGGGCTCCTAGGACACTGGCTGGTGCAGGTTCCCTAGAGAAGCCTATGGGTCATGACCCTTTTAGAAGTTACATATTGGATATTCATAGCAGTAGCAAAATTGGTTATTAAGTAGCAACTAAATGTTATGGTTGGGAGGGTCACTGAAACATGAGGAACTTTGTTAAAGGGTTGCAGCTTCAGGAAGGGTGAGAATCACTGCCTTAGAGGGAAATCAGCCTTGTGCCTGATAGGAAGGGGCACACTGCCCCTCCCCTGCCCGGTTTGTTGGCCTGATATCTCAGTGCCCACATTGTGTGGGGAGAGGCAGTATCAGTTTTAGAGATGACTCCTGAGAGAGGAGGGGCTCTGCCCTGGCTCTAGATGTTTCTAAGAGCACATTGTTTCTAGAGCAAGGTTGGCCCACGGCCTTCAGTGCTGGTCAGTGTAGGGAGGCCGGGGTCACACAAAAGCTACCAAGGAAGGAACAGGTGACAGTGGCTCTTGCCTCCCACTGCCACTGCAAAGAAACAGGGCTTCCCTGCAGTTCTAGGCTCAGGGCTCGGGACTGCGGGGTGATGGTACTGGTTAATGAGGACTGAGGCAGGGATGGAACCACCAGGGCCTCATGATCCCCGTGTGCTAGGAAAGTCAGAGTTGCCATTTTCCATGGCTGAAGCCCAGGAGGGACAAGGGTGACGGCTGGCTGCTGCTCAATCTGTGCCAGTCTTTATGTAACACACCTTGCAAGAGCAGCCACACAAACTGCTTGCCAGTCCACCAAGGAGCTCTGGCTCCTGGAGGCTCTTCAGACTCACTGGGCTTTCCACCCCTGCATCATTTCCCTGTGCCAGCCAAGGGTCCTGCATCACTGTGTCCTGGAGTCTTTGGAGCATCATGCCAGAGTAGCCCCCACTCCCACCCAGGCCTGTTTTTAGACATATATGGTAGTTGAGCACCTGAGATGGGGAACCTGATGCTGGAGACAACAGGCAACCTTGACTCTGTGACTTTGGGGGACCACAGAGCCGTTCTGAGCCTCAGTCTACCCATCTGAGAGAAACAGCTGCATAGGACCTGAGCAGGCAGGAGGACAGCGAGCTCCCTGTAAAGGCTTGAGTGCCATGCCTCGGGGAGCTGGCAGCACCAAGTCACTGAAACTGCAGGCCAAATCCCATGATGTGGTCTGGAATCCAGAGCTGCCACTCATTCTGAGAAGATAGATAAACTGATGGGTCTAGGTGAGTTAGGTGCGGTCAGGAGTTCAAAGTTGAGGCCACAGGGTCTTGTGAGTCCACTGCTCTAAAGGTGTTAGCAGGATTTGGGGTGCTATGGCCCTCATTGCCTCAATGCCCCTTTCCCCCTGCAGTGCCCCTCTGGGGTAGCCCCAGTCTATCTGATAGAGTCTTTACTGTTTCCCAACTCTGTGACCCTCTCCAGCCCTGGGGCAGAGTCTATTCCCCGATCTGAATCATTAGGCCATCCTTACTATATCCTTCCCTTAGACTGGACAGCAAAGGGTCCTCACCTCCACTACTTGCTGTTCCACCTATCCCTATGAGGACACATAAGCCAGGGAACAGAGGACCAAGCAGGGCCAGTGCAGGGAAGTGGGAGCCCAGATGACAGCTGCCTTGCCCCTCCTTGTCTGTCCCTACCCCTCCCTACCTGCCTCTTTGCCCCTCTAGTGAGCCTTGGGGTGCCCCAGGTAGCAGAGCATATTCTCAGGTGACAAAAGATGGCAGGTCCAGTGCTAGCCTGATACCTGGAGACCTGCCAAGGACCCAAGGAAGCCATAGGGAGAGTCCACAGGCTGAAGCTCTCCATTTTATGAGTTGAACTTGCCCTGAGATCAGTAGCTGGGATGGAGCTGGGTCAGCCCAGGGAAATAAAAACTAAGACACGGGTGTTCTCAAGTTTGCCATAGATGCTATTCTAGCCCTCCTGCCCCAATCCCAAATATAGGGTAAGTGGCAGAGAGTAAGGCAGAGTCCACTAGGTGGCAGCAGACTCTTGGCAGGGTGTGGGGTTGGATCATGTTCTCAGGACCTAGGCTCAGATGCCAGTCTTGATGCTTCTCATCTGGAGTGAGCAGTTGTAACCCTCTCTGCTCTGCTTTCCCCATCTGTAAATAACAGTAATCACAGCGGCCACCACTGTGGTCTCAAGAACCAAATGCTTGCAGGTATCTGCTGCTTGCTGGGTGTGTAGTGAGATAGATAATTTGTGTGTTGGCCAGGTCAGATCACTGGAATACCATTAATTTTGATGTGACAAATGCATATGGATAAATTGGAAGTGCAGATTTTTGTTTGTTTGTTTGTTTTGTTGTTATTTTTGTTGTCTTTTTTCCCAGTGGTGGTGGTGGTGGTGGGGTCTCGTGTAGCTTAGGCTACTCTCGAAATTCCTGTGTCTAGCCTAGGCTGACTTCAAACTCTGAATCCGCTTGTCTCTGCCTCCTAGTTTCTGGGGCTATGGTCATTCATCATCACAGCCCCACAGTCCCTTGAGGACTTAGAGTTTTGGTACTTTTAACATGGCATATGGACCCCAGGCACAGTGTCCACAGGAGCTTCAGGCCTCAGTAGGGCCAATCTCCCCCACAAGAAGTTGTCTCACAAAGAAGGGCTGCATGAAGGAGTCAGCTAGAATTCATGTGCTATGCTCTGCCTCAGGCGCTGCTCTCTCTGAGAAGTGGGACCTACTGTGCTCTGCAGACATGAGTCCCGGGTCTGAGCCTCTAATCCCAGGCTGGGCCTCATCCAGACACCTGCTGGTACCTGGGAGGCTGGGCCCTATGTACTCTCCCTTGGGGATCTGGGCTCCCAGTTCCTCGACATCCTTTGTCTCTGGCCAGCTCCTGGCCCAGGCAGGCAGGCAGAGGTGTAGACAAGAATAGCAATAGGGCTGAAGAAAGCATCAAGAACTCCAGTGCTTCCATCCAAGGAGGAAAGGGTCACAGCAGTGTGGAAAGCGAGGCCAGTGGCCACTCCAGTGAGAAGATAGCAGAAAACCCACCTGCTGCCCCTGGGAGCCTCGGGCTGATGAGAACCAATGCAAGGCCCCCTTCTACATGAGGCTGCAGTCATGGCTGGGGTAGAGGATCTATGAGCAACAGAAACCAGGAGCCGGGGTGACTATGGGGGTGTAGTTGTGTTGGTGGCTTCTAGGGAGAAGCAGGTCTTACCTAGATGGGGGGTAGGGAGGCTTGACAATCCCAACCTCCCAATATTGTGATTGTTGCTTCTTTTCAGCCAGAGCTCCATCCCCAGACCTCATCCACCGCAAACTTATACAGTCCCCATTGCATGAGTCAGACAAGACAGGTCACCCTGGCCCACCTCCTTCTCCTCACATTCCCTAGGGTGAAGCTGGAGCAGGGACAAGGACATCTGAGGCCTACCAGCCAGAAACCTGCAGGCCACCCAGTGCCAGGGTGACCTGCAGCTCTGGTCCCATCTTTCACCTCCATCTGGTGAGAGTCACATCTTGGCTGAGTCAGGAGCTGTCCTTTTAAGGACAACCGTCCTGGCTGGCCCATCGTTTGTCCTTGTCACACCAGTGTCTGTTTCTCCAGACCCTGCTGCTTTAAGAGTGTGTGACAGCCACATCTTTTTGGCCCTGTCTCCAGACAAACCCAGGGACTGTTCAGGACCACCTCAGGCTGAGAGTCCCCGGTGGGAGACATAGGAGCTGTAGCAGGTAGGGAGGGCTCTCCAGGTAGACTACACATCCATCTTTCCACCCTGCTGTGTTCCCCCAGACAGCAGTCTGGAAGGTAGGACTCAGCCTCTCTCGCCGCCAGGTGTGTTCCCCAGGGACGTTCAGTGCCTAACCCTAGTCAAGTTCATGTCACACCTGGGCACTGGCTAGCTGTAAGGCTGATGCTCACTAACCTTCTGGACATTGAACTTGCCTCCCTGGGCTTCTGAGTCCAAGCCTTATCACAAGCAACCCCTGCATTTCTCCAGACCTGGGACTTGCCCTTGTCACTGGATCCTTGTAGCTCTCAGCACCATATCTCACCTCAGCTGTCCTTGTTAAGTGTGTGAGAAAGAGCAAGGACACACAGGCCTCCAGCATAGGCCAGGCCTGTCCATCTAGTTATAGCTCATCCCACCTTTTTCAGGACAATCCCTAACAAGTTGACAAAGCTCTGTGTGCAGGGTCAGGATGCTCTCTGCTCTCACCCCTCAGGCATGATGGGTCCCTGGCTGGAGCCGGAGTATCTATGTATGTGCTCCCTGCAGATCTCAAAGCCCAGTGGGCCTGCAAGCCAGCAGCATTACTCAGTGACAGACACGGCAAATCATTTAACCATGGAAAGAGTGATCAAAGGAACCCTGTCAACTGCAGGGTGGCTATGGGTCACTGTGCCCCACCCCACTCAGCCCCAGGGAGAGTTCTCTTAAATTGTTTTGGGTTTATTTTAGTTTTATTTATGTGTGGCAGGTAGGACAGGGGGACACCCCTCAGGGTGTGGGCAGACACTGTTCCTCTCTAGTAGAAGATTGCATAACTAACTCTCAGAGTCGTTTCGACACCATTATCAAAAGTCAATTGACCGTGCTTGCCAAGACTGGTTTTCCATGTATCTGTGTGCCAGCCGATTCTACCCGCATGTTAGGGTTGTTTTTCTAGTTCTGGGAAAATTCATGCATCTCTACAGGGAATATGTCAAATTTGCACGTACCTTTGGGTAATCGGACATCTTTAGTAGCAACTCTGGATCACTGCCACCTGCAAACTGGTGCCCCAACTGAGCCCAAGGTCCCAGTCACAAAGCAAAGTGTGCCTTGGCAACCACAGTCCACCTGAGGCTGTTCAAACTGACATTTAAATGTGCTAAAGTGGACTGGAGAAATGGCTCAGTGGCTAAGAGCACTGACTGCTCTTCCAAAGGTCCTGAGTTCAAATCCCAGCAACCACATGGTGGCTTACAACCATCTGTAATAAGATCTGATGCCCTCTTCTAGGGTGTCCTAAGACAGCTACAGTGTACTTACATATAATAAATAAAGAAATCTTAAAAATAAATAAATAAATATGCTAAAGTGAGTTCCTGGATTATTCACTACACCCTCAGCCTGCATTGGTGTGTGGCTGATGGCAGCCATCCCAGGCCACTTTGCTTATAGCCTGTTTCCATCACTCCAGACAACTCTGTTATCCCTTTGGCTGTAGGAGGTGGAAGGTGTAAGAATCCCAAGTTCTGGGTTGGGGAGGGAATTTGCAAAGTCCTCACTGTGAAAGGATGTCCTCACAGAACCTGACTTTACGCTGCTCATGGTGGCACACACTTGTAACCCCAGAGTTGGGGAGGCAGAGACAAGAGGATCCTTAGGACTTAGTGGTGAGCCAGCCTAACCAAGCCTAAACTTGAAAGTTCTAAGCCAGTAAGAGGCTTGAAAATAGCAAGAAACCAAAAGCAAGGTGGACAGTGCCCGAGGAACACCACTTGAGGCTGATCTGGCATGTGTGCTTGTGTATACACACACACACACACACACACACACTGCAGGAGGGTAAAGAGAGAGCAAGAACATCCTGCAGGAAGCACACGGAGGCTGGGGTTCCCATCATAGAACTGCATACAGCCAGGGGTGACATGCTCACCCGTCTCTTCTCTGTCCTCTGCCTCATAAGTGTTCTTCTCACGTGTCCCCATGTGTCCCCTCTACCTCAGGAATGAAGTGGACCCTCCCTCCTGAGGTCAGAGTCATGAGCTCACAAAGGCTCAAGAAGGGCCTCTGTCACTCCCCATCCTGCTTCTGAGCCTTACAATTCCACCCACATCACTCCAGGTCACCCTGTGTTTCTTCCTCTCTGGCTAGCAGGATAAGACATGAGGGGCTTAGACTACCAGCCTGTCTTGGAGTTTACATGGCCTCCAATATGACAGGATACCACCCATCCCCTTATGTATACCTGGAGAGTCAAGGCCCAGAGCCAAGAGTTGCTCCGCCCAGGAGAGAGCACCCCTCATGCCTACTGTCCAGCTACCTCTATGCTGACAGGTCCCTCACCCAGCCAATGTAAGTCTACACTCGTGGTCCTGCTGGATTCTTGCTTGAGGCCTCAGTGTCAGAGACTGAAAATACCAAGGAGCCACATCTATTCTCCTGAGAGACCCTAAGACAGCCACCACAGACCACTGACTGCTGGTGTCCCAATGTCTGTGGTTCCTTCCCACATCCAGAGAGCCAGGCTCTGATGACTAAACAGACACAAGATCTACCAGGATGAAATTTGCTCTGGATAGGGACAGCCCTGACCTGGGGCAGAATGGCCTCCGGGGTTTTTCCACTGCCAACTGTTTAGCTTGTATCCATTCCGGCTGCCCCTCTGTATGTGTGTACATGTCCCACAGCCCCTCTGTGCACGCACGTGCCTTTGGAAGACAGCTCCCTATCGGTGACGTTTCGTTCCATCATTTCCTCAGTGTGGCATTCTGGGCTGTTCAAGTTTCATTTCTGTTGTGGTGATAACAATTTAGAAGCAATTCAAAGGAGAGAGGTTTAGTTCAGCTTACAATTCCAGTTTATACTCCATGATACCAGGAAGGTCAAAGCAGCAACTGAACAGCCGGTCACAGCAGTCACAGCCAAAGTCAAGAGCACAGGAAAATGAATGCAGGCATGCTCATTCGATTGTGCTCAGTGCCACTTCTCCAGTCTTACATAGTCCAGGAGCTCCTGATTAGGGAATGGTGTCACCTAAGGTGTGGCATTGATTGGCGTAATTAAGACAATCCCCACAGAAATGCCCACAGCACACAACCCCACCCTCACCCCAAAGCTGTCATGCAGATGATCTGTTATTGAGATTCTCTTCCCAGGTGATTCTAGGTTGTGATAAGTTAGCACTTAAAGCTAACTGCCACATGAGGGTATGGTAGTAGTTCACGCACATCATTTTGACAGTGTGTGGCTGTGTGTCCACAGTGGTGTCGCTGCCACTGCAGTTCAACTGCAGAATAATCTGGACACTCTAAGACCAGCCCTGGGGTCTAGAGGGGTACACCTTGTCCCTTACCTTTCACCCCTGGCAAACCTGATCTCCCTCCCCCTCCCCTCCCTCTCTCCCTCCCCCTCCATCTCCCTCTTCCTCTCCCCCTCCCTCCCCCTCTCCCCTCCCTATCTCCCTCTTCTCACCTTCTGTCTCCCCTTCTCTCCCTCCCCTTCCTCTCCCCCTCCCCCTCCCTCTCCCCCTTCCTCCCTCTCCCTCTTCCTCTCCCCCTATCTTCCCATCTCTCCCCCTCTCCCCTCCCTATCTCCCTCTCCTCACCTTCTGTCTCTCCCTCCCTCTCCCTCTCCCCCTCCCTCTCCCTCTCCCTCTCCCTCTCCCTACACTTCTGCCTTTTCCAGAAACTTCTGTGCTTCTGAGCTGCAGAGAGCTTAGGAGATTCCTGCACTCTGCTGAGTGGAGGAAAGCACTTGGGGGAGGGGCGGATGTCTGCTCTGCCAATGCCCTGGTACTCTTCTGTCGCACTGAAACATTGCCAGTTTGCTTCTGCCTCAGGCGTCTGTGAATAAAGCCATAGAAAACACACACGTTTCTGTGCAGATGTCAATTTGCCTGGGTGGGTGCAGTGCTACGAAGCAGCTGAGTCTCCTAGAGGCGTGAATGTAAAACTGCCAATCTGCCTTCCAAAGGCCAGAGCCTCTTGGCGTACTTGGGGTTCCTTTCAGGGACATGTGGGGACGCTGTTGCTCCACCATCTGGTCATACTATTGTGATCCAATTTGCCAAGAGCTAATGGACTGCAGGTCCCAAGAGCCCCTTCAAGGGCTCGTCCTAGCCCCACCTCCTAGTGGGGGGGTGGGGGGTGGTCTCACCACCTCCCAGTGGCGCCACAGGTTGGACACAAATTCTCCTTACATGGTTCTGGCTGACACGTTTCTAAACGAAGGCAGAATGGATCCAGGTTGTCTGTCTGCAGAGAAAAGGCCAGTTGTCACAGCACCTTTTGTTTGGCAGCCTGCCTTTTCTCCACTGAAATGCCTTTTATGTCTTTGTGTCTGTGGCCAAAACCAATGGCCCATGGACTCCTGGCCTCAGCTCCATTCTGTTAATCTGCATTGTTTCTTTTGCCAACACTAATACTGCACAGAATTGATTCTTGGATGTTTTCAGTGAGTCCTTAAGTCAAGTGTCAAGAGCCCTTCCACTACTTTCTTTCAAAACTGTATTAGCAATTCTTTTTTAAAAAAAATATTTACTTTTAGTTTTAATTATGATTACAAGTGTGTGTGTGTGTGTGTGTGTGTGTGTGTGTGTGTGTGTGTGTGTGTGTAGGTGTGTGCACTTGAACGCAGGTGCCTGTAGAGGCCAGAGGCATTGAATGCCCTGGAAGTACAGTTACAAGCTGTTATGAGCCCCAGTGACAGTGCCAGGGACCACGTTCAGATCTTCTGCAAAGCGGTGCTTCGTCTTAACCACCAAGTCATCTCTCTGGGTCTAGCTACCTCAAAAAAAAAATGTTTTAATTGTCGGGCTGTTGAAGCGGCCTAACAGGTAAAGTTGTTTGTCCCTCTCTCCTGCAACCCTGAGGGCCTGAGTTCCATCCCTGAAATTCACATAGACATGGAAGAAATTATCTTCTGACCTACACACACACACACACACACACACACACGCTACCACACAGTGCCCCCTCTGCACAGCATACACACACAACAACTCTAATTATAATAAAAGTTCAAAAAATCATTAATATACATTATTTGCATAAAACAATGGGTTTCTTTTGGGGTTGGTTTGGTTACCTAGGTCTTAAAAATGTTTTTTGTTAATATTGTGTGCATCTAGATGTTAATATGTGTATATGTATGATAATAATATTGTGTGTAATGTATGATGTTGTGTGTATGTATGATGTTAATATTGTGTGTATGTGTGATATTAATATTGTGTGTATTGTATGTTATTTATATTGTATTATGATATTAATGTTGTGTGTATGTATGATCTTAATATGTGTGTATGATATATATGTTTGTGTGATATTGATATTGTATGTATGTATAATATTGTGTGTATTATGAGATTAATATTGCATGTATGATGTTAATATTATGTATGCGTGATGTTAATATTGTATGTATGTTTGCTATTAATATTGTGTGTACGTATGAGATTAATATTGTGTGTATGTATGAGATTAATATGTGTATATGTATGATAAGTGTTTGTATGATATTAATATTGTATGTGTGTATGATATTGTGTGTATGTATGAAATTAATATTGAATGTATGTTTGATATCAATATTGTATGTATATATGATATTATGTATTTGTATGATGTTAATATTGTGTACATATGATGTTAATATGTGTATATGTGTGATATGTGTGTATGACATTGTGTATGTTTGTATGATATTGTGTTGTATTGTGTTTGTATGATATTGATATTGCGTGTATGTATGAGATTCCCCTTCACTTCCCACACCTACTTCTGCACCCTTCTACTTCCGTGTCTTTTTGTAAAGATTTTTAAAATGGTTACAAATAAATGTTTTCATTCATAGTGGATATAACGGAACTCAATACATTTTAGTAATAAACAAACCCATATGTCCGTAATCGAGGCCAAGCATATATTCTGTGCAGACAGAGGCAACGTCATTTCTACTTTCCCTGTGTGCCTAGCTGCCCCTCATACCCCTTTCTCCTCTCCCTCTTCCTCTTCTTTCTCCTCCTTCTCATCTCCTCCTCTTTCTCATTTTCTGTGCTGGGATGGAGGCCAGATGTGCTGGTTAGGGTTTTTGTCAAACTGACACAAGATGGTGTCATTTGGGAAAAGAGAATCTCAATTGAAGAATTGTCTCCATCATATTGGCTGCGGGCAAGTCTGAGGGATCATTATTCTGACTAATGATTGATTGGGGAGGGTCCAGCCCACTGTGTGCAGTACCACTGTGGTCAGGTGATCCTGGGCTGTATAAGAAAGCAGACTGAGCAAGCCAGTAATTGCATTGCTCTGTGGTGTCTGCTCTTCAGTTCCTGCCTCTGGATTCCTGCCTTGAGGTCCTGCTCTTGCCTCCCTTTACGATGGACCGTGGCCTGTAAGCCAAACAAATCCTTGCCCTCCATAAGTTGTTTCAGTCATGGTGTTTAGCACAGCAACAGAGCAATAAAGCAAGATGCCAGGGTTTTTGTATGCTGGGCAAGATCTGTGCCACTGAAGATCTGTGCCACTGAGCACCAGTCTCTGCCCCATGAAGTTTTGGGTGTTGTGCTTAGTTTTGCAGTGCTGGGGTGTGCTCTGGTTACACCCTTTTCTTGTCCCACTGAGATGACCTGGACCCCCAAGTGTTGTTGAAGAGCAGTGAGACTGTGGACAGCCTTGCTCTGGTCCTGACCCAAGGAGAAAGCTTTGATGTTCCTCTGTCGCCCGTGGTATTGGGCATTGTGGGGTTTCTCATGCCTGGAGATACAGGTGGATGGGAGCTGCCTGCTGTGAATGCTGGGAACTGAACCTGGGTCCTCTGCGAGAACAGTATACACTTTCTAAATTTATTTATTTATTTATTTATTATTTATTTATTTATTTAAGGTTTTTTGAAACAGGGTTTCAAAGTGTAGCCTTGGCTGTCTTAGAACTGGCTCTGTAGACCTGAGATCTGACTGCTGCAGTCTTAACCACTGAGCCCTCTCTCCAGTCCCTGAGTTCTGCTGAGTGCTTGCTCTGCTCCCATCAGGAGGACAGAGAGGGCCATGTGGCTTTTCTTCCTCAGTGTGCTGTGATGGTGATGGACGTTGGCAGTGGGATCCTTTCTCTCTCTCTCTCTCTCTCTCTCTCTCTCTCTCTCTCTCTGTCTCTCTCTCCTCATAAGGGCATGGTATTCACACATGGTTGGAGATTTGGTTGGCGTTTTATGCTTGTTTCTATTTTTCCTCTAATTGTTTTAGAAACAGGGTCTCCCTCTGTAGCCCAGGTTGGCCTGGCCAGTGGTGGGAGTATAGGTGAGCACCAGCAGGTCCAGCAGGCACTGGGTGTGGCCCTTTCTTTTCTTTCTTTCTTTCTTGCTTGCTTTTTGTCACCTCTTTGTCAGGAAGCTCTCAGTCACTGGGGCATCTGCGGTGAATCCACTCCAGGGAAGAGGACTCCTGGAGAGAAGGGAGCAGCTCTGACAGTGAGGAGATTGTGGTTGGCAGATAAGGTCAAGCGCAGTGCATGTTACAGAAGACAAATGTGAGAATCCAGAGCAGTGGAGACGGTATAAATACAGTCCTTGTATATGCAACTCATAGAAAAATTAATTACAACAAGAAAGAACCCAGACCAGATTCTTACTCAGGCCACGCCCACCTGCAGCAGCCTCTCCCTTCTGTAAAGAAAATGGCAAACCCCTACCCAGATCCTGTCAGTGACTCTGCACCCCTAAGATGACCAAGTGCGGGATTCCAGGAGAGAAAGGCAGGCACAAGGCTCCAAGGACATTTACAGGCTTAGACTGCCAGACCCCAGGCCTTCATAGGGCTATGGGGTAGGATATCCCCCACCCATATAGAGGGTGTGCCACAGCTGGATGTGACCTGCCTACTCGCCACCCCTTATCCTCACTCCTGGCAGGGAAAGACCCCCTTTCTCTCCTGTGCTGGTCCACCAGAAACCAAAGACAGCCTGATTTCATGAAAAATCCCCCTTTCCCTGAGACCTGTAAGAAGAGAAACCACTCCCTTTGTGGGCCTGAAAGCCTCATCAGAAACCCCACAGAGCTGTTTGTGGCACTGGGACCTGAATGCTCCTCGGAGTCTCACCATGCTGCTGCTTTCTGTCTGTTTGTCTGCCTGCCTTTGACATTAGTAACTCTTTGAATAAATCCCTTACCAAAAGGACAGTCTACCTCAGTATTGCCCTTGAGCCTCAAGCCCCAAATCTTTTGACAAAGTTCTCTGACACAGAAAACATGTGCCCCTCATTTACCGCAGTGGAGACTTAGCACTTCTTGAAGTCCGTATTTGTATTGCCTTCAAAGGAAATAGGGAAACTGAGGCACAAACAGGTCAAAGCCAGCTGGCTGGGGTGGGGAGCCACCTGGGACCCTAACTCCATCCTAGACACTGTGGCTCCCCCACCTTAGATGGGGAACCTCCCTCCCTATCCTGAAGGTTACAGGCTGGGTCCTTATCAATCTCAGTCTCTCCATTTTGAATATTTATTTTGCTTTGTTTGTTTGTTTGTTTTGTTGTTGTTTCAAACAGGGTTTTGCTGTATAGCCCTAGCTATCCTGGAGATCACTGTATAGACTAGGCTGGTCTTGAACTCACAGAGATCCAAATCCCTGTCTCCTCTGCTGAGATTTTATTTTACCTTTAGTGTGTGCATGTATACGTGTGTGTGTGTGTGTGTGTGTGTGTGCGTGCGTGTGTGCGTGCATGTTCATGTGTACATTGTGTGCATGCATGTTCATGTGTATATGTGTGTGTACATGCATGTGTGTGTATGCATGTGTGTGTTTGTGCCCATGAATACAGTTGCATAGTGAGACCAGAAGATGTAATCAGATTCCCTGGAGTGGAAGTGACAGAAAGCTTTGAGCTACCCAGTATGAATGGAACTTAGGAATTTGGATTCTCTGCAAGAGTAGCAGGTGCTTTTAACCACTGAGGCATCTCTCTAGCTTCTATACAAGACTGGTTCCATTCTTTCATGGGACTATTGGCCACCAATGCCAGGCAGGTGCTCCACTACAGAGCCACATCCCAGTCTTGTGCTGACATTCTTGTCCCCTGTATGGACAGTTTTTTTGTTTGTTTGTTTGTTTTCTAAACAGTAATAAGATCAATGGGCTGGAGAAACAGCTCAGTTGATTTAAAAAAAAAAAGTGTCTTTGCGAGCAGGAGGACCTGAATTTCATTCCCAGAACTCAAGTTTTAAAAAGAAAGGGCCAAGTATGGTGGCACACACATGTATTCCCTGCATTGCAGGTTAAAGCACAGAGCTCTCTGGTGCTTACTGGCCAACCAGTCTAGCCTTATTGGTAAGCTCTAGTCTCAATAAGAGACTCTGCCTCTAAAAGCCAAGTATGCAGAGCCTGAGGAATCACCCTGGGGTCGACCTGTGGCCTCCATGTGCGCACACACAAATAAGCCCGTTCTTTCTCTTCCCAGAATCCCTATCTAGTTCACTTAGTCGAAATAAAACCAAAATCCACATATCACCCAGGCAAGATAAGCCTCCCAGCCTCTTTGACCTCACCTCATGCTCTTCTCCCAACTTGGCCGCCCCAGCCATCCCATGAATACCAAGGGTGTAGCCTCCTCACTCCTGGAACCTACTGCTTCTGCTGCCTTGGCTGCCCTGACTTCTGGATGCCCCAAGCTCTCCCTCCCTGCACAGCTGGAGCTGGAACCTGCTCTCATTACTGCAACTTACATGTGAGGAAACAGAGGCATGGAGAGTTGCACAAACTTGCTCCAGGCTTTCCCAGGCCTTAGAACTCATCAGTGTGCCCCTGCCCACATGACCTCTGCACAGCCCCGCTCCAAGACTCTTTCCTCTCCATCTTCCACCACGCACATGCTGCTCATTTGTCAAGGAAAAGGAGGTTCGTTCAGAAGGTCAATTCGGCTTGGATATGGTTCAGTTGGTAGAACATAGGCCTGAAATGTAGAAGACCCTGGGTTCTATGCCACAGGAAACCAGATGTGGTGGCACATACCTGTAATCCCAGCACTTGGGAGGTAGGAGGCAGGAAGATCAGGAGTTCAAGCTCATCCTCAACTACATAGTGAGTTTGAGGCCACGTGAGAGCCTGTCTAAAACAGAGCAGACAGACTAAGACCTTGAAGGAACGAGGTTCTGCGTGACAGTGCTCTGCTCAGCAGCAGCAAGATTAGAGCCTGCCTTCATTCACAAGAATACCTTTTCCAGCCCTGCAAGGAGCAGGATGGAGACTTCAGGGAAGCCTAGCTGCAGCTATGCACCTGTACCTGAGCCACACAGGTGGCACTTCCTCAGTCCCCACTTGACCATCTGGCATTGGGGCAATCTCGTTCAGACTGTGTTCCTCAGCCCACCCTTCCTGCTATCATGCACAAGCCTCCCCCATTTGGCCAGTAATCTGGCTCTTATAATCCATATTCAAACAGCAAGTGTAGGCAATTTTGCTGAGACCTTGCCCCAGGGGACAGGGACCTTGTTTTCTTCTTTGAGTCCCTCAAGGACTGGCTCTAGCAACTGCTGATTTACTGGGTTCTAGCAGCCACACCCAGCTTTTTGTTTGAGCTTGGGGCAGACCTAGCAGGCAGGCTGGTCTCCATCTGTGAAGCGGCCCACACTGCACACAGTCCTGCTGGAAGGGCAGAGCCACCCCTCACACCTCAAGAAGGCAGTTTCACCATGGCCCTGAGCATCTTGTCTGAGCAGTTCTGCATCCGAAAGCCTCGCCAGGTGACTGGGGTTGGGTAGGGATGGTCCCATGATGAACTGAGAATGAGCCCGCCTAAGCTCCTTGCCTGTGCACAAGATGCTGGTACTTGCCCACCAGGTGGAACCCTAGCCTCTGTCTAACAGGGGAGGCATGGCTAAGGCTAAGTGGACAAGGGGTCAACAGAGCCTGGAAGTTGAGCTATTCCAGGTTTGCACGCCACAGCCCTACCCAGTGGCTTTTAGCAGCAGTGGTTTTCCATAGCCTGGAATCACTTCGGCTGTCCAGCACCTACTAACAATGTGGGAATCAGCTGGGGCTCTGCCCACACTCACACCGGTATTCCTAGGGTAGAAGGTTCTGCTGGGAAAGCCTCTATACCCTTCTGTGTCCTACCTGATTCCAGCGGCTGGAGGAGGCAGGCTAAACTTCCTGCTTGGGTGGCTCTTGGGAACTCTACAGGAAGGACCCTTACACACACACACACACTCACACACACCAAAGAACCTCATGCTGAGGGTCTCGGCTGGAGACCCCTAAGATCAGCCTCTATATATGGGTGGTATAAAATTAGAAAAGTGTCTTCTAAATACAAGAGGATTGAGGAGTCTAGAAAGTTCTTGGAGAGTGGTAAAGGGTGGTAGACACATAGGAGGTCTTGGTTATCAGGATAGTCAGTTTAAAAAGTATTATTATTTCTATTTGTGTGTGTGTGTGTGTGATGTCACATGGGTGTAGGTGCCAGCAGATGCTAAAAGAGGTTGTCAGATCACCTGGAGCTGGAGTTACAGGTGGCTGTGAACAGCCTGACCTGGGTGCTGAGAATGGACCCGTGATCTTGTGGAAGATTAGCATATGCTCTTAACCTGACTCATCTCTCCAGCCCCAGGAGTCAGAGTCTCAGCCAAGGCATCCTGAAAGAAGTGTAGTGGGACTCATGGATGGTGACCAAGGGGTCCCCTTGAGCCCCTGTGTAGGACAAGGCCAGTGGGGTTTGGTTTTGGAGGAGGGGGTTCTTCTTATGTTCTGGAAGGGGAAGGGCACCGCACCCAGGTATGCTTCTCAAATAGAAGACCCCTCCCAAGATTAGCGCTGCTTACCGCCACCCCCCCCTCCTTTGGCTATTTGTGGGGCGGTGTCCCCAGCCCTGGCGCGCAGGTGCCACCGACTTGTCTATACTTAAGGATTCCTGTGCCCCCCAGCGTGCACCGGGGAGGAGGCTCAGGCTCCGGGCAAGGACTGGGTCCCCAGCGCGCCTCCCCAGCAGCCGATCCGCCCTAGGTCCACCCGGGGTTTTGCGTCTGCCGCGCTCTCCTCCCTCCTCCGCCCTCCGCTCCCTCGCTCCGCCTCGCCTGGATCAGCCCTCTGGTATTTCCTGCTGCTCAGCGACAGCTGAGCCCCTCGCGGGCCCAGGCGGCCCGGCCCGGCCCCAGCACTGAGTGCAACCAGCACGGTAGGAGCTCCGCTGCTGGGAGGACCGGGAAGGATGGGGCTGGTGGAAGGCCGGGAAAGGCCAGGAGGGGATTCAGTAGGCCTGAGAGGCTTCAGGGCCACAGAGCCGGCGTGGGGGTCGGGGAGCCCTCAGGGGCTGGTCTGGGGGAGCCCCTGCATAGATCCAAACAGCAGCTTGTATGGGAAAACAGCGCCTGGCTGGGGAGTCCGAATGCGTGGAGACTTCTGGGTGGCGGGTGGGGCCCGCGTGTGGGTGCGGCATGTCCAGCCCCGCTCCCACTTGGTGAGGCTAAAAGGAGTCAGGACTAGGTGAATGGGTGGGAGGGTCTGGCAGCCTCCGACCCTGGGTGTGGAGGGGTCTGTACCCCAGCCCAGCAATAGCAGGGAAGAGGTGTCTAAAAGGTCCTGTAAGATCTTGGGTCTGAGATGGCAGTTCCTTGGCTTGATTCTCAGGATGGTTCGTCAGGGTCCGCAGAGCAAGTGACTGCTGACCTATCTTGCCCTTGGACTCTGTCCACCCATGGCCTCTCATAGGACTGAGCCCCTAGAGTAAGGGAGGGAGCTTGGCATTGTCCAGATGACTTGAGCTGCACTTGCGGATTTCTACGACTGGGGTGGGTAGGACTTGAGCCCCTCCCAGCCACAGGTCCAGCTGGCTTTGCCTCCCACTTCAGATATCCTGGCTTTTTAGGTCCAAGTCCCTGATCCCAGTTGTGAGTGGCTCCTGGGGTTGTGGGTAGACACCCCCAATCAGGGCCAAGGGGGGCTTTTTCACCCCTCACCCACCCTGAGCCAGGCTGGGCTTGGCTTACTAGAACCACTGATTTGAATTTCTTGTCTTTTGCTCTCTGTTCCTCCCTGGGACTTGTCACCCACTTGTCTGTACTTAAAGGTTCCTATATGTATCCACCTTTGGCTCCAGCCTCAGCTACACACCTCTGTCTGGTCATAGGAGCAGAAGTGGTGGTGTCAGGGCCTGGAGAAGTGGGAAAGACCCTTGGATGGGGTGGATATTGCACTTTTGAGTTTGTTTTCCATGTCCCCATCATCCGTCTGCCTGTCCATCTGTTTGTCCGTCCGTCTGTCTGTCTGTCTGTCTGTCATTTCCCCCTCTCCCTTGTGATAACAGCCAAGTGGCTGACTTTCCTTACTACATTTTTGCCCCAATATCTTTGCTCAAGCAGCAGCATAGATGGAGGGGGTGCTTGCTGAGATTTTGAACTTGGTGGGGTTCCAGAGGAGCGCAGAGAGCTTTGCAGGTGTCAGACAAATCAGGGTGATCTGGGTGGCAAGTGGTGACATCTGGCTGTCCCTTTTCAGGCTCCTGACTGCAGATCTATTGTCTGCCTGCACGTGTATGGGGCAGCGGAGTGGAGCCTTTTAACAAACACAAGGCCTGGGTGCCAAGGAACCAAGTGTTTGCCTCTGTCTGGTTTGCCTCGCCAGGTGGTGTTTAGAGAAGGGTGAAGCATCTGGGTGAGGCTATTCCCCCACAGAGCTGTGCCTTGTCTCAGGGAGATGGCTGTGCTGAGGCCCAACCTGAGCAGCAGCAAATCCTGGATGTCAGAGGGGTTCTCCTGACCAGCCAAGGGGTGTGAGTCCTTCCAAGCCTGGCTCTGGGCTCTTTGCCAATGCCTAAGGCGTCTCTTCCCCCACACCCTGATTGTGTCTGCCATGCTGAAGATATCCAGGGTCAGTTTCCCTTGTCACCCAGGCTTCTTCCAAGAAGCACTCTCAGCTACAGTAGAGATCCGGCATGTCACAAGGGGGTGGGGGAGAGACAGAAATGGCACGTGCTGGGGAGTATTGTGTCTAGAATTATGTATTGTGTCTGTACTGGGGCCTTGAGCCATCTGTGGTTCAGCCAGCCACATGCAAGTAGACACACGCCACTCCTGGCACACCGGTACTGAGCTTGCTCAAGGTAGTAGGGGTGTGTCCCACCTTCATCCCCATTTATTGTTCAAGAAAAGGGTGGGTCAGAGCGTGGGGCTGCTTCTTGGAAACATGTGGGTTTGGGAGCTTGAATTCTGACTCTGAGATACAAATGACCTCAAGCATGAGGGACTACTGAGTTCAGATGCCTCCCTGGAGGCACTGCAGGCTGTTTGCAGGGCTGGCTATGCAGCCCAGGTGAGCATCTTCAGTGTTGGGTGGGGCAGGGCAGTGAAGCTGGCCTTTCCACAGGCTGCCCACTAAAAGCCATACTGCCTGTCCTGGGATGATGTCCTGTTGCTATTGAAGGCTGCCCTGTAGGAAAACTACTGTTCTCTGTGAATCCTCATGTGACTTACTGAGCCTTAGCTCAAAGATAAAGAATTCACAACCTGCCCAGATCCCTAAGGGTTTACTGACCACTCATTAGAGAAATATGCATAGATAGGGAATTTTGCACTGGGGTCAAGGACAAGGCCTTGGATTTGGGATCCTATTGGGAATGTCTTTGCATTGCAATTTCCAAGAGTGGGCTCAGGAGCATGCACACGTGGGAAGCGGGTTGCCTTGTTCTGGCGTCTCAGCTGAGGGGACTGGCACCAGTCATGGCATCAGGAAAAGGCTTGGGATGCCATTAGGGCAAAACAGAGACTCCAGCTTGGAGTTCTTTGTCCACAGATCTAGCTGGGGAATCTTCATACCTCATAAAGAAGGAAGGATACGAGGCAGATGTGCAGAGGACTGGCCCACAGTGGGATCCTTATGAGGATGATGACAGGCCTGTGGGATGGGAGGAACCTAAAAACCATTGAGAAAAGTTGGGGAGCCACCTAGTCAGACCCCTAGGCTCACCCTGGTCAATGTAGCCTTACTAAGGTTATCCAGGTCATTGAGACATAAGAGAAAGCCTTTATAGGTCAAGGCAGGAGCCTGGCTGACCAGTGTAGATTGACCAGTATGGAAGAACCTAGAATATACAATGGCCTTTGATCAAGGCTCAGAGTCACTCAGGCTCTAAGCTCAAGCTTCACAGGACTTTCCCAGCTCCCCACCTGCCCAGCTCCTGCATAGGGCATCAGTGTTCCCCACCTCACTAGCCCTCCCTTCCTATCACACCTATCTAGTCCTCCAGCCAGCAGTGAGCAGCCTCTACACACCTGGGCTTAGGGACAGAGCACTTATTCCAAGTCTGTGATGCTCTGGCTTCTATTCCCAGCACAGCCAAGGTGCAAAGGAGTGTGTGTGTGTGTGTGTGTGTGTGTGTGTGTGTGTGTGTGTGTAGCCTGACCTTTCACAGCTCTTCTATTCACCATGGGTCTCTGGGTTAGCTCATGGTCACAAGGGAGCTACACCTGGCTTCTGCTTTCACCTCGCCCCATTCCTCACTCCCAGGGACTCATACGCATGCCTGGTTTTCTTACCCCAAGGCCTTGCACTGACTGCAATCTCTGTGGTCAGCTTTCCCAGATCTGATCATGGCTGACCCAGGTTCCACCAAAGGTGTCACTCCTCCCCAGACACCCTCTGTCCCTGTCCTAAAGTGACTGTTTTAAGTTCAGTAGCTCTCATGTTTCCTTCTTAACATCATGTAACTATATCTGAAGTTATCTTGATTTATTTAATTTGATGTCTAAATATTCAGAGAACAGTTGGGCCAGAGGCAGCCTGCGAGAGGGTACTCTCACCTAGCATCTTGTCTGTTCTCTGAATGTGAGCTCTAGGCTCAATGCCCAGGGCCGGGCACACAGTCAGCCTTCAGTTCCTGTGTGAGATTAGAAAGGAAATCCCCAGAAAGTGGCAGGTCTGAAACCAACTGCCCACCTTGCCTTCCCTCCCCTGCCTTCCCAGCATCAGGAGGTAGGAGACCTACTGTGGCATTGTGTGTGACTCTTGCTTCTCAGCCTTCAGCCTCTGAATTAGGAATGACTCCTGCAGATCAGCCTTGGCGCAGAAGACCCCTGTATCCTTATGTGGTATGTGCAGGTGGCTGTTGGCCCTTGCTCAAAGTCAGACAGAAAAAAAGAGTTAACTCACCAGGGCTCATAACTTAAGTAGAGACCTAAGAGATCTCCTACTCACAGGATGCTGGCCTGGTGTGGAGTTACCTTCCCTGGACAAAGGCCTGGGGAGTTTGGAAACCTGTAAAGTCACAGAACCATCTCTCCAGGGGTTGGTGGGCACACGGAGTGCCTGCATAGGGAGAAGCCAGGCCTCCAGGAACAATGCAGAGAATGTTTGTTGGCCTATACCTTTTCCTTTCTGCTGAGGGACAGGTTCTCACACCCAACCTGGGAGAACGTGAACAGGAATATAGCAGTGGCACACGGGCAGGCATGCCCAGGGCAGGTGGGTGGGGATCCTGCACATTCTCTGGGTGAGTGCAGTATAGAGAGTTCAGGTCCCTTAGAGAGGATCAGGCCTGGGAAGTGGTCTCCACTCATAGGCTGAGGTGGCTCCTGTCTGAACTCTGCCTCTGCCTTTCTTTTTTTCAGACTAGGAGGGAAGCCACCTCCCTCCATTGATCATAGCCAGTGCTGCTTTCCTAAGTACAGAGGTAGAGGAGCCTGGGGCTGATTAGTAGGCACAGGGCAGGTGGAAGAAGGCAGGCCAGGTTTCTGGTTTACAGGACAAACTTTGTGCTCAGCTGTATTCGTTCAGGGGGTCAGCCTGTGGGGTAGGAACTGGAATAGTGCTTGTCTTCTTTGTTCTGGAAGGGTGAGCCAGGACAGGGAGGGGCTGCTAAGCTCTGAACCACTCTTGGTCCCTCCAATCAGCCACAATCCCAAATGCTCAAACCACTCAGACCAGTCAGATCCCTGGTACCATACCTGGCTTCTGAGACTCGCAGGGGCCTTGGCGAAATAAGTGGATGGAAAGCCCTGGCCATGGAAACCTTACAGAAATGTTGTATCCCAAGTGTTCTGCCATGATGGTTCTTTGTCTTCAAGTTACCTGTCATTGTGTGTATCACTGGACTCAAGTGAAGTCCCCAGTATTGGGTGACATCGGCCATTATATACTGAGTGTATTTTATATTCCTTAAAATCCCAGTCAAAGGTGTCTACTCTCCAGCCATCATCTCCCTTGGCACTCCCACCTGCTGTCACCACGGGCCTTCTGCGGGTGGAATCCCAAGTGGACCCTGCTTCTACTCAGGACCTGCCCATCCCTACCTTTACAGCTCCTTCTCTGCTTATGACCTTAGCCTCAGTCCCAGCTGTCCTAAGCTGTCTGTGTGGGTGGTGGACACCCAACCTGTGAAAGGCAGTGATTCCGTGGGACCTCAGTGTCAGGAGCATGCCTGCTGCCACCTACAGAACTGGGGTCCCACAACTCGGAATCTTCACGTGGAGCAGGTCCAGAGAGACCCTCTGATCCAAGACCTCGAGAACTGTGGAGTCTCCTATCTCTGACCCCCATTCGCCTACCAATCATCGCTTGGCTTAGGAACCAGATCTTTCATTAGCCAGGCCTGGGTACCAGGACTAGTATTCAGTCTCCAAGATGACTGAATGGCAGGGGTGGTAGCAATTCCCAGGCCATTCTGGCCTCTGGAGCATGCCTGTCCCCTGGGAAGACTTGGCTGTGGGAAGGGCGTGGCAGCTCTGAGTCCTTTGATGCTACCCTCTTGTTCCAGAGTTCCACATGCCCAATCCTGAGCCTTCTTTCTCCAGCCCTTTCCAGGCTTCTCTGGGTAAATTTGGGCTGCTGATGCCCCAGCTCTCATTTTAATAGGAGTGCAAGGTTTCCTCCACCCAGCATCAAGTTCTCTATCCTTAAGGCTCCTTTACCTGACTCTGTCCTCTAACCAGCAGATCCAGGGACTCCTGTAAGTACATGATGTTCAGGCAAGAACTTCTCCAAGCAGAGGTTCTCCACAGAGCAACACACACACACACACACACACACACACACACACACATTCTCTCACACACACTACAATGCTCCTTAAACCATTTTCTATCATTAGAGTCACATCATGTTTTTTGCATAAAAAGTTTCTGTTTATTCTAAAGAGTTTGAAAGCTGCTCCTTACCCCTCCCTCCCACCGGCTCTCACACACTGGCACAGACAGATGCATTCAGTGTCACTCAGCACTCATGTCTAGCCTGCAGCCTTGTGTGGCTTCCCCATGGCTGATGTACCTGCTACTGGTGACAAAGCCCACTTTCCCATGGCCCCACCCTACTGTCCTGCAGTCCCTGGACCAGGACAGAAGCAGCTCTGAAAAGCAGGTACCAGCATGAGCAACAAACCTTTACCTGATGCCCTGTGGCATCCTTTGACCTCTGTGGGCAGAGGGACAGAGCAGCCAGCTTTGAAGGGAGCCCTCACCCACTGAGGCGCTATGCTGGGTTTCCACTTTGGGCCTGGCACCTGCAGGAAAGCGTGGGCTCCAGCTGCTGAGAGGCCTAGATTCTGCCTCTGAATAGCAACAGAATGACAAGTCCCTGGAAAGCAGGTCCCCAAAGGGCAGGCGAGGCTGCTAGGAAGAGGAGGGCATTTGGCTACATATTGATAGGGAGTTTGGGATGTAAAGAGGCTGTTGGCTTTGACCCAGAAATTCAACCCCAGAATGTTAACCCAAGGGTGAGGCTGCTCAGGGCAGGGCTTGCTTGCTGGTCTCAACTCAGTGACCACTGCTAGCTATTGCCGATGGCCAAGCAGGTAAGCTGTTGTAGAGGGTCCTGGGGGAAAGGGGATAGAGGACTGATGTTTGACACCTGAGGGACAGATTGGCGTGCACAGCTTGGGTGGACTTGTCCAGGCTCTGTGAATCTAGGTGGTCAGACACACATCCTTGCTGCCCTTTCTTCTCAGTGAGCTCTTTCCCAATACAAGTCTTTCCCGATGGCGTCCACCATAACCAGTGCCTACCTTCCCAGGAGAAATTGAACTGGGCAGCCTGGACCACTTTTCCTGTAGTCTCAACTGAAGGTAGAGGATCGAGGTCTCTGGTGGCCAGGAGCACAGCCATCCTCACCCCTACTTCCTTCAGTATGACTCAGGGCAGCTAGTGCTGGTGGCCATGTGGCTATCTTACCAGCCTGAGTATGGGCCTGGCTCTGTGGACCTGCCCCGAACATGGCCCTGGCTTAGCTAGGCCTCTTGCTGCCTGCATCCCTCTGTCTTCTCAGATGTCCTGCCCTGGATGAAAAGCTTGTCCCTGTCTCTGTCTGGGACATTGACCCAGTGTCCCCAACATGTGTGTAGTACATGCAAGATGTTTGGGATGGGTTCAGCACCCAATACCTGGCTCATATCACCCATATCTTCTGGCACCCACATCAGTAGATGTTAGCCTGTTTCTTCAGGGCACCTACATTAGTGGAGGCTAGCCTGTTTCTTCAGGGTGGCCCATCATTAGTCTAACTCAATATTCTGTATCTTTCTTTCTTTTTTATTTTTTTTTTAATTTTTTTTTAAATTTTTTGAGACAGAGTCTCATTACTACATGTCCTGGCTGGTCTGGAACTCCCATCTAGACCAGGCTGGTCCTGAAGTCTCAGAGCACTGCCTGCCTCAGCCATTTGGTTTCTAGGATTCAAGATGTGTAGCACTACACCCAGCCCTTTCCTTCCTTAAAAAAAAAAAAAGGAAAAAACAAACAAACTTTTGTGGGGCTATAGTGTCTGAGGACAGCTTGTGGGAGATGGTGAGGTGGTTCTTTCCTTCTACCATATAAATTCCAGGGATTTAATTCAGGTCACAAGGCTTGCTGGCAAGTGTCTTTTTTTTTTTAAAACCAAGTGGGCCATCTCATAGGCCTCCCTTATCCCTCTTTTGGATGTTTAACCTGTGGCTGGTGCACCTCATTAGGCTGAGGATTGTAATGAATATAGCCCAAGACAAAAGCATAAATTTTATTAAAATATTGTGTTTTATTAAAATATTGCAGGGCATGAGTCTGGCTTTTGTTATTGTTGTTGTTTGTGATACTGGACTGAACCTCTGAACCTGTAAGCCAGCCCCAATTAAATGTTTTTATAAGACTTGCATTGGTCACAGTGCCTGTTCACAGCAGTAAAACCCTAACTAAGACAATGTCCTATCCTATTGTCAAAGGTTGTGTCAAAAGGTTAGACACAACTGCTCTGTGGGCTAGAATCTCCCTGCTGCCTTACTGGTCCCAACTTCCTTCTATCCAAGCTTAGTGGAGCCCACTCTTCTCTCTAGCCAGCAAGTGTCCCACGGTTGCTGTGTGACATGTCTGTGCCATTTAGGTGTCTTGCTGAGCACCAAGGCATATAGACTCTGGATCATTAGCCATGAGGCTCCCACCCCCAGTGACGCCGAATGTCCAGACCTCAGTTTCTCTTGTTCATCTGTGAAATGGGTTGTCCTGTTGCCAGGCTGGTAGGGATGCTGAGAAGATTCGACAAGAGCATGAACTAGATCTACTGTGAGTGCAGGGTCCAGCCAGGACACGGTTTTGTTTAGAGATGACACGGGATCTCAAAATGGGGAGAAGCCCTTCCTTTCATTAATAAAAAACGTCGATTAATAATTAAGCATTGTGAAAGCTTTAAACTCAGAAACCATATAAACCAAGCGAAGCCATGCTGGCCTCAAGAGTCAGAGTGTGCCAGCTTTATCGAGGCATCCATGTTTGTCTGTATTTGTTTCAGGTTGGTTCTGAGAGGTCAGTCATACTGCTGAGGGAGGAAGAAAGGTCCCCGTGCAGTCCCTCCACTGCAGCACCTTCCCCAGGGACTGCAGCTCCAGGTTGTCCTTGTAGCCATTCCCAGGCCTTCTCTGAGTGCCTTTACTGTTGGAGGATGGGCTGTCATGAGTGGACACTGTTCTCGGGCTCCAGTTATGGATGGTCCCGTCTCAATCTGGTGTTGTTTTGTTTGTCTTGTTTTTTGGAGACAGCGTCTCACTCTGGAGCCCAGGCTGGCTTGGAACTCACTGCAATCCTCCTGCCTCAGCTTCCAGAGTGCTGAGGTTTCATTCTGCTCACCCCTTCCTTCTGCTTGTGTCTCAGATGCTGTAGAAAGTGGTGCCCAGCCTGGGCAGCTGGCCTCTGCTCTGTGGTTACAGAGCCTCCTGTTTTTCTTGCTTTGTGTGGAAATGTCTAGTTTACTTCCATTCTCTCTGGCTGGAGTACTATGTCCAGGTATCTTTCAGTGCATCTGTAAAGATCTTCTAAGGGATGGGTAGCTAAGGGGTGTCCATCATCATTGAATTTGGATGTAATCACATTCCAACTGGAGTGCATTCCTGACTCTCCTGGCCTTGGGGGCTCTATCTACCACATGCATTCATCTATTGCTGGAGAAGACTCCAATTCCTCTAATCCATTTAGAGGGAAGATATT
Organism: Mus caroli; assembly: GCF_978045245.1. NCBI lineage: Eukaryota > Metazoa > Chordata > Mammalia > Rodentia > Muridae > Mus > Mus caroli. Next base: position 1,629,936 of record NW_028227263.1, read on the forward strand.
ATAGGGAGTATGGTTTCCCCCACCCCCAGCTTGCATAATAAAGGCTTGTTCCCACAGATGCTTGCCAGGCCTTCTAGCATTTCTAATTGGCCAATACAGTTTGTTAATTAAAAACCAAAAAATTGGCCTGACCTTCCCTGAGGCCCTGAGAATCCAGAAGGGTGGAGTCTGGCTGATGGACTGCAGGGTCTGCATGGAGCCAGTGCTAGCACAAGGCCCACTGTTGCCTATGGTGCCAAATGGCCTTGCACGTGGGTCTGTGATGTGATCATAGCCTTCTGTACCCATAAACATATATCAACTTTGTCAGCATTGAGCTGTTCAAACTGTGGCTGTTTTCTGTCAGCCCAGAAAGCTCAGCGGGTCGTAGGTCAAGCTTTAACTGAGCATGGCAATCCCAGCACTAACTATTTAGAACTCACACTGAAAGAGCAAGCAGGAAGTCTGTTGGACAGGTTGTCCTGTATACAGAGCCAGCAAACCTCCACAGTCATGTCCTGCCACTCACTGGTCATTTCTACCTTAGGGCTGCCTGCTTCCTGTCAATCATAGATTCCCAGGCCAGAATCCATAAGCTGGGGAGCAATTAGTGCTGTGTCTTTCCTGAGTGTTTTCTGCCTTCACTGTGTGAGGAGATCACACACCCCTAAGGCCCACCCTCCTGCCTTTCACTGGCAATGAAGGTCTGGGGTCTTCCCTGGGTCTTCTATGCTTCCCTTATCAGGCACTGTCTATAGACCCTGGTAGAGAGCCCTCAGCACCCTTGGGCATTTCAAGCTCCCTCGGTCCCTGGCACTCCTGCAGACGCTGTATCTGGAAAAGGGGGAAGACACCCCAGGGCTCCCTGCTGCCAGAGCCTGTGCCCTCAGCAGCTCAGCTGAGAGCCCTAATGCAGTGTAAGGGGAAAGCTGGAAGCTCCTCCCAGGCAGCCTTGGTGGACAACAGCCCATCCCTTGTGGCCTGGACACGTGGATCACTCGGGAATTTTTCCCAACTTGGGTCTGTGTCACCCGGCAGCCCGAGCTTTCCATTGGTGTAAACTGCAGTTTAAATGAACAACCGCACATAAATAACCCCCCTCACCCTGTGCGTTATTTTTAACCTGCGTCTGTTTTCCCATTTATTTGCAAACCTCGCCTATTTGGGGAACAAGCTGTGTATGTCCGGCAGGCACCTATGCCCACTGACGGCGGTCAGTCATCGTCCCTGGGGCCTCATCCCACTGAGGATGCTGGTGTTTGTCATCAGCCATAGTGGGCCTTAGGAGCTTCTGCAGGCCACTGGCGCTTTTGCCCAGATCACACTGCTAATCTTCCTGGGATCCAAGCTTTGAACTCTGTTCTATGCTCAGTGGAAATAGATAGATATAAAGGCACCAAGGACTTACCTCCTTGAAACCTTAGGTGCCATAAGAAATAACCCTCTTCCTCCAGGTATGGTGCCTTTGATCCTAGCACTAAAGAAGCAAAGGCAGGTAGATGAATTTAAGGTCAGCTTAGTCTACATATCCAGTTCTAAGCCAGCCAGGGCTAGCTGCATAATGCCTCAGAAAGAAAAAAAAGTAACCTACTTCCTGTGACTAAGTTCATTTTGTAGACCATTTGGCCCTTTTTAAAAAATTATTTTCTTATTTTTTTTTTCTTGAGATAGGGTCCCAGGTAGCCCAGATTGGTCTCAAGTTTACTACATAGCTAAAGATGGCCGTTAACTGAATTCTGGGATTGCAGATAGGTGCCACTTCACTTGGGTTATGAGGTGCTAGTGGTGGAACCCAGGGCTTCATGCACTCTGGATGAGTACTCTACCAGCAGCCACATCCTGAGCCCTGAAGGCCTTTTAATGACTAACCTCTGCTCATGCCCTCTTTACAGATGGGGACACTGAGGTTCAGAGGTAACAAGATCTTCCCCAAGTCACCACTGAATACAAGGCTAGAGCTAGAACCGGCACACAAAGTGATACTTGTGCCATAAACCCAAGGTGTAGAGAAATGGCGAGGTGTTCTAGGATTGAGCCTCTGCTGCTGCTGGGCTCCAAATTCCTTAAACTTCCTGTGGGAGGGGCTATGTTCACTGCTGCCTGGAACAACAGATAAGTGGTTGTGTTAGAAATGTGAGTAAGACCTGTTTGGAGGCTCTAGCAAGGGAGCCTCAGCCCAAGACCCATACTTCTCTATTCAGGAAAGGTTGTCCTTTAAGATTGAGCACTGTAGCTTCCTGAGGGACTTACTTAGAGCCATGAGGAAGGATGGGAACATTTGGAATATCTGCCTATCTGGCCAGATGAGCTGAACCCTGGCAATCCATGGAGTGACAGATGTTGGAGATCAAGAGAACTGGGTGCTCTTGCAGAAGACCTGGGTTCCGTTCCCAACACCCACTTAGTGGATCACAACCTTCCATAACTCCAGTTCCAGGGATTCTGACACCCTTTTCTGACCTCCATGGGCACTAGGCATGTATGTGGTACACAGACATACCTGCAGGCAAAACAGTCAACGCATAAAACATTTAAAAATTAAGAAACACAAGCAAGCCAATCATGTTCTAACAGGTGTCAGCAGGAAGCCTTTGGACCTCTCAGTGGGGAGCAAGACCCCAAGGCAGCCTTGGCTGCTTCCAAACCTTGTCCTTCCTAGGGTCAAGACTGAGTATCATATTCATGACCGTAATCCAGCATGAGCCACTGTGGCGAGGGACTATGGCCTCTGTTTAGCAGATGTCCTTCCTGGCATAGAACAGATTTCCCAGAACCCAGTCTAGGAGACCTTCCCTGCCTCTCTGAGAAAGAGTTCAGAGATAAGCAGTATGGAGATAGAGAGCCACTGTATTGAGATGGGCTGAACCGAATGAGGAGCCTTGGAGCAGTGTGACTGAGCACTATGTGTTAACCTGAGAGGAGCATGGGTTACTACTGAGTCCTGGTCAAGGTGGCCTAATGACTAAGGTCTCACTGTCTAGCCCAGGCAAGCCTCACACACAGGATCCTCCTGCCTCTGCTTTCCAAGTACAAGTATGTGCCCTTGTGTCTGGCTAGTATCTGCTATGCCACATGGCTAACTAAAATCACATTCAGGAACAGAATGCCTGCCTATACTGTAGCCACTGACTACTTTACTGTCTGGTTTTGGTTTGTCATTTTTGAGAGTTGGTGTTTGTTGGTCAGGGTCATTGTCTCTAACAGATAGACGGGGGAAGCAGATTTGGAGGTCTAAGAGCCAGACCCTTTTTCCTTGAAAGCATCAAGAGACCAAAAGAGCATCAAGACACTCTCATGCTTCTCTAACTGGTCTGGGCGAGACCACCCAAGCTGCCAGTTTCATCAGGAAGCACAGGTGACAGGGAGCAAAACAGGGGCTTCAGGGGCAGGTTCTGAGTGTGAGGCTTTCCCCAGGAGCAGGCAGGGGGCCCACGAGCTGATCTGACCCTGGGCCCTACACATGGGGACTGGAAGAAAACAAATTGCATCCCAACTGCTAGGCACTCAGCCATCCAGTCGCCATGCTGCCTGGGACCCATCCTCACTTTCGGGCATGGGATGGCACCTGCAGCATCAGTAGCTCTCTGCAGAGCTTGCTTTCCCTCCTGGGTTCTGCCAGACAGGTGTGCAGCAGTGGATTAAAGAGGAGCAGGAGAATCAGGATCATACTGGGTAGGGAGTCAGGATGAGAACTCACCTCCAAGCCCCTGTTCTTTGTGTGGAGAGGGCCAAGGCTGTTTGGGGGCCCATGAGATGGGGCACGCCATGCAGCTGGGTTTAGATGCAGCAGCAGGTCACCTTGAACAGCGACTTTCTAAGGCCTTTGGGTTGCTGAGAGCAGAGGTTTCTAATGTCACATACCTGGGTGGGGACCACCCACTCCCTTCAGGTCCCCCTACCTGGTATGTTACCATCTTGGGCCACCACCACAGAGGACAGGACAACAGAATTCCTTCTGTGTAGTCTTTCCTCAGGCTGGAGATGAGGGCAGGCTGCTTCTGTGGACCACCAGGAAGTGATCTTTCTACTGCCTTGGAGACCTGAGCTTGCTCATCCCTCCTGGCCCACTCTTGTGTGTTAATGTTAAGCACATGTTGCATGTGCTCTGGGTGCCTGGATCACTCCTGGCCCCCTCTTGAGATCTGGAATACTTAGTCTAGCCCTCTGCCCCAGAGGACAACCTGAAGAAGCCATTGCGTCAGCATGTTTACTTGGGGACGGAAAAACAGTCTTCGAAAAGCCCTTGTCCAAACAAGGAAACCCAAACTGCACTGTCTGCTCCCTGGGGACCCAGGACTCTACTCCTGAGACCAGGTCTTTACTGGCTTTCTGTCCGGGGAGGCTGCCTCAATTGCCTCTCACAGCCCTGCAGAGCCCCCTGCCCTGATGACAGCAGCAGAGCCCTCTAACAGGGGACTGCCACCCTGAGAAAAAAAGCAGAAGCTTGTGGCTCAGGTGCTTGGACACCTCTGACCTGATGCACATACATAGGCTTATGTGTCCCTGTGTGTGTGTGTGTGTGTGTGTGTGTGTGTGTGTGTGTGTGTGTGTGTGTAGTCATGACACGGGGAGAGCGGGTGCAAGAGAGGAAGCAGGAAACAAGGACCTTGTACTACCATACAGAGCTAAACAGTAATGACCATAGCTGCCCATTAGGCTTCCAGTTGCCTGGCACCAAACCATCTCTTGATAGTCATTGGGAGACAGATTGTTTGATGATCAAGAGGCAGCTAGAGCAGGCACAAGAGACTATCTATCCTGGAGTATACCCTTAGTCTAGGGTGGGGCCTCCAGAACCAGAGAAAGGCCACAGCTTTTACCCCTTTATGTTTATACACAATGGGCATCCTGGCAGCGCCTACTACTTGTGATCTTAGAAACAAACGAGGGCCTATGAGCCTAGGTTAGCCATGCACCCTTAGTGAATGAGACCTATGCTGCTGCTACTTTGGCTGTGCCTGCTGTGCCTGCTGAGGCTGCTGCGGCTGCTGTGGCTGCTGCAGTGGCTGCTGTGGCTGCAGGGGCCGCTTGCTACTTGTTCTCTTGGCTGGTCCCAATTCCTGAAAAGCCTACATCTGAGGGATTGTGAAGGCTGGTGTAGTGGACCTTTTGGTAGTATCATTTCAGGGTAGACATGCAAAGACAGACCTTGAGCGTAGGTGCCCTGAGACCGTGACTCTACTACATTCAGGCCTCAGGAGCCTTTAGCAGGACATGGCCCAGGCCTGGCCAGGGTAAGGTGAAGTTGGCATAATAGTGGAAGCAAAGAAAATGGGGTCCTTGACAATAAGAACCCAGACTGTGTCTCCTCCTGCACCCTCTGGCCATGGGCTCTGTTTACCCTGTTTTTCCACAGTTCCTGTACTCCTCCCTCCGCCTTACTGAACCTGATGCTGATCCTACAAAGTAGTTTTCCAGGCTTAGCTTCTAGCTGGGCTCCTTTCAGCCAGTGTTCTCCTCCAAGGGTGGGTGCTGATGAGCTGACCCCGAGGCTTCCAACATGCCCCAGATGTTCCTTATACGGTGTTAGGTAATACCCCCGAATATACCCAAGCCCTCATCCCTGGGGCCTGTGAAGGTGCTCTCACTTGGGAGGCCTTTCCATGTGACAATGAGGGTCTTAGTAAGAGATCTGCCATGGAGAACCAATGAGTCATATAGAAGATGCAGCCACAAGCCAGGAGATGCCTGGGGTGCCCAGAAGGCACAGAAGCAAGGCAGGTCCCCCTCTCGGAGTCCTTGGGGGCATTGTGACTCAGCTGGCACCTTGATTTTGGACTTGGGGCCTCTACACTCATGAGCAAATAAACCTTTAAGCCATTGTGTGTGCTTCTTTGTCAAAGCTATGCTGGGGAAGAATGCATCTCCTCTTGGGGGAAGCTGATGTCAAAGGCCAAGGAAGCCCCCACCCCCAGCTATTTATTTCCATCAGTAGGAGGCTGCATGCAGTGTGCCTGGAAGGCTTCAGTTCCTGAGGAGGAGATCCCCAAAGACGAGAGAAAAGCAGGGGTAGTGGGCTGTTAGCATCAGACTTCATGTGCAAGTGGAGGTGGGGGCTTGAGCGGGTGCACGCGCTCTCTGCATCTCCCCGATGCGTGCCCCTTCTCTCTCTCTTCACCTGTCGCCTGCTGCTCACGGGGCCTGTGGCTGTGCTTCTGGTTTAGAACTTGTCATTTCAGAGTGTGACCAGCATGTCAGTGTACAGATCCAAATTTAGGCCTGGGGACATTAAGGACAAGCCAAGCTTTCTCACCTCTCCTCTAGAACTGTTTCTTAGCCCTGATGGCTCTGGGGACTTAGGACCAACCAGGGGGAGAGGTCTCTGGACCCATCTGTATCTCAGTACTAGTGAACTGGCCAAGCAGCCATAGCAGGAGACTGAGTGTCCCTTGTGGTTTCCTACGGTCCCTGGGATGGGTGGTGGGATGGCCAGTGGTGTGTCCTTGTGATGAGGAGGGAGTAATCTTCGCTTTGATCCATCAAATGGGATGGGTGTAATGGGAGTAGGGGAGGAGCTTTTCAGAAGGGGTTGCCTTAAGATTTCTGGTGGGTTCTGACAAGGAGGAAGAGCTGCTACATAGTGGTCTCTGAGACCCCCGCCAGGGAGCACACCAACTCCTCCATGGAGATAGTCCAGAGTGGGCAGGTTCTCTGGTCAATCCACTCTTCCACCTGAAAAGCTACACACCCACCTGTGGGCCTTTAGTGCCAGGGAACGGGTTCAGGGGCCGTGAAGAGAGAAACCGGAAGCAAGGCCCACAAACACTACTCCTGCCTTGGTAGGGTGTGGTGGAGAAGTGGCACCTGATAGTGCTGGGCCCCACCCACTTGTCAGGACTGCCTGTAGCTCTCGCTGTGGCTCTCACCTGACTGACAGAACCAGTTTCTCCACAAAGCACAGGGAAGGGCCAGCCAAGGTAGTAATAACCCACAGCATAAGGTATGGTGGCGAGAATTGTCACAGCTACTTATCCACAAGCCCCCCCCCCCCACACACACACAGGTGTAGTCACCCTCCTGTACTCACAAGCCCACGAGGCTGCCAGTTAGTAACTGGGACAATGAGATCTGCTGAGGTCTGAGGCCACAGCCTCCTGAGACCCTGGCCTTGGGTGAGTACAGGAGGTAGGGCTGGCAGGGCAGGCTGCTCCCAGCTTGGAATCAAACTAGGAATCAATTGGCTTCTTTTTTCCCCCGTGTTTCAGTTTCCCTGTGCCTCTTGTTTCACCATTTGTAAAATGGAAAGGAGCTAACAGCCTAGGGTGAAGCCTGGGGGAGGGATGTAGGTGGGGTACCCTAAGCAGTGAATGGGAAGGGGTCCTGGGTTTTTGGAGGGGGCAGAGCAAGGCAAGGAGAGCAGTGTGTCCCCAGGTGTCTGCATCCAAAGTTCTTCTCTTGGGCTGTCCTGGTTTGGTGTTCCTCACAGACACTGGCAGTCACTGTAGATAGAGCATGGCAGAGTCCAGTAAGGCCTGGCCTGCCCTGACCAGCCACATGATCCAGTGTGATTCAATGGTGGCTTGTGCCTCAGATGCCACATCTGTTGAGTGAGAGAAATTAGAAGAGAGTGCTAGAAGCCTTTGGACCTCTTTCTCTGGCCCCCCGATTTTATGTGTTGTACACATATGAGCATATATGATCTTTCATATGTGTGGGTACATGTGAATATGTACACGTGTGCACGTACATGTGGAAATTTGAGGCTGGTGTCAGGAATCATCCTTGGCTGCTCTTCTACCTGTTTTTTGAGGGAGGGTCTCAATCAAACCCAGAGTTCCTGAGTATGGCTAGTCTCCAGCTTTCCGTGCGATTCCCCTGCCTCTGCCTTCTGAGGCTGGGATTACAGGTGGGTACCACACCCATCTGGCTTTTACATAGGTTTCTGGGGGACTCAAACTCTAGTCCTTATGTTTGCATGGTGAATACTCTAACTCCTGAGCCATCTATAAATCTTCAGGGTCTTTGTTACCTCAAGCACCCAGGATCCTGCTGGCCCTAGGCAGTGGGGAGGCCGAGAAAAGGAGGAGGGCCTGCTGCCAGCCTGGCATCTGCCATATTCAGCAAGCAGGGGCAGGAACGCAGGGTGGCTCCCGAGAGAGCTGTTGATGAGACTAAACTTGCCAAACCTAGATACCCAGAAACAGCTTGGCCTCACAGGCAGCTCACTTTCAAAGGCGTCACACTCTCCCCTTGCCAACCAAGCTGCGGTGAAGCTCCCTGGTCCTGTGTCCACTGGTAAGAATGATGGGGCCCTTTGGGAAGGCTCTCATGGTATGGACAGCAGAGGGGGCTGTGTGGTTGACCACCCCACAAACTAGGGCAGAAGGACATGTGGGGGTCTGAAGCTTTGCATGGAGGAAGCCAGGATCTGACAACCCCCAGGTGAGAGAGCCCAGGTTGGGAGTGGCTTCTCAGGTACAGAGTCACACTTCAGCCAGGGACCAGGGGGCTCAGTTCACCACCCCAGCAAGTGAGGAAGCCATTGCTCATTTCATCGGAGGGAGGAACTCCTCCATCTCCAGATCTAGAACCTTGTTTTTTCCTGAAGAGGAGGAAGTCTTGGGGATGTGGAGGGAATAGTTTGTCCCAAACTAGGACCAGGCCAACAAGTAGTTAGGGAGTTCTTGAAGCCAGGTGGACACAAAGAGGGGAGCTGCGTGGCCAAACCCCAGAGGTGTGTGTCTTTGTCCTTGGGAGTTCCCCTAATGCCTTTGGATAGTTGGTTATTAGTTTTAAGTTCCACTGCAGCCCAGATACACAACTCAACCCTCTTAAGCCAGGATGCCTCTTGGCACCAGAGGACAAGGGAGGGTAGGAGGTAACCTTGGGATACCCTGTAGTATATGGTGCAAGCCTTCCTACCCTGATCCAGAGCTGGGCCTGGCCCAAGACTAGAACTTAATATTTAGTGTCCACTAGTCCTGTCCCCCAAGTTCCACTAGGGCCTGAGTGGGCACATCTGATGTGGGTGTTATGTAGTGTTTGACATTGGGCTAGTCTTCCCCACAACACTTCTGGGCTCCCACATCTGTGTCCCTTGTCACTCAGCAGGTAGGGTTGAAGTGACTGTGGGGTGTCTGTCTCCAGTAGTTACTTGATCTGGGGTCTCCTGGCAGGGACTACATGCCAAGGTCAGTACAATATGGACCTGCCACAGGATCAGCTGCAGCCACGTATGGAGGGGTAGAGAGACGCTCACCTCGCCATCCTCTCTGACATCAGGCCGGTCTGGCTTTGTTGCATCTCACCTGTGTGGTAGCTCCTGGCCATGTGGGTTAGCTCCTGGCCATGAGGGGTAGTCAGACAGCCTTAGATCATGTGGTGGGGCTGGTATGGTGCAGGCAGCAGAGGTTCCTCTGGTAACCTCTTTGGTCTCAGACACCAGATTCACACAGCTAGCCAGCCAACCTACCATCTTAGAGAACGTAGGTTGCTGGGTCTTTAGGGCCCATCCTTCTTTCTGATTGAGAGGTAGAAGCCACATCTAGAGTCCAGAAAGACCCACCGTATCCAGGAAATGTGAGCCTCTCCGGAGCAGAAGTCCCCAATGGGACTGCACAAGACTCTCAGAACCAGCAATGGTAGTCACTGCCCTTTGGACATCGGGTCCCTGGTGCTATTAGGGAGGAAGCAAGAGAGACTATGGCTACCTTGTCTCCTCCAGTCTTCTTGGGGTCTATCTAAGTAGTACAACCTACATGGGGAAAGTGAGGGGCTAGACCAGGCAAGCAGGTAACTCCAGGGAGTACCTAGCTTCCCTGCTGGGTGACCCAATGGCAGCTTCTTGTCTCTCAATCAGTCCCCACCTAGGGTAGGAGTGACCTGCAGAGCCATCCCACTGGGGGAGGCATGCTGAGTATTAGAGTGGGAGAGCTAAACTTGGGGTGTCTCTGCAACACCAGCCCCCCCCGTGGAGCCCCTCAGGCATGCCCATTTAGTAGAGCACTGGCCTTGACTGCAGTGGCGCTTTCCCCAGAAACATGTCTGGTTGTCCCTGGGAAGCCAGGTCTTCTTCCGCATGGCAAGAATGGGCTGAAAGTGGGACAGAGTTCTTGACCCCTGGTAGGCCCCTTTTCCTGGCTGCACTAGCCCCTGTCCTTCCTCTAATCCTCCATTGTGCCCCATGCCAGCTTATGTAACCACCAAGAACATTGTCCTGATTGCAGTTTGTATCCAAAATCAAAGACTCCTCTCAGTTGGAGGGGGGCAGAAGAGACTGGGCAGGCCATGGTGTGGACAGGGCTTTTTGGTGATAGCTGCTGTCATTCTATAGAGTTTGCCAGTTCTCCAGAGGATCTGCAGAAAAGCTGGGCTTGCAGGCCACGTTCCTTCATTTCTGATCTGGTTTCAAGGGTTTGCACCCCAACAGCTTTTAATGAACTCAGACAAAAAACATCAGCACATACATAGAGAGGGAGGCCTCTATCAACGATAGAAACTCCCAGCAGCTAGAGCCTCACCTCTCTCCAGGGACCCTGGCCTGTCTGCCCCCAGCAGGTCCTCATGGCCTGTGAGTGAGGGAGCTACCCAGAGACCACAGTGCCAGCCATGGGCGCCCTTGGCTGCTGAAGGTACCTCATGGCCCCACTCTGCAAAATGAGTGTGGCCTCGGGGCTGGACTTCTCATGGTCCCCAGTCCTCTGCAGGATGACAGAATGGACTCAGGTCAGAGCTGCCCCATCTGCTTGAGTGCATGCAGGTAGAATGGGAAGGGAGTATGGGAATGGACAGCTTCATCGATTCCTTCTCTGAGGCTCAGACAAGCCTGGGCCCAGATTTCAGATATCTGCCTCTTTCTGTGTGGCCTTGACCTTTCTCCACAAAGATTCCATTGTTTTGGCCAAAGGTGGGCGTTTGTCAGCAATGGAGGGAATTGTGCATCGATGGTCAGATTCTTGTTTGGAAGCTAGCCGGAGGGCAGTGAGCTAGCTCTTACTTGGAGGGATGACCCAGCTGAAAGGGGTATTCTCCTTGGGGATTAAGTGGCTCAGATGGAGGAGTACACTCATTAAGAGGATAACTTAGGTGACAGTGTCTCCACTCTGTGTGAGGTGGCCCAGCTGGCAGGGGTCCTTGCCCATTTTCCAGACCTTTGTCCACAGGGACATGGGATTAATGGATCAGAGACAGTGCTGGCTCTGCCTTGTCTGCTCTGGGAGGCAACATCACCCCTGGTACCACATCAGGCTTCTATGCCTGATGGGAACCTGAGTCTGAGGAGCCTATCTGGCCCCATGTGGAAGGCAGGGCCAAGGTAGGAGTTGGAACTGCCTTCTCCTCTTGCTCTTACCCTGACACCTTCCTGTGTCCTAGGTGGCCTGTGATACTCAGCTGGGCAGTAAAGAGCAGAATTCCTGAGGAAAGGGACGAGGAGGTGCCCGAGGTCAAGGAAAGATGGCCGCACAGTGGGCGTCATAAATCTTCTGGCCAAGCCCCTGCTTCTCCCGGGCTCAGACACATGGATGTACCTTGCCATGGGGTAGCAGCACAGTGGAAGCTACAGATACTGTCACAACAGCAAGGATCCCAAAAGCCCAGGCCCATGAGCCTGGGGTTCAGATAGGGAAGGATCCAGAGAGGGTCTGGAAGGGGGTGTCAGGGTCTCAGGAGGGCGGGTCTATCCCTGTTGGAAGGGGGGAGTACTGCTTTATCAGGAAAAACAAGATGGGTCACTTCCCACAGCCTCAGGGATGGGTCTGGCCACCTGCTAGAGACCTTCAGGAACCTTCCTTAAAGAAGCAATTCCTGCTTTTTCTGATACCCCTTTCCATCCATGAGCTAGTCCTCTGCATTATTACATGGCCATGGGCATACCCAGTTCATGGAGTGCAAAAGGGTTAAGTAGTCAAATCAGCACATGATGTGTGCCTCATACAAGCCTAATATGGCATGGCACAGATTCCCATAGGAACTGTAGGAGAACACAGGTACCAGACAGTGGCCTGAGGAAGTGTTCTGTGGAAGAGCTGATTCTCTAAGGATGGAGAAGAGTCCCACAGAGGGTCCTGTGGAGGCAGAGGCACACTTCAGCTACCTAGGTAGAGAGAATGGGCATAGGCCAACTGGGGTGGGTATGGTGACACACCTCTTTCTCTTAGCCTGCAAGCCCCACGCTCACCCCCATTTCCATGGGCTCGGCCAGTGAACAGGCCCTGCCTGGGCCTCAGGGTATCCACACTGTCTCTGACTTGACACTCAGCTTTCATTCTCTGTGGATCAGGAGTTCAGCCACATGCCCCCTACTTCTCCCACCACACCTCAGGGTTCCAGGTACACCCAGTCCATCCTCCATTCGGAACATTGTTCTTCTAAGAGTCACGTATCTCCATTCTGAAGCCAAATTCAAAATATCCCTTTCTGATGTGTGTATGTCCCTGTCTTCGGTGGACTCTGACAGAGCAAAGACAGAAGGGTAGCTGGACAGCCAGGTCAGGTGGCCATGTGAGTATGGCCCGCCAAAGCCACTCTGCCAGCACCAGCAGGAGGAAGAGAGGTGGCTGCTTCCCCTGCAGCCTGTGTAGGCTAAGGAGCAGGTCTGGCTGACCCTGAACAGGAAGGACATCTATTGTAGGCAGAGTCTACCCCAAACTGGGTTAAAGCTTTTATTCCCAAAGCAGAAGTGGGTTCCACACTTGTCTGCCAGATAGGCCTTCCAGTAACAGTTTATTGCATAATGAAGGTTTATGGCCTTAACTCTGGAGGTGACTGGCTTAGACTGTTCAAGGAGAAGTCCTGCTCTTGACCTGTTGGGTTTTCCTTGTGTTCCTGGCTTACAGTCTTCTTCTCAGGCCTGGGTCACAACTGGGAGACGCTGGCCATATATGCCTAACACCCATTCCCTAGCCACTTCCCTGTCCTCTGTGCTTGGCCTTCTGTGTGATCCCATCTTGGGGGATCAGTGTCTCTAGGCTAGGTCCCTCCTGGGCATAAGTGGGCACCGCTCTAGACTTCCACCCCATAACCCCATGGACATATGGGTATGTTGTATGCTTGCCTTGGACTCCTTCCTCTTAGATCCCACAGGACTCTCCCTACCCATGGCCCCATGCATGTGCAGGTCTGTTGTGTGCTTGCCCTGGGCAATGACTTTGATGGTTACTATGGACAGCAAGATGGCCTTGGTCACCTCTCTGTACCTCTTCTCAAAGCTGAGCCCAGTGTCAGAGATTTTCTGGTCAGAGAACCCAGCCTTACTCTAGCACTTTCAGCCAGCGTCATCCATAGCTCCACACTCCTAGGTCCCCATCCAGGAGCTTCCTCACTTGTTGCTACCCTGGGTGGTGGGATCAGGTTGTGGAAAAGAGAACCAGAGAGAATGTGCAATTGAGCACAAGGTATGCATGTGTGCATATGCATGAGTGTCTGCATGCATAGGGAAGCCAGAAGTCAAACTTATTCAGTTCTCAGGAACCATCACCTTAATTTTGAGTCAGGGGCTCTCCTTAGCTTAGGGCCTTCTAGATTTGGCTAGATGGCTGGCCAGCAAGCCCCAGAGATCCACTGTCTTCTCAGCATTGGGATTATAGGCTATAAGGATTGAGCTCAGGCCCTCATGCTTACACAGCAAACATTTTACCAAATGAGCCATCTCTCCTGCCCCAAGAGTTTTAACAAAGAACTGCCAGGGAGGGTTTCTAGGAGCCTCCAGTGCTATGCAGAGAATGTGCAGAGTTGCAGCCAAAGAGTGGTCACCCAGAGGACACTTCTGAGTGGAATGTGACAAAACCCAGCCTGTGCAATAGGGGTGGGGATGCAGGACAAGAGCAGAGCAGAGCAGAGCCATACAGAGGTCCTTCAGCAAGTTTGGGTTCAGCATTTGCCAGGACTGTGAGGAAGCCCACTGTGGCTGGCTGGAGCCCAGTAGGTGAAAGAGCCAGTGGCACAGGGTGGGCAGAGCTCAGGACTAGAAGATGCATCACCTGGGCTTTGAGATGCATCTCCACCACACCTAGTGTGTGACAGTGGCATCTCTAAAGGGCACGGTGGGGCACAAAGAAGGACGGTGGAGTTAGGGTTTCAGGATAGCTCTGCAGGGCAGATTGAGAGAATCTGCTGGGCCACCAGCTGGTAGCTGTACTTGTGTATACCTGAATTGCATTAGGGCTGGAGGTTGGGGTATCTGTCCATGCTGGCCCTTCCCACCTCATGTGTCTGAGTATGGGTGAATGAGAAGGAAGTGGGAACCAGGCTGGTCAGCTGAGTGACTGACTGGAAAGATTTAGGGAGAGAAGAGAGATGAGAGGGTGGATGAATGGATACGTGGATGGATACATGGATGGATAGATAGATAGATAGATAGATAGATAGATAGATAGACAGATGGGTGGACAGATAGATAGGTAGGTGGATGGGTAGATGGATGGATGAATGAATGGATGGGTAGGTAGATGGGTGGGTGGCTGGCTGGCTGGCTGAATGGATGGATAGATGGGTGGGTGGCTAGATGGATGAATGGATGGATGGATGGATGGATAGATAGATGGGTGGATGGATGGATGGATAGATAGATAGATAGATAGATAGATAGATAGATAGATAGATAGATAGATAGATGGGTGGGTGGCTGGGTAGATGGATGGATGAATGAATGGATGGATAGGTAGATGGGTGGGTGGCTGGCTGGCTGGCTGAATGGATGGATAGATGGGTGGGTGGCTAGATGGATGAATGGATGGATAGATTGGTGGATGGATGGATGGATGGATAGATGAGTGGGTGGATGGATAGATAGATAGATAGATAGATAGATAGATAGATAGATAGATAGATAGATAGATAGGTAGATAGTTAAGTGGGTAGATGGATATATGGATGGATAGATGGATGGGTGGATGGATGGGTAGGTGGTACATAGATACTAATGAAGGGAGAAATGATGCCTGGATATGTAAGTGGGTGATGGATGAATAGGGGGAGAGAGGAGTGGACAGACAGATGGGCAAGTGAACGATTTAGTGGAGGGAAGGAGGAAGACAGAATAGTGTGTATGCTAGTGAATGATGGGGTGCACTTTCTGAAGAATCCTTCTAGATACTTACACACACCCTCCCCTGACCACACTTACTACACGTGGGCAGATGCCTGATGGGACAGCTGACAGGAAGCTGTGAACTCTTCCCCAAGCCTGTGTCACTCAATCCCTAAAGAAAGTGAAGCTTCCAGTAGGAGAGACCAATTATGTCAACACCCTTTGTCACACTGCATGACGCCCTTTCCCTATGCAGGTCCCTAAGGGCCCAGCTTGCCTTAGTTACCCAGGTACCTGGAAATCTTAGCTAAGTAATGAAATGTGCATGGGACAAAGATGGGCTTTGGGCTGTGGACAGAAACCTCTGGAACCATTGACATTCCAGGTACCTGCCCATTCCCGAATCTCACCTGGTCCCCAAGTTCAGCAGGAAATGCTATGTGTATTTGGGATCAGGACATTGGAAAAAGAGAAGCCATTGACCAACTAAGGAGGCTCAGGCCATGTCCCTAGAAAGCTGGGCAAGAGGGGAAGCTGGTCAGTGGACTATTGAAGAACCTGTCCTTGAAAGCAGACAGATGAAGCCGGACAAAAAGTCTCTGCTTGCCAGCACCTGCCAGGAGACTCCAGAGCAGAGCATTTGTGATTCTCTTATTTATAAAAGTAGCTGAGATTGGATGGCTTCTGTCCGGTGGACAGAGAAAGGCTTGGGAGGTGGCTGACCAAGCTGTTCTCAGCTGGCAGGCTGTGTTTAGGGTGAGGCTGTGAGGACCTGTCACCTGCTGAAGACATTGCCAGTGGCCAAGAGTGTGGTGAGGCTGCCTGTAGTTCCTCCTCTGTAGCCTCCCCTGGTCCCAAGACTGCTTCCAGCAGGTAGGTGATGTCATGGGCTAGTATGACCTGTGAGAGCACACCTGTACCTTCTCACTGTTCAGGACTTTGAGTCCTGGGACCACAGACACTCAGGCAGGGCCAGAAACCTCATATGTCCTAAAAATAGAACAAGCAGACCCCAGGGACACCCAGCCTCCTGTTATCGTGCCTCCTCACTCTTCAGGGCCAACTGGTCTGCCCTCCCTTGACCTCTCTTTGGACATACCAGAACACTCCCCCTAGCCTTAGATGAGGTCTGACCGTATGTCCCTGCTTCTTCCTTTCAGAAGCCCCCCAGCACCCACACCATGAAAGAGGAGGCCTTTCTCCGGCGCCGTTTCTCGCTGTGTCCA
The DNA here is from genome assembly GCF_978045245.1 of Mus caroli. Lineage (NCBI taxonomy): Eukaryota > Metazoa > Chordata > Mammalia > Rodentia > Muridae > Mus > Mus caroli. The sequence goes on from NW_028227263.1 coordinate 1,646,109, forward strand.
CCAGCTTCTACTCCACAGAAGACTGACCCCCGGAAAGTCCCACGGAACCTGCTTCTGGGCTGCGAAAATGAGCTTGGTCCCATCACCCCAGGTTGGTACAAGCCATGGGGATCTGAGGTCCTCCTGGCTCTGCAGTTTGAGAGTTTAGCCAGTGTCCCATCCCATCCAGTACCTTCATGGCCAGTGAGAGAGTCACACAAATGGGACTATGATTGTTGTGGGCAAAGGGTTCACAGCACACTGAAGGATCAAGTCTGCTGGTGAGGTTCTAACTTAGAGATGGTAAAGATCAGTTATCCCAAACACTGGCTGTGGGGACAGGCACCTGACCCTAGCCCTGCTGTCCTGGCTAAGTGCCTGCAGACCACTTACTGGGGCTCAGTTTACTTGTTAATAAAATGGAGACATCAGCACCTCTGCCCCACTTCCAAGCGGTCCTGAATCCTAGGAAGAAACATTTCAGTCCTTGCTACCTCTATGACACTTGTGGATAAAGTTCTGGGTCCTGGACTCGGCCCCACCACAAAGAATGTTCTGATGGACTCCAGGCCCATCCACCCAGGTTAGAGCCCTCTCTAGCCTGTGGGTGGCAGTGGCATTAGAGAACTTAGCCTTTCCTTTCAGGAATGGAAGATGGGATTATACTGCTCCAGTGGACTTCAGCCCTGCCTTCCCCTCTCCCATCTCCCCTCTTCCCTCTTCTACCTCCCACTGCTGGATACCCAGTGTGGAGAAGACACCAGCCCTCTGTGAGGACAGGCGGAAGGCTGTGACAGGGAAGGAGAGCTAGAAGTCATGTCAACAATCTCAGCCACCAGAAGGGGAAACTGAGGCTGGATGGGGAGGGCACTCTGGACAGTCACTGGGATACAAGGAAGGTTGATACCTAGTGGCCCGTGGCTCTCACTCACCTAGGCTGCAGGAACAGGCAAGGAGAGGATCGATTGATCAATTGATCGATGGATCGATCGATGGGTCCCAGTAGGGGAGGTGGGAAGGCAAGCTTCAGTTAGTGATCAGTTTCTGGAATCTTGAGCTGTGGGACAAGTGGCTGGGCCATGTAAGGTCTGGGAGGCTCCAGGCCTTCTTCAGAGAATGGAAGCGATGACAGGTTCCCAGAGCAGGGGTGTGCACAGGATATGTATGGTGGAAAGAGCAGAGCTAGTGCTGGTCTGTCTCACCTGTCATGACACCTCTGCTCACCCCTCCCTACCCAGAGTCCACCTTCCCGCATGTGGCCTCTGAGAGTAGACAGCTGCCCATCCCCACCCCAGCTCCAAGGTCTGAGTCAGGGGGCTGTATGGGCAGAGAGTATGAAACTTGGTCACATGGGGGGGGGCAGTCACCAGACTGGGATGTTAGGTGACCTCAAGTGGCTACTGCTCTCAGACCTGTAGGTAGAAATACTTTCTCGGGTCACCACCCTGGCTTTTCCGGAGAGAATATCTCTACTGCTCAGCTCCTCCTAGCCCTTCCCAGAGCTCTTGGGAAGTGGTCTTCAGAGCCCCCAGCCTTCCAGCTGTTCTTTCCCGTCATACCCATCCCTGGCCTGTAGCTTCAACAGGAAGAGTTACCACCACCACAGATTCATGGCCTCTGTTCTAAATCACAGGCCCTTCTCCCGCATCAGCAAGGGAGAGTGGTCAAATCACACCCGTGACTGGCTTCAGGCCACCCCACTGTTCATTCTCTCTCTCTCTCTCTCTCTCTCTCTCTCTCTCTCTCTCTCTCTCTCTCTCTCTCTCTTTCTCCTTTAAGCTGCAGAGTACAAGGAGGCCAGGCAGGGGTCCTGGTGCCAAGCCCTTCCTCCCACCTCTTCATCTAATCTGGAGCAAGACTATGGAACTGCCAGAGTTGTGTATTTTGTGCCTCTGAACCTGGGCGCCATGTTTCCTTGGAGATCCAAGGGCCCAAGTCTCTCTCTCTCTCTCTCTCTCTCTCTCTCTCTCTCTCTCACACACACACACACACACACACACACACACACACATACACACACACACCCCTGGCCCAACTGCCCTTGCTTCCTCTAGCTCCTCCTCTGTTTCCTCTCTGTGGTTGTGAGTGCTGACCAGAGCCCCTGGGACCCTTTACTGAAGCTCACTCCACCTCTCAGGGCCACACCACTCTTGTGGCTTCCTGCCCCTCCCAGGCAGCCTTTATAGGGCACTTTTGCCTCTCTGAGTCCTGCCTACCCACTGTCTTCCAGGAAGGGACATGGAGTCCAACGGCCCATCACAACCCAGAGATGAAGAGCCCCTGACCCCAGGCTCCGCCACGAAGGTGCCACTGGTAAGAGCCAGGCTGAGGGAGGGCCAGGAGGCAGGGAGCCTAGGTCAAGGGACAGCGGGATGCTGGCTGAACCTGAGGTCCCCATACTTAGACAAGGAAAGGCTCTCAGGCTGCCCCCTATCTGCATGGGGTCCAGGCGGCTGTGTCTCTTGTTTTATTAGGTGCTTAGCATAGCCCAGTGAACCTGAAAATGGGACTCCTGCCAGACAGGACTATTTGGGGAGAAGGAAGCCCCTCTGCTTAGGGAGACCTTCCAAGCTATTAGATTTTGTTCTTCCTTCCACACTCTGCTGTCCCCTCTGCTACCACTTCCCGGTGGTTTCCACTCTTCAGCTGTAGTAAACAGCTGCCGTGGGTACCCATGTGCATATGTATCTGGGCTACAGTCCTCTGTAAAGTTGCCAAGTGCTAAGGCAATTATGGACTTCTAAAACATTCTGTGTTTAATTTTTGAAGAACTGTTAAACTCCCGTGCACTTAGTGAACAGCGGCACACCACAGGTTGCCCTCCCTCAGTCCTCCCCAGCCAGCACTGGTGGTTTCTATTCTGTTTTGACTCTAGCCTTCCTGATTGGCATCTCAGTGTGGTTCGGTTTCCGGGTTGACTCAGCTCAGCATGGCATCATGTGCATCTGCGAGTCTTTCACTTATCTCCTGATCGGGTTGTCCATTTTATTCTTGTTGTGTTGCAAGCGTTCTTTATATATTCTGAATCCTCAGCCCTTCTCAGATGTGTGGTTTGTAAATGCTTTCTCTCATTTGGAGGTTGTTTCAATTGCAGCTTATCTTATCTTATTATAGGTATGTGTGGTATGTGTAGTTTGCATGGTATAGGTGGTGTGTGTGCGTGCATGGGGAGACCTGAAGCCGATATCAGGTTGGTCTTCTCTATTGCTTTCCATTCTATTTATGGAGGCACGATCTCTCCCTGGTAACAATTCTGGCTAGTCATGCTAGCCAGCCCACTTCAGAATCCCAACTCTACCCTCAATTGTTGGGATTACAAGTGGTCACAACATCTGCCCTGCTTTTACATGGCTTGTTTCTAGGGATCCAAACTCTAGCCTGCATGCATGTATGGCAAGTGCTTTACCCACTGAGTCTCCAATTTCAGCTTTTAAGTCATTTTTATAGGCTGTAGAGTTCCAGGAAGACTTCAAAATCCCCACTTCTGAAGGACCGTCCCATTTCCTAAGTGTTCCTGTGTTGCCAGGGATACATGAGGACACACGAGTGTCTGGGGGTCTCTGGTGTGCAGGCAGCATGCCAAGCACAGCCTGCTGGGAGAATCCCTTCTGCAGTGCCCAGCAGGCTCTCTGCTGACTTGACCACTCCCTCAGAGCGGCCTTGGCCTTGCCTCCCAGGATGCAGTGGCTGCTCTGCCCCAGGCCCCTGGCTTGCCTTCCTTCTTCCTCCGTGGCCTAAAACAAGCACAGCTAGTTCAGGCCAGTCTGGTGAAAAGCTGGCAGCAGAGGTCAGTCTCACGGCTATAAATAGTGTAAATAGTCAGATTGACTTATTCTATGTGTGGATGTTTTGCCTCTGTAGCACCTGCATGCCTGGTAGTCTAGGAGGCCAGAAGACAGCATCAGATCCCCTGGAACTGGAATTACAGAGGATTGTGAGCCACAAAGTAGATGCTGGGAATCGAACCTGTGTCCTCTAAAGGGCTCTTAACCACTGAGTTCTATCTTCCTGTGAATAGTATTATTGGGCCGGAGACATGGCTCAGGCACTGAAGGCTAGGCTCACCATCAGACTAGTGTTTCAAGTGAAACCATCCTGTTATTTGTCCATCTCTTCATAGTTCTTGACAAACAACAGCTGCTAGTCTGAGCAGGAGCTGAGTTAGCTGCCCCACAAGGGTGCTCGGACAAACAGCTCACCACAGAACTGGCTGCGAGCTGGAACTGTCTAAGCCCTGAGCATGCCACCACCCCTGTGGTCAGAGCTGTCCTCGTTCTGGGCAGGCCACTCGGGGACTGAGGAAGAGAAATGTGGAGAGAGAGGATCGGGTTAGGCGAGGAGCAGTCTGCAGAGTCCCAATAGGGCCTGTCCCTAGAGGCCTGCTACCTGACACATGCTTGTCACTATCCTCAGCTCAAGACTGCTTCTGTGCAGACCCCACCCCCATCCACCAGCACTCCCTCTGGCCATCTGTAATGTCCCTATGTGGCTAAGAGGATGCTGCTCTGAAGGGGGACTACCAGGTTCAGTCCTAGCTTGGCTTATTTGCTACAGTGTTGCTTCTGAGCCTTACTGTGCCAGACTTGGGTAATACCAGTGACCTGAGCTGCTTGCTGTGATTGGTTTGTTTGTCTTTGAGACAGGGTCTTCTTACTGGGTAGCCTTGGCTGGTCTGGAATCCATTATGCAGACCAAGCTAGCCTTCAGCTCACAGAGATCAGCCTCTTTTTGCCTCCTGAGTGCTAGAATTAGAGGCGTGTAAGCATTTAATATGCATGTATAAGCCAATGAGACAGCTCAATAGGTATTGCCAGCATTCCCGTTGACCTGAGTTCGATCCCTGGAATCCATACTGTAAGAGAGAGCTTACTCCTGCAAGTTGTCTTTTTACACACACACACAAAACAAATAATGTTTGAAAAATAATAACATGAGTCCAGAAGTGCACACTAACACGAAACCCCACACACAGCACTTCGACCCCTCACCCTTACAGCCCCCATGGACCTGTGGACTCCCATCCAGCCCTCAGAGCCAAGCACAGTCATCCTTCCTTCTTTAGGTCATAGTCTATCACTTTGGGGGAAGACAAGGCACCAGAAACCTGAAACACTAGTCACCTCTACCCACAGTCAAGGTCAGAGAGCAACTGACAAGTCTATGGGCTCAAGCTTAGCTTACTCTGTCCTTTCCATTCATTCCAGAGCCCAACCCATGAAACAGTACCATTCATACTCAAGGTAGGCCTTCCCTAAGCCAACTAAAAAATTCACGGGCCTACCCGATCCACAGACCCGATCCACAGAGCCCTTAACGAGGACTTCCCAGGGGCTTCTACATTCTGTCAAATTGACATAAAACTGACTCACAGGCTGTAATTTTCACATCACAAAACAGTCATTTGATTTTCCTTTTCCAGACACTTCAGCTTGTTCTGTGCAGGAGAATGGGCTGTGTCAGCCAATGGCCATTGTTTGGGGTTTAAATGAGTGCATTTATTAAGTATTTAGAAAGCCAAAGTTCAAGAACACATGGAGGTAGCCAATAGACAGAAGCAGCAGGCAGCAAAATATTGTCAAATCAGGAGTTTTCAGTGCTCAGCAGAAGTGACTGGGATAGCTGGATAAAGAGAGTGGACAAAGAGACTGCAGGGGCCACAACATGCAACCTAACTTAACCGCCTGGGAAAGTTGAGGCAGTCAGCTGCAGTGCCCAACTGTGCCTTCTGTCCATAGCTGAGTTCTGGGCCCTTGCTCTTACTGTAGACACTTATGACATTCAATAACAGTAACCTCCTCCATTAGAAATGGTCCCCTTCCAGCTGTTCTCAAAGGCACAGCACTTGAATTCTTTAGGGCTACTGTCCTCCCCCCCCCTGTCACAGAGTTGGGGAGGGGCAGCCATGCACAGATCAGGGGCCTTGGGTAATACTGAGGCAAACACACATGGTCTGAAATGGGGGTAGGGTGCAACCTCATTCCCAGGGTCAGCTTCTCAGTGAGTTCAAACAGCATGTGTCAGCTTGCCAGGATCACGTACATTACACCTGTAGAACCCAGGGACACATTAGCAGGTGGCATGTGGGGTTTGGGGCACAATTTGCCATCCCCAAACTGTGGCTTTTAGGCCATGTTCTGGCTCCACACCCTGGACCTCAGTTTCTCCATCTGTGGGGTTGTGGCTCCTTCCAGCTCCATGATTTATAGATTACTCTTCTGGGTCTGAGAAGCAAGCCGTGGGCCCAGGTACAGATGCTTGACTCCCATCTGTAGCTGGCCTACACACTGACCCTCTAGACATACCTCCCCCAGAACCAGTGAGCCTCTATACCACAGTCTCCTAGAGATGAGCCCTTGATGGTGGCCAAGGAGTGGCCATTTTGATCATCGTGGGAGATATGGGTGATACAGCCTAGGAACTTGTCACCACCATGTCCTAGCTGCCACCAAAACTCTGTTTTGCAAACCCCACCATGTTACTTTTCTCGATGCTGGGATAAAATGCCTGATAAAGTCACCTTAAGGGAAGGAGAATTTATTTTGGCTCATAGTTCAGGGGCACAGTCCATCATGGTCAGGAAGGAGAAGATACAGCTGCCAGGGCTGAGGCAGTCACTCTTATTACCCCCACAAGTCAGGAGGCAGAGGTGAATGCTGGTGTTCAGCTCATTGTCTCGTTTTTTGGTCATTCTGGGACCCTTGCTTTCTGCTGCCCTGGTCCTGGCAACCCCAACCATACCCTAACACCTCCAGCACCATGGTGTGTCTCTCTTGCAGGCTGAGTACAGGCTATGCAATGGATCTGACAAGGAATGTACCTCTCCAACGACCAGGGTCTCCAAGAAGGATGCTCTCAAGGTGGGCCTGGCCCAGGGTGACGACGGAGGGCATGCCCAACACACCCTATATCCTCCTTTCCCTGTGCCCTGCTGGCAATGTGGGAGCTGGGGCAGTCCATGCACTCCATGACCCACATCTTTTCTGGTTGCAGGCACAGAAGGAGAACTATCGGCAGGAGAAGAAGCGGGCCACGAAGCAGCTGTTCAGTGCCCTGACTGACCCCAGTGTGGTCATCATGGCTGACAGCCTAAAGGTAAGCAGGTGCCACTCCCAGAGACTCCTATCGACTGGGGAATCCATGGCACTTCGGAGACAAGTCTAAGTGTTTGTCACTACACAGTTGTTTGAGTGGCCCCTGACTACTATAACTAATGACCCCACCATAAAGCTGGCTTCTCATAGGTCTGCAGGCCAGAGTCCCAAGTCAAGATGCTGTTGAGGAACTCACTAACTTCAGAGCTCTGGGATACTTCTCCCAGTTCCAGGGGCCTCCAGTCCTTGCCTCTGCTCATCCCCCCACCAAGCTGCACAGATGGCCCAGGGGGCAGCTCCCGTGGGTGACCCTGACCATGAATCCTCCTGCAGATCCGAGGGACCTTGAAGAGCTGGACGAAGCTATGGTGTGTGCTGAAGCCGGGGGTGCTGCTCATCTACAAGACACCCAAGGTGGGCCAGTGGGTGGGCACGGTGCTGCTGCACTGCTGCGAGCTTATCGAGCGCCCCTCCAAGAAGGACGGCTTCTGCTTCAAACTCTTCCACCCACTGGACCAGTCTGTGTGGGCTGTGAAGGTGAGCCGATCCACAGGGCATCCAGGCAGAGACTCGGGGACAACAGAGGCTTTGCCTGGGACTGCTGTCCCAAAATGGGACCCCTAGCAAGGGATCCCTGGAGGAGTGGCTATCCTCCGACAGGCTGCTAGAAGTATGGATGAGGCACAATGAGTTATACGTCAAACCCCTCATCCAGTGCTGTCTGGAGAGGAGGAAGGGACTGTCTCAGGTGTCATCCATCACCACCAGGACTGCCAGGCAGAACTGATCAGGACAGGGGTGGGTCCCCAGGGGAAATCTTGGTTATATGTAGGTTTCAGAGAAACAACAAAATTTAGGGTTGTTCTGGATTTGGGATGGTGGTGAAAGACAGATTCACTATGTAGCTTTGGCAGGCCTAAAATGTATATAGACCAGGCTGGCCTCAAACTCATAGAGATCTACCTGCCTCTGCCTCCTGAGGCTGGGTTTAAAGGAGTCTACTACCTTGCCCAGCTTGGGTTTTTGTTGTTGGTGGTGGTGGTTTGTTGCTGTTGGTCTGGTTTTGGAGACAGGGTTTATCTTACTCTATGGCCCATCCTAACTAATGGCTCATTCTGAGGCTCAGACTTACCTAGAACTTGTGGCAGCTTTCCTTCCTCATCCTTTCCGTTGCTGCGATTACAGGTATAAACCACCATGCCTGGCTGCGGTTAATTTTAAAATTAATATTCTCCTCCACTTTATAAACTATAGCTGAAAAAAACCCATTGTGGATTAAAAATACCCACTTAGCTGGGCAGTGGTGGCTCACACCTTTAATCCCAGCACTTGGGAGGCAGAGGCAGGCAGATTTCTGAATTCGAGGCCAGCCTGGTCTACAGAGTGAGTTCCAGGACACCCAAGGCTATACAGAGAAACAAAAACAAAAACAAAACAAAACAAAACAAAACAAAAGCCCACTTCAAAAAATGAATTACGATGACCGACCTGGCACAGTGCGGCCTTCTTCAGCGCTCTGAGGATACTCATATCACACAAGATTGGGCAGCACTTGGGTTAGAGGCAGGAGGATCAAAGGTTCAAAACCATCTTCAGCTACATAGAAAGTTCCAGGCCAGCCTAGGCTGCAGAGTGAGCAGAGCCCTGTCTCTAAACAAACTATCTGAAAAACCAAAAATGGGAAAAAATAAAACTATTTTATATGAACATTCTGACTGTTTACATTTATTCCAACCTGACCATGATGGGTCAGAACTTTAATCCTGACACCCCAGAGGCAGAGGCAGGCAGATCTCTATGAGTTTAAGGTCTAGCCTAATCTACATAGCAAGTTACTAGCCAGCCATACCCATGCAGGAAGATCTTGTCTCAAAAACAAAACAAAAGGAAACACATTTATTCCAAATAAGACAAATTTACTTACACCAAACTGCCCTTCACTGTCTCGCTGAAGTTAAAATTCAACTGTGAGGCAGTTCTAGCAGCCATAATTGAGAAGCTAAGTGGGAGGAAAGGCTTCTGATTAGAAGGGACACAGTGTGTACCACAGCCTTCCTGGCCCAGTGCCTGACCCTGCAGGTCTCTGTCTCTCCAGGGCCCCAAAGGCGAGAGTGTGGGCTCCATCACTCAGCCCCTCCCCAGCAGCTACCTGATCTTCAGGGCCGCTTCTGAATCAGACGGTAAGTGCCACCTGTCCTGTTTCTCCCTCCCCAGGGTCCCCTAGAGTCGGACACAGACTGAACCTACCTTACAGTGATACCCCTCTCTCAGCTAAGCCTCAGATTTCCCACAGATTAAATGGGACTAGCCACACTTGTCAGCCCAATGCTATAGGAATCCCAGGGCTGTATGGAAGCAATCAAGCGACAGTTGTGAATTTAATAGGTAAATTAAGTCACAGGCAGCCTAGAGGTATTCTGGCAAAAATAGGCTACAGATATTAATGTGGGCTTCCCCGAGTCCCAGATTCTCTGAACTAGGTAACAGAATCCAAGCAGCAGCCCCATTCTCAGAAGTCCTTCAAGTGACAGCTTCTAGCCAGGCTGTGGCTCCTTAACAAAGCCTCAGGACTGCACCCCCTGCTGGAAGTCCAAGGCCCTGACAACTAGGATCCAACTGTCCAGGCTTGGAATCCTGCAGATAGCTTAACTGCTGGTGCTATGGTGCCCCCTGGTGGTCAAAAGTTGCATTCACGCTCCCTCATAGGTTGTTTTGACTGTTCACTCATTCTGTCATTGAACCTGCTGGGCTCTGGGGTAAACAGGCAACCTATGCCCTCACAGAGCCTGCACACCTTGGGGGTCTGTGACCAGTAAGCCAGCCGCCAGATGACAAGTCAGTGCTGAATCCCTGATTGTCAGGGGCCACAGTCAAGGAAGAATGTTACCTGCGTACCATGTATTATCAGGATCGGCTTCCTGCAAGAAGAGGCAGAGAATTTCAAATGGTTCCCAAAGGCTGTGTAACATTCAGGATGTCAAGTCTTTTGTGGCAGCCACAAAATGCACATTTGGGCCCTAAGTCCAATTCTACAACCAGCTCTCATCCTGGGTTGTATAATCTCCAGAACCCACTCACTGTCCTTACAAATGCCCAGCCTCACAGGAGATAGCACTGTGCTCAAACCAAACCTACAGTAAGCCCAAGATCTCAAATATCCCTCAGCAAGAGGGGCAGCTCCAGGGTACCAGGTGGGTCCCCCTGAACGTCCCAGTGCAGCCTCAGGGGCTCTCAAATGAAAGTCTCTGCAGCTTTCAGTTAGGGAAAGAAGTCCACACTTCCCAAGGACACCCAGCATGCAAGCTTAGGAATCAAGAACTTCATCTTACCTTGAGCTGGGACCCTCACTCATGAGTCCTTTGGGCATGCATGGTATCATTTATAGATGACTCTGAGGCGTGGACGGAAGCGCTGCTGTTAGTGATCACACTGAGACATTGGTGTCACCTGCATGGGTCCCTCCCCCCATAGCTCTTAACAGTGCCCTCCTATCACCCCGCCACACCCCTGAGAACTGTGGTATGACACAGGTCTAACCCAAGTTCTACACTCATGCACACACACTGTCACGAAGCAAGCAGAACCTCAGGGCCAAAGCAGAGGCCCTGCCCTGTCTGTCATCCCCCTCCCCCACTATCCCTCAGGCCTAACTGTCTCTTGCTACCTCTTGAAGTTACCTGGTCAGTGACTCTTCACTAGCATGTAAGACCCCTGCCCAGCCTCTGCCCTCTGCCCTCCTGATGTCTATCCTACACTGTGTCAACCCCAAGGACATACACATGTGTGTGCATGTTCCCAGAGCTGTTGACTTAGTCTAAGGCCTGGCAGGCCCAACAAGATATATCTCAAGTCTTCAGGGTCCTAATGTGAAATTGAGGTTTAAACAGAGGGCAGGAGGAGTACAGAGCTAAGAGTCCTGGTCAGGGTGTGGTCCTGCCCATCACTGACCCATCACTGTCTCAGCGCCAATCTCTCCTGCAATCTCTGACACGTTCTCAGAACTCCGTGGGGTCTCTAAGAGACAAGCTCCCCTCTGTCTGTCCCCAGACTTCAGCCCTTCTCTCCCCCAGCGTGAGACTCCTGGGGCAATTCCAATGCCTTGGGGTTCACTGTTTCAATAGTCTAATGGCCAAAGGGAGGGCACACCTGTCTCTTTAGTGCATATTCATTCCTGCCAGGATGGCTACATGCAAGGCTGGGGTCTGTGGAGGAGGCAGATCTTTAACTTGGCCCTAGTGAGGTGGAGTGAGGTGTGGGACTAGAAGTTTCATGACTAAAGGGCAGGGTTCCTTGGCTGTAGATTGGTTTTGGAAGGCTATTTCAGACAACAGGCAGATTAAGGTTCCTTGGTGGGGAAATAGAGGGGAAGCCACCCACCAGTCTCCCTCTGTGCCCCTTAGGCCGCTGCTGGCTAGATGCCCTAGAGCTGGCCCTTCGCTGCTCCAGCCTGTTGCGACTGAGCACGTGCAAGCAGGGTCGAGATGGGGAGCAGGGGTCCTCGCCTGATGCCTCTCCCTCTTCTCTCTACGGACTGCCCACCTCAGCCACCATCCCAGATCAAGACCTGTTCCCGTGAGTGAATGGGGTGAGAGGTGATCAGCATGGTATCCCCTAAGCAGAGGGAGATGCGTCAGCTTGGGTGATGGACTTGTTCTTTCTGGTGGGAACCAGTCTTTGCATCCTTACTGATAAAACAGGAGCAGTGGTGCAAATACAGGTCACGTGGTGTTAGGCAGTGTGCGACTTCCCTGCAGGAAAAGAGGCTGGGTACCCAGGTGGGTGTCCTAGGTCCTAGGTGTTGCCTGGAATTGGGAGCCCACTGGCATTTCTACTCTCCAGGCTGAATGGGTCTGCCTTGGAGAACGATGCGTTCTCAGACAAGTCAGAGCGAGAGAATGTGGAAGACTCGGATGCTGAGACCCAGGATCACAGCCGCAAGACCAACGAGAGTGGGAGCGACCTGCTGGACAGCCCTGGTGGGCCACGGAGGGGAACTACCTATGTGGAACAGGTCCAGGAGGAGCTGGGAGAGGTGAGAGCCCTGTTAACTCGGAGGGGAAACAGGACACAGCAAGGCTCTGAGTGATGCCTGCTCAACTCTCCCCTGCCTGCCTAGCATGAGATGCAAGAGTGATATGAGGGTCCAGCCCCAAACAAACAGCCTCTCTGGGCTGGAGTGGAGTGTGGCCAGAGTGGACAGGCAGCTCAAGAATGATCCCCACCCAGTCCTTTACATGCTGGGGACCTACATACACCTAGCATGACCCTGCCCCTGGGAGCTCCTCACCCCAGTCAGGCACCTCTGCTGTCATGTGAGTATTTTCATGTGCATGGTGAGTGTGGACTGTCTGATCACCAGCTTGTCACAGCTGGGAGGTGGTAAAACCTTGGGGAGGTGGGGCCCAGCAGGAGGAAGTTAGGTTGCAGGGGTTGTGGCCTCAGAGGGGTCTGATGGTCAGATATTTCCCTCTTTCATGTCCTGGCCATGAGCACTTGTGCTGCCAAGTGCTTCCTCCATGATGTACCGCCTCTCCAGAGGCCCAAAGCAGTGAGGCCCAACCATCCTGTGTAGCCCTGGTTGGCCTAAAACTTACTCTGTAGCCAAGGCTGGCCACAAACACCAGTCCTCCTTCACCAGCCTCCTTAGTGCTGAGATTGGCTCAAACCTTTCTTATTTTTAACTTGACTGCCTCAGGTATTTCTTATAGTAGCAGAAAACTGCCTAGCACACCCATAAACACAGAGGACTGGGGAAACCGGATTCCTGCAGCTAGAACTTCTAGACAAGAGGGTTATTTAACTCAGGGTTTTGGAGGCCAGACATACAGGATCAGGCAGCCCTGTGGATCTGGCCTCTGGTGAGGGTCTTGTGGATGTGCCATGTGGTGAATAGTACCATGGCAGTTGTGCATGTTAGAGGGAGAACCAGGATGCCAGAATAGAAAAGCTGGTCTTGTCCCCAGACCTGATGAGGAAGCTGCTCACTCCTAAACCCGGTGTGGGTGGGTGGTAGCACCCATTCCACCGAGAAACTCTCTCACTCCCAAGCTCAGGTTGGGGGCGGGTGACACCTGTTCAAAGTGGACATGCATCCAATGGCATCCAGTGGGCAAGGGTCAGATGTGCTGTCCTGGATCCCAGACCCTCAGCTCCCTTAGGCAGCCCAGAGCAGGGGCTTCACAGCCCAGCTCATGGGGCCTGGTCATATCCCTCTGCCGCAGCTGGACGAGACTTCCCAGGTGGAGACAGTGTCAGAGGAAAACAAGAGCCTGATGTGGGTGCTGCTGCGACAGCTGCGGCCAGGCATGGACCTGTCCCGTGTGGTGCTGCCGACCTTCGTGTTGGAGCCTCGGTCCTTCCTCGGCAAGCTCTCTGATTACTACTACCACGGAGACCTGCTCTCCAGGTGCACCTTCCAGCAGGAGGGGGTTCCACACCCCTATGGACTGCAGAGGCAGGGGATGGGGTGGAGCCAGGAAGAGGGAAATAAGGGTGTGAGCATCCAGGGTTCTTCCTAGAGGTGGGGGCACCAAACAGTGTGGAGTGTGCAGAGAGAGCCCTTCTGCACTGGTGTGGAGTTGGCCTCAGCACTATTCTCGATATGTGGTGAGCCCACTTGCCTACTTCTGCCCTACCTGGGAGGATGGAGCAGGGTGCCCAGGTCATCTGGGGTGAGGCTGCCTCTTTTAGCCAAGTAGATGGAGGTTGGGATGGTTGGGGAAAGAGGTGCGTGCTGAGGAAGGTAGCCAGGGACCCTAGCCTGAGTTAGAGCTCTCCACCCCATCACAGGGCAGCAGCAGAGGACAACCCCTACGGCCGCATGAAGCTTGTGCTCCGGTGGTACCTGTCTGGCTTCTATAAGAAGCCCAAGGTGAGAGGGGCCTGTGGGAAGGACAGGATCTCAGCCAAGGGGTTTGTGAGCCCACCATGAGTGGGACCAACTCTTCCACAGCATGGGAGAAAGCCAGCCATGTCCACCATGGCCCCAGATCCAGAGAGGTGGAGGGCAGCCCTCTGTACTTCCTGTCATACCCAGCCCAATGCTGGTCCCCATTAGAGTCCCCATTAACTTGAGTCTTGCTCAGTGTTTGAGGAAACAGCCTTAGGCTATGTGGCAAGCGCCACCACACACAACAGTGTTAGGAAAGGAGCATTTGACCCTAAGTTGCAAGGCACCTGTGGGATTTCTGAGGAACCCCCTTTTGAGAACTCGAAGCCCGGGACTCTGCTGGTAACAGAGTCTCCCTGGTTATGGGGTAACCTGCAGGCCCACCTGGAGCTGGGGTTCCGTAGTCCATAAACTTGGCAACCAAGATTCTAGCCAGACATGGCGGTGCACACCTGTAATCCCAGCACTAGGGAAGCACAAACAGGAAGATTTCCTGGGGTTCAAGGCTGGCCGGGGCTACATAAGTGAGAACCCATCTTAAAAGGGGAAGGTGGATTGGGAAGAGCTGAGTCGGTAGTTTAGTGCTTGCTGTGCAAGTATGAAGACCTGAATTTCATTCCAAAAACCTCACAAGGGCTAGGTATGACAGCAGATGTTTGTGATCCCAGTGCTGAGGAGGCAGAGACAGGAGGATACCTAGGACTCACTGACCGGCTTAGCCTGCTTAGCAACTTCTGGGCTAGTGAGAGTCCCTATCTCAAAGACAAGATGGAACAGTATTCAAGGTTGACTGCCAGCCTCCACAGGCATGCACACACATGCACACACGCGCACGGATGCACGCATACACACATGGTGTGTGTGTGGGGGAATGGTTGGGGACAACTCACACGTATAATGCTAGCACTCAGGAGGCAGAGGCAAGAAAGGTTGCAATGAGTTTGATTCCAGATCTGTGTCTCATTGTAGACAGGTGAGCCTGAGGCCCAGACAGAAGAAATCAACCTAGAGTCATACAGTAAGCTAAGCTAGACCTCCTGGAAGCCTGGTACCTCCCAAGCTTAGCTTTGACCCAGTTATGTATGGTCTGTGCCCCAGTCCAGGGATAGTCAGATCTAGCTGTGGTCTTGAGCACCCCCCCCAAGCTGAATAGAAGATAGGAATTTAGGAATTCTTGAGGCAGTACACACACACACACACACACACACACACACA
This sequence comes from Mus caroli, assembly GCF_978045245.1. Classification (NCBI taxonomy): domain Eukaryota; kingdom Metazoa; phylum Chordata; class Mammalia; order Rodentia; family Muridae; genus Mus; species Mus caroli. Next base: position 1,661,283 of record NW_028227263.1, read on the forward strand.
CACACGCACGCACGCACACACACAACTGTAAGCTACCAGCAAAAAGTAGTTTTCCCAAAGCAGAATAAGGGAGACAAAGCCTCTTCTAGAGGCAGGAACAACCATAACTGGGCCCACAGAAGCGACTCTCTCCTCTTGGTTCCTCCAGTGCATCTTTGTGCTCCCCACAGGGCATCAAGAAACCATATAATCCCATTCTGGGGGAGACTTTTCGCTGCCGCTGGCTGCACCCTCAGACCAACAGTCACACCTTCTACATAGCAGAACAGGCAAGACCCCACCGCCCAGCTTGCCTTCCAGCTCAGTATGTGCAGTGGGTGGTGGACAGGGGCTTGTGGGACTGAGAGTGGGGTTTTCAGTGGCCCGTACCTGCCATAGGACAGGCTTCACACCTGCTCACCATCCATGGGGATTCTCCCAGAAAGGAGGGCAGGCGTGATGGTGCTGCAGGATTTCCCGAAGGAGGGCGAGCAGCCTGACTGACTTCCCCGTGAGGGGCATCTTTGGATGACTCAGACCCCAGGATCCAGGCTCTGCCCTGGTACTTGTAGGAATGTGCCCCTCACCTCCCACTTGCCCGTGGAACCCAGATGTCCTTTCTGGGATTGTCACTTCTGGAGCCTTCTTTAGACCCATCTCTCTTCACACAGGTGTCTCACCATCCTCCTGTGTCTGCCTTCTATGTCAGCAACAGGAAAGATGGCTTCTGCATGAGCGGCAGCATCACAGCAAAGTCTAAGTTCTATGGTGAGGAGACTCCTGGGGATGAGGGCGGGATGGCTGGGCCTGGGCCTTGTGGAAGTGGGGTAGGTCTTCACTCCAAAGCAGTGAACCCCAGAACCCCACTGGTGGGACCGTGTATGTGGGTGGCCCTAACTCAGTTGAAAGCAGACACCTGGGGAAGCCAGGAAACAAAGGAGAAGCTTGTGGGGAAGCACTTGCTCCTACAGAGCTGCCCGACTTCATAGCTGTCAACCACATGTGGCTGCTTGTACTGATTAAAGGGGGGTTGGACTGCAGACCAGTGGGAAGTGTGCACCCAACGTGCAGAGGCTGTGTGTTCCATCCCTAATACTGCAAACGGATGATGGTGGATATATGACAGATAGACAGACAGAAGGTAGGTAGGTAGATGAATAAAGTGATAGATTAAAAAGTCAGAAAGTTGGTTGATAGATAGAAGGTAGGTAGATAGGTAGATAATAGATAGATAGATAGATAGATAGATAGATAGATAGATAGATAGACAGATAGATAGATAATATGTAGTTTGGTAGAAAACAGAGAGATAGATACTAGGTAGATAGATAATAGATAATAGGTAGATGGACAGAAAATAGAGAGATGGGTACTAGGCAGATAGAAGGTAGGTGTATAAATGGGAAATGGAAGGTGGAGAGTAGATAGACAGATGGACAGACAGACATGGGTGGGTAGATGGGTTATAGGTAGATAGATAGATAGAAGGTAGGTAGGTATATAGAAGTGAAATCAGAGTATGAACAGTGTCCCATTGCATGAGTTCCATCAAGTGCTTTGGTAGCCACACCTGGCTGGTGGCAAGCATTTGAGTATCCCAGACTGGAGCAGCCATGTTCTGCCCTGTGCTGCTCTAAGCTTGAAAATGGCAGTGCCCAGGAACCTCACCGACACACTTTCCCAGCAGGCCCCTGTTTGCCCTCATCTCTAGTGTGCAGGTGTGTGCTCAGGGCCTCTATGTGCCTGGCAGCAGCAGAGGGTAGCATGTGGCATCTGTGCCCAGGTTTCATTCACCCTTCCCACCTATGCTCTGGCCTCAGGCTGGCTCTAAAAGGTTCGTAGTGTCCTCCCTGAAACTCCGTGGTGTCGTGAGATAGACCACTAATGTGCTGCAAGTCAGACGACTTCTCAGGATGCATAACAGGTGCCAACTAGACAAGAGTTTTTATAATACCCAAGGCTCAGAGGTTGTGTGTCTCTCCCTCAGTGCCCCAGTTGAAGGTGCTTGGAACTCTGGGACATGTTCTAAGGACATTCAGACCTTGGGGTCCTGTAGCAGCCTGATGCTAAAGGTCTGTGCCCTAAACAGTCCCTACTCTGTCCTTTCAGGGAACTCATTGTCGGCGCTTCTGGACGGCAAGGCTAAGCTCACCTTTCTTAATCGCAAGGAGGAGTATACCCTCACCATGCCCTATGCCCACTGCCGAGGTGAGCAACTGAGCCGTTCCCCGTGCCCCCACCTTTTGCCCAGGCTAGCCCTCAGTTGTGGCATAGGGGGCTGAATTAGTTAATTCTCTGGTTACTGTAATTAACCTGTGTTGAAAACAAATAAAGAAGGAAGAAATTAGTTTATTTTGGATCATAGTTTGAGGGTACAGCCCACGGAGAGCAGGGGGCAGGTAGGTGACTCCAGTGGTCGTATTGGATCCACAGACTGGAAACAGAGATGTGAACTCTGGGGCTCAGTTCATTTCTCCTTTTTATTCAGCCATGGATGACAGGGAATGCCACCCATATCCAGGGTAGGTCTTCCTTCCTCTGTTAAACCTCCTTGGAAGCACTTGCATAGGTACACCCCAAGGTGTGTCTCCTAGGTGATTCTAAATTCAGGTGGAGCAGACCAACCAGAGCAGATGCTAAGCACTGTCTGCCTATTTGAAGATGTTCCAACCTCGTGGGTGACTTTTCAGAGCTGTGATTAACTCCAGGTGGATTGCCAGTTTCACCTCTTTGATTTTGCCTCTGGATCCTCTTGTATTAGTGATCAATCCCAGCTATTGAGGAGGCTGAGACAGGAGGATTGAAACTTCAGGGCCCGCCTGTGCTGCAGAGTGAGTTCAAGGCCACTTGGATAACTAAATAAGACAATGTCTTAAAATTTAAAGATAAGAAAGGAGCTGGGGCCATGGCTCAGTGGTAGAGCACTTGCCTATCTAGTATGTATGAACCCCAGCACCACACACCACCACCACTACCACCACCACCACCACACCAAACCAGTCACCTAGAAGTATAATGCCTGTGGACTCCTATCCACCCTCAGCCTCCAATCTCAGGCATCTTCCATGGCAAATCCAGATTAAGGCTTAGCTTTTAGCTGAAGTCCATTGTTTCCTCTAAATCCCACTTTTTGTGTATATTCTATAGGTTTTAAGGATAGTGACATAGAGTTACCACTGTAATGTCAAATGGAAGAGCTTCCCTGCCTTAAAAATCCCTCTGGTGGAGGCAGAGGCAGAGGCAGAGGCAGAGGCTGAGGCAGAGGCAGAGGCAGAGGCTGAGGCAGAGGCAGAGGCAGAGGCAGAGGCTGAGGCAGAGGCTGAGGCTGAGGCTGAGGCAGAGGCAGAGGCAGAGGCTGAGGCAGAGGCAGAGGCAGAGGCAGAGGCAGAGGCTGAGGCAGAGGCAGAGGCAGAGGCAGAGGCAGAGGCAGAGGCAGAGGCAGAGGCAGAGGCAGAGGCAGAGGCAGAGGCAGAGGCAGAGGCAGAGGCTGAGGCAGAGGCAGAGGCAGAGGCAGAGGCAGAGGCAGAGGCAGAGGCAGAGGCAGAGGCAGAGGCTGAGGCAGAGGCTGAGGCTGAGGCTGAGGCAGAGGCAGAGGCTGAGGCAGAGGCTGAGGCTGAGGCTAGTGTCCAACCCCCAGGACTAGAGAGAGAGAGGGGGGGAACAAACAAACAAACAAACAAAAAGAGTCTATCTTAAACCTGGTACAGTGTTTCATATCCTTTAATCTTGGCACTTGGGAGGCAGAGACAGGCAGGTCTCTGTGAGTTCAAGACCATAATGAATATAATAATTAAGATAATGAGACCATATCTTAATACATACATACATACATACATACATACATACATACATACATACATACATACATACATAAAACCTCACCTTTGACTGGGCATAGCTCTGACAACCCAAAGGATGACCTGGACAAGTGCAGCTTGATTTAGAGAGCAGAGATTGGCTTATGCCCCTGTCTCCACCCTGCCTGCCAAGTTCCTGTCTTGAGTGTCTCTAAGTCTGTGACAGAGCTGATGAGAGAGACAAGGGAATCAAAGCAGCTGGGCGATGCGCACTCCGAGAAACAAACATAGGAATGCGAGTCCAAGAAAGCACACGACTACATCCCTGATCTTAGCGGGATTCTGGCCATGTGTTTTGCAGCAGTCTGGCACTCAGCTTGCTGTGAGGCAGTTACTCTGGTAGGATCTGCAGAATTCTCCCCAGTACAGTTTTAAGTGTGGTTGCTTTATCTTCCCAGTCTGGGAGCCTCATGCCCTGTGTATGAATTACATAAATGTATCTCCACGGCCCACGGCAGTACCTTAAAAGATGCTCAGTAAAACTTATTTAGTAACCCATGCCTTTAATGACTCTATGGGATCTCTGTGAGTGTGAGGCTAGCCTGGTCTACAGAGTGAGTTTCAGGACAGCCAGGGCTGTATAGAGAAACTCTGTCTCAAGAAACAAAACAATTTTTTTTTTAAAAAAAAATGTTTTTGTTGCTGTTCAATGGATGATTCTGGGGTCTAAGGTCTAGAGACCAGAATATGTAAGTGTCATAGTCCCATAGAAGGAAGCACTCAGAGATTTAGAGGGCAGACAAAACCCAGGAGCCAACAATGGCTGTCTGTGATCCTAGATAAGATGTAATTTTGCTGGGACTCTCTGCCAGCTCTACAAAGCAGGATGTTTGGGTCCACACAGAAAGTATCCATTGAACCCCCCCCCCCCAAAGCCAGGGGTTGGTCCTTAGTGATTCCTTGACCATGGAAGGCATCCTGCAGCAATCTCTTATGACAAGAGACAGTTTCTAAGAGTCTCTGTGGTGTGGAAAGCTCTGGGGACAAACTGCTAGCTATCAGGACCTGCCAAGGTCTCAGATCCTTAGGTCTGCCTCTTCCTCCATCTCATCTCTTCAGCCCTCTCTCTGTCTTCTTCCTGGTCCTTTTCTTTATCATCTCGTTATCCTTTTTATCTGTTTGTTTGTTTGTTTGTTTGTTTGTTTGTTTTCTAAGTCAGGGTGTCATTGTGTAGCCCTGGCTATCTTGAAACTAACTCTGTAAAACACGCTGGTCTCAAACTTGCAGAGTTCTACCATTCTATGTTGCATGTACTTGCAATACCTACAGAGGCCAGAAGATGGCATCAGGCCATCAGATTCCCCTAGAATTGATCTTAGATGGATATGAGCTGTTACATGGGTGCTGAGACTCTATCTCCAGTCCTCTGGAAGAGCAGCCAGCTCTCCAGTTCAAAGGTTTAGTCCATTGTCATCATGGCAGGAAGCATGGCAATATGCAGGCAGATATGGTGTTGGAGAAATAGCTGAGAGTCCTACATCTGGATCTGCAGGCAAGAGTGATACTAGCCTGGCTTGGACATTTGAAACCCCAAGGCCAACCCCTAGTGGCACACTTCCTCCAACAAAGTTGCACCTATTCCAATAGGGCCACACTTCCTAATCTCTGTCAAATAGTACCACCCGAAATGAATTAGCATCCAAATATATGAGCCTACAGGGGCATTCCTATTCAAACCACAATTATGGAGGTGGTTTTCAAATTTAGATTATGTTTTCCATATGACCATAAGAGAACTGAGGAAAAAGGCAGTTTTCAGACACATTTGCACAGTCCTGTGGGAATATGGAGAGCAGACACATCTATTCTCTAGTTCTAGGGCTGGTGAAGATGTGGTTGGTCACTGTGGGATCAGGGCTCCTGAAGGAACTGACCCAATGAAGTGTGTAGCATCTCCAGGCCAGAGCAGAAGCCCCTTCCTGGGACACAGTACTGAGGAACAAGCAGGGTCCTTGCTCCATCTTAACAAACCCTTCACATACTTTTCCTTGCCTGCCCTGTGACGCAGGCTTTCAGGATTGAATCCCAACACCAGTTTTATTTCAGGGATCCTCTACGGCACCATGACCATGGAGCTGGGAGGCAAAGTGAACATCGAGTGTGAGAAGAACAACCTCCAAGCTGAACTGGACTTCAAGCTCAAGGTAATGTGTACAGCTTGTGGGAGGGAATGCATGGCGCTTAAGTGGGGATCCCCTTCCTTCTGCGTCAGGCAAAGTGCTCCAAACGAGAACAACTGGGGTAGATTGCTTTGCATCCCCATAGGACAGACAGGGCCCAGAGAAAGAAAGGTGTTGCCCACAGGCTACACAGCACAGCCTGCAAGTCTAAGTCCCCTTGTCCTAATGGAATGGTGGCAGACTCTATAGGTTTGGGTCCAGGTCGAGACAGTAGAGTGAGGGCATCTTTTTCTAGTAGTGAGCCTCGTCTAAGCCACAGTCATGAGAATGACCACTCTGTACCTCTGAGGATGTGCCTCTGGGTAGAGCCCCCTCCTCCTTATTCATTGGTTTCCATCTGCTCTTGTAGCCTTTCTTTGGAAGCAGCGCCAGCATCAACCAGATTTCCGGGAAGATCATGTCAGGAGAGGAAGTCCTGGCACGCCTCACTGGACACTGGGTAAGGCATCATCCCGTAGGGAGAGCCTAGTTGGGCCCTAGGGTGGTCACCAACTGGGCCAGCAGCTCTGATGCTGCTATGCCATCTGGGCCAGGACAGAGATGTATTTATCAAGGAAGAGAGCAGTGGAGGCACCGAGCTCTTCTGGACTCCGAGTGAGGAGGTCCGCAGGCAGCGGCTGAAGCGGCACACAGTGCTGTTGGAAGAGCAGAGTGAACTGGAGTCTGAGAGGTGAGGCCCTGTACCCAGGAGCCCTGGTGACCACAGACGGTGATGGCCAGGTGGAGGGTTGTCAGGGTCACGATGCTGGGAGCACATTCTAGGGTGTCATTGGCAAGGACAGCCCCAGAATAGATCCCTCATGCCAGATCACCTGCCCTGCTGGGGACAGCTGGTGGGAGAGGGCCCCATCACTGCCAACAATTAGATCCCTGCAGGTGGCAGGCAGGAGCCCAGCTTAGGAAAAATACAGCTCATACTGTAGAATAAAAACCTGGGAGACACAGGCTTCCTGTAAGATAGCCAGCCCCTTGTCACGGAAGGCAACCAAGCAGGGAACACTCTAAGCCTCCCTTCCAAACTAGAAGGAATTGATTCTGGGCTGCCAACAAGTAGAGCCGCCCTACTCTGAGCTCATTGGTCCTTTGACTTGCAGGCTGTGGCAGCATGTCACCAGGGCCATCCATGAGGGTGACCAGCACAAAGCCACACAGGAGAAGTCTGTGCTGGAAGAGGCACAGCGGCAGCGTGCCCGTGAGCACCAGCAGAGCCTCACTCCATGGAAGCCACAGTTGTTCTTACTGGACCCTCTCACTCAGGAATGGCGCTACCGATATGAGGAGTGAGTAGCAGGTGGCTTGGGGCCTGTGTGGTGGGGCGGGAGCTTGCAGACTGAGTCCACTGTGCCTGCCTTGGTTTGGAGAGACTGTAGAATCTTTCATCTTCTCTCCCTGCCTTCAGTAGTACCTTAGGGATGAGGCATAAGGAGAGATGGTCAGATAGACCCCGTAATCCTTCCTTGTAACCCCTGAATGGTGGTTATCCCCTGGGACACCATGAGAAGCTGGGTCTAGGCTAGGACAGAACCCTCTCCCGTAAGGGTCATCACCTCTACTGATGGTCACCATCTGGATCCTCTAGCCTCAGCCCCTGGGACCCGCTGAAGGACATTGCCCAATATGAGCAAGATGGGATTCTTCATACTCTACAGAGGGAGACTATGTCTGGCCAGACAACCTTTCTGGGGAGTCCTGACTCCAGGCACAAGGTCAGTACCCCTCACCAAGGCTCCAGCCCAGAATTGATCTCAACTGTGTGTGTGGGCACCCCTGAGGCCCTCATACCCTCCACCCTGCCACCTGGCCTTTGTCCCTCAGTGCCCATCTCTGTGATAGCTCAAACCCTACCTGGCAATGGGCCTTCACTGTCACCAGGCTCCTTCCTCATTCCTTTTTTCTTTCCAGTGGGGGACCTGAGATGTAAAATACTTGGTTCATGGGCACCCTGGGCCTCACAGTTCAAGATTCTATGCCAGCCTGTCACCTCCTGAAGTCACTTTGTCCCATTCTATAGCTAAATAAACCCAGGCTCAGGCTAGCCCAGGAAAGAGGAGGAAAAGCCAACATTCATCCCTGCATGGGGAAAGCAGGAGGGATGTCAAAGGGTTGGGGGAGCACAGGGAAATAGAGGGAGGGTGATGCCCGCACACAAGGTGGAACTATGAATTGCTCCACCAGGTTGGCCTAGCCACAGGCTCTGGGTTCCAGGTGTGAATAGCATGCTGGCCATGTGCCAGCCTGGTGGCAGAGCTGGCTGGCCCTCATGCCTCCAGAGGAGGTCAACGGTTTTATGTTCCTGATAGGAAACTGAGGCCACTGAGATGGAATGGCTTCAGTTCAGGGCAGGGGGAGGTTCAAACCTCCTGTGTCAAACTACAAAGCCTCAGTTCTGTCCTCCGCACACTGCCCTAATCTAGTGCATCCTGACATGAACGGAACACCATGTCCCCAAAGGGTCCATGGGAAAAGACACTAAGTATAGTAACTTCATCTCTTTACAGAGGCCTAGCTCTGATCGGAGGCTCCGAAAAGCCAGTGACCAGCCCTCTGGCCATAGCCAGGTCACTGAGAGCAGCGGCTCCACACCTGAGTCCTGCCCAGACCTCTCTGATGAGGACTTTGTTCCTGGTAAGTGGCTCCTAGAGTTTTATACATGCTGGTTAGTCCTGGCCCTGACTAGTGAACACCTTGGACCTTGACTAGCAGGGAGAACAGAACGAGAGAGCCGGTCCCTGCCTGCAGCCCCTCTGCAGGATAAGAAGGGCCAGGAAGTGCCTTTCAGAGATGAGCACACAGGGGCAGGAATTTTCATAGTACATCTTTGCGCATCTTACCCTGCTGTCTCCCTAAGAGATCTGCCTTCTCAGAGCCTGATGAGGGCTGTAGCCAGGAGTTGGGGAGGAGAAGAGACTGCTAGGTATGTTGCTCAGTGGTAGAATGCCTGTCTAGCACATAAGAAGGCCTGGGGTCAGTCCCAGTACAACATAATTCCAGCACAACATAAACCCAGCATGGTGGTACACACCTATCACCCAGTACTCCAGAGGTCACATGAGAGATGAAGAGTTAAGGTCATCTTCTGCAACATTAAGTTCAAGACCAGCCTCACATACTTGAAACCTACTCTCAAAAATGGGACTGGGAGGAAGTGGTCCAAGGCTAGGATCTCCCTGAGCTGCAAGGATAATGTGAGAGGTTGGTTGGGTTGTGTCCATTGTCCAGCCCCTGACCCTGACCCTGCCTCTGCCCTGGTGAGACTCTTGGCTCCTTTGCTCTTACTGAGCAATCTTGTCTCCCAACATTGTTTCCACATCTGCAGTGGATCATGTCTTGGTGACTCATCTCTAAGGCTTACAAGCTAGCTGAGCCTGCATCCCCTACTAACCTTTCCCTGTCTCTCTTGTGTATGTGCCTGGCTCCTGAGAGTGGTAAATCAGGAGCTGGGTCAGCCAGCACATCCTAGCTTACCCTGGTCTGTTTCTCCCTGCTTTCTCCACCCTGGACATTCAGGTGGTGAGAGCCCATGCCCTAGGTGCAGGCGAGAGGTACACCGGCTAAAGATGCTACAAGAGGCCGTGCTGTCCATTCAGGAAGCTCAGCAAGAGCTGCATAGGTAAGAACATGGGAGGTGGAGGGAGCTGCCAGCATAGGGCACCACAGCCCCCCATGAAAATGCTATTGAGCACAGGCAAGGAGCTTAGAAAAATGTACAGGGCCAAAGAGCTCCTCAGAGCCAGGGAAGCCTCCCATTGTGTGGAAGCATGTAGCAGCCCTCCCAGACACCTCAGGCTCCCTGTAGCTCACCAGCACCCTGCATAGAGGATCCTCAAAGCAAAGGGAGTGTCTGGAAACCACGCTACGTGACCTCAGTGGATTTCCTATCAGCACACGGTATCATGTGAGGGCATCATATACCAAACCACTTGCTTCTCTGTAAAATGGGTTCATAGCAGACAAGAGGATCGGGAGCCGAATGAAGAGGATGTGGGGACCAAGCTTTGTGCCCATCCTCCAGACACCCCCTGATTGGCCTTGCCTAGAGGATTGACTGGTAGAGACATGAAGCTGGAAGGAAGTGAATCAGATCTGGGACACCCAGGAGGGTGGAGACAGGAGTGGAATGTGGTTGTGTACCTCCTGGGTCACGTAGGCTCCAGGCAGGCAGAGGTTTAGATACCTGACTGTGCATTGGCTGAAGTCAACTGCTATAGGTTTGGATGTTGGGAAGTCTGTTGGCTAGAGACCCTTTGGTCTGTGCAGTGGCCTGAAGGGAGGCGGTTGAATGACAAGACCCTAGGGCCAGAAATGCTAGAGTCAGTGCCTGAGGCCAGAGATGGTACCATGGTCCCAGGAAAGGTCATGACTCTGCCAACCTTGCAGCCACCCATGCCAAGTGCAGGTTTTTCCTGCTTTCCCACGTCACAGTGTCTTCTAGAGGTCTAAAAATAGCCTCATTAACTCATGGGAGAGTGTGTGGAAAATCGACTTACAGTCAGAGGCAGAGGGTGTGGGAGATAATTGGACCATGACATCTTTCTGTGGGCTGTACTTGTCCTGTGCTTTGCCTGTAGTCGGCCATCAGTGAAGCTTTGAGTCTCAACACTTGCTGGCCCTATTTGCTTTCCTACTGCGGGTCACATACATATATATCAGCTAATGAGAGTGGGGATTCTAGGGTCTCTGGAGTTCTTCTAATGCCACAGTGGGGAGTCCCAGACCCAGAAGGCTGACCCAGGGCTAAGGAGGTATGAAGTGGGCTGTGCCTGCTGAGAGGTGCTAGCCCAGGTTTCTAGGAATCCTTAAGTCAATCCAGGTTGACTCCTCTAGTCAATGTCTCAACAATATAGTCACGTGTCTTTCAAGCTACTCCTTTTCCAAGCTGTGGGGTCAAAGAAAGGGAAACCTGGTAGCTCCCCCCCCCCCACAAAGGACTTCTGCACCCAGGAAACAGAGAGAACAGAGATTAGAGTCCAGGTCTGGTGGGCTTGTTCCAATGTCCCTGGTTGACACTCAGCGTAGGATGCCAGCAAGGCACTGAGTGTATCACACTCTAGAAGCTGCAAGTCTAAGATGGAAGTTTTAGGCCTGGCTCTTCTCAGTGACCCCATCCTTGGCTTGCAGACATGATCATCCTCTGTGTGTCTCTGTCTTGATCCCCTCGTCCTTAGGATCCCAGACTAGATTAAGGGCCCACCATAGTGAGCCTTTTAATGCGGCTACCTCTTCAGAGATCTTATCTCCAAATAGTCCAGTGGTCAGGACATCAACACAGGTTTGAGGAAATGGGCACTGTTCATCGTCACCCCAGGGCTGGCAGGAAGGATACTAGAGGCCTAGTCCCCAAGCCCAGATCCTCCTGTCCCACAGTTGACACACAGGAAGTGCAGGCCCGGGACTCCTCTCCCTAAGGAGCTCCCACCCACACTTGTAGCCATGTCCCCAGCTGACAGACATGCCATCTTGTCCCAGACTAGCGGGAGGGTGGTCATACTGGTGTTGACACAGCCTCTACCCCTTTCATTTCAGGCACCTTTCGGCCATGTTAAGCTCCACAGTGCGCGCTGGGCAGGCGCCAGCCCCCAGCCTCCTGCAGAATCCCCGCTCCTGGTTCCTGCTCTGCATCTTCCTGACGTGTCAGCTATTCATTAACTATATCCTCAAATAAGAGCCCTTGGAATCAGCAAGGTGACGCCTGCAGAACTCCCTCCTAGGCACCCAGCACTTTACACCGGCCTGCAGAGGCAGTGGGGCCCACAGGCATGGCCAGTGGGACAGAAGGGTCCTCACACAAGAGGATGACAGGTGGGGCCTGGGGCTATGAGGGTGCTGTGACTCCAGCTGTAGGACCCTCCAGGGAGCACTGGCCTCTCCTTCGGAGCCCTCCACCTAGTACCGGCCTTAACGCTAAAGCCAAATGCAGTTTCTGCCCTGCAGTGTGCCCCTGGTAATCTCAAGTTGCCACTCCCAAGCCAGCCCCCACTTGCTATACGGCATCCGATCTGGGGGTCAGGAGGGCCTGTGCAGGCTTTGGACAGCCACTTACCACAGCACAGGAGAGAGTGAGGTTGCCAGGAGCAGCAGGAAGGAAGACTCCAGGATTCCCCGGAGCTCTTTGGGTGGTAATGTTGACTTCTGGACAATCTGCCCACCTTGTGCTCACACAAGCATGGACAGACTGTAGCTACTCTGGTGAGGACCCTGGGACTTTTATCCTGTTGTTAAGCTGTTTCCACAGAAGCCTGTTCAGGTGGTTACTTCACCTACATCTGCCCTACAGCCAGAGGAGCCCACCTGTGCCACAGGAGTTCCCTGGCCAACTGCAGTGTGAGTTTGTAAGCAAGAGAAGTGCCCAAAGGCTGACCCCAAAGGCCAGGGAGGCCCAAGCTTGCCACTCTCCCTGACCAATACAGTCTTCCCATTCTGTTGACATTCTGACTACATAGAATTGCAATATCTGAGGCAGCTGTGTGCAGTGACCAGCCTCTGCATCCACCCCCTGATCCTATGTGGATGATGCTCTCCGAGTGCGTGCGTGTGTGTGTGTGCGTGTGTATGTATGTGAGCACCTACGTGTACTCACATTTGGAGCCTTAATACTTAGTTGGTGCCATCTCCACTGTATCTGATCCTTTCATTTTCCAAGTTTTGTATCCATTTGTCTCTCTCCTTCCCCAATCCTGGGGGTATGTCTGCTCCATGCCTTGAAATAAATGGAAATACATGTATTTCTCTTTGGGGGGAATCCTTGGGAACAAGAGGAACTTCTGGGGAGATGGAAACGCAGTGTAATATGGCTGTCTTAAGCTGGAGGTGCCAAGTGAGGGGTTCAGAAGGTGGGTGCAGGTTCACAGTGTTGAGTGAGAAGATAACCCACCTGGAGCCATTGGGAACTGGAGTCCCATCAGTCAGCCAGTGAGCAACTGTGGCATGGGAGGGATGTGGCCTGCCAGGGCATTCCAGGCAGCCTGCTTACTTGGCAGCCTGCTATAGCCAACACAGCCTTGCTGAAATGCTTAATGCTCTGTATTCTGACATAGCTCTGAGGCATCCAGAATATCCCTTGGCATTTGACAACACACCCCACACCACCTCAAAGGGAAGCTGTAGCGCCCCCCCTCAACAACACATAGAAGATAACAGAGACCAGAGGGAATGAAGGTTGCCAAACAACGCCCATGAGAGGGGACCCCAAGAATGCCTTCCTACCTCAGATGCCAGGAGAGGGTGAAGCAAAGAAGAGCCAAGTGGCTGTGCATCTACCCACCCCAGGAGTCCTCTGGAGGACCCTGCTCCTGGAGCATCCATGAAGCAGCCAGTCACCCTGGAGCATGGATGTCTGCAAGTAGCCATTTTCTACCTCAGACATCTCTGTTTCCAGTATAGACAGGAAGCTCTGAACTCCTCACCTTCTCTCCTGAACCCTGGCCCCATGCAGAACTAGGTCCTGTCCCTCACAATACCATCATACATCTGGACATTTGGAATGTCCTCATGAATTCTCTTTTTAACAGTTCCATGGTCCTTTGCAGACCTCTGTTACTTTCTTGCACACTAACCTAAGGGACGTGGCTATATCTCTCCTTGTTCATTGCACTGCAGAAACAGCAGAGAGGGAAAAACCCCCAGAATCCTCACATATTCCCAAGCAGCAAGCTGCCCAGAAGCAACCTGAAAGTATCCCAAGAAGAGGTATCACAAATACATATTACAATAGATAATACATCTATTCTAGGGGTGAGAAGATTCTCCTGGTATTGAATGAGTCCAACTCTTCCATTGTGGGCACCCTTCATCTCTGCAGGAAGACCATCAAGGGCCACTGGGCTCAGGAGAATGTCACCCAACTGCTTTGAACCATTAGGGGGTTCCTGGAACAGTATGACATCCCACCATCCCACCTTAAAGAGCAAGGGTAGAGATGGCTGGAGAGATGACACAGCCATTAAGAGGATGTGCTGTTCTTGCAGAGAACACCAGTTTGATCTCCAGACTCATATCAGGCAGCTTACAGCCATGTATATCTCCAGCTATTGGGGATATGTCACCTCGAGCCTCTGGAAGCACCTGCGTGTACACACACACTTTAAAATGAATGTTTTAAAGGAGCAAAGGGCAGAGGTCAGAGAAGGACCTGGGGCACGAATATCTAGCCCGAGGTAGACAGGCCTCTTCCTTTCACCTCCCCTCCACCTACAGTGTGGGACAAGGCAGATCTGTAAACTGTATGCAGAAAAGGAAAGCCACTAGCCTCCCCCTGCTCCCGAGCTACTCAGAGACAGGTGGGACAACAGGATCCACGAGTGCACACTCCTCTCCTCTTCCCTTCCTCTACTTTCCCTCTGCTTCCCAAGGGTGGGGGACAGTTCAGCGTGTTGAACTAACCAAACTTTCTAAACACTTGTTTGTGTTTTGGTTTGGTTTACTCCTGAGCAGACACCAGGCCTGAGGAAAGACAAGAAATAGAAGAGCATCAGGCTGGCCAAAGAGTTGGCCCCTCCCACTCCCCAGCCTAGGTGAGGGCAGATGGCACAGGCTCCACTCCCTGGCCATAGGGAGAGAGGCAAGAGATGACTCATTTTAAAGAGGAAGTGGCATTTGGAAGGGAGATGGATGGGGCTGGTAGTGGGCCACTTTTTTGAATACCTGGAGGGGGCAGATGGAACAGATGAACCAACCCAAGTTCCCTAGAGAAATAAGCGTTCTACTTCCTGTGTTAGGCTAGTAGACTTGCCTTAAATGTCCTGTGTCCCATGAGCTTGGATTGGCACACACAGTGGAGCTGAACACAGTGAAAGGAAGAAGAGGTGAGGGACTCACAGTCCAGGGATGTTCATACAGCCCTCCTCCCCCGACGCCCCACCCCCACCCCAGCACTGGAAGAGTGCCTACCAGTCCTGGATATTTTGAGGCCCTCAGAGTCAGCGAGTCCCACACAGCCCCTCAGACCCTGACAGTGAAGCCTTCAGCTGCTGCTCCAGACTATTGACCAGTGAACACTCACAGGAATGCTACAGGGGTAGAGTTACTTCAAACTTCCCCGTGTTGAGCTAAGTCAGTGTGTGTTGTAGCTTTTCTTCCTCTTTTTGTTTGTTGCTTTTGAGAAGGTTTACAGTCTGCCGCAGTCTGACTTTTATAACGATTCCAACTCTAGTTCATGCCTCTCCCTCCACTCAGGTCAAAGGAATTTTTTTAATTAACTTATAATAAAGAGCAGTATACCGTAATGAAAAACAAACGAAGGCAGAGAATTCGACTTTAGCTTGCTGCTTATAACAAATATGATTCTGTTAATAACGTCACAGGCATTTAAAATTACTGTATTTATAGAAAACTAGATATTATCCAGCACTGAGGGTGGTGGGAAGGCAAGAATGGTGGCGCTGGACCCGCCCACGAGATTAGGCAACCATACAGCAACCAATCCGCTGACGAGAAGCGAAGCGTGGCCGCCACAGCAGCTCCTCCCAGCTGAGCAGCGGCGGCGTGCTTGCACACAGCCATGTTTGGCTTCTGCTGCTTGGCCTCCAGTCTGAGTCGCTTGTTCCTTTGGTTGCTGCTGCTGCTGCTGAATCTGCCCTTGCAGGTGAGTAGATATGGCCCTGCGGAGCTGAGATTCCCGCTGGGCACCGGACCCGGATCTCGGGGCTGCAGAGGAAAGCTACTGCGAGCGGTGAACTGGTGGCGGGCTGTGCCATCAGCCTGGGCACCTCCAACCAACACCTCAGAACTTCGTCTGCTCTTAAGTGGTCCAGAGTTGGGGGATTGTGGAGGTGAAGCAGAGGCAGGGGAATGGCCAAGCGGGTAGCCAGAGAAAGTGTGTCCGGTTGGTCCCTGAGCGCCTTGACAAGACGGGCACGCCCCTCCTCGTTCTCATCAGAAAGCGGTCTATCCGAAGGCGACTCCGGCGACTCCGGAAAGTGCCATTGCGGACTGGAGTGGCCCGCGCGTCTGTGCGCCTTGGGTGGGTTCGGCCCACCTAGTCTTGGGGTGTAGTACTAACTACTACAAAAGGATCTGTGTGGAAGGCCTGGCAATGCCTTTCCTGGGCCTTTAGAATCTCTGCTAAGTTCGTCCCGAGATTGCTTCTTGTCTCTTTAATCTTAAACTGCAGTTAAACCTAAGTTAGTGGGCAGCCTGATCTACATAAGGAGTCTCAGAACAGCCAGAACTACACACAGAAAGGCTGAAAAACAAAACAAACCAACGGAAAAAAACAAAAAACAAAAAAACAAACAAATAAAAAAACCAAAACCAAACAAACAAACAAAAAACCTAGACAATCCTGTAAATGACATTTTAGTTACAGCCAACTTAATTTTATGTCAATTTTCTCTCATAAGAGTCTTCAAACCCAAAAATAGGCAGAAAAAGGTTTATGTCTTATAACCTGTAAGGATATCCATTTTCTAACACATTCAGATCTTTAGTTATAACAACAACAACAAAATAATCCTTAGGTTGTTCTAAGATAGTATTTGAGTAGTCAGAGACCACTTTCAAGTAATCAGTGTTTCTTAAAACCATCTAGGAGCTGGTTAACAGTAATTCTTTGCTAGCTGCTGGTGAGCAGCTTTCACAGAAAGGGACCCAGAAGGCATCCAACTTCCCTGGGAATCTCCTGGGCAAGCGGCCAGAGGATATGCAACTCAGAGGTGACTTCAAAGTTCCCAGCACTTTGAGGGACTTCGAACATATTTCACAGGCAGGTTTCACATGGAATGGCCCTTGACCCTGAAATCTCTTCCCCTCCCTATTAGGGCTCTGGGGCTCCATGCCTGCCCAGGCACCTCCTGAAAAGTGCTGCATTTTGTCCTCCAGAAATCCCCAGAAACAATCTAGACAATATTAGGTTGTTGTTGTTTTAAGGTTGTTGTAAAGAAAAAATGGTGATCGTCTCATATAATGCCACCTAAATAAGGTACTCCAACGAAAGACTGAGGATGAGCTGGGTGGGGTAGTGCACACCCTTAATTCTAGCAGTTGAGAGACGAGTTAGACATGTTTGTGAGTTTGGGTTTAGTCTGATCTTTATAGTGAGTTCTAGAACAGCCAGACTGTGTATGAGACACTGTCCTGTAAAAGTCAAAAATAAAAATAAAAGCCTGAAGATAACATCTCTTTCAAGAATATTTTTTAAAAAGACTATCCTCAAAGAATATTGAAATTTTAAAAAATAGGGTATGTGTGTAGATTTTTGGTCTTTTGAGACAGGATTTCTCTGTGTAGCTCTGACTGTCCTGGAATTTGCTCTGTAGACCAGGCTGGCCTTGAACTCAGAGGTCTGCCTGCTGGGATTAAAGACATGGGCTGTGAAGATATCCTACTAAATCCACTGTCTAACCTGTGGTCATGTCCTTCCTAAGTGGAAGTACAGGTGAAGCAGGCCAGCTTCAAGGGGTAAAATAGTATTGCCTTCAGGGCAGTGATGAAGTGTCAGCTTCAACATATAATAATGATGACAATGAACCAAGATGAAGGTATTGAACCTAGGAACCCTAAAAAGAAGACTCCTGCCTGGCGAGTTAAGGGCAGAATTCCTGACAGAATTAAATGGGCAGAATGATATAGATACATAGATAGATACATAGAAACATAGATAGATAGATAGATAGATAGATAGATAGATAGATAGATAGATAGATACATAGATACATAGATACATAGATACATAGATACATAGATACATAGATGATAAACAGACAGACAGACAGACAGACAGATACACACACACACACACAGAGAGAGAGAGAGAGAGAGAGAGAGAGAGAGAGAGAGAGAGAGAGAGAGAGAAAGAGAGAGAGAGATCCTATCTATGAACCAGACTCCTGCTGAAGGCTGGACAACACTGGCAAGCTATGAGATCAGAGCACAGTGGTAAGGATGAATGAGGATGGCTCCCATGAATGTATAGATGGGCCCTAAGGGTTGATGCTGTGGAGAATTTTTTTGCCAGAGTGTGTACCATAGAGATGCAAATATAAAGAAGTGAGCCTCAGTGCTCAATAGTTTGTTTGGTAAAGAGCTCAGTTGATTTGTGTGCTTAGTTTGAGCTCCTTCCCAGTGTTTGGGTATCAGTCAAGGTAGGTTACTCAGAGAAGGAAGTGGGGAGGAGATAGAACGTCCTGGGAACATATGAACTGTTCTATATGCATTATTTAATCTCACAACCCTAAATAGTAAGTATATTACTATCCCCATTTTACAGATGAGAAAAGTGAGACGTGATGATGGTAAATAGTGAATCACCTATTCATTTATAGGCTCTATTAGCTTGTGTGATATCATGGCTCCACACATGATCTTTCAATCCCCTATGTGATCAGTGATCACATAAAGTTTGGGGTTTTTATGGTTTTGGCTTTTGTTTTTTTGTTTCTTGGGGTTTTTGTTGTTGTTGTTGTTTTGTTTTGTTATTTGCCTCTGTTTCATGTTGCATGTATCAGTGTCTGGAGTGCATTAAGTACTGGCTATTCTTGCAGAGGAATAGGACTCAGTTCCCAGCACCAACACGTTTGTAATTCTAGTCCCAGGATTCTGCTGCCCTCTTCTTGCCTCCTCAATCACTGCACATACACGGTGTATATGCATTCAAGCAGGCATACACTCATAAACACAAATATAAATCTTTAAAATCATCTCTTGCGCCGGTGGTGGCACACGCACTCAGCACTCAGGAGGCAGATGCAGAGGCTGGTGGATTTCTGAGTTCGAGGCCAGCCTGGTCTACAAAGTGAGTTCCAGGACAGCCAGGGCTATACACACACACACACACACACACACACACACACACACACACACACACACAAAAACCCTGTCTCGAAAAACAAAAACAAAAACAAAAAGCAAAAAACAAAAAACAAAAACAAAAACAAAAACAAAATCATCTGTTGCAGAGCTAGAAATATAGAACATTGCTAATTAATTAGTGCCCAGAGTGAGCCCTGGGTTTAATCCTCAGTACTACAATAAAATAAAGTAAAACCAGTTATTTCTTTACAATTACTTGAGGCTTTGCATAATAAAAGGCCAAACAAAATTAGATTTTATTTATTTGTTTATTTATTTATTTATTTATTTGTTTGTTTATTTTAGTATTTGATTTTGCTTATTTGTATAAGTGTTTCCTAAAGAGTTGTAAGTATGTCACTTGTCTGCAATTCCTGAGAAGGCCAGAGATGACATCAGATTCTCATGAAGGGGAGTTACAGGTGACTGTGAGCCTCTTGCATGGTTGCTGGGAACCAAACTCTGGCCTTCTTTAAGAACAGCATATGTTTGGTTTTTGGGAGGTATGGTCTTGTTGTTTTAAGACAAGCCCTGACTATGCTGGAACTCACAGAGATCCACCTTTCTTTGCCTCTCGAGTGTTTGGATAACGATGTGTGCTGCTCTTACCTGCCATCTCTCCAGCCCTAGAAATGCATCTAAAGCTTTAGGGTACTTAGAGAAATAGTATGTGAATGAGGTGAATTAAAATAAAAACAAGGGGCTGGAGAAATGGCTCAGAGGCTCAGAGCACTGACTGTTCTTTCTGAGGTCCTGAGGTCCTGAGTTCAATTCCCAGCAACCACATGGTGGCTCACAACCATTTGTAATGGGATCTGATGCCCTCTTCTTGTGTCTCTGAAGAAAACTACAGTGTACTCACATTCATAAAATAATAAACAATTCTTCAAAAAAAAAGAAGGAAGGAAGGAAAGAAAGAAAGAAAGAAAGAAAGAAAGAAAGAAAGAAAGAAAGAAAGAAAGAACAAAAAACAAACCAGAGCTATCACTCCTTTATCCTTTTGCAAGTTGTTCCAACTGGTGTCTCCATCTGCAGCCCCAGCATAGGAAGCAGCCATCAAAGCTTGAGGTTTGGATGATAGGATCCCAATAGGTCACAAGTGGTGCTAGAACATTCGCTGCTGCTGCTACTACTACTGCTACTGCTGCTGCTGCTGCTGCTGCTAAAAGTGAACTAGGGATGGAGTGGGGCGGGCATGATACTGCTGTGCAAACAGCCAAGAGCCACTAGACTTGGCAGTGGTGTATTGTGCAACCTTCCCTGGGCAACTGCAGGCTTCAGAGTTCTACAGCATAGCATCAGCTACAGCATAGCATCAGATAGTCCCCGCTGGGCTCTGCACAAGGAGGCCCTGCCTTGGTATTTCCTTTTGCACCATCATCCAAACCATCCTCTGCAGTTACCAATAAATATGAGCTGCCCCTTGTCCTTTTCCACCCATAGGTAAAATTTGCTATGCTAGAATCACACTCCTTCGACTGTCCCACTGGTGAAAACTGGTCTAAAGACGTCTGTTGCAAGAACTGTTCTGCAGGTGAGTTCTTTGCTGGGACCCAATGCCACAGCATAGACATGGGTAACCTTTGAAGCACACCAGTGGCTATACAAGATGAGGAGTGTGTGGGCCAGGGAGGTCAACTCAGCCACTGCCTACTCTTTCAAACTCTAGGAGATGCTTCCTACCCAAGGTACACAGAATGTCACCCCTAAAGGAGGCCCTCTGTGTTCAAGAGGGTTGGCGTGAGTATTCATTGCAAGGCCTCACTAGTGTAGGGTCACCCAACTCTCCAACCTGCAAGGCATGAGTTCTATGCCCATATCCAAAGTCCCCCAGCTGAGAGGAAGGTTCAGAAAAGGGAGCTGCGAGGGTTAATTTCATCTACCTGTACTTGTCTTGGGTGCCAGGGTACCCCCAGCCCCCACTGCTACCACTTCCAATGGAGAAAGTGGCTTAAGTAGCTTGCTATGGTCACACTCTACCTTGGGGGCAATGTCCATCCTTGCTCTTCTGCTCTCAGCTAACAGCACATGTGGTCTGTATCAGGAACCCTGGTTCTGTAATTTTGTCTGGGGAGACATAAACACCAACTGTTCACTCCAGATAACAGGAAGTGATAATAGTCACTGAGAACAGACCAAAGAAGAGATTTACCCGAGTGTGGTTTAGTGAACCATTGAGTTTATTGGGGTCACTTTCACACCCATAGGTGACTAATGCAACTGCATATTGTAATATTAGTCTAGCATGGGTGACAACTTATTAAAGCTGTATGCCCAAAGCAGTCTGCACAACTTACAGGAAGCCAGTCTCTTTTCTAGAGATTGTTTAAAGTGTTCTGTGGCTGTGAAAAGACACCTTGACCACAACTTTTATATAGGAATGCATTTTACTGGATTGCAGTTTTAAAGGTTTAGTCCATTATCACAATGGCAGGAAGCCTGACTGCAGGTAGGCTTGAAATAGATAAAAATGGTGCTGGAGAAGTAGCTGAGAGTTCTCTGTTCATATGCAAAGGCAGCAGAAAAAAACAAACACTGAGCCAGACTTGGACCCTTGAAACTTCAAAGTCCAGCCCCAGTGAAACACTTCCTCCAACAAGGCCACACCCCTTAATCCTTTCAAATAGTGTCACTCCCTGGTGACATACATGGGTCTATGGAAGCCCAGCATGGAGTCAGGAGCTCATTCTACTCACCCTAAGCTACCTTGGTTCCTAGTCCCCTGAGGGTCAGATGTCCACAGGACTGAGTGTAGATCAGGGAACCAGCAGTCCTCATAGATTCTCAAGCACTTTGTGACAGACCAGAGATTATTTTGAACTTGTGATAAAGATGTTAAACCTACCTAGAGCAACATAGCCCTTTATCGCTGTGTGCCTGAGCAAGGCTGATCCCATCTGCCCTTATCCCCAGGTACATTTGTCCAGGCGCCCTGCAAAATCTCCCATACTCAAGGACAATGTGAGAAGTGTCCGCCAGGAACATTCACAGAGAAAGATAATTACCTGGATGATTGTATACTTTGCTCCACCTGTAATAAAGGTGAGTGTGTGACTTAGCAGAGGCAGACTAGCTGTGAAAACTGGCAATAGAGTCAGAAGTACCGGGATGGAGTAGTCATGACTAATGGACTCCATATGCAGCCACAGAATCCCAATTGGCATAAAACTTGTTTCCTGCCGATGGGCATGG
Source organism: Mus caroli (assembly GCF_978045245.1). NCBI lineage: Eukaryota > Metazoa > Chordata > Mammalia > Rodentia > Muridae > Mus > Mus caroli. The sequence continues at coordinate 1,683,274 of NW_028227263.1, forward strand.
TTGTACAATGTTTAATCCCAGCACACAGAAGGCAGAAGCAGCTGGTCTCTGACTTGGAGGCCACCCTGGGTTTTGTTCTTTGTTTGGTTGGTCTTTGGTTTTTGTTTCTCAAGACAGGGTTGCTCTGTGTAGCCCTGGCTGTCCTAGAACTCACTCTGCAGACTACGCTGGTCTCGAACTCAGAAATTGGCCTGCCTCTGCCTCCTGAGTGCTGGGATTAAGGGCATGCACCACCACTGTCCTGGGAGGCCACCTTGTTTATACAGTGAGTTCCAGGGCAGTTCCAAAGGCTACACAGTGAGATCCTGCCTCAAAATCAAACCAAGGCAAAAATTATTCATTATGAGTAAAAAGGACTCCGTAAAACCAATGTCAGAAAAAGCACAATCACAGCCTTCTGCCATTTTTTAAAGATAATTTTTCTTCTACTTGTCAATTGAATGCAGAACCTAGTAAAACACATGCTGGTACCTAGAAAGATCACCCCTCTGTGGATAAGCAATCATGTGTGCTTCCCAGACACACAGAGAAGAGCTACAAGAGTAGGTCAGAGGGCACAGATCTGGGGAAGCAGCAGAGACACGAGGGCCACACCTGCAGAAGTCTTGATAGGATATAGAAACATAATAAAACCTTTTTCACAAACTTTAAGCAGGCAGAGCATGGCAGCACATGTGTTTAATCCCAGCACCCTAAAGGCAGATCTCTGTGAGTTCAAGGACAGCCTGACCAACATAGTGAGTTTAAAGACAGCCAGAGCTACATAGTAAGACTCAATCAATACACAATAAACATACAAACTTTAAGCATTTGTTGGAGGACTGGAAGCAGCTCACAGAGTGCCTGCCTAGTATGCAGAAGAAGACCTGGGTTTGTTCTCTGGCATAGCAGGGGAGTGGGGGCGAAGATTCTGTTTTGTGTGTGCATGCATGTGTGCCTATGTACACACTCCTATGCACAGAATCATGTCAAACTAAGTGGCAAATACTACAATATCTCATGCTTCAGCCCTGTCATTTGCATCTACTAAGCATAGAGATGGAAACAGGCTGAGTATAGCAGCACACATCTCTGGTCCCAGAGCATGGGAGGCAGATATAGAAAGGACTCTTTAGTGTGCAGCCTAATTGTAGAAATTAGGTTCTGGTTCTTCCCATCAGCACCATGTACCCTGATATAAGACTTGTACTCAGAATATATTTATGAATACCTTGGCCATATAGCTAGGCTCTTTTCTGACTAGATATAACTTAGAATAGCCCATTTGTCTTAGTCTACATTCTGCCACATGGCTGGTTGCCTGTGCTCAGGTACCATGTGTCTCCTCACATCTTCCTGGACCAATCTCCTGCCTGGCTCTATCCCAGAATTCTTTCTCTCTCAGTTGTCCCACCTCCTATTTCCTGCCTAAGCCATAGGCCATCAGACTTATTGACAGATGCCACATCCATACAAACATAAGACATTCTCTCTACCCAGCCTGATCTATGTTGTGAGTTCTAGGACATCATGACTACACAGAGACATATTGTCTCAAACAAAACCAAAAGGACAGAACCATTTTCCACGTTCACAGATCCCTGATGCTGTAAGATATCTGCAGAGAGCTGGACTGAGAGTCCTCCCTTCCTGTGCTCCCTGCTGTATTCTGAGGAAGGACACTGCCTAGCTACAGAGAATTGTGAGAGGTGACATTTATAGCTTGAGTGTTTATGGTGCCCTGAACTATAGGCACAAGGTTAAAATGGAACACCCCAATGGGAAAGCCATCTTCTTTTATAAGCCACTGAGTAAGTCTCACTTAAGGAAGGTATACACCCAGAGCCCAAGGGCCCACTAGGCGTCTGGGTACAAGGTCACTAGGTGCTCTTCAGAGAACAATAAGGTGATTAAACAAAGCATCTTCAGAGATGTCTGATGGAGATGCTGGCTTCTGGAGAGGGAACTTTGTGGGGCAGAGGTGGTATTATAGATCAGGACTACCCGTGATGGAGTCCTCTGGGAGGTGCGATGCTATTGCACAGGATGCTGAACAAGGACCTCCCAAGCCATCATCTCAGGTCTGGGTACCACTCCAGAGGCCCGAGGATGAGGATACTCCCAGCAGTGCTGCTTAGCACTCAGTACATCTGTGATGGGAATGTGAAGGTTTACCAGGACACACTGTGTTCCTTTCAGGTGACAGTGGGGTCTGTGTGCGTATGTTTGAGTACCACAAACTGACCCTATTCTTCCCTGGATTGCAGATCAGGAAATGGTGGCCGACTGCTCTGCCACCAGTGACCGGAAATGCCAGTGCAAAAAAGGTCTTTACTACTATGACCCAGGATTTCCAGAATCATGCCGCCCATGTACCAAGTAAGTACCACTGTGGCCTGGGTAGGTGGTAGCTTTATATGTTGCCTGAATAGCCTCTAATGTCCAGGGAGAGGGACAGTCTGGACAGTCTGTCTCATACTTTGGCAGATGACATTGTGTGGTGGAGACTTTGTGGTCTGGGTGGTACAGGACTTCTTGCTGGAGATCTCCATGGCTAATGTCCCTTGAGAGAAAGTAGACAACACAGGGAAAAACACTAGGTTTTCCTGAGTTAGGTCTTCCAGAGGGTTCTTCAGTGTATTTGGCTTTGGAAGGGCTGGGTAATGCCTCATTCATTATCAGGAAGGTAGTACTGGGTTAACATGGGGGGTTCAGGGTTGAAACTGCTGGGCAAGGTGTGGGCAAATCCTGTGGTTTCGCCCCTCATTAAGAGTGTTATTTCAGTCAGATGGAGGTGTTCAGTCCACAGATACTAGGAGGCACCAGCACAAGCCACTTACAGAGGACTGTTCCTTCTCTGGGGAATCTGAAATCTGAGTCTCTTGAGAGAGGCCAGGCAGGCCTCTCCTTTTCCTCACTGCAAGGCCACCAAAGAAGCTATGGACATCAACGGAGGAGGAAAATACAGTAACTGGCTTTTATTAAGTAGTAATGACACGATACTGTCTGAGATGCCAGTGAGGCTGGTGACAGCTGTGTGGACAGAACACTGTTGCAGATCTTGGATCAGGATCCTGCCTGATGTGGTTTGGAGCGACATCACGCCTTGCTGGACATCTGCTGCTGATGAATGCAGGAGGGGTCTGGCAGGATGAACTGGGGGTGTCTCTCTGCAGGTGTCCCCAAGGAATTCATGTCCTCCACGAATGCAACTCCACAGCTAACACAGTGTGCAGTTCATCTGTTTCAAGTAAGACAGATTTATTTTTAATTTCCATGGCTCTCCTCCTCCTCCTCCTCCTCCTCCTCCCCTCCTCCTCCTCCTCCTCCTCCTCCTCCCTTCTTCTTCTTCTTCTTCTTCTTCTTCTTCTTCTTCTTCTTCTTCTTCTTCTTCTTCTTCTTCTTCTTCTTCCTCCTCCTCCTCCTCCTCCTCCCTTCTTCTTCTTCTTCTTCTTCTTCTTCTTCTTCTTCTTCTTCTTCTTCTTCTTCTTCTTCCTCCTCCTCCTCCTCCTCCTCCTCCTCCTCCTCCCTTCTTCTTCTTCTTCTTCTTCTTCTTCTTCTTCTTCTTCTTCTTCTTCTTCTTCTTCTTCTTCTTCTTCTTCCTCCTCCTCCTCCTCCTCCTCCTCCTCCTTCTTCTTATCCTTCTTCTTCTTCCTCATATTTTCTTTATTTACATTTCAAATGTTTCCCTCTTTCCAGTTCTCCCTTTCAAAAACCCCCTATCCCATCCCTTCTCCCCTGCCTCTATGAGGGTGCTCCCAACCACACACTCCCTTCTTCCCTCCCTGGCATTCCCTACAATGGGGCACCAAACACCCTCAGACCCGTGGGCCTTTCCTCTCACTGATGCCCAACAAAGCCATCCTCGGCCACATAGGTGGCCAGTGCTATGGCTGTCTTCTTATTGAATGAAAATATACATACCATAGCATTAACTGTTTCAAAGTGGACATCAAAATGAAACTGAATACCAGCCTCTATGTGTTACAATATGTCCCCCAAAAGTATGTCTCTCTTTGACCCTGACCCTCCCAGGAAGATCTGCCTCAGTGGCCTGGCCTATCTGAATGGTTCACAAAGGTAGAGTCGCCATGTGTGGCTTTTGTGTCTGGGTTTCAGCATCATGTTTTCTCCGCATGGATGGGGGTTTCTACATGTATGCCTGTGCCATGTGTATGGGGCTGGAGTTCCAGATGGTTGTGAGCTGCCTTGTGTATGCTGGAAACTGAACCTGGGTCCTTTACAAGAAAGCCTTAACCACTGAGCTTCCCAAGCATCATGTATTAAGGCTGATCTAGACTGAAGCTCTGTCAGCGCCTCATGCCTTTTCATGACTGAAGTATCATGTACCACCCACATTGTCTCATTCCCATGTTAATGGCATTTTTAATAATTCCTTATAATATGTGACCCTTGCACCAGACATTCAGTGGGTAAAGGGCAGCCTCTTCAATAAGTAATGCTAGCCGAGCAGTGATGGCACATGTCTTTAATACCAGCACTTGAGAGGCAGAGGCAGGCAGATTTCTGAGTTTGAGACCAGCCTGGTCTACAGAGTGAGTTCCAGGACAGCCAGGACTGCACAGAAAAACGCTGTCTCTAAAAACCAAAATAATAACAACAATAATAATAGGAATAATAATAATGCTAGCAAAAAACCTATACCTGTGAAAGAATGAAAGCTGGAACTGTAGTTAACAACGTATGCAAAATTGAGGGTTTGAGCTGAATCTCAGTGGTAAGGTATGATCCTACATGCATGAAGCCCTAAATTCAATCTCCAGTACTGCCAAAAAAACCAATAAATTCAACCAGGGCACACTAGCCATGGCCTATAATTTGAGCATTCTGTTCTTGAGTTGACCAAAATATTTCTTGTTTTTCCCACTTTTAGATCGCAGAAACCGGCTGTTCCTACTGTTATCACCTTTGTGTGTGCTAATTGTATCCATTGTTGTCTTCTGTATCATAAGAAGATAAAGGTTCTACAGATGTTTTTTAAGCTCCCTTTTATTGCTATGAAGTGACATCATGAAGGCAACTATTTTATTTTATTTTATTTTTAATGTCTTGAATTTGATTTGTAGACCATGCTGGTCTCAAACTCACAGAGATCCGGACTAAGACAACTCTAGTAAAGGAAAACATTGAATTGGGACTGGCTTACAGTTTCAGAGGTTCTGTCCATGATTATCATAGTGGGAGCACGGCAGCGTCTAGGCACACATGGTGCTGGAGAAGGAGCTGAGAGTTCTGCATCTTGATCTGCAAGCAATAAAAGGAGACTGTGTGCCACACTACACACAGCTTGAACATAGGAGACCTCAAAGCATGTCCCCACACTGACAAACTTCCTCCAACAAGGTCATACCTCCTTATAATACCATTCCTTATGGGCCAAGCATTCAAACATATGAGTCTATGGGGGCCAAACCTATTCAAACCACCACAGGTTAACAATTTCCCACTGCAGCTCTCTGGTGGAGGCCCTCCTTGAGAGTAAGTAACAATTTAGATAAAGGCAAGTCCTGGTGTCAGGTCCAAAAGAAACTCAGGATGAATGGTACACTGTGGTTCCTATTAACATACTGAAGAACATGACCTCACCTTAGACTTCTCCAGCTCACTGGCTTCCCTTCCCCTAGTTTCTCATTCTCAGGTAACCCTGCCATTTTTTGGTAATGTGCCTTCTTAGTTCTTCCTCTCCTTTCCCCCTTTCTTTTGGTCCTTACTTCTCTTCCTCTCCCACTCTACACCAGCCGCCTCTTAAGGCCTGAGTCAGTCTGCTGGCCATGTTTAATCTACAACTTTCTCTCTGCTCTGGACTCATCCAGATGTCTCTAGATGAGCTCTCCCTTCTATCTACAATAAAACCCTTCCCCCTAACCAGAAATGAAACAGTCTTGTCCTCACTTTGTACATCTGGTGCCTAAAACTAGAGAGGAACATATATGGCCCCCATCCAAGAGACTCAGCCTCTCCTAGCCAAACCATGCTGTTGGTTTGACTACTTCCTAAGGTATGCATGGATGGATCACTTGTTCCTGCAGGCTTCTGCAACCTAACCATAGTGGACTCCAAACCTGGAATTCACCTCTTCAGCTGCTTCTCCCCTCTACTTGCTCTAACCATTTACTTCTCCTCAGCACATCAGTAAATTTCCACTTGCCTAGCGGTGTGGTCAGTGCCTTGCTCTCACTGCTCAGTAAATTTCCTCTTGGCTAGGGGTGTGGTCAGTGCCTTGCTCTCACTGCTCAGTAAATTTCCACTTGCCTAGCGGTGTGGTCAGTGCCTTGCTCTCACTGCTCAGTAAATTTCCCCTTGGTTAGGGGTGTGGTCAGTGCCTTGCTCTCACTGCTCAGTAAATTTCCACTTGCCTAGCGGTGTGGTCAGTGCCTTGCTCTCACTGCTCAGTAAATTTCCTCTTGGCTAGGGGTGTGATCAGTGCCTTGTGCTCACTGCTCAGTAAATTTCCCCTTGGTTAGGGGTGTGGTCAGTGCCTTGTGCTCACTGCTCAGTAAATTTCCCCTTGCCTAGGGGTGTGGTCAGTGCCTTGCTCTCACTACTCAGTAAATTTCCTCTTGGCTAGGGGTGTGGTCAGTGACTTTCTCTCACTGCTCAGTAAATTTCCACTTGCCTACGGGTGTGATCACTGCCTTGTGCTCACTGCTCAGTAAATTTCCACTTGCCTAGGGGTGTGGTCAGTGCCTTGCTCTCACTGCTCAGTAAATTTCCACTTGCCTAGGGGTGTAGTCAGTGCCTTGTGCTCACTGCTCAGTAAATTTCCACTTGCCTAGGGGTGTGGTCAGTGCCCTGCTCTCACTGCTCAGTAAATTTCCACATACCTAGGGATGTGGTCAGTGCCTTGCTCTCCCTGCTCAGTAAATTTCCACTTGCCTAGGGGTGTGGTCAGTGCCTTGCTCTCCCACCATGACCAGCTCTCCTATGATTTCCAGATGAGGAGTGGGGTCAATTGGACAGAGCCCTCAAACATTTATGTGTCCCCAAGCAGAAGCCAAGACCAGGGGTGTCTACCTGGACTTTGGTAGGAGACCCCTGCTGTCACAGGACCAAAACAGTTACCTACAGGTGCTCCAGCCCAGTCTCACAGAGTCCGTCAATTGGGGTGTGCACTCCTAGCACCAGATGGTCCCACAGCCTGGAAAGCAAGGAGACAGCCAGCTCCTCCCAGAAATAGCCAACAATCAAGCTTTTGGGCCACCCCATAATGATGCCGCAATGTCAGCAGGAAGCAATCATAGATGAATAAATACATCACCCCTTATTCTTTTATTATCATGAGAAGGCTGGAATGTTTGGTTTCAGACCCCTGGACCAGTTGCTTAGTTGCATATTTTACATACCAAAGCAGACCTGGCCTCCAGGTTCTCCCAGCATCCCTCAGTCCTTACCTGGCATACCCTGACCCCAATCCTGAGCTTTCCACCTAGGGACTGGGCTGCCATTCCCCCAGAGCCTCTTCCCTATATAATCCAGAGGGTTTTGGTCTTCCTTGCTCTCTTTCCTTCTCTCTCTGCACATGGGCACTTTCTCTTCCCCTTCGCCTTTCTCCCCATACCTATGGTAACTTCCCTCACCTTCTTCCCTGGGTCAGTGAACTCAACTGAGAGCAATTTTCCAACAAATCTGCCTTTAATATAATCTAATCTGGCTTGAATGGGCTCATTTCACTGGTGGAAAAATAACTTATCATCAAGGAGTATTTCTAACTCTTAAAAGGGCAAAGGGGAGGGTATAGTTCACGGCTCACCAGTTTCTATGGTTAATTGAGTTAAGGTCTCCTTTAAGATTGGACTCAATCTTTCTACCTGTCCTGAACTCTGAGGATGATGTACATGGTGTAATTTCCAATTGACTCCCAAGGCTCTAGGTATACCTTGTACAGCCTAAGATATAAATGCTGGCACATCGTCAAATCCTATGGAACACCATACCTGGGAGGAGTTCTTCGAAGAGTTTCTTTGCCACTATATGTAAAGTTTTCTTTTTTCTTTTTTTTTAATCAGGAACACTTCAGTCCATCATGAGAAGATATCTACAAAAACTAGCAAATATCTATCCATATTGACTTGGTTGGATCTCAGTGAAGTCCAATTCCCAATATACCCCTGAGACAGTTTCCCTTTCTCTTTTACCCTTGATACAGGAACTCCCAATAGGGTTGGTACCCATGAGTCGAGACATCTGGAGACTGTATCTTGCAGAATCTGGTCCAGACCAGGGATATAGTAGTCCCTGTTGAGTAAACTGGTCAATTTAGTCATACCTAGATGAGTCCAACTATGTAATTGTGCCAACATCCTTTCAGGATCTAGGGAAGGATTCATCTCCCATCAGTAGTGAAGTGCCATCCTTCCTTGGCAGAGGTGTTAGAGAGCCTTTGAATGGTACCCTCAGACCCTTTGGTGACTTCACATAAAGGTCTAGCTAATTCAGCAAATCCAGTAATCCAGAGCCTCCCTTATAGTATCCTGCTGACCCCCAAAATTCCCTGAATCAACTTTTCATTGATAGGATGGGAATTCCTAACATTGTTTATGGGACTTGGATAAGGACTTCCTATCTTCCTGGAGGTCAAATCCCAGGAACATGGCCTTCTTGGTGCAGAGTTAGGCCTTCTCATCAGACAACCTGTGTGCTGGCTGATTTTGTGTGTCAACTTGACACAAGCTGGAGTTATCACAGATAAAGGATCTTCAGTTAAGGAAATGCCTCCAGGAGGCGTTTTCTCAATTATTGATCAAGTAGGGAGGGCCCATTGTAGGTGGTGTTATCCCTGGGCTGGTAGTCTTGGGTTCTATAAGAAAGAAAGCTGAACAAAGCAGGAGAATCAGGCCAGTAAGTAACATCCCTCCAAGGCCTCTGCACCAGCTCCTGCTTTCTGACATGCTTGAGTTCCAGTCCTGATTTCCTTTGGTGATGATAAGCAATGTGGAAATGTAAGCTGAATAAACCCTTTCCACCCCATCTTGCTTCTTGGTCATGATGTTTTTGTAGGAATAGAAACCCTGACTAAGGCAAGTTGGTACCAGGAGTGGGGTATTCCTGTGACAAGCTGACCATGTTTTGAGGAGGACTGTGGAAGGACTTTGGAACCTTTTGCTAGAAGAGTCATTGGGATGTGAAGAGCTCTGTGGGATGTTGCTTAGGACCTTGGAAGATAATGTGAGAACAGTGCAGAAAATGGAGATCTGACTTGTGAGATTTCAGAGGGAAAATTAGACACTATTATCAGGGCTGTTGCTGTTTTGATTGCCAAGTTTCTGTGGTTTTGGTTTGCTGGGGATGAAGAACTCGCTGTGGTTAACAAGATGCCAGAGCTACTAAAGCAAAACCGTTGCATTACTGATACTATTGATTCTGGTTAGCTGGAACCAAGAAATTAGTGGTGATTAGGAAGATATCACCAACATTACTTAGGTGGAATCTTCTGGGAAGTGTTTTCCAAGAGCACAAACCTCAGAGTTTTTGTGAGGCTGTGTTCCAGAGAGACCCAAGTTTGTACCTCGTGCTGCAGCTTGACTTGGTAACATGTAAGAGTCACCCAGGTGGTACAGGTTTTGAAGGCATGAAAGGGTCATGGAGAGCAGCTGAGGCTCAGCACTGTGAGAGGCTGTGGAAGTTCATTGGTGAAGGTGCAGCCTCAGTCTCAGTTGATGGCCCAGGACTGAAGGGGTCATGCAAAGAAATTGAGGCTTGGCACAATGAATAGAGCCTATGAGAGGCTGTTGGTGAAGCCTAGTTGCAGCAGAAGACACCAGTGTTTTGGAGAAGCCAATACCATGAGGCGACCACCAGTAGAGTACAGGCAGCAGTAGAGTGCAGGCAGCTGAACAGTTGGAGTTTGATTTTGCTTTTGATTGTGACTGTGCCCTGCTATTTTTCCCTCTTGAAGGAAGAAGGTATTTTAGTGGAGCCCACAGTTAAGAGACTTCTAATTGTAAAAAGAGTTTGGATTTTAAAAGAAATTGTACATTTTAAAAGGATTGAAATTTTAATATGTAAGAATTTTCAAAGACTGGAACTTTTAAAGTTATTTAGATCTTGGGGATATATAAAAAAGTAAGGATTGAGGCTTAATAGTGATGTGTTTTTGTGTCAAGTTGTGAAAGACTGTCTTCCAAGAAACTAACTTCCTTGTTTTCTTCTGTAAAATAAGTCTGATGCTTTGAGAAATTACATTCAGATCCAACACCCTCTTGTGTTCGTGTTTGTTTGTTACTCGCCAACTCCTTGCCCACCTGAGTACGGGGACCCCACCTTCTTCCCCAGGTGGAAAGACTCCGACTGGGTTCATCTGGTGTCACAGGCCTGAACCCACCTGGACACACTCACTTTCTGTTACCACAGTCTCATGCCACTGCTGCCAGCACTCTTACTCCCTTACATTCTGGTCCTCCACACCAGCTCGTAGCCAAGTAATTCTCTGCTAATACAAAATACATTTTTCTCTATGCTCTATTTACTGTATATATTCTCAAACAAGTAATTTAACAAAAACAAGTTGTCTAACTCAGATATGACCAATTGATATAGCTCTCAATCTTGTCAGAAGTTGCCAATTATTAATATCCTTAAGTTTATGACAGACAGAATCTCCCAAAGCCTAACAGCTTACCCAACAAGGTCTCAGAAGATATAGACACAGTTACAAGAGACTGTTTGGATTGTGGTATGATAACCATTGAGAAACACTGTGGACAAGACTGGATATCCTAAGAGTCAACTGACTCATATTGCCTAAGTCAAGGTGAGTTATTTCTCATTTCACATGTTATCTATTTCACAGAGAAAAGGCTCTTTGTCTTCTGGGCTTGAAAGCCAGACTGAATCTACCCAAGTTGCCATGGAGACCCCTGGGAACTGTTTAGGTAGTGGATTATAGACGAACTCTGTCATTTTTAATTAATACATGACTTCTAGATTATAATTTATTCATCCCCAGATTTCTGACTACATTGACAGCTAAGGTAACGGTAGCTTGACAGCTAGAAAACAGACCTAGCTCCTTACCCTAAGGTAATCTACTACTATATTTATTCATTAATAAATTCATTAACTATCTAAGATGCCAGATTTCTTACAGACTTCATGATAAACGATATATAAGTTCAGATACAGGCTTTCACAGATGTAATCTGTTACTTCCTTACCTAAACTTTGTTTCCTTTGACAAAATGTCTCATATTTTCTCTCCTTGCTATGCCACTGCCCTAACATTAAATATCTCCACTATACAATCCAATTGAATAGTCACAAATTCAAATTTTAAGTTTTCTTTGGTTGTCTTTTAACTAAATTTATAGTGATGCATATTCAGTCTCCTAGACAAGAGGAAAAGACCCTTGATCCTTCTGCTCCAAAAATGGCTCTTCTTAAGGACTCTTCATGTTGTTAGCTCATGTTGTTATCTCTTTTGTAAACTTATAAGCTACAGGAAACCCACACAGTTCTATCTCTCATGGACCAAACAGACTCCATCCAGATAAGTACATCTGCTACTCAATAGCCTAAAGTTCCCACTTACTACCTATTCCAGAGGGTGGGATTCCTCTGGGTTTCAATGTACATCTAAGAAAAAAAAACCTCTTTCTCCCAAACATACTTAATCTTTTTCTCTACCTATAGTGTGTGTGTGTGTGTGTGTGTGTGTGTGTGTGTGTGTGTGTGTGTATGTGCTTCAGTATCTTGTCAAGTCCAGGTGCTTACTACATCTAGGAGAGCTCTAGAGAAGCAACCTCCAGATGCTCCAGTCTCCTCTCACAGACACAGATGCTTCTACTGGACTTGTTTCTTCTGATCTATCCACAGACGGTCCACAGACCCTGGACAGCAAGGAAAAAGTCAATTCTCCTAAGACTGAACCAACATTCCCATACCCACTTTCCTAGGTTTCCTAGAGATACATGGCCCCAAAATCAGCAAGAAGTAGATAAAGATCACAACAACCCTATTCCTGCTCCACCATCACCTCTTTCTAATTTTTTCTTTTTAATTAAATCAAAATGGGGGAATGTTAGCATTTTGTCTAAGCTCTACCCCACAGTTACTTAGCAATGGCCAGGTATGCCTGACTCATTATAAAAGGGGCTGCTTGCCCCCTCCACTCTCTCTTGCTCTTTCCCTCTTGCTCCTGCTCTGTTCTCTTGCCCCTTCCTTGCTCTCTCCCCATTCCTCTTCCTATCTCTCTCCACATACTCATTGCCAGCCCCCCTCCCCCTTTCTCTATCTCTACTACCCTCTCATCTCCCATCCCCATGCCCCGAATAAACTCTATACTATACTGTCATGTAGCTGGTCTTTCAGGAGAAAGAGATGCCTCATCATGGGCGTGCCGAGGTACCCCTTCCCCAACACCTGACTACACATCCACCAAAACATATTCCTCCTCTATTTATCTTTTTATAAACACAACAATCTTCTATAAATATTAGTTTCCAGCATTTCTGGAGGCATCTGTCCTTAGGCAGTGAGGGGCTTACAGATTAGAGGCATTTTTGTTTCACACACCTCTTAGGCACAGTAATAAAAACTTAAAGCATAACTCTGGTTCTCGCATAATCTGAATAAAAAGCAGCTTATCTGGGACGGCTGAGGACTAACCAACTATTTGTCTCCAGACACTGTATGCACCTATGTGGCTTTCTGGAAATTACCATAAACCTAGCTGATGTCAAGCCCAGTAAACTTGATGACTCATGACTTCCTGGTAGCTCCTCCACCCAGCACCCGTGATTGCTGACTGAACCAGCCTGCTCATTCACTGAGCTTCTGATAAACCATTTCCTTTTCTCTTTCCTTTCTTCCTTCCTTCCTTTCTTCCTTCCTTCCTTCCTTTCTTTCTTTCTTTCTTTCTTTCTTTCTTTCTTTCTTTCTTTCTTTCTTTCTTTCTTTCTTTCTTTCTTTCTTTCTTTCTTCCTCTCTTTTCTGAGACAGGGTTTTTCTATATAGTCCTGGCTGTCCTGGAACTCACTTTGTAGACCAGGCTGGCCTCGAACTCAGAAATCCGCCTGCCTCTGCCTCCCAAGTGCTGGGATTAAAGGCGTGAGCCACCACTGCCCGGCTCTTTCTTTCTTTTTTTTGACAGGTTCTCTCAAGATAGTCCTGGCTGTCTTGGAGCTCACTACCTAGACTGAACTGGCTTTGAATTCATGAATATTCTCCTGCCTCTGAGTGTTGGGATTAAAGGCATGGACTACTACATCCAACTCCCTTTCTGTTCTCTCTCTCTCTCCCCCTCCCTGCCTCCCTCTACACACACACACACACACACACACACACACTGGCTCTGATGAAGTACCACAGGTGTGACACCCTCACAGGTATGACTGAGGATGTGGCAAGGCTGGGCCTGATGTTTGGATATGCAGAACTCTAGGGCAGCTCTAGGCCTGTGTGTGTCAGAAGGGGTCATCTCTGCTGCCTGAAGTATTGGTTGCTGGGGGGTCTATGATGCCTATATTGATTGACTGGCGGAGGTCTCTGCTACCTGCAGTATTGATTTGTGAGTGTTGAATAGCAAACTCAGGACCTGAGGTCCCTCTCCCCACATGGCCCAGCTCAGTCTGGTCCACTCTGGACTCTCTCAGCTGTCTCTGTGCTCTCCCACATACCGACCATAGACTTTCTCTTCCACCATACCTAGGAGTTCTTTTCCTTTCCTTTCCATTTCTTTTTTTTTTTTTCCATTCACTCCATAAGAATAACTACTGAAGCATCTCTCTAGCACTAACAGTAAGCATTTTAACCACTGAGTTCCTCCACCTTGTTTTGTTGAGATATGATCTCTGGAGCATGCTGAGTAGGCTAGGTTTCTTGATTTTTGTTTCATTTTTGTTGTTTGTGTTTGATCAGGGTTTCACATAGCCCAGGCTGGTCTGGACCTCAGCTGAGGATGACCTTGAGGTTTTGAGCCTCCTACAGACGTTTCCTTTGTGCTAGGATTACAGGTGTGTACTATCAGTGACTGGGTAGCCATGGTAGGGATGGAACGCAGGGGATGCATGCCAGGTATCATTCTACCAACTGAGGCACATCCCTAGCCACCAGCTCCCAAAGACATATCATATAAACTTTTGCAATCAAGCCAAGTCCACCCATCCATCCACCTTCAGAATTTTCCAATCTTACTGAAATAAAACTGTAACCCCATGAGCTACTTACTCACTGTCCATCCCTCTCCAGTCTAGGTGTTTCATTCTGCTTTCTGCCTCAGTAGGCCTGAGACTCTAGGGTCCTCAGAAATAGATGCATAAGCTCTTTGTCCTTTTGAGACCAGCCAGCTCCTTGTGGCCTAGGGCTCTGGAGGGACGCCTAACGTATATGAGGCTCTCCTTCCTCTTTATGGCTGACCCACAGTCCCGGTCTAGTTCGTTGGTCAATGCATGCACGCATCGCTTAGGCTGCCTCAGCTTTCAGACTTCTTGACGCTGAAGTGCCTTTTGCTGCTGCTTAGTGCCAGTGGAGCCCTGCGAGATTTTGAAGAACTTCTCTGTAAACTTTCAAAACACTAACAGCTCAATTGAGCAAGGAAGTCAGTCTTTGTTTGGACCGGAAGCAGGGGGTGATTTTTTTTTTTTTGCCTCGCTGGCAAGGCAGCATCTGGGCTGCAGCAGGCTAGTCCTCACAACTCAAGCATCTCTCTCGGCTCTGCCTTGTCCTGCCTTTTTTTTTTTTTTTTTATCATGACCAGGCTGCGACTTCTGCTACTGCTGGGGCTGCTTCTGAGGGTGAGTAGAGGCACAAGTGTGTGGGAACCATAGCGGAGCCCCAGCAGGCTATCATGGTCAGAGCAGTACACAGGATCTTGTTCAGTGATAACGCTGAGTCTCCTTTCTCAGCTCCTTGCCTGTATGGTGGAGGTGGAGGATGGGGTGAGGGGATTTAACAGAGAAGGAGTTGGTTTTATATCTTTATCTTTTCTTGTTACAAAGCAGTGGGACACCCCCTTCCCCCGTTTAACTTTTCTCTTCTCTTCTCTTCTCTTCTCTTCTCTTCTCTTCTCTTCTCTTCTCTTCTCTTCTCTTCTCTTCTCTTCTCTTCTCTTCTTTCTTTCTTTCTTTCTTTCTTTCTTTCTTTCTTTCTTTCTTTCTTTCTTTCTTTCTTTCCTCCTCCTCCTCCTCCTCCTCCTCCTCCTCCTCCTCCTCCTCCTCCTTCTTCTTCTTCTTCTTCTTCTTCTTCTTCTTCTTCTTCTTCTTCTTCTTCTTCTTCTTCTTCTTCTTCTTTTCTCTCTCTCTCTCTCTCTCTCTCTCTCTCTCTCTCTCTCTCTTTCTTCTTTGTTTTTTTTCTTTTTTTGAGACTAGTAATTCTGGCTGTCCTAGAACTCACTGTGTAGACTAGCCTGTCCTCAAACTCAAATTCACAAATACCTATCCACATCTGCCTCCTGAGTACTGAGATGAAATGCATGATCCAACATGCCTTGCTAACTTTTCTACAAAAATGGTTTCATCATTTTCTGAAAGTCTCTTGTCCCATCTTACCTTATAAACATTTGTTTTTTATTTTAATTATATGTATGGTGTGTGTGTGTGTGTGTGTGTGTGTAAGAGAGAGAGAGAGAGAGAGAGAGAGAGAGAGAGAGAGAGAGAGAGAGAGACTGTATACCTATGTAGAGTGCCTGTGGAAGCTAGTGGGTATCAGACTCCCTAGAGCTAGAGTTACTGATTATTGTAAGCTACCATGTGGGTGCTGTCCTTTGCAAGAACAAGTGCTCTTAACTACGGAGTCATACTTCCAGCCACTAGTTTTTATTTTTAATAATTTTTTGTTATTTTACTTATTTATTGGGGGGTCAAGAGTTGGTTCTCTCCTTCAACCACGCGGCTCCCAGGAATCAACGTTAGGTTGTCAGGCTGGCTAGCAAGCACCTTTCCCTCTAAAGCATCTTGCCAGTCCATTCCTCTCCCCTCTTTTGAGACAGATATTATATAGCCCAGGCTGGGCTTCCAGCCTGGTCTTCATAACTCAGCTTCGTGACAACTGGCATCCCAGGCCTGAGCCGCCAAGCCTTGACTACAAAAAGTTGGCATTTTTCAAGTGTGAGTTTTTTTCCCTTCAAAATTGTGCTGTCAGCCTGGTGTGGGATGCATAGGCCTGTAATCCCAGTACTCGGGAGGCTCAGTAGTTCAAAGTTGTCCTCAGCTACATAGGGAGCCCAGACTATAGAACACTGCTGTTGTTTTGTACTGCTACCGTAGCTGGTTTGTGATAGAAGCTGACCGCTGACCGAAGCAGTCTGACTCTCACTTAACCTCACACCAAACAAGAATGAAAGTAGTTAGCCCCCAACAGTAACACCTTCCTCCCACTGTCTGTTGAGATTCTCTCTTCTAGAAAATAGTGCCTTCCAAGTGGCTGGCCTTCAGTCAGTGGGCCTCAGCTACCTCTGGGTTTTTGTGAACCTCCAAAGGTGTCAAGCGTCCACAGGCTAAGAAATGTGCTCAGCTCTCTCCCTAAGGGACTTGCATGGATGAGCATGTGATTCTGGGCACTTTCTCAGTGTTATGAAGTTCCTGACCTCTGGGAAAAGAGCACAGAGTCAATCCAGCTATAATTAAAATATTTATTGATTAATGTTAACAGGAAAACAATCTCTAACCAAACTTGAGATTTCCATGCAAACTAAGTGGTAAAGAAAGGGTATATATAGCTGGGCGTGGTGGTGCATGCCTTTAATCCCAGCACTCTGGAGGTAGAGGCAGATGGATTTCTGAGTTCGAGGCCAGCCTGGTCTACAAAGTGAGTTCCAGGACAGTCAGGGCTATACAGAGAAACCCTGTCTCGAAAAAC
The DNA here is from genome assembly GCF_978045245.1 of Mus caroli. Classification (NCBI taxonomy): domain Eukaryota; kingdom Metazoa; phylum Chordata; class Mammalia; order Rodentia; family Muridae; genus Mus; species Mus caroli. Next base: position 1,700,065 of record NW_028227263.1, read on the forward strand.
AAAAACAAAAATAAAAAAACAAAAAAAGAAAGGGTATATATACACACACACATATGTATGTATAGGTATATATATGTGTGTGTATATATATATATACATATATATATATATATATATAATTTTATGTTCATTTAAAACATTTTTTGACTACATGCATGTCTGAATGAGGGTATCAACAGCCCCTGAAACTGGAGTTCCAGACAGGTGTAGCTGTCATGTTGGCACTGGGAACTGAACCCAGGTCCTCTGGAAGAGCAGCCAGTGGTCTTAACTGCTGATCCATCTCTCCAGCCCCAGAAAGAAGGACTTTTAAAGGCAAAACTGCAAGAAGACCTTGAGTATCTGCACGTGCAAGCCAAGAGATGTTTTGATCTGCTAAGATTAGGTCGTCAAGGTGTCCGGAACGTCTGCATGAGCAGATTACAGAGGCCAAGAGGGAGTTAATAGGAACTATGCCAAGTAGAGATGGTCACTGTACGTGTTTGGGTGGGTGGTCACTGAGTCATGTTTGTTAGGACATGATCAAAGAAGAGAGCTATGTGAAGATTCTGAGTACTTGTGAGAAAACTCCAAAAAACAAGACAAGAGTCTTGTGACCCCAGTTTCTTCAAAAACAGGAAACTGGTTTTGGAATGTATTTTCATGAAAATACCCTTCCAGGTATAGCAGATAGGAGTGAGTTCACTTCAGACTATTCATTACAATGACTATTGTTACTTATTCATATGCCTCTGTGGATAAATAAGTTTTTGCCACATGCATCTTGCCCTTGTGATTGTACACTTTATTCATGTGACTTTTCTTACTCCTCAGAGTATAAATTCATGCAGACGTTCCGGACACCTTGACGACCTAATCTTAGCAGATCAAAACTCTAGAGCACAGGGTCACTAGGAACTTATTTTCCAGGGACAAATTCAGAGACAAATAACTAGTTTGTACGAAGATGGATGCCTAGTATAAAATAGAATTGGGTTTTTGTTGTTGTTGTTGTTTCTTTTTTTTTTCTTTTCCTTTATCACATGAGAATTTGAAAAGCAGTGTTGTCATTTCCTCTCCCGTGGCTTCCTTTTCCTCAGAACAGAAGCTTTGGTGAGTCACTGTGGCTAATTCTAGTGTTTATAAAATCAGGGAAAACTTGTTCTTTTTCAAGTTTTGATTTTCCCTGGTCAGGCTGCCCAGTGAGCCACCCCTGTTGGATTTACAAGGAAGTGCTGGCGTGTTCAGCTTTCTACCTGGCTTCTGAGGATCTAAACTCGGGTTCAGGTGCTTGTGAGACACATGTTTTACTAACTGAGCCATCTCCTCGTTTATTATTAATTAATTAACTTACTTATTTGGTGCTTTAGACTGGATGTGATGGCACAGACTGTAACTGCAGCATTTGGGGCAGTAGAGGCTGGAAGATCATTATTTCAAGGTCATCCTCCGCCATACATTGAGAGCCCATCCATGACAACATGCCTGAGATGATGGTTCAGTGGATAAGTCTCTTGCTATGCAAGCTTTAGGACTGAAGTTCCAATCTCTATAACTTATATAAAGGCAGTTGGGTATGGTAGCCTATCTGTAACCCCACCCCTCAGAAAGTCCAAAGTGTCAGGATTTCCTTCAGGCAAGCCCTAGATTCAGAGAGAGACTGAGTCACAATAAATAGAATGGAAAGAAATCAAGGGTGGAAGACACCCAAAAATCAAACTCTGGCCTCTACATACACATGCATACAAATGCACAGGATCCACACATGTGCTCACACCTACACATGTACCATAAACATATACACATGAAATAAATAAATAAGAATATTTTTGAATGAAAATGAGGACATGACCACTCCTGGGTACAGTTGAGGAGAAGGTTTTTATTATAGATGTGAGGAGCCAGGACTTTGTCACAGGTCCTTGTGATGCTGTGAGAGCCTGGTGGCCAGCAGAACGCTTTAATATGTTAAATAGGCACCACAGCCATTTGTCCTGTTTTTTTTTTTTGTTTGTTTTGTTTTGTTTTGTTTTGTTTTGTTTTTTGGAACCTGACAAACATTAGGGCTGAGGATGTAGCTTCCTTTGGTGGACCTTGAGCTTAGAATCCTCCTGCCTATCTATCTCCAAGAGCTGGAAACACAGGGGTGTGCTACGACATCAGTGCTGTATGGGGCTGAGAACGGAAACCAGGGCCTCATACATGCTGGACAAGCACTCTGACTCAACCACATCTTCAGTCCCTTGATTTCATTATTTTATTTTAAAAAATATGCCCATGCTAGAAGCCATACCCAAGGCTTTGTCCATGGTAGGCAGGCAGTCTAATGCTCTGCTACATGACCAATCCCCTTTTTCAATTTCAGAAGGCAGCAGTGCCCTTTTTAAAATAAAATTAAAGCCTGGGGTGGATGTACACACCTGTAGTGAAGCTATAGAAGACCAAGGTAAAAGAATGGCTTAGCCTGGTGTGGTGTTTTGAATAAGAATGACCCCTAGAGTCTCATACATTTGAATGTTTGGTCATTGGGGTGTGGTGTTACCTGAGAGGGATTAGGAGGTGTGGCCTTGTTGGAGAAAGTGTGTCACTGAGGGGAGGGCTTTGAAGTTTCCAAGGCTCAAGCCAGGCCCAGTAGTTCTCTCTTCCTGCTGCCTGCATCTGGATGTAGAACTCTCAGCTACTTCTCTAGTGCCATGTCTGCCATACTCTGAGACTATAAACCAGTCCCAATCAAATGCTTTCTTTTATAATGAGTTGATCATGGTGTTTCTTCACAGCAATAGAGCACCGACTAAGACATCTGTGCAACTTACCAAGAACCTGTCTCCAAACCAAAACCAACTAGATGGGTGGTGGTAGCACCATGCCTTAATCACAGCATTTGGGAGACAGTGGGAGATGGATCTTTGTGAGTTTAAGGCCAGTCTGGTTTACAGATGGAGTTCTGGAATAGCTATGGTTACATAGAGAAATTCTGTCTCGAAACCCCTTCACTTCCGCCACAAAACTAAATATGGGCCTGGTGCCCAGTCTTGTAATCCTACCTATGCAGAACAAGGCAAGAGGATTGCAAGTTCAAGCCTTCCCTGAGTTATAGAATGAGTTCAAGGCCTGCCTGAATATTTAATGAGACTCTGTCTTAAAATAAAAACTACACAAAAGACCAGGCATGAAGCTCAGTGGCAGAATGTTTGTCTAGCATATATGAAGTCCTGGATCTAATTCCTGGGGGTCTGGGGTGTTGTGTCTGGCCAGCAGATCACAGCCTGGGTTTTAGCCTGGAAAGGCATTTTGGAAACTTGGAAGAGAAGAGGGGCTAGGCGGCGAGAGAAAGAAATGTAGCTAAGACAACATTCTGATCAAAGCTCAATTTTACTATTTTTAGACACTCAGTTATAAAGGAAGGGGGAGGGAACCCGATTTTCCGCCAAACAATCTCGGGGTCTAGTAGCAGGACGAACACGTGTGTGCCTCCAAGCAACAAAGCGACAGGGTCTAGCAGTAGGCGTGGCAGGACGAATGAGCAGGAAACTCCACCCTTGAGCAAGCAGGTTCAAGCAGGTGGGGGAAGGGAAACCACATCTCCTCCCATTTGTTAACAAAAAAAGAAAAAAAAGGCTGGCCTGAGGCAGAAAAATTATCTATGTTTAATAGTTTTGCCTGAGTTCTTAGGGCTAAAGAAAAAACCTGTTTCCGTGGGATTCCCTAACTTTTCTAATGGTAAACTGTATCTGGCTAAGACTGTCCTTATTATCCTAGTAAACCACTAACAGAATGCTGAGCTGTAGGCTCTGACTTTATAATGCTAATTAGTGCTGAATAGGTAACTTCTTGGTTGCATTTTAAGTAGGGCATTGGAACCCTGGCTAAAGAATAACACTGAGTTGATATTCCTCTGCAATTTTGGATGACAGGCGGGAAACAGGGAGAAGGGGTAAGACCGGCTCCTTAGTACAAGGCCAATTGGCTTTTTTATTTGGGTGTGAGGCAGTGAAAGACTTGCCCTTTCGACAGTACGGTCTCCAACCTCTCTCCCCCCTATTAATTAAGTTTAATAAGGCAACGCTTAACTGAGGTGATCAAATGATTTTTTCATCCGTAGATGAGTGGGCCTTTAACCTTGGCTTGGGTGGACATTGACCTGATTCCTCTCGTGGGTTTTGTCACGACCCACATCTGTGGCTCTTGGTATCTTTTGGGGAGGGGAGGCAGAGCCTTAGGTATTTTTGGTTTTTAGCTAGAATCAGATACTAACCTCTTTTAAATCAGGTGTATCGCACAGGGAACTCAGAAACGGTCAAGCTGGACCTTTTTCCGCAGTAATTTTCTGCGCCAAGCGGTAGCCATACTGTATTTGTATGATTACGAATCAGTATGTGCAGGTCTGAGTCTTGCGCGGTCTCTAGTGGAGACTTGTCAACCTCAGATTTAGCAAGGCCTAGACAAGAATTATGTCATTAGTAACACCACGAATTGTGGCTAAAATAGGAGCTGGAAGTCTTTTTTCTTCATCCCTGTTATTTTCCTAGCCTGAGGAACTAAGGACACCTTGCAGTAACAGCAAGGGTGAAAAGCCAGAGGCCAGCTAAGGGACTAAGCCCGTCTATCAAAATAAGAACTAATTTCTGTAAATATATGAAATTTTTACTTTTCTAGCTCTCTTGGTAAATCTAAGTTCTATCTCAGACTGAAAGCCACGTGCTGGAATGTCCTTGGAAGGAAGATAATAGTATCTACCTGTGTGCTCTTGGGGGAGGGGAAGGTACGCCTGTAGGTCCGGCTGGAGAATATAGATTGACCTGCTTGAAAAGAGAAAGAGATCTAGACAATGAGAAAGTAGCAATGTAAATTTTTTTTTGGAGAAGTCTAGGTACTTTATTTAGTTGCAAATTGTAAGGCTAAGGCTAGTCTCTGGCCTCTTGTGGGAGAGCTGGCTCAGAGAGTAGTAGGAAAACAGCTTTTTTGGGAGCTTTAGTTTTTAGCTGAATTTTGAGCAAAAGAGGAATTTTAGTCTTTAAGGTGATACTTATAAGAAGATTTGGAATGTGCATTCATCTGACTAATTAATCTCTCTGGCAGCCACCGTGCTCTATCTTTATCTCTTGAAAAAACACAAACTGAGCTCCTTTTCTAGATTAGAACTGGATTTGGACCCTTTTATTAGTTAGTCAGGGGGTCTTTTTAATTTTATCAATGGATAAGAATTAGAAGTAATTGGATGTCAATGGTGATTTGCTGTAGACTGATCTTTAATATTAGTTTGTAAATTAACAAGGCAGAAGCATAGTCTCTGGGCTGGTTTTAGAATAGGAAAAAGGGCCAGAGACTCTTTGGAAGTGGGGGATGTGCTCTGAAATTAACTTTGTTAGGTAATTTAGAATATAGGAATCTTTAATATTTGGACTGAATATTAGACCAGTCTAAGATTGAGTTAGAATGGCTGGTCACACTGAAGAAAAGTGAAAAATTATTATGACTCTATTAAATGACTAATTTTACTAAGTCTGAATATACAGTCTCTGATGTACTATTGTCATAAAGTTAAAAGGCTAGAAGCTAGTCGAAACTGGGAAAATGACAAGCAAGGATGGATCTAAAACATGAATTTAATCTTTTAGTCCTTTTAATCAATCAGGACACTGAGTTAACTTACCTGTCAGCTCGGCACACGAATTACTAATATGTTTCTGTAGCGTTCTGTGGAGAGAACCTGTTTTTTCCTTTCCTAATAAGGTAGCTGTTTTAGGATCAATCTATAAGCCAATAAGTAGATCCTTTTAAGATACTAAAAAGCATTTATTAAATTTGACATTTTAATTTCAAATTTTGAAAATAAAGGTATGTTTTAAATACTGTGTATGGAAATGCACTAAATAGTATATATGGGGATACAATTTCTTTCTTTTGTCTTTTAAGATGTTAAAGTTTAAAATTTTATAATATCTAACCTTTTGAATTAATAACTGGTTGGACAAAACATTTTACATACTTGGCTGTAAAGGGGCAGTGACTAACTGCACTTTTAATCATTTTTCTTAAGGAACGGTTGTAACTATAAAGCTTGAAAAGTTATTAAGAGTCACAAGCGTATTATTTATTTATTTATTTATTAACTAGAAATATGTATAAGCAATTGTAAATTTGAGAATTAATAGTATCTGAGGAACGAACAATTTTAAGCAATTATGAGCTCAGAGATATAGCATTGACTATTAATATACAAATTAAGGTTTGATTGTTCAGCATTTTAAAACACCATCTACAGCACACAACTAGATTATTTGTGCTGGAATAGGGGCAACTGTGTGTCTTAAGACTCTGCCCCACATGCCGGGCGTGGTGGCGCACGCCTTTAATCCCAGCACTCGGGAGGCAGAGGCAGGCGGATTTCTGAGTTCGAGGCCAGCCTGGTCTACAAAGTGAGTTCCAGGACAGCCCGGGCTATACAGAGAAACCCTGTCTCGAAAAACCAAAAAAAAAAAAAAAACAAACAAACAAAGACTCTGCCCCACAGCAGCTAATTGGGCCCACATGGGCCAACGATCGGCTGGGAGGATGAGAAAAATGACTTTACAATAATGTTTTTTCTGGCCAAAGAATTGTTTTGGGCACAACTAATTTCTAATTATCAATTAACAACAATTATAAAAGCTTTCTTTACTTTTTGTAAAACCTTTTGTAGTAAACTAAAACACTAAGTAATACAAGGATACTGTCTCTGAATTTTTTGGGTGAGAGCAAGGATTTAAGGTAAACTTTCCTTGAGAAGCATTAGTTAATAAAATATTTTCTACTTAGGAAACAATATATACTGAAAGATTAAAACGTTTGGCTTCTTGTATAGAAGCAGAAACAATAAAATTTTTTCTTATATAATGTAAAGCTATATTAGCCATACCTAGAGGCAAAATTTTCTAGTGATTACCAGTTTACTAGAAGTAAAAATCTTTGAATTTAAGCATTATTTTAAACATCTGAATAGATCTGTAACACTGTTAAAAAGAAATTTTTTTGAACACAGGGAAAAACTTTTTCAGGCATTGTTTCTAAAACGAAAGAAAGGACACAAGCCGCTCTGGGGCTGTCCAGAGCCCTGTATTGACTCAAAGGTAAAATACTTTTTAATCTGAGCATCAATCTTAAATTTGCAATCAAACTGTAAGTTGTAGTTAATGGAACAATGGCAGTTTTAACCATAATTTTTAAGTTTCTTATGCAAGGTTAGGATAATACCTACAACCTTGGAAAAGCAAAACCTAAGTTTAAAACAATTTATTATTTTTAAAATCAATATTAGAAGCATTACTATCATATTACGAAGTTTGGATGTCAATTAATACCTATGAATACCTATTAAAGCAAGCTTTAACGCTTTAATAAAGAGGCATTGCTTTAAATCTTATCTTAAATTTTACTATTTAGAATAGGAACCACATTAATCATTATCTAAACTAGAAATATCTTTAGAGACCCAGCCTCTAGGGCTGCCTTAGGCTACGTGTCGGAAGGACTCTAAACTTGAGTTATCAAATTTAACATTAACCATCTGTAGTAATGTAACAATTATTAATCTTAACCAACAACTTATGAGCTGAATGTGAAAACATGCAGAGCACATTATCAATAAAAAAGAACCAAATGAAGCAGTTAATTTTAGACTAATCAGAGAATATTAATTTTTGTAGCTACAATCATAGAATAAAAAAGCACTTTACCATTGTCAAACACATTAATCATGAACCATTTATCTGACTTTTTACTCTGAAACTAAGAGGCTGTGCACTCGCTGCTTTTTCTTTTTTTTTTAATTTTTAATATTTTTATTACATATTTTCCTCAGTTACATTTCCAATGCTATCCCAAAAGTCCCCCATAGCGCCCCCCACTTCCCTACCCACCCATTCCCATTCTTTTGGCCCTGGCATTCCCCTATATTGGGGCATATAAAGTTTGCAAGTCCAATGGGCCTCTCTTTCCAGTGATGGCCGACTAGGCCATCTTTCGATACATATGCAGCTAGAGACAAGAGTTCCGGGGTTCTGGTTAGTACATCATGTTGTTCCAACAATAGGGTTGCAGATCCCTTTAGCTCCTTGGGTACTTTCTCTAGCTTCTCCATTGGGAGCCCTGTGATACATCCAATAGCTGACTGTGAACATCCACTCCTGTGTTTGCTAGGCCCCGGCATCGTCTCACAAGAGACAGCTATATTTGGGTCCTTTCAGCAAAATCTTGCTAGTGTATGCAATGGTGTCAGCGTTTAGAAGCTGCTTATGGGATGGATCCTTGGATACGGCAGTCTCTAAATGGTCCATCCTTTCATCACAGCTACGAACTTTGTCTCTGTAACTCCTTCCCTGGGTGTTTTGTTCCCAATTCTAAGAAGGGGCACAGTGTCCACACTTTGGTCTTCATTCTTCTTGAGTTTCATGCGTTTAGCAAATTGTATCTTATATCCTGGGTATCCTAAGTTTTGGGCTAATATCCACTTATCAGTGAATAGATATTGTGTGAGTTCTTTTGTGATTGTGTTACTTCACTCAAGATGATGCCCTCCAGGTCCATCCATTTGGCTAGGAATTTCATAAATTCATTCTTTTTAATAGCTGAGTAGTACTCCATTGTGTAAATGTACCATAATTTCTGTATCCATTCCTCTGTTGAGGGACATCTGGGTTCTTTCCAGCTTCTGGCTATTATAAATAGGGCTGCTATGAACATAGTGGTGCATGTGTCCTTTTTACCGGTTGGGACATCTTCTGGATATATGCCCAGGAGAGGTATTGCTGGATCCTCCGGTAGTACTATGTCCAATTTTCTGAGGAACCACCAGACTGATTTCCAGAGTGGTTGTACAAGCTTGCAATCCCACCAACAATGGAGGAGTGTTCCTCTTTCTCCACATCCTCGCCAGCATCTGCTGTCACCTGAATTTTTGATCTTAGCCATTCTGACTGGTGTGAGATGGACTCTCAGGGTTGTTTTGATTTGCATTTCCCTGATGATTAAGGATGTTGAACATTTTTTCAGGTGCTTCTCTGCCATTCGGTATTCCTCAGGTGAGAATTCTTTGTTCAGTTCTGAGCCCCATTTTTTAATGGGGTTATTTGACTTTCTGGAGTCCACCTTCTTGAGTTCTTTATATATATTGGATATTAGTCCCTTATCTGATTTAGGATAGGTGAAGATCCTTTCCCAATCTGTTGGTGGTTTTTTTGTCTTATTGATGGTGTCTTTAGCCTTGCAGAAGCTTTGCAGTTTCATGAGGTCCCACTTGTCAATTCTCGATCTTACAGCACAAGCCATTACTGTTCTATTCAAGAATTTTTCCCCTGTGCCCATATCTTCAAGGCTTTTCCCCACTTTCTCCTCTATAAGTTTCAGTGTCTCTGGTTTTATGTGAAGTTCCTTGATCCACTTAGACTTGACCTTAGTACAAGGAGATAGGAATGGATCGATTCGCATTCTTCTACATGTTAACAACCAGTTGTGCCAGCACCATTTGTTGAAAATGCTGTCTTTCTTCCACTGGATGTTTTTAGCTCCCTTGTCGAAGATCAAGTGACCGTAGGTGTGTGGGTTCATTTCTGGGTCTTCAATTCTATTCCATTGGTCTATTTGTCTGTCACTATACCAGTACCATGCAGTTTTTATCACAATTGCTCTGTAGTAAAGCTTTAGGTCCGGCATGGTGATTCCACCACAGGTTCTTTTATCCTTGAGAAGAGTTTTTGCTATCCTAGGTTTTTTGTTATTCCAGATGAATTTGCAGATTGCACTTTCTAATTCGTTGAAGAATTGATTTGGAATTTTGATGGGGATTGCATTGAATCTGTAGATTGCTTTTGGCAAGATAGCCATTTTTACAATGTTGATCCTGCCAATCCATGAGCATGGGAGATCTTTCCATCTTCTGAGATCTTCTATAATTTCTTTCTTCAGAGACTTGAAGTTTTTATTATACAGATCTTTCACTTCCTTAGTTAGAGTCACGCCAAGATATTTTATATTATTTGTGACTATTGAGAAGGGTGTTGTTTCCCTAATTTCTTTCTCAGCCTGTTTATTCTTTGTGTAGAGAAAGGCCATTGATTTGTTTGAGTTAATTTTATATCCAGCTACTTCACCGAAGCTGTTTATCAGGCTTAGGAGTTCTCTGGTGGAATTTTTAGGGTCACTTATATATACTATCATATCATCTGCAAAAAGTGATATTTTGACTTCATCTTTTCCAATTTGTATCCCTTTGATCTCCTTTTGTTGTCGAATTGCTCTGGCTAGGACTTCAAGTACAATGTTGAATAGGTATGGAGAAAGTGGACAGCCTTGTCTAGTCCCTGATTTTAGAGGGATTGCTTCAAGCTTCTCACCATTTACTTTGATGTTGGCTACTGGTTTGCTGTAGATTGCTTTTATCATGTTTAGGTATGGGCCTTGAATTCCTGATCTTTCCAAGACTTTTATCATGAATGGGTGTTGGATCTTGTCAAATGCTTTTTCCACATCTAACGAGATGACCATGTGGTTTTTGTCTTTGAGTTTGTTTATATACTGGATTACGTTGATGGATTTCCGTATATTGAACCATCCCTGCATCCCTGGGATGAAACCTACTTGGTCAGGATGGATGATTGTTTTGATGTGTTCTTGGATTCGGTTAGCAAGAACTTTATTGAGGATTTTTGCATCAATATTCATAAGGGATATTGGTCTGAAGTTTTCTATCTTTGTTGGGTCTTTTTGTGGTTTAGGTATCAGAGTAATTGTGGCTTCATAGAATGAGTTGGGTAGAGTACCTTCTGTTTCTATTTTGTGGAATAGTTTGTGAAGAACTGGGATTAGTTCTTCTTTGAAGGTTTGATAGAACTCTGCACTAAACCCATCTGGTCCTGGGCTTTTCTATGTTGGGAGACTATTAATGACTGCTTCTATTTCTTTGGGGGATATAGGGCTGTATAGATCATTAACCTGATCTTGATTCAACTTTGGTACCTGGTATCTGTCTAGGAACTTCTCCATTTCATCCAGGTTCTCCAGTTTTGTTGAGTATAGCCTTTGGTAGAAGGATCTGATGGTGTTTTGGATGTCTTCAGGATCTGTTGTTATGTCTCCTTTTTCATTTCTGATTTTGTTAATTAGGATGCTTTCCCTGTGCCCTCTAGTGAGTCTGGCTAAGGGTTTATCTATCTTGTTGATTTTCTCAAAGAACCAGCTCCTTGATTGGTTGATTCTTTGAATAGTTTTTCTTGTTTCCACTTGGTTGATTTCGCCCCTGAGTTTGATTATTTCCTGCCGTCTACTCCTCTTGGGTGAATTTGCTTCCTTTTGTTCTAGTGCTTTTAGGTATGTTGTCAAGCTGCTAATGTGTGCTCTCTCTAGTTTCCTTTTGGAGGCACTCAGAGCTATGAGTTTTCCTCTTAGAAATGCTTTCATTGCGTCCCATAAGTTTGGGTATGTTGTGGCTTCATTTTCATTGAACTCTAAAAAGTCCTTAATTTCTTTCTTTATTCCTTCCTTGACCAAGGTATCATTGAGAAGAGTGTTGTTCAGTTTCCACGTGAAGGTTGGCTTTCTATTATTTATTTTGTTATTGAAGATCATCAGCCTTAGTCCATGGTGATCTGATAGGATGCATGGGACAATTTCAATATTTTTGATCTGTTGAGGCCTGTTTTGTGACCAATTATGTGGTCAATTTTGGAGAAGGTACCATGAGGTGCTGAAAAGAAGGTATATCCTTTTGTTTTAGGATAGAATGTTCTGTAGATATGTGTCAGATCCATTTGATTCATAATTTCTGTTAGTTTCACTGTGTCCCTGTTTAGTTTCTGTTTCCATGTTCTGTCCATTGGTGAAAGTGGTGTGTTGAAGTCTCCCACTATTATTGTATGTGGTGTAATGTGTGCTTTGAGATTTACTAAAGTTTCTTTAATGAATGTGGCTGCCTTTGTATTTGGAGCATAGATATTCAGGATTGATAGTTCCTCTTGGAGGATTTTACATTTGATGAGTATGAAGTGTCCCTCCCTGTCTTTTTTAATGACTTTGGGTTGGAAGTCAATCTTATCAGATATTAGAATGGCTACTCCAGCAAGTTTCTTCATACCATTTGCTTGGAAAATTGTTTTCCAGCCTTTCATTCTGAGGTAGTGTCTATCTTTTTCTCTGAGATGAGTTTCCTGTAAGCAGCAAAATGTTGGGTCTTCTTTGTGTAGCCAGTTTGTTAGTCTATGTCTTTTTATCGGGGAGTTGAGTCCATTGATATTAAGAGATATTAAGGAAAAGTAATTGTTGTTTCCTGTTATTTTTGTTGTTAAAGTTGGCATTCTGTTCTTGTGGCTGTCTTCTTTTAGGTTTGTTGAGGGATTACCTTCTTGTTGTTTCTAGGGCGTGGTTCCTGTCCTTGTATTGGTTTTTTTCTGTTATTATCCTTTGAAGGGCTGGATTCGTGGAGAGATAATGTGTGAATTTGGTTTTGTCGTGGAATACTTTGGTTTCTCCATCTATGTTAATTGAGAGTTTGGCTGGGTATAGTAGCCTGGGCTGGAATTTGTGTTCTTTTAGTGTCTGTATAACATCCGTCCAGGATCTTCTGGCTTTCATAGTCTCTGGTGAGAAATCTGGTGTAATTCTGATAGGCTTGCCTTTATATGTTACTTGGCCTTTTTCTCTTACTGCTTTTAGTATTCTCTCTTTATTTAGAGCATTTGTTGTTCTGATTATTATGTGTCGGGAGGTATTTCTTTTCTGGTCCAGTCTATTTGGAGTTCTGTAGGCTTCTTGTATGTTCATGGGCATCTCTTTCTTTAGATTTGGGAAGTTTTCTTCTATAATTTTGTTGAAGATGTTTGCTGGTCCTTTGAGTTGAAAATTTTCATTCTCATCCACTCCTATTATCCATAGGTTTGGTCTTCTCATTGTGTCCTGTATTTCTTGGATGTTTTGAGTTAGGATCTTTTTGTGTTTTACGTTTTCCTTGATTGTTGTGCCGATGTTCTCTATGGAATCTTCTGCACCTGAGATTCTCTCTTCCATCTCTTGTATTCTGTTGCTGATGCTCGTATCTATGGTTCCAGATTTCTTTCCTAGGGTTTCTATCTCCAGTGTTGCCTCATTTTGGGTTTTCTTTATTGTGTCTACTTCCCTTTTTAGGTCCTGTATGGTTTTATTCATTTCCATCATCTGTTTGGATGTGTTTTCCTGTTTTTCTTTAAGGACTTCTACCTGTTTGATTGTGTTATCCTGTTTTTCTTTAAGGATTTGTAACTCTTTAGCAGTGTTCTCCTGCAATTCTTTAAGGGATTTTTGTGCTTCCTCTTTAATGTTTTCTACCTGTTTACCAGTGTTCCTTTGTATTTCTTTAAGTGTGTTATTAAAGTCCTTCTTGATGTCCTCTACCATCATCAAGAGATATGCTTTTAGATCCGTGTCTAGCTTTTCCGGTGTGTTGGGGTGCCCTGGACTGGGCGAAGTGGGAGTGCTGGGTTCTGATGATGGTGAGTGGTCTTGGTTTCTGTTAGTTATTTCTGTTAGTTCTGTTAGTTAGTTAAGATTATTACGTTTACCTTTCGCCATCTGGTAATCTCTGGGGTTAGTTGTTATCGTTGTCACTGTTTAAAGATTGGAGCAGAAGCTGTGTTCCACTCACCAGCAGTCTCTAAATCCTGCGGCGGGGGTCGTGGGTAGCTGACGGTACCCCGGTGCTGGTCCAGCCGGAAGAGGCCTGTGGCCCTACTCAGACCGGTGTTCTGCTTCCCTAACTAATGCAGTCTCAGGTCCCGCGCGCAATTGGATTGGAGCAGAAGCTGTGTTCCACTCACCAGAAGTCTTAAGATCCTGTGGCGGGTGTTGTGGGTAGCTGGCGAGTGTCAGCCAACCCTGCGCCCTAGCTACCCCGGTGCTGTTCTGACCGGAAGAGGCTTGTGGCCCTACTCAGGCTGGATTTCTGCCTCCCCAACCAAAGCAGTCTCAGGTCCCGCGTGATTGGACTGGAGCAGAAGCTGTGTTCCACTCACCAGCAGTCTCAAAATCCTGTGGTGGGGGTCGTGGGTAGCTGGCGGGTGTCAGCCGACCCTGCACCCTAGCTACCCTGGTGCTGTTCTGACCGGAAGAGGTTTGTCGCCATTTTTTTTAAAAACAGGGTCTCTCACTGAATCTGGTGCTCACCAGTTTGGCCGAGAGGTTTAGGTAATGAGCTGCAGGGATCTGCCTGCCTCTGCCCTGCCATCCCAGTGTTGAGGTTACAGATGTGCACTGTGTGGGTGCTCAGGATACAAACCCAGATGCTCATGTGTGTGGCTAGTACTTTGCCAACTGAGCCATGGCTCCAACTCAAAGAACGTTTTCGTTTAAAAAAACTACAAGCAGAAACCGGGCTAGAGAGTTGGTTTTGGGATTTTAGAGCCTTTGCTCTTGCAAGGGACCTGGGTTCAATCCTAGCCCCTACATTGTGTCTCGCCACCAACTCTTAGTCCAGTTTCATGGCTTTGAACACTGTCTTCTGACCTCTTTGTGTATTAGGCACACAAATGGTGTGCATATGAACATACAGGCAAAATACTCATACACATTTAAAAAAAAAATCCTACAAGCAGCGAGCTGATAAAAGCACTTGCCCTGTGGATTTCAATCCTGAGAAGCCAGAAACCAAAGTTGAATGGAGAGAACTGAATGAAGCTGTTTGTTTTTTTAAAAATGGGGCTGGGGAACTCAGTGGATAACAGTGCTTGCTCCCCAAGCGTGAGGCCCTGAGTTCAGATCTCAGAACTCTGTGCAGTGTGCTTCCTTCTCTGGGGCTCACTGGCTATCAGCCTGGCTGCAAGTTCAGGGAGGGACTGTGCTGTCTCAAGGGAATAAGGCAGAGAGTGATAGGGAAGGACCCCCAACATCCTCCTCTGACGTCTGCACGCATATGTGTGTGCGAGAGCACACATGCACACACACACACACAAAGTATGTAATAGTGAATAATTAAAAATGGAATTTAATTAAAAAAATAAAGTAAAAATAAACACCCAAGTGTGACAGGTCTGAAACTCCATCTTGTAGGCTATTGAGGTAGGAGGACCTGTGAATTGAAGGCCAGTCTGGGCTGTATATCTAGTCCTAGACCAGTTAGGGCTACATAGCAAGATCTTGTATTAAAAAAATATGTAAGTAGGAGCTGGAGAGATGACTTATTATTTGAGAGTATTTGTTGCCGTTGCAGAGGGCGTCTAGCACCCACGTGGCAGCTCACAACCAAAAGTAATGCCTATGTTATTCCTGGTCTAAGGGATCTAGAGCCCTCTTCTGGCCTCCACAGGGACTGCAGGCACACAAGGGGTAGACAAAACACCTATACGCATACAAAGAGATATTTAACACTGAAAATAAAGTAAATAAATTATAAGCAAACGTTTTAGAAAGATACTGACCACCAAAAACAATAAATAATCACATAAAATATAATACGGTCTTATCTGAGACTAAGAAAGCCTTTAGGTTGAGTGCTGTGTGGTGTGTGGAAGAGATTGGCTTCACTGACCCTCAACTATTCATGCTGCAGCTGACAGAGCCTGGGGTCCACAGTTCCCTCTAGCCTGTTCCCTCCCCCATGTATCTGCATCCTGGGCTCTCCCTAGGCTGTGATTTCACAAGGAGCAAGGCCAGGACTCCTGAATGTTCTCAGCAGTCTGTGGGCAGCAGAGCCACCTGCTGCTATTCTGGTGAGGCACACCCATTGCTCCTTCCAAGGACCTTATCAGAAGCCAAAGGGCTGGGAGCCTAGACATGAAGCAGGAACTTCTGTGGTCTGTTACTCTAATGAAGTCTGCTCTGCCTCAGCTGTCTTCTCTCTCATTCCAGGACAGTCAGGCTCTCAATGTTTCTGCTTCTCTAAGCCCCTGGGTATTGTGGTTATCATAGCTGCTTTCATTATCATCATTGGCGCTGTCATCATTTTGATTCTCAAAATCATTTGCTATTGTAAAAGAGGTGAGTGAATGCCTGGCAGTGGTGGCACACAGACAGAGGAAGCCACTGTTCCAGTAAATCTAAACTCACTGTGTCTATCCTTTTTTCTGATTTCAGGAGAGAATATTCAGCTCTGTAAGTAGTGTGCTGGGAATTCTGGGGGGGGGGGGGCGGAGAGGTGTCAGAATCTCATATAGCCAAGGTTAGCCTCAGACTTGCTATGAAGCTAATGATCTTAATTTTTTAAAAAAAAGGTTAAGCTGGGCATGGTGGCGCACGCCTTTAATCCCAGCACTTGGGAGGCAGAGGCAGGCGAATTTCTGAGTTCGAGGCCAGCCCGGTCTACAAAGTGAGATCCAGGACAGCCAGGGCTATACAGAGAAACCCTGTCTCGAAAAACAAACAAACAAACAAACAAAACAACAACAACAACAACAAAAGGTTTATTCAAAAAGTATATTCATGAGGTCCCTCCCACCCCACTATTTGTATGTTTGTGCAGTGGCTGGATTCCTTAGCACTGGAGTTACTGAGCCACCATGTGGATGCTGAGAACTGAGTCCTTAACACTGAGCCTGACCAAGAGCTCCTGGTTCTCTTTCCTTTACCTTAAGTATTACTACACCTAGTTTCCCAGTCATTGTGAGTACAATGTCTGTAGTCTTTTCCTAGAAATTCATGATGGTGGCTCCTGACCCTCCCATTGCTGAGGGCTCAGGTCTTGTTAGGGTGGCGATACAGTTCCAGAAAGCTGGAGATGAGGCAGCCCAGGCCTCCCTACCTGAATCATGCAGTTTAATTTGTGCCATGGTGTTTGTGTTCTCTTTATGAGAGCTGAAGTCTGCTCTGAGAATAAACAGAGTAGAAATTGTAAACAGAAAATCAAAGGGAGGTGTGTTATCTTTATAAAGAGTTCCTTGAGATGTTGTAACAGATGACTGCAAAGTGGGGGTCAGCTCATCAGGGATGTAATGTCTCCTCATTCTCATGGCTAGAAATCTAAACCTAGAGCTAGTCAGTCCTTGGCTTGAGGCAGCTTAAACTAGTGTGCCATCATCTTCAGATGGCCCTCTCTCTGCCTGACCAGTCCTTGGAGTATATCCTCACCTATAAAAATCTATCCAACTAAGACCCTAACTACAGGAGACGGGTCAGGACATGGATTTATCTTTTGGAAGCCATAGATCACCCCAGGGTAGGCTTGTCCTAGGATCTCTCTGGTCAGGCCCTGATGTCACATGGTCTATCTCTCCCTGGCTGGCCCTCCAAATACACGGCATCTCATCTTCTCAACATGCCTTGTGTGGTGCTAACCACCTTGCCAGGCACTTCCCTGAATGCTGGAGGCTTCATTAGGGTAAGGAAGGGCAAGGTCAACCTCCATAAACGATTCACCCAGAGCCTCTGGCCTTCCTAGAAGAGACCAGAAGTTCTTTCCATTAGGAAGACTGAAGTCATGTTGGGCTTGGCTGCTTTCTGCCACCTGAGTAATAGACAGATAATAGGTTAGTGACAGTCTTGATCAGCCCTGTCCCAGCCTGGGTCTCCTGACCACTGGGGATTACTTGAGGACACAAAGAGCCTCTCCTACCCTGAGAAGCAGAATCACAGAACCACTGTAGCTTTCCTCCTCAACATTCAAGAGATATAAATAGACTCTTGGTTTTGTGTGTGTGTGCTCACTTTGTGTTTTATTTTCCAGCCTCCACTATGCTATGAAGCTCTGGAAAGTAAGCAGATGGCATTCCTGAAGATCACTGGATTTAAGGAAGTTAGGAAGCAATGAACACTATTGTTTCTAAACTGGAGACTGACCTTGCAGGAATGTATTTGCAAACTGTGGCAACTTAGCTGCTAAAAATTGTGTTTGCTTCACCCTCAAGCTAGAGTCAAGTGTCCTTTGATACAGGACTGAAACATTCCAAATAGCCCATCTGAATTTGGAGCTGACATTCATCCCACTGCATACCCCGTGGTCCCCCAGATATGTGATGTGCCCATCTTTCTTGTGAAGACCAGAGGGCTTCTCTCTGTATGCAGCCAGAGGGCTTCCCTCCTTGAAGCCTGCCTTGGCTGGCCTCAGAGATAGGAGGTTTTGTGCTATGAACTTGTAAGCTAAAGTCAGTTTGGGCTCATGGTGCGCAGAATGTCCTCCTAGAAGGCAAGGATGGGAGGACCCAAAAATGTTGTCCTTTGAGCCCACATCAGGATGTGGCCCAGACAAGGTGCTTTGTTATCCATAAAAACCCATAACAAAGCCCCTGGCAGGCCAGGCTGAGCAACTGTGGACTTTGCCACACCAGACACTGGGAATAGTGTCTGTGTTTTTAGGCTCTCCACCCCCCAGGCATCTAAGAACTAGCCTTAGTCTTTTTTGGGAAGGAAAGGGTTTATTTGGCTTACACTTCCATACTGTTGTTCATCACCAAGGAAGTCAGGACTGGAACTCAAGCAGGTCAGGAAGCAGGAGCTGATGCAGAGGCCATGGAGGAATGCTCTTTACTGGTTGTTTCCCCTGGCTTGCTCAGCCTGTTCTCTTATAGAACCAAGACTACCAGCCCAGAGATGGTTCCACCCACAAGGGGCCTTTCCCCCTGGATCACTAATTGAGAAAATGCCTTACAGTTGGATCTCATGGAGGCATTTCCTCAACTGAAGCTCCTTTCTCTGTGATAACTCCAGCTGTGTCAGGTTGACACAAAACTAGCCAGTACACCTAATAAAAGCTAGAGTGGAATAAAAGCAAAATTATTGATCCCTATTTAAAGTACTGTCAACTCAGGAGAAAGAAGGTCCAGACTCATTATGAAATACAAATGCTAACCTTGATCTTCCTACATTAGTGATATTGAAAGAATGGTTAAAACTTTGCCAACTAACCTAAACACCGATATTAGGAAATTTAGCAAAACCGTATCCCAGTTGAAATGGGATAGCCTTAGTCTTTATTCCTCTCAACCTACAGTGAGCAGGTGGAGGTGTGAATGGTAATTTCTCAGGAACCATTTCTACATAAGTTAATTGATTAATTTATTATATTTTTTATTTTATTTTTGTTTTTTAAGATAGGATTTCTCTATGTAGCCTTGGCTATCCTGGATCTCCCTTTGTAGGCTAAGCTGACCTGGAACTCACAGAGATCCACCTGCCTCTACCTCCTGAGTGCTGGGATTAAAGGCATACACCATCACTGTCCGGCTTAACATTTTAATGATGTAGGGAGGCATAACTTAGGCTGTTCCAACCTAAGCATTGTCTTGCCTCCCTCTGAGTCAGAACTAACATTCCTGTAGAGGGCACAAGGTTCTTGTGCTCACAGAGAAGTAGACCTGTTTTCCACCCAGACGTCTGGGAATGGATATATAACTATCTGGTGATCTGTGCTATCTGTAGACCCAGCACACACTTGAACCCAGACTATTGTCTTTGTTTATCCCAGACTCTTCCTCCATAGGCCTTTTGCCTGCCAATAGGCCTTTTCTTGAACATTGTTGCTCAATAAATCTCATCCTTATAGGAGATGTCATTTGTATATTACAAAAGCCTAGGGGACCTCTGTGCTATCTATAGGGCCAGGACACTCTTGACTGCCACAGATTTTTATATGTGTTTATCCCAGATTCTTTCTTCTTAGACCTGTATCTCCAGCACTGTTTGTGAGTCAATAGACCTCTACCTCTGTCAAACTTATCTTGTTTTGTTTGTTTGGTTGGTTTGTTTTCTTGGTGTAGCCCCAGATGTCCTGGAACTTACTCTGTAGACCAGTCTGGCCTCAAACTCAGGAATCTACCTGCCTCTGCCTCCCAAGTGCTGGGATTGAAGTTGTGCATCGCCATGCCGAGCTAACAGATCCCGTCTTTATGGAAGAGGCCATAAGTACTTTGTAAAATGTGTCAATGTCAACATGTCTTAAGCATTATTGTACATAAGTGATCGAGTTAATTATCATCAAAAAACTTCCCCCGGAAATTTGTGCTGTGCTTAAATACAGCTAAAGTAAACTGCTAAAGTAAACTCTAGAAGTTTGACCTAGCATAGGCTAAGTTGTGTTGAACTGGATTTCCTTTGGGCCTCAAGTGGATCATTAGGCTGCCAGCCTTGGTGTTTGCAGAGATCCCCAAACATCCTGACAACAGATTTAAACCAAACCAAACCAAACCAAACCAACCAACACTATAAAACTATTCACTTGATAAAACTCTATTCTCCACCAGTCCAAGTACTGTGAATGCTGTCATATACCTGAAGCCAGAGCTGAGATTATCACTGTACTGTAACGTTTAACTCTTCCTCTAGTGTGTCTGAAGAACGCCTTACTTTATAACTTTTTGCTCTGTTCTACAAAACTCCATGGAGTCATGAAATTGGGGTGCCTAAATCTATGCTTCTAGGGCCATGGTCACTGAATTTTGGGTACGGAATAAAGTATTTCTAATTCTTTTTGAAAGCTGTGTTTTTGCCTCTACTTCAGGACTAGGGATGATGTCAGGCCCCAAGACCCGCTTGTGTGCTTTGAGCTTTTTGAAATATTAATGCTACCAAGGTGGTGCTTCTGCCCAAAGTTGTACAATATCACAATATGTGCTTTGACCATTTCCTTTTTCTTTATATTATGTGATGGTTAATTCTTAATTAAAAAACATTTTACTTGATATGTATGGATGTGTTTTAGTTAGGTTTCTATTGCTGTGGCAGACACTAAGACCAAAAGCAGCCTGGGGGAAAGAGTTTGTTTCATTGTACACCTTGTAGTCCATCATGAAGTAAAGTCAGCGCAGGAATTCAAGCAGGAACCTGGAGGCTGGAACTGAAGCAGAGACCACAGAGGAAGACTTGCTCCTTATGGCTTTCTCAGACTGCTTTCTTACATACCTCAGAACCACCTGCCCAGGGGGTGACACTGCCCACAGTGGGCTGGGCCCTCCCACATCAATCATTTTTTCAACAAAATGTAGCCAGGTGTGATGGCCCAAATCTTTAATCTCCAAGTGGAAAGCAGGCAGATCTGTATGAGTTCCAGGCCATTCTGGTCTACATATAAGTCCCAGAACAGAGAATAGAGAGACCCTGTCTCAAAAAATAAAAGACCCCACAGGCTTGCCTATTGTCCTTTGGAGGCAATTTTTCAAATATGGTTGAAATATTGAGATAACTCAAGCTTTTGGCAAGTAAACAAAACAAAACAAAAAAACAACTAACCAGGACAAGGGGTTTTGCCCTGCATGTGCCTATGTACCACATCCATGCCTGGTGCCATGCAAGCCATAAGAGGGCCTTGGAAACTCTGGAGCTGGAATTATAACTGGTTATAATCTACATGGATACTAGTAATTTATCCCAGGTTCTACTGAGTCATCTCTCTAGCCCCCGAAGGTTAATTATGGTTTTCAGTACGACATGATCTAGAGTAGCCTAGGAGGTGACTACAGGCATACCTCTCAGG
This sequence comes from Mus caroli, assembly GCF_978045245.1. Classification (NCBI taxonomy): domain Eukaryota; kingdom Metazoa; phylum Chordata; class Mammalia; order Rodentia; family Muridae; genus Mus; species Mus caroli. The sequence goes on from NW_028227263.1 coordinate 1,721,441, forward strand.
AAATTTCTAGATCCAGTTAATTAAGGTGTGAGTAAACTGTGAGCCCAAACACACCTTCCCTGCTTTTGTCAAGTGCTCCCCCTGTCCCCTCTCTGAGACTCGATCATACTCTGTAGATCAGGCTGGCTTTCCTCTGCTTCCTGAGTGCTCGGATTAAAAAAATATACACCATCATACCCAATAGGTCTTTTGTTTGTTTCTGTTCTGTTTTGTTTTTAGACAGGGTTTCTCTGTGTAGCCCTGGGTGTCCTGGAACTCATTCTGTAGACCAGGCTAGCCTCAAACTTGGGGATTGCCTGCCTCTACCTCCAGAGTGCTGGGATTAAAGGTGTGCACCATCAACAGACACTTTTTTTTTTTTGAGACAGAATTCCACTCTGTAACCCTAGACAAGTGCCTTTTAATAGTGTGCACCACTACATTTGGCTGTTGTTTTAATATCATATTAATGTGTGTTTGTGGGGGGGGGCATATCCACCTGAGTGCAGGTGTCCCTGTAGGCCAGAGAGGTCAGATCCCCTGTAAATTAGGGTTAAAAAGCAACTGTGCGCTGGGAACTGAACTCTGGTCCTCTGAAAGAACAGCATATGCTCTTAATTGCTGAGGCATCATTCCAGCCCCTGGGGTTGATTTTTCAGACAGGATCTCACTCTTTGCCCAGGCTGGCTATCTATGCAGTCCAAGCCTCAGACACACAGTCATTTGTGAAAGCCACCACATCAAAAGCTAACGCTTGGAGTTCCGAAGAAAGAACAGTGATATGCACAGAGAGACACATGGACTCTCTGAGTTCCTTATACATGGAAAAGAGAACCCTATCTTACAGTTCGGTATATTAAAAGGCTGAGTGAGGTTACTGGGTTACTGGGAGTGTAGGCCTTATCTAGAGCCTTAGAGGTCAAAAGTGGTCAGAGCTTCCTGTGAATATACTTCCCTAAAATGGTACAGCAAAAGGCATTTCCTTTGGGAAATCAGACTACAGTGTTTTCCGTTCGGAAGAGACTTGTGATCACCAAACAGAGATAAACTGAATCACAGATTACCTTTGAGTTTAGATTTACCTTTGTTGGAGTCCACTGAAAGACCCTCACTCACAAAGACCTGAGACAGAGATCACTGCAAACTGCAAGAGGTTTATTGACCAAATATGTTGGGGCCCCTCAGCACGCAGGCAAGAGGAGACCCCAAAGGAACAAAGAACACACTTTTTATACCTTGTAAGGGGCAGATTTAGGCAACAGAGCTAGCTGGCTTATCGTAATTGGTGTAGCAAGTGACCCTTTCAGGCATTGGTTGGTTTGCATGGGGTGACTACCTTTGGCCTAGTGCCTCACTCTGCCTGCCCTTGTTTTTTTTCTCAGCATTGTTTAGTCGGCCAGCTTCCTTATCTGGCTCTGCACTTGGCCTGCTAGTATAGTTTGGAAAGTCCCTTCAGAGGGGGAAGGGGCTGGGTGGTCTTGAATTTATTTTGGATTCTACACTCTCAATGAAAGCTTTACAGGCTGTCTGTATAGCAAATCATCCTCCTGCCTCAGCCTCCAAAGTGCTGGGATCACAGGTATGTGACCATCACCTGTAGCTCCTGCCTTACGCTTTTTACACTTATTGGTAGTGTTAGGAATGAGTTCAGGGTTGAAAAAAGACCAGCACTCCAATGAGAGCAAAACTTTTCTTCTGACTGTAGGGCACACAGAGGCAGAACAGCAAGCAAGCATACAGGGATAGAAAGTTTACTCAGTTCTTACTCTAACACAGGTGGTGATTGTGACTTTCCCCCATTATCTGGGGTTTTTTAAGGTGCACAGGTAGGGCTATAGAGTTGACTCACAGCTTGAGAAGTTGAGAGCACTTGTTGCTCTTACACAGGACCTGGGTTCAAGTCCCAGCACTAGGGGATCTGATGCCCTCTTCTGACCTCTGTTGTACTGGGCATACTCATGGTATACGTGTATATAAGCAGGCAAAACATTTGTACTGGCTAGTTTTGTGTCAACTTGACACAGCTAGAATTATCACAGAGAAAGGGGCTTCAGTTGAGGAAATGCCTCCATGAGATCCACTGTAAGGCATTTTCTCAATTAGTGATCAAGGGGGAAAGGCCCCTTGTGGGTGGGACCATCTCTGGGCTGGTAGTCTTGGTTCTATAAGCGAGCAGGCTGAGCAAGCCAGGGGAAGCAAGCCAGTAAGGAACATCCCTCCATGGCCTCTGCATCAGCTCCTGCTTCCTGACCTGTTTTGAGTTCCAGTCCTGACTTCCTTAGTGATAAACAGCAGTATGGAATTGTAAGCTGAATAAACCCTTTTCTCTCCAACTTGCTTCTTGGTCATAATGTTTGTGCAGGAATAGAAACCCTGACTAAGACAACATTCATACACATAAATCTTAATTTTTTCTTTTACAGGTGCTAAGGAAATGAAGGAAATTGGTAAGGAATCAGCAACTTAATTCACTTACATCCCAAGAATGCAACTGGGCCTAGGTATGTGAGTGTGTGGAGGGGATTAATACATTTGCATAAAGGTTCTTTTTTTTTTTTTTTTTTTACAAGATGGAGGAGATAAAAAGACTGGAACATTTTGTCCTAAACAAAAGTTTTAGGGGCTTGAGAGATGGTTTAGCAGTTAAGAGCACTAGCTGCTCTTCCAGAGGTCCTGGGTTCAATTCCCAGCAACCACATGGTGGCTCACAATCATCAGTAATGGGATCCGATGCCCTCTTCTGGTGTGTCTAAAGAGAGCAATGGTGTACTTACAGAAATAAAAATAAATAAAATCTTTAAAAAACCTGTTTGACAGAAAAGACTAGTATTTAATATTTCTTATAGTATTATACACGTAACATTCTTCCACCCAAAGTTGTATACTTTGTCAATGTGCCTTGATAATTTTAGTAATTTTTTAAGACAGAGTCTTATATAATTCCTACTGGCATCAAATTCACTTATAATTGAGGATTAGTTTTTTAAAATATTTTATTTTATTTATACGAGTAACTGTAGCTGTCTTTAGACACACCAGAAGAGAACATCAGACCCCATTATGGATGGTTGTGAGCCACCACATGGATGCTGGGAATTGAACTTAGGACTTCTGAAGGAGTAATTGGTGCTCTTAACCTCTGAGCCATCTATCCAGCCTTGGAGGATGATCTTAAGCTCCTAAGCCTCCTGTCTCAATCTCTGGAGTCACAGGTATTCACCACTATTTTCCCTGGCAAAAGTTACGAGTTCTTTTTGGTGGTGGTTGGTAGTTGTTTTTTTGTTTTGTTTTGTTTTTAATTTGTAAAAGAGAATCCCGTTCTTAGCTGATGCTATACTGGAACTATGTAGCCTAGGCTGCCCTCAAATTTGTGGTAATTCTCCTTCCTCAGTTTCCCAAGTGCAAGGATTGCAAGCATGTGCCACCATCACGCTCTCTGTTGTGGGATTCACCAGAGAAGGCTGCAAAGACATGGATTTAAGACCACAGAGAATCTTTATTAGCTGTCCAGCCACTACACTGGGTGTTCAGGATCCCAATGTAGCACTGAGCCTTTCTCAGGGTAAGCTTTTAAGCACAAAAACCATGTTTTGGGTTGACATAGTTAACAAGAAGTTAGACAGAAGCAGAAATACATTTAGAGACTTTCCCAAACTTGTATGGACTTTGACGGATTAAGTCCTTGTTTTAGTTTTGGCCAGTGTACTGTCTACATGCTGAGTTTTACAGCCTGAATGATACTTTCATCATGGAGTCATTTGTGATAAGGTCTGGGGCCCTGTTACACTCTGGGCTTTAGTTTTTAAAGTACTAGTGTTATAGGGCTGGAGAAACAGCTTTAGCAGTTGTCTTAGTCAGGGTTTCTATTCCTGGACAAACATCATGACCAAGAAGCAAGTTGGGGAGGAAAGGGTTTATTCGGCTTACACTTCCACACTGCTGTTCATCACCAAAGGAAGTCAGGACTGGAACTCAAGCAGGTCAGAAAGCAGGAGCTGATGCAGAGGCCATGGAAGGATGTTCTTTACTAGCTTGCTTCCCCTGGCTTGCTCAGCCTGCTCTCTTATAGGACCCAAGACTACCAGCCCAGAAATGGTCCCACCCACAAGGGGCCTCTCCCCTTTGATCACTAATTGAGAAAATGCCCCACAGCTGGATCTCTCATGGAGGCATTTCCCCAACTGAAGCTTATTCTGTAATAACTCCAGCTTGTGTCAAGTTGACACAAAACTAGCCAGTACAGCAGTTAAGAACCTGGCTACTCTTCCAGTGGACCTGGGTTTGGTTCCCAGTACCCATGTGGCAGCTCACAACCACCGGTGTCTCTAGTTCCAGTTGTTGGGGGTCTGTTGCCCTCTTTTGGCCTCCTCAGGCACTGAACAGATGTAAATGCCAGCAAAACATTTCTACATGTAAAATAAAAATAAATAAAATCTCAAAAACTTTAAAAAGAAAATAAAGTACTGGCAGTAAAAATACAGTATTTTTGAGAAAGTTGTAAAGTTAGCAATATATGCTCTGATCAATTTAATATATTTAATACTTTATGTATGTATATAATGGGTTTGTATATGCTTGGCCCACGGAGTGGCACTATTAGGAGTGCCTTGTTAGAATAGGTGTGTCACCGTGGGTTTGGGCTTTAACACCCTCATTCTAGCTGCCTGGAAGCCAGTCTTCTAGCGGCCTTCAGCTGAAGAGGTCTCTCACCTCCTGCCTTGATGATAATGTACTGAACCGCTGAACCTGTAAACCAACCCCAATTAAATGTTGTCCTTATAAGAGTTGCCTTGGTCATGGTGTCTCTTCACAGCAGGAGAAGCCTAACTAAGACCTACGTGATACATTACTTCTCTGCTGTCCATGAAATGAGCCAATTCAAGCCTGATTAGAGTACACATAGGCAGGTTTATTAGGAAGCTGCTCTCAGGTGAGAGTTCACTGGCCCCAAGGACTGAGGCCAAGGAAGTCACCATAGTGGGGAGCAGGGGGAGAAAAAGAGAAAGGGTGTGAACATAGAGAAGGCAGGAGGAGAGATGAGGAAGACCAAAACACTGGTTTATATAGGGAAGAGCCTCTGGGGGAAGGGCAGCCCAGCCTCTGGGCTGGAAAGTTCAGGGTTGCAGCAAGGGTATGCCAGGTAGGGACTGAGGGATGCTGAGAGAACCTAGAGGCCAGGTCTGCTTTGAAATATAAAATTTGCACCTCAGTCCCTTGTCCCGGGGTACATAACCAAACAATACATATTACCAAGTATCAATTGCTATTTATTTATTTATTTATTTATTTATTTATTTATGTTGAGACAGAGTCTCTCTTTTTTTTTTTTTTTTTTTTTTTTTGGTTTTTCGAGACAGGGTTTCTTTGTATAGCCCTGGCTGTCCTGGAATTCACTCGGCTGGCCTTGAACTCAGAAATTCGCCTGCCTCTGCCTCCCAAGTGCTGGAATTAAAGGCGTGCACCACCACGTCCGGCTGAGACAGAGTCTCTTATGTAGCCGTGGCTGACTTGGAACTCACTGAGAACTGCCTGCTTCTCCCTCCTGAGTTTCCAGGAATTAAGACCATGGTTGCCAGATTATATATATATATATATATATATATATATATATATATATATATATAATTTTTAATTGCATTTATTTCCCTGCACACACACACACAAAACACACGTTGTTTTTTTTTTTTTTTTTTTTTTTTTCACCACAGGCATGCAAAGCCCACAAAGATCAAAAGAGGGTTAGGATCCCATGGAACTGAAGTTACAACCGGTTGTGAGCAGTTGTGAGTGCTAGAAATCAAACCTGCGTCCTCCAGAAGAGCAGCCGTGCTCTTGACCACCGAACCATCTTCCAACCTCAAAACGGAGCTTTTTTTTAAAAAAAATATTTTGAGACAGGGTGTCGCTATGTACCTGGCTATGTTTCTAAAATAATACTTTCCATTTCTTCTCACAAACCTCCCTCTGGTGGTGTGTCTTGGGAGGCGACATCATACACACAGGAAATAAAAGGATTCAGGAGAGAGTGTAACAGGAACCACCTGTTTCCTGGCTTGTGTGGCCTTTTGGAGTGTCTCAGAAAAAGGCGTCTTCCTCGCCCCTCTCCTCCATTCCGAGTCCCTTGCCCCACCCTTTTCCTTGCATCTCCTTAATCTCTACTCGCTTCGCCCCGCCCCTCTACCCAGCTCCTCGCCCCTCCCACTCCCCGGTTTTGTCCTGCCCCTCCCAGCCCTCTTCAGCAGCCGGGGTTTGCGCTTCTCACTGTTTTAGCCCTTTGGTGTCTATAAATTAAGTTCCGCGCCAGCGTAAACCATAGTATTCTCCCATCATGCCCCACGTCGGCGTCATTTTGCAGTTGCCTAGCTACTGGACATGCCCGGAAGACGACTGGTGGGGCGGGACTTCCGGCGCCGCGGTTGCATCAGATTCTGGAAGGCGTCTGTGGCGGCGGCCGCGGGTCTTGATTCCCAGTGATGGCAGGTTCCTCCGCGGAGCAGGGTGAGGTTTGCGGGATGACTGTGGAGCTCTGGGTACAAGCATGGCCCGAGTAGGCAGTACCGAGCTGGGGCTGTGTGGGGAGCATGATCCAAGGAGGCAGTGCCCAGGCCGGTGCTGTGGCGACAGCGGTGGAACGAGTGGGTAATGCCAAGTGAGCCAGGGGTTGGGGGCAGCATGACCCAGGGACTCAGTGCTCAGGTCGGGTCTGTGGGGACAGCCATGGACTAAGTGGGCAGTGCCCAGACCAGTGATCTGAAGATAGTAAAGGCTTAAATGGGCAGTGGCAGGCAAAGGCTGTTCGGCAGAGGATCCCTGGGCGGGAAGTGACCAGCCAGGGCTCTAGAGTGGAGGCTATTTGGTTGGGCAGTGGCTAGGTCAGGGCTCTAGGAACAGTGCATGCCCAGGTGGGCAGTGGCAAGCTAGAGATCTGGATTTGGCAGTGTCTGGAGTGGGCAGAGATGGATCCTCAGGTGGGTAGTATCCAGTCCAGGGCTCTGGGATAAAAAGTTCTCCGGTAAGCCTGTGGGGACAGCCGTGGCCCAAGTGGGCAGTGCCAAACCAAAGCCCTGGGGATGGCCAGCGTCTCAATGGACAGTGGCAGGCCAGGACCTGGGGGTTGCTGCCATGACTCCCTGAAGCTAGAGTACTCCTTGGTGGGACCTGACTCCTGTCTTGTAAGTGCCTCCCTTCCTCAGCTTCAATTTCTTGATTGGGTTAAGGCTAAAGTTTCCTTGGATACTCAGCAATAGGAGAGATGGTCCTGTATCAAATAGCCTGACTCCAGTTGGTACCTGGATGAGACCTCACCACTCCCCCTCCTGCCCTGGCTGGACTTTGGGGGTGAGGCAAAGGCCCAAAGATTGTTTTGGTCTTCTGCCCAAGCAGGTGGGCGGAAGGGCACATGAGGTTGGTACTTAGGGAAGTAGGGCAGAGGAAGCAGGGACTCCGTGTACGCATACATGAAAGAGCGTGGGGATTTATGAAGGCTTTAATCTCCAGTGTGGTCAGCAGTCACCACAGAGACCTGTCCAGTCAGAGCATCACTGTCAGAGCATCATTGGCAATCTACTTTATTGCCAACTGGGAGATTCCCTCAGAAGGCAGTCACTTATGTCACCCCAGGGTAGACCTGGGCCTTGGCAGATCTCTGAAGAGCAGTGTCTTTTCTCGTCTTTTTAGCAAGTGGGTTCTAGAAAGAGCAAAGGCCTTGGCCCATATCTTGAAAGGTGAGAAGCAAGCCTTCAAAGGCAGAATGCTTAGTGTAGATTTTAGTCTCTGTGATGAAGCCAGAAATTAGATGTGAGCTCTGACTTCTCAGTTACCTGTCTCCAAGATCTCTCAGGCACCCTGTGGTGCTCTGTGGTTACTGTGGCCTTGCTGGGCTCTGATCACCTGAGTACTCAGATGACAAGACTGCTTAGCATGTGCCTAGTGACAGTGGTACCTACCTTTGTATTCCAGCATTCCACTCAACTGACATGCCTAGTTTCTTTCTACCTGCTTCACCCACAGCAGCTTTTGGAAGTCCACCTAGACTACTATAACACAGCAGCATGGCCAGCAGCTCCACCCTGAGCTGCCCAACAGGTCTAGGGTCACAACTGTGTTCATACTCACATTACAGGAAATGGTTCCTGCCACTGAGGGTGGTGTAGTCATAGGAAGAACTTGGAACAGTGCCAGGGGTGTAAGGACCAGGTCTGTCAAGAATGGGACTCTGTGACTCCATCCATCCATCCATCCATCCATCCATCCATCCATCCAATTAGACAGGGTTTCATATAGCCCAGGCTGGAATTCCTGATCCTTCTGTCTCCTACAGGGATGGCAGGTATCACAACACCATGTCTAGCTTCCTCTTTGGCTTTTAAGTAAAAGTGTATACATGGTGTGCAGATCTCAGGGGAGATCACAAGCCGTGAGGGAAGATGATCCAGGAGTCAGAACTTCCATGAAAATCCAGGAATGGGTGGTGGTGGGTGGGGTGGCATGTGCCTGTCGTTCAGTAATTTTAGTGCTCCAGAGGCAGAGGTAAGGGGATCTCTGGGAATTCAAGGCCAGCCTGTTCTACATAGTAGAACATAGTTCGAGGCCAGTCATAGATAATAGATACATAGTGAAACTTTGTCTCAAACAAATTAGCAAAAAAGAAAGAAAAAAGCAACTCAGAGAAGGTAGTCACTTTTAACAAATCCAACAAAGCTATGTGTGGCTACACATCAGTAATTCTTAACACTCTGGGAGATGAGGCAGGAGGATTACCAGTTTGAGACCAGCCTGGACTACATGGGATCCTGTCTTAAACAACATAAAACCACTCAGGAACTGGAAAGCCACAGTACAGAGATGGCCTTTAGTTGCAACTTGAGGGCATTGGGGTGATTGCTTTTTCCTTCCTGTTTCCTCAGAAGATGGCCGAAGCTCTGAATGACATGGGATACAATGTCACCCAGAGTATGGGATCGCAGGCTTATTTCAGGCCCTCTGATAGGTGGAGCTCATCTCAGGTGCCAGATTTTCCCCATAGTTGAACCACATAGTCTTCATAATCATACCTAACATGTAGTCTGCCTCAGTACAAGTCCCAGGGCAACTGCAATGGTGCCTGTGTTCCTTGTGACCCTTCCTGTGCAGATGAGCACCCTGAGGTCTAGAGAAGTGAAGTGATTCAGTCTGCCATCACCACAGCTAGAGACAGGACCAGGTACCCCTGGGTGCAGGGACTTCAGCTACCATGCAGCGACTCTTTCTCAGAATCTCTTAGAATGACCAGGTTGGTTCCAGCTGCCAGGTACAGGAAGTAGAAAACAGAGCAAAATGGACTTTTTTTTTTTTTTTTTTCTGTTTCAAAATGCTTTATTTTTACTTGGTCCAAGACATGGGAGAGGCTCTAGGGCAACTGTCTAGTGGTTTGAGAAGTTCATTCAGGAAGAGGTCCTATGGCGGGTTGGTGCAGAGCAGAGGAGGGAGCTCCTTGGAAGGCACAGAGGCCTCCTATTCGTGCTTGAGAGTGAGGCACTCAGAGAGATACTCTCCCAGAGATCTCTGGGGCGTGCCAGTCTGCGCTGGTTGTGGCCCTGCCAGCCTATGGAGGTCAGCCAGGTGGTTGCCCATCTTCTTGATGAGCTTCACCTCCTTATCCAGGAAGTAGCTTTCCAAAGTGTCACAGAGATGAGGGTCTGTGTGGGCAGAACCCAGGGCGTGCAGATCCAAGAGAGCCTGATTCAGGTTCTTCTCCAGGGCCAAGGCAGGTTCTGTGGCCTCCTGGGTTTTACCCCGTTCACCTTGAGATGGTTTCTGCACATCCTGGAAGGGTGTTTCTGCAACTCAAGGAGACACTCGGTGCCCTCACTCTTCTCCTCAGCCAGTTCGAAGAAGTGGCCTATGCCCTCCAAAGCCACGTCATCCCGATCAAAAAAGCAGCACAGAGAGAGGTAGGCATAGGAGGCCTGCAGGTGCAAGTTGACCAGTGCAAGTTCTCAGCAGCTTCCACTTTGGTGGAATAATGGCTGATTCAGAGTATGGGACTAACCGCGAAGACAGTGCTGGCTGGTCCTAAGAGCCAAAGGCGGCGAGGAGATGGTCCTGGAGGCTGTGACTGGGGAGACTTGTAAGGTGGCTGGAAGCAATTAAAGTGGGAGTCCCCAGATCTGTTCCGTCCAAACACAGTTGAAGCAAGACACAGAACCATGGGACCTCCAAGGCACTGCCAAAGTGGACCTTTTTGAAGGATGCAGATATTTGCTTATCTGTGGCCTTATGTTCATTCATGGCAGTAGCCTCTGAATATATGAATGTTTTCTGGCATCTTGAGCAGTAGCTCCTGGTGGCAGTAGAGTGGGAACCCCATAGGGAACATATGGGAAAGGAGAAGCAGGAGCAGCTAGAGGGCCTGGGGGTGGGGGTGGGGGTGCTTTTGCAGGGAGGAAACAGTCTGCAGGTGTGGTTACTTTTGGGACATCTGCAAGGTGAGGGCTTTGAGGGACCCTTAGCAATAGTGACAGTAATAGACAGAAGTCAAGAGCAAGTGACGGTATAGCCCCTTGTCGAGTCAAGGCTTACCCTCTGGGAGCTTAGGGGGCTGCTCCAAGAAATGCTCTCTTCCAGTGTACTTGAAAGGGGACCGGGACAGGTGCTGAGAGCGGGTGTGAATGCTGATGGAAAGAGCCAGGCAGGATGCTGCTTCCACATGTTAGGACTATGAATCATTGGAGTGACTTTTGCTTCTTCGTTGTGCTGAATGCCAGCTCCTGTGCAGTCTCAGTGGCTGATTGGCAAAGAGTCTGTAGCTGTGTCAGTTACTGTCTACCTTTGGGACAGTCCCACCATCAGAGCGCTCTGCTCTTTGTAAGTTCAGGGGATGAGCTGCAGGTGTGCCCTTCTGTGGAGGCAGAATAGTTTGACCATGATGTTCGAAGGGTCCTGGTAACATCAAGTTTGCCGAATGGGCCTGGGAGGAATTTTTTTGTTGTCAAGCAATGAACAGTCAGGAAATGGCTTAACCAGCTCCCCTGAGAAAGCTGATCTGTTCTAGGCGTTTCCTCCAGGAATGTCTACACAGCTCCAGCTGGAGCACCTTGCACATCCTCAGTTCCCCTTCTCACCTGCAGGCTTTGCTCCCTCACAGTGGTCTGGGCTGTGCTACCCAGAGCCTTTGGGATCCTGTGGTCAGGCACATTCCTCCAGGGAGCCTCTGGAGTACTTCAGTGATTACAGTCATCGTAATGCAGGAGCAATTACAGTAATGACAGCAGCAAGCCTGGCGCTGGCTCTTTGCCAGAGGTTTGTAAAGCGTGTTAAGTGTAATTGCACTTAGTGCTCCAAGGCTTTATGAGGCTGGTAGTATTAAGTGTGCTTCCTTCTGAAGAGGGCAGGTGCTTAGCCTGCTGGCAAGGCCCATCTTCCAGAGCTCTCTGCAGCCCAGTGCTGTCTCCCAATGCTGGCCATTGCAGTTATCATTAGGGAACCTCGTGGGTACTTAGAGAGGAAAACAAGCGATGAAGTAAGTATTTGGAGTTTTCCTGGCCATGGCTCAGTGGTCTCAGGGACTGCTAGGCAGGGACTGCCTTCCTTCTTGGGTAGCCTCTTTATCTGGGAAGAGATGTCCTGTTAATTTCACCCAAGTGGCCTAGAGGCAGGGTCATGAGAATGTAATTGGACGGCCCTCTTTGTAGAGCAGAAGGCCCAGATCTAGTTCTGTCACCTTGGCTGAGGGGCTGGAACAAGGGGTTCTTCTTCAAACCCTACAACTGGGTCCTGAGAACCTCTTGCATAAAGAAGGAAAGGAAACTGAAACTGGGAATTGTAAAAGTAACTTTTATTCTCCTGTAATAATTGTTACCCCGAGGCTTAGTGCCTCAGTCTACTAATCTAGGCCTAGAATGCTTTCAGCCTCTGAGACTTACTGCTGAATAAGCTCACCCTTTCTAGTTCCTTCTGAACTCTAGTTGGCTGGTTCAACTCAGCTGCTCTGGTTCAAACTCCTCTCCAAGCTGACTGATTCAATCTGCTTTCTCTCTCTTGGCCTCTCCTGAACAGCTCTGCTTGGCCTCATATTAACTTTGGCAATATGTTCCAATCTTCTGGCTCCTTCTCATTCTCTGGCTCATTCTGTCTTCACCTGTGTCTATAAAACTCTCCCCATAAAACTGCCTCCTCCCTTTTTCCTCTCAGCGCTGCCCCTTAAGTAGCTTCTCTTTCCTCTTTCTTCTTGTGAGAGTCGGCATATTCTATTTCATCAAATCTTTGTCTGCTTCATCACTCTGTCTGCCACACAAATTGACATCATTTTCAAACATGGGTGCTTCTTTCTACAAACTAACTCTACCTTCCTTGTTTGGAATTAAAGCCGTGTACTAAAGGCTGAGTATTGAGGAAAAGATACAGGGCTTGCAGTGTCCTAGGGTTCCTACTGCTATGATAGAATACCATGACCAAAAAACACCCAGGAAAGGGTTTATGTTTTCAACTCTCAGGTGACGTTCTGTATTGCTGAAGGAAGTAGGGTAGGAACTCAAAATGGGGCAGGAACCTGGAGGCAGGAGCTGATGCAGAGGCCATGGAGGGGTGCTGTTAACTGGCTTGCTCCTTAGAGTTTGCTCAGCCTGCTTTCTCACACATCCCAGGACCACCAGGGATGACACCACAGTGGGCTCGCTCTCAATTACTAATTCAGAAAATATGCCACAGGCTTGCTCCTAGGCCATTCTGGTGGCAGAATGTTCCCAACTGACGTTCCCTTTTCCAAAATGACTAACTTAGACCTAGTTGATATAAAACTAGCTAGGACATGATGTAAAAGTCCAGCCACGATAGAAGCTTAGACTTCTCTCCTCCTGGAGCTCATGCAGAACACTGCCTGGAGACTGTCCACTCTCAGGGGTGTGGGTGATGGCAGTCATAGCTGCTATATACCCTTTGTAGCAGGTGCCCCAGTGGAGGGGTCAGGTGTCCTCAGAGCAGTTCTTTCTGGCAGCCCTGAACACTCTTAGTGGGTTTGGAGAACTTAGGAAGGGATATGGTATTTCACTTCTGGAAGCCATGTTTGTTCCAGTCTACAGGCTTATGCATGGCTATGTCATGTGCTGAGGGCTCTTCAGCTGCTACCCTCTCCACAGCATGCAAGTAGCCATTTCATTAATTGATTAGTTTATTTTGTGGTGCTGAACATCAAACCCAGAGCCTTATACTTGCTAGGTGAGTACTCTGAGCTACATCTCCAAGAGATTTGCCTGCCTCTGCCTCTGCTGGAATTAAAGGTGTACATGAAAATGCTTGATCCAAGTTAGCCATTTTAAAATACACAATCCCTGGCGTTAACATCACTCATGGTACTACAGACCACCTCAGTATACATGTGAAGCCTTTCCTTAAGGCTCTAGGAGGGAACCTGACCTGCCCCACTGTCACCCTGCCATCCTTCTGCATGCCCACCCAGTGGTCCTTCCTCTTCTGGATGTCTGACATGCAGGAAAGGGCTTTGACAAACACAGCTGTCTGGCTCTTGGACCTTGGAAGCTTTCTGTGCGCATGCCTGACATCCTGTGACCTATTCCTTTTTTTCTATCCTGTGCCCTCTTGCCTGCCCTGTCTGATGTTGCATCTCCCCTACTCGCTTGCCTGACATGTGCTGTTCTGCCTGCTTGCCTGCCTGCCTGATGTCATGGGTTGCCTGCCCTCTGGCCTGACATCCTGTGCCCTCTGTCTTTGCAGCTGCTGACTACAGGTCCATTCTGAGCATTAGTGACGAGGCAGCCAGGGTGCAGGCCCTGGACCAACACCTCAGCACGCGTAGCTATATCCAGGGGTACTCCCTATCCCAGGCAGATGTGGACGTGTTCAGGCAGCTCTCGGCCCCTCCCGCTGACTCAAGGCTCTTCCACGTGGCTCGGTGGTTCAGGCACATAGAAGCGCTCCTGGGTGGCCCCCAAGGCAGAGACGAGCCCTGCAGGCTTCAAGCAAGTGAGTAACAGCAGTGAACCTCTGCTTCAAGGTCAAGGGCATGAGGTGCTACAGGGCAGTGGATATCCTGCTGGAGACTCACCTCCATCTTTCAGTCAAGTGTTCCTGTGGGGCAGAAGCCATGCTTGTTGGGTCTGGTAGGGTGAAGTCATGTAACCAACAAGTGGCTCAGCGCCACCTTTGGGACCACTTCAGGGCCATACTAGATGCTGTTACAGACCTGTCTTGGGGTTTCACTAATGCTTTGATGGGATTGGCTCTTGGTTCTTGTCTTTAGTCCCTTAGGTTACATTTGTTTCTCTTCAGGTGCAATGTCACTAAATATTGGATCTGTATTCATTGACCAAAAAATGCATAAGTCTCCTGTCTGCTTTGAGATGAAGTCAGTCATGCCTGTGGGTGCTGCTGGTGTCACTGGGCACAGTTGTTAGGATGAGGAGGCACTACTGTGAAGGCTCTGGCTTGGGACTCCAATGGTTTGTCATCTTGATCTGGCCATATGGGAAAGCTCCCTTCTGTGGGTGCTCCTTTCTGACGTTGCCTGAGGCCCTTGAGCCCCAGACTCCCTTGGCTGTAGTACATGTTTCCTTTATGTGGAGAGGACTGAGTGCTGACTTATGGTAGCCCCTGCTATGGCCTCCTTGAGGCTTTGTAGGCTTGGGTTGGGAACTTGGAGCATGTTGAAGAGTCTCCTAGGGTCAGGAAAAGTCTTGACTTTTCTGGATTATCCCAAGTAAAACCCTGTTCCAGCCTAGGTGGGAGGTGTGGCTGCATAGTCTTGCCTGGACCTCTGCTGTTTCTGTGTCCAGTACTGTCCCAGGTGTCCACTGTGTTCCAGATGTCATATATAACACCAGGTGTCTTCTCCAAAGATCTCAGGGAGTCAGATTGAACACTGTGCCCCAACTCCAAGTTAAGGCAGTAGGAAGGGGACCAGGGATGGGCCCTGGCCTCAACAGCCAACCATCTAGGCTTCATTTATGGTTCTGGGAAGAACCAAATAGACATACCACTATCTGTGCTAGTGGACACAGCAGAGCATTGCTTCTCAGGGGCCTTGTGACCCATGAAGAGAAGGGCCTCGCACTACAGTCAGCCACTATCTACTGAGGCTTCTCTGAGGGATGCTGTTGAATGGAAGATGGACCAAGGACAGCACTAACATCCTCTAACAGGGTTGCCCTGCTTCCTCTAGCACCACAGTTGCCCACAGGGCCATGAGGTCCTTGTAATCTTGTGAAGAAAATGCATTAGGTCAGATCCCTAATGTAGAAACATGCAAAAGCATGGCTGAGAGAGAGGAGGAGTCTGGAGCTGGGCTGCCCATAACTGTTCACTGGCTTTTGGCAGGCCCAGGCTCCAGAGTCCACATCATGTCTCTGGATTAACGGTAGCTCTGTCTGCCTCCATATGGCTATGAGGATTAGAATTCTCCCTGTCCCGAGTGTCTTCTAAAGCATGCTCTCCAAATGAGAAAGAACACTTCCTCACTTCAAGCCTACAACATAACCCACCGTTCTTACTGCTTGCTGCTCTATACATAAAGTATGTCCCATCTTGTCTTCACCACTCTTGCCTTCTCAAGGCTGAGGCCCTAGCAGTAAAGTATCCTCTCAAACATGGAAAATGTATGTGTTCTTTTTAGCCTTCATAGTTCCCTTCCTGAAGAGCCAGCCTACTTGGCACCATCCTTCCCTCCGTCACCCCGTGTGGTTCAGCATGGAGGTCCACTCCATCCTCAGGCTTTGAGCTTGCTTGGGGGCTCTCACCTGGACGTGGGCTCAAGCTCCTGCATTACCTCACACCCTTAGAGCTGGCCGTTGCTTCCCAGCAGCTTCTCCATCCTTGAACCTCCAGCCTCTTGCATCCTATTTTCAAAGTGTAGCTGTCTGCGTTACAAAGCTGCCTGTTTTGTAGTCAGTGACACTTGCAGTACCAGACCCGTGCCACCACAGGTGCCTGGCCCGGAGTGGGACTGTTTCAGAAGAAACCTAAAGAGGCTGACAACACCTAGGAAACTGCTGTGGGTCCTTAGGTTGTGGGTTCAGGGAGAGCCTAAGAACCTCCCCTGTGTGCCCTGCTGACCCAGAGAACCTGTGAAGGCAGGCTGTTGTATATCTTGCCCTGTTGCACCCTTTTCCAATCCAGAATGTGTCTCTGCCGGATGAGCTTAAAGCCTGTCACTGGGCTGTGGGTCTGTGGCAGCGTTCAATGTAGCAGCCCTTGGTAGTGTCTCTTCTTGTGAGAATCCAGCAGCATCTCCATTTTTGGTGTCACCTCTGGGTCTTTTGAGGAAGTACAGCTTCAGAATCCTCCCATCACATTGAGATACTTTCTGGTCAGGTACTAATGTGCTCAGGGTAAGCTGAGACTGAGCTTGGTGTCTGGTGAAGAGTTGGAGTTTCCCCCATCCCAGCCTCTGTCTGCCTGTGATGGGACCCCATACCTGGAGGAAGGAGCTCTTGCTTGCTGCTGACCGCTGTCACCTCCCTCATGTACCCCCACACAGTGATGGTCCTCCCCTTCATCCTTAGCCTGTTAATTACCAGTCTCCTTTATTCTGTCTAGTGTGATCTGGGCAAGGATGGAGCCTGGGGATGGCCCGTGCCCATAACAGATTTCTCTGTGACTTAAAGCAGAATCAACAGGTAGTATTGAGGTGTGGTGTCACTTACAGTCAATTTTGCATAGGAGTCAGAGGTGGCCAGAAGCAAGAGAAGTGTCCATGGTGAGGGAAGACCAGGACCAGGTCAGCTCAAGACCTTCCACCTTCCTCAGCAGAGGTGAGGGGGGCTGAGGGACTGGAGACCAAGGTGCATTATGGTCTGCCACAGGTGGCCCAGTGAGATCCATACTCGTAGACCTGCATAGAGGAGCAACACAGGGCATGGCTGTCAGCAGGACTAAGGAGGAAGGCAGGGGTATGCCTGACAGAGCATGGGCAGGCTGTGGATGGTCATACGGTTTCCTGGTGGGCTTCAGTCAGCTTTTCTGGACTGAGATTGTGAGGCTTGAAGCATCACCCTTGTGACATCTCAGAGTACCCAGGCATGCAGATTAGGGACGTCCTTTCTAGAAACAGGTCTGTCTTCAGGGAAAGACCTTCAGGCCTCAGATACATGCTAAAGAGTGCCTGGGTCATGTATCCAGAGAGCAGGCACTGCCTGAGAGAAAGAGGCTGGGCTGTGGAGCCTGCCAAGCCAGTGTGGACCGGCCTGGGTCAGGGTGGGAGTGCAACAGACTTGTATCTAGAGCTTAGGGTCAGTCTAGCTGTGGGCCAAGCCAGATATGATGCCAAGGACAGAGATAAGGAGGGGCTGGAGGCTATTCTTACCTTAACCTTTGTTGCACCTGGTGACTTGGAGGTGGCCTGTGTAACACAAAGTGTCCACAGACTGTTACCTTGCCCAGGCAAAGGATCCTGAGAGCTGAAGGCAGCAAGGGCTGCAATGCCACTGCCACGTCATAGTCAGAGCCTATGGAGACCCAGAGGCACGTACAGCATTGTGTGGGGATGGGTGCATGGCCAAGGGCTGGTGGGAGGTGTGTGGCATACCACGTGGGTGTTCTTGAATCTCTCTGGAGGTCTTGTTGGGATGCAGCAGCAGAAGGTGAACTGAAGATCACAAGCCACATACATGCCTTTAAGCCTAGCACTGAGAAGGCAGAGGCCAGAGGAGCCTCCATTTGAGGCCAGCCTGAATGACATGGGAAGTTCCAGAACAGCTGGGGCTACAAAGCGAGAATCTTGTCTCAAAAGCACAAGTGCCATTGCTCAACCCTGGTGTTGAGAGCCAGAGGTGACCTGCCATGTGACCCATCTGCTCTTGTGCTTCCAGGTAAAGGCCGGCGAGTGCAGCCTCAGTGGTCCCCCCCAGCAGGGACTGAGCCCTGCAGGCTCCGCCTCTACAATAGCCTCACCCGGAACAAGGTAAGAAAGTTTGCACATGACTCCCATATTCCCTCAGTTTAGGCTCAGAGTCCTTCTGTCACTCCAATGCTGTGCGATGGCCTCTGCATCTTCTGTTTCTCCTCTGCCTTGGCCTCTGCAACCCAGACAGAGCTGTGCTCTGAAACGAGGGTGCAGATGCCTTGTACACGACAGTGCTTTGGGGAAGTCTGCCTGCCGGCCTCTCAGCATTGGCCAGGCCTGAGTGTTCAAGGTCCTAACAGCCAAGCCAAGTGCTGGCAGCTTTCAGGAGGACCCATGGCTATCATACACTGTCCTAAGCCAAGCAGATTAGGCAAATGGCAAACCGGCCAGGTGGTGTTGGAGCCCAGCATGTGCCAGGAAGCCAGTACAGCCTCTTAACCTGATAGGCTCATCATGGTTTGTTATACTTAGCTCACACCCATAGTGGCACAGGCTTCAGAAAGCTCTCCAGTTATGGGATGGTTATTATTATTATTTTTTAATGTTTTACTTCTAATTATGTGTATATGTGTGTATCTGTGTGGCGCTATGAGCATGTGAATACATTGCCCACTGAGGCCAGAAGCTTCAGGTTCCTGAGAGCTGAAGTTAGAGATGGCTGTGAGCCACCCAGCATTGGCGCTGGGAATTGAAATCAGGTCCATCTCTCCAGCACCCTGGCTGAGTGTTTGATCACGTGCTCAGCAAGCAGGAGACATGTCTGGGACAGGTCCCATCTGCTTATGTAACTCACTGGTAGTGACACCTCCCAGAGAAGTCTGTGACTGTTGGGATGCTCTGGCCCCTAAGCCAGGCTCCTCTGGGAAGGACAGACCTTGGCTAGCTGCTCTTAGCCTTTTGTCCTTTATCTGAAGAAGATGGCATCTGTGCCAACCTCCTGAGGTGGTTGTCTAGAGCAGTTAGGAGTCAGGCTGGTATTTGTTAGCTGCAATTTTTGCTAAGCTGACATTTTCACAACAGCAACTTTGTTCCCTTCTCCACTCTGAGGAAGAAGAGGAGGAGAAGGAGGAACATTCCAGGGAGGGAGGGGGTGAGGACGCCTCACCAGGCTTTCACTACACAGCTTACTGAATGCTATGACTTCATCAGTAAAACAGGAGACAGGAGGGTCTTGCTGGTTGTGGCTTAGGCCTTTGAGGTGGAGGTAGGAGGATTGTGAATTCAAAGCCAGATTCTGGCTCACAAATAAATGGCCCTCAGCCATCAGTTAGTGTGCTGTCTGTGGCTCCTCTTGCTGTGCTGTGGAGTGTCTTGAGTTTCTGGTGATGGCATTCCTTGTTTTTTAACAAGGATGTATTTATACCTCAAGATGGGAAGAAGGTGACGTGGTACTGTTGCGGGCCGACTGTCTATGATGCGTCTCACATGGGACATGCCAGGTGGGTCTGATGCTGGGGATCTGTACTACTGGAGAATTAAAGAGCCTGTGTTGCCATCCTGGAGTCTACCGAGACACTGTCTCTACCCCGGTGGATATGTGATGTGTACATGCAGACCTAAGGTGTAGTGGGCCATGATCCCTTCCCTGACACACACAGACACACATGTTAACGGTGTGACTTTTCAGAGTTAATGGCTGATGGGGTAAAAGCCATGGAGCCTGCCCCTAACATGCTGAATTTCCTTAGCCTGGATGTCTGGTCCAGAAATGCTGAGGGTCGCAGGTTTTCAGATTTTGGACCATTTTCATCTAAATGGGAGGTCTTGGGGATGGAACCCATACTAAAACCCAGTATTTACCTATTTCACGTGTATCCTATGTACATAGTCTAAAGGTAATTTTAATTCTTAACAGTTTTGTTGATGAAATATTATCTCATAGCATGGAAGTTTGTCTTTGTGGCATCGTGTGGGTGCTCAGAAAACTTGGATTTGGGGGTGTTTTCAGTTTTAGGGTGCTCAGTTTGTTCATGTTCTTGCAATATCAAACTAACAGGCACTGTGTGCCAACTGGGGAACTGTGCTTTCCACTGCTTCAGGTCCTACATCTCCTTTGATATCCTGAGGAGGGTGCTGAGGGATTACTTCCAGTATGATGTCTTTTACTGCATGAACATCACAGACATTGATGATAAGGTAAAGGGGGCGCCTGTGTTAACATTCAGACCTGATGGCTAACATGAGAGGAAGCAGGACTTTGAGATAAGAAATCCAGCTGCCCACCACCACTAGGAGGCTGAGATGATTTGGGTGTGAGGCCAGTCGGGACTGCATCAGGAGTTAGAGGACTGCTGGGCTACATGGATAGACAGATGGGCTGGAGAGGAGGCAGGCTTGTGTCTGACCTAATAAACAGTGAGTCCCCGCTGTGAACTGATACACAGTTTATGCAGAGGTAGAGCCATTTGCACAGGTGCCTAGATGCTGCGAGAAATCTGCAGATTCTGGGCATTGGCTAAGTTCCCATAACTCCTGGTTCTTTGTGGAAGCAGGTCCTCTCTGTATCTTGCTAGCTGAGAAAGCTGGGGCCTCAGTGACCTGTATTTAGACACCCAGATGTTCACAGTAGACCTCAGCCTCACTTTGCAGGTACAGAAGGAAGGGTGGTAATGGTGTCTCACAGTGCCACAGTGTTTGGGACCTGTGTTTGTCCCCATGCCTCTTCACCCTCACTCAGTTGCAGTGTAAGAACAGTTCTACACATGGGAGAGAATGGACTCTGATCATAACCTCTCTCCCATCTGTACAGATCATCAGGCGAGCACGGCAGAACTACCTGTTTGAGCAGTATCGGGAGCAGAAACCCCCAGCCACCCAGCTCCTGAAGGATGTCCGTGATGCCATGAAGGTAAAGGCCATGGATACCACCCTTGCCTCCTCCTAGTGCCTCTTAGGCCCTTTGTAAGACTCAAACCAGCTTCACTGGAGCCCCAAAGCCACAGCAGATGTTGCCCCTGCCAGGCCTACAAGACAGTCACCAGATCAGAGTCTTATAGGCTATGGAGTGGAATAGGTAGTGTTCCTATCGCTTAGGGGAAATACCTGATGCATCTCCATCCCTCTTGCTGTCTGGTCCTCAGTGTTAAGGTCACAAGCAATCCGAAGACCAATTCTGATCACAAGGCAGACCCTTGATCTGTAAGTTCTCATTGTGTTCACGGTGCTGTGACCTCCACTGAGGAAGTATGTTCTCCACATCCACACCGTTGCTCTGAACGAGCCTCCTTTCAATGTGTGGTTCTTAGATATATCTTAGTTATTTTCCTATTATTGCAGTGATTAAACACTGACTTATTCTGGCTTATGGCTCCAGAGTCATGAGCCCATCATGGCAGGGAGGCACGGTAGCAGGTGCAGATAGCCAAGTGCTCACATCCTCAGGCACAAGCACAGAGCAGGAGGAGCAGACTGGACACGGTAGGGCATGGCTTAAGATCCCAAAGCCTGCATCCTCCAAGCCTCCCCAGAGACAGCATCACCACCTTGGGACCAAGTATTTAAATATCAGAGCCTACAGGAGACAGTTCTCTTTTAAACCATCACACTAATGGTGAGACTAGATCTGTCTGTTTCCTGTCACACACCACTCTTAGCAACTGCAATAACAATCTGGGTTGCTCATGGCATTTTCCTGGGAAGAAATTACGCCTGAAATTAGAGCATAGCTATCTTTGGTCTGACAGGACTGGAAACTCATGCCTGATGTGTTTGATGTGTTCTTATGGTTGTAGCCATTTTCAGTCAAGTTAAGTGAGACAACAGATCCCGACAAGAGGCAGATGCTGGAGCGGATCCAGAACTCTGTGAAGCTTGCCACAGAACCACTGGAACAGGCTATGCATTCCAGCCTCTCTGGAGAGGAAGTAGACAGCAAAGTACAGGTGAGCTCTGGCAGGTCCTGGACAGCCCATTTGTATGAAACGCCTTACTGTGCACAAGATTGATCCACACTCAAGGTGACCCAGGCCTGTGGCTCCCTTCTTCAATGTTTAATCACTGTCTCATCCCATCTGGGGCCCCAGACTCTAGTTCCATTCTGCAGGCATGGAAGCTCAGCACCACTGGGCTTGAACCTGGGCTAACCTGAGAACCCATATCGCAGCTGCCTTCCCCCCATGCTCCCTCCTCCCACTTCTACTTGGAATGCAGAGGAGCAGCCGTCTGTTTTCCACAGTTATCCACTGGCTTTTCCCCTATGTTTCTTGGTAGCAGAAACAGAGCCAGCAGTTGAAGATGAAGTGAGCAGCAAGTCATGGCTGTGATGCAGCTGGGGCTGTCGCTCCCTCTGCCAACTCTCCCCTCCTAAGAAAACCTCCTTGAGATCAAAGTGAGGGCATCTTCCTGCTCTCTGTCCTTCCCCTTCTGGCTAGCACCCCCTGCTGGCCACTCTTTAGCTCTAGCAACCAGACACAAGGATCACGGCTGTAGGTCATCAAGAAGAATGAAGGTGTACTTGGGAGAGGTTTGGGCTTCAGTGTTATAGATTGGGTTCCACCTTGCCCTGACCTTGGGCCCCCACCCGAGCTGACCATTCTACCTTTGCTGTCTTTTTCTGTTCAGTTTTCTCTCTTCTGTGTTCCCATAAGACAGTCTGGTGTTAGGACAAGTCCATGAGTCCATGCAGATACTCTTAAGGGCCATGTTCTTTCCTTCAGCTGTGTTTTTGAGATGGGTTCACATGAGGTCATTGCCATTCCTCTGGGAAGAGCCTCTCTGATGCTTCTGAGGTGACCAACAAGCTCACCATATGAGGCACTGGTTGCCTCGACCCCGGCACCATATCCTGCCTTCTGTGTGTCTGATGGTTGAGGGACCTTGAGCAAGTGCAGTTTTAGTTCTTGTGGTTGGCATCTCTCAGCACAGTGTCTTCCAGGTTCATCCATGTTGCAACGTAGGCCAGCATTTCTGTCCTACCTAAGGCAAGTGTCCTTCCATTGTGTGGTGGACCCTGGCTATCCACTCCCAAGTCTGTGTCTATTTATGTTATTCTGCTGTTTGCTGTTGTAGTGCTGGGAGCATGGTATACAAATCTCAGTTCTAGACTCTGCTTTTAGAAGCTCTTTGCATATGTCAGAAGTGGGATTGCAGGATCCCACGTTCTGCATTCTGTTTACATCACATAGCACTTTCACGCATTTTCACCAGCATTTGACCAATACCTTTGGTGATAGCTGTCCCTGTGAGTGGGAGGCAGCCCCACCTGTTGCTTATGTTTGTATTTCCCAACTGCCAGTGTACATCCATGTGTGAGCTGTGGTGTGGCATCTGTGGTGCAAGTTTCTAGGAGTTTCTTTAGGCCATATTCTAACATGGAATTCCTGCTGAGTGTTACACCATATATTTGGGTGACTCTTCGGAGTCCCAATACTCACCATACATCCCTGGGTTCTCTGAAGGACTTGTGGAACTCAGTGCGGAGTTGTATTGTTCTCTGAGATTGGTCACAGTGACACAGGTGGGACACTCAGGTTGAGAACAGGCAGATGCTGCAGGATTCCCTACCCCTCTAGATTGGCCTACACCCAGGACAGAGCATGTGCTGTCCTGGAAAGATCAGCCGTGAAGGGAAGCTCACAGGAGCCTCAGCAGTCAGGGCTGTGGTTTCTCCACTCAGCACAGTCAGCAGCTATCCAGAGCTTCCCAACCATGTCCTTTGGCTTTTTTGTGTTGGTTTATTTTGTTTATTGAGATAGGGTCTTTTCACAGTCTAGTCTGACTTCAAACTGATTATCCTCCTACCTCAGCTTCCTAAATGCTGGCATTATACATGTGACTACCACAGTGGGTTCTTGCGAACCTTTGTGACACTAGTTTGATTAGACTGTTGATGGCCATTGGTGATCAGCTTAGCCTCTGTCCTTTCCCTTTGTAACCTTGATAGCTGGAACTCTCTTGACATGTAGACCCATTTCAAGGCTGTCGTCTTACAGAACAATAGATGCTTCTTCACCCAGGAAATTCCAAACAACTTAGAGGCTTTGTGTAAGGAACCAGGTATCTGTAATTATTTTATAGTGCCACTGCTTCTCATAGAAATGCATGGTTTAAGTTTCCTCCATTCCTTTCCATGGCCTCATAGTGCCTGTCTTTTTAGCACTGGCTAATACTCTGTATCCCGTTGTCTAGATAAGACCCATTTGTTTATCTGAAGGGTATCCTGCTTCCAGGTCTGGCAGTTATGAATAAATCTGCTATAGACAGCTGTGTGTGGGCTTTGTGTGGACGTAAGTTTTCAGCTCTTTTGGGTAAATAATGAATGTAATTGCCAGATCATATGGCAAACGAATGCTTATTTCTAAAGTCTCTGCAGCGTTCTGCACTTCACAGGCCTTAAAGGAGTCCCCACTGAGGTGCCATCAACAGAGTCCTAAAGACTGTCACTATCATAGGTGTGGGGCTTTTGGTAATTGGGTTGGGTTTGTTTGTTTGGTGTGTGCAGAGGTCAGAAGAAGGAGTCAAATCCTCTGGATCTGCAGTTATGTGGTTATGTGTATATATGCTAGGATCCAGATTTACCTTGCCATGGTTGAGCATCAAGTGCTCTTAACCTCTGAGCTAGCTCTCCAGCCTCTGTAATTGTTTAGTTTTATTTTATTTTATTTTGAGACAGGGTCTTTCTTTTATTTCAGGCTAGCCTGGAACTCATGTAGACCAGGCTGGCCTTGGATTCATAGAGATTCCCCCATCTCCACCCCCCCCCCTGCCCCCCAAGCACAAGGATTAAAGGTGCCTGCCACCGTGCCTGGCTGTGCTGTTGATGGCAAGTGTTGTCAAGCACCTTTTCATGACTGTTTTGGAGCTACTTTAAGGAACGGGTTTAAAAAATGTTGATCTTCATTTGTTCATTGCTACTTGTAGCAGATATGTATCTGTTCCTGTGATAAAACTCCAGGAACAAAGGCAACTTAAGGAAGAAGGAGTTTGAGGGGGTGGCTCCAGGTGGTGGCTCATGGTTCCAGAAAGAGTCCATAGTGATGGGGGAAGCATGGCAGCAGGCAGCGGAGAAGAGGAAGGCTATAGATTCTCAAAGCCCACCCCCACTGATGTACTTCTGCCAGCAAAGTTCTACCACCGCCCCAAATAGCACCACTATCAGGGACCAAGTCTTCAAATATTTGTACCTGTGGGGACATCCTCCTCCTAACCACCACACTGCTATACCGATTCATTGAGTGATTTTTTTTTTTTAATTATATTTTTACTCATTTGTCGGGGTGAGAGCTCATACCACTACATGAATGAGGAAGGTCAGAGAACAACTTGCAGGAGTTGATTCTCTTCTTCCACCATGTGGGTCCCAGTGATTGAACTCAGCTGTCAACCTTGGTAGCAAGTGCCCTTATCTGCTGAGCCCTCTCACCAGCTCATGCTGAGTAGGTTTCTGACTTTTCTTCTTCCTTTCTCCCTCTCCCTCTCTCTCTCCCCCTCCCTTCCTTCCTTCCCCTCTCTCTCTCTCTCTCCCTTCCTTCCTTCTTCCTTCTTTCCTTCCTTTCTAGGGTTGTTGTTTTATGTGTTAGTTTTGTGTTACTGCAACAAATTCCTGAGGCAGCCAACTTAGAAGGAGAAGTGTCCTATTGGGTCAGCCTCAGGGGTTTGGGGCCTTTGTTGGCCCTGATGCTTTGTCCTGGAGTGAGACTGCAGAGCATGGCAGCAAAGTGGGATGGAGGATGCTGCTCCTTTTGTGGCTTTTGGAAAGCAGAGATGGGAAGGGCCCACCCTAGTGGCCTGACTTAACTTCTGCTAGGCTCTACCCCCTCTCTTTACAGCCTGTCAACGATGAGAGGCAGCCCTGGGTCCTCTTCTTTGATAGACACTGACATCTTGGCCTACACTGTGACCCTCACAAGTGGTCCTCGGTTTCCCTGCTTGTCTGGAACAAGCTGATTAGAGCTGACCAGGGTTGGCCATTTCCTTCTCCAGTATTCTTTGCTCTATTGAAGCTCTGGCAGGTTCCTCATTGGTTAAATAGCTTTCCTGAAGTCAGTGTCCTAGGTCATGGAGAGTGACTATACCAGAACATTTGAGTCTTGGTAAACTAAAAATTATAGAGATGTATTCTATAGTTCCTAAGGGATTCTCCATCATCCACTGTCAGAGGGCAGATTGGGAAGAGAGGGCATGGGAAAAGGTCACCTCTGGCTCTTACACGGTGCACACTAATCCATTCACTGAAAGGTATTGACCTAAACACCTCACTTTCTCACACAGTATCAGCGTTGAGTCTGTGGCTTCTGGGAAACCTGAAGCCCAGGACAGTTGGGCAGGCAGGCCTTCTGTACTTCAGAAAGGCCCCTTCTCCTCGTGTCCCACAGGTATCAACCATGAGAACCTGGTAAAGCATGGTGACTGGCTTGGGAGTTGACCTTGGCGAGTCCATCCAGGGCTTATCTGTCACATTGCTGACTTTGCTGCCCAAATGGCTCCATGAGCTGTATGCTGTCAGGACCTCATGTTGTTCCCTTAGAGCTAAGACCTGTGCTTTTGTTTGTACCCCACACCTGCTATGTGAGTGGCACAGCGTTTTCTACACTCCCTGCGTGTCCTCACTGCTGGCATTGAAACTAAAATCCAGTCTTTTTCTCTTCCGAATTTATAGATTTGGAGGTTGTCTGATTAGGGGTTTCAAGTTTAAGGTTAGGTTTTTTTCTGAGGTATTTCATCTCCTGTCATGTTGAAGGCAACTTAGTCTCTAGAAGTATCCAGCCCACTGTCCCCTGCACTGAATGGCCAGCATGGACTTGAGGACCAGCCTACCTCTATCCCTAGTGAGTGGCCTGTTTCTGGGCCAGCTGTTGAAATCCAGCCTCCTGCTTCCCGTTTGCTGAGCGATCTTGGGCAGGCTACCTTACAATCAGTGTAGCCCAGGCTAGCCTTCCGCCTGTTCCTTGGTTTCCTGAGTGCTGGTACTGCAGGTGTGAGACCAAGTGCTGTAGTGTCTTGGCCTCTGGTTGCTGCCTCATGGGCTCCTTCTCTGAAGTAGTTCAGTTGTACACACTCATCCTTTCCCAGCTCGCATTTGAAGCAGTGCTGAGTGGGAGTTGTCACCCAGCACACATCAGACTGCTCACCTCTGAAATAGTGCTGCATGTTGTAACTGAATAAATGGCCTAAAGTATATGCTCCCCCTCTTGTCCAAGTAACCCCGGGAGGTCAGAACTCAGCTCCCAACTGTATGCTGTAGTCTCTTGCTTTTAAAGCTTCTGTTATGTATCTCAGCCCTCTGCCCTTTCACCCCAGTCTCTTCTCGCTGAGGTCAGATGCACTTTCATGACTTCCATTCTCTGCCCAGCATTTCCTGAGCATCCATTGGTCCTGTCGTCTGGAGCTGTTAAATTGAGGATTCTGGGCTGGGGAGACAACTCAGTAGTTACGAGTGAGTGATTCAAACGACTTGTATCTCTAGTTTCAGAGCATCTATTGTCCTCTTTAGCCTATGTTTATACTCAAGCTCAAGTGGCAGACACATAAGAATACGCATGAATAAAAATCTTTTTTAAAAAGTGCAGGATAATGGTACCCCCTTACCCCCCTTGCTGGTGGATGCTGGCTGGGCTCTGTAGCCTATACCTTTCCAGAGCTCCCAAGAACACTCACAGTATAGATCAGGCTATACTATGGCTTTGGTGCCATGACCTTTGAATGGACTAGATTTTGATGGTACCCACTTTCTTAGGGATTGGATGCCCGTGGAGCCAGCTTTCCCCTGGACAAGACAGTTCCCACTAGTCGCACCTGGATGGGTTGTCCCTAGGCTCTGAGTCTTCTCTCTTTGGCAGTTTTGAAGAAGCACTGTTGAGAGTGGGGAGTCCAGCTGTTGGCGTCCATTCCAGTGAAGTCTCAGGGGTGGTTTGCAGGATGTGCTGTGTGGGTACATTTTTCTCCAAGCCCCTGGGCTGCCCTGCTGACTCCCAGCTACCAATGTCAGCAGTAGCTAAGGACAGAATGCTGTCCTATAAATTATCGTCTCTCTTGTGCCTAGCTCCTTCTAAAGACTCTCTTGTGGCTTCTTGCTATCTCATAATATGACCAGATACGCATGTGCTGCCAGCTTGCAGGCTGTCACCTGAGTTCTGAGAAGTCCTTGGGCATTCTTCTGGATTCCTGCGGCTTCCCTTCCTCCCACTGGAATTCTTGTTAGAGGCCTAGCTCTGTTCTACCCTTCTGGTCGCATTCCATTTTAGGTGACTTCAAGTCCCAGTCACCACTCCTCTCCAGCCACCCTGCCCTGTCTTTGGAGTGTGTAGTGGTTAGTAGACTGTATCTCAAAGTTTACCCTCAAAAACAGAGGGTTTATTCCTCTGTTCACACTTGCCCGGACTATCTCCATGGCATCTGTGGCTCGCTGTTGCCTGTCATCTAAAGGTTACATTTTTCTAGACATGACACTTGTACTCAGTACTTATCTGTAAACCCGGTCACTACTCTTTTCTTTTTTGAGATAAGGTCTCTCTATGTAATCTGGGCTGTCCTAGAACTCTCTGTGTAGACGAGTCTGGCCTCAACCTCTACCTCTGCCTTCCAGGTGCTAAGATTAAAGGCATGCTACCACACCTGGCTTCCTTATTTATAGCCCAGACTGGCCCGAAATTCATAGTAGTCCTCCTGCCTCAGCCTCCCAAGTGCTTCAAGTAAAGGCATGAGCCACCACCCCAGCTTCCTTTTATCTTTTCTGTGTCCCTTACCCCTTCACGTGGGGAAGAATGTGAGCGCCCTGGAAAGGTCTGCCTTGCTACTTCCAGGAAACTGAGAGCATTGCTGGCCTGTGAGCTTCCCTGCCAGTGTGCCAGACCTTGTGACCTCCCTGGTGTCCTTGCTGTGCCAGGTCATCTGCATGTTGTCCTCTGTTCCTTGCTCTTGGCTTTGTGTCCCTGTGATGGACACACAGACTGCCTGTGTGGTCTCACAGCCCTGCACTGCTGAAGGTAACATGCTCAAAACATTCTTCCTGGGACAGTGAGGACAGGCATTTTCTCACCCAGCAAGAGCACAGTTGGAACATGTTTCACACCGACAGTGGGAGATGGCAACTCATGGATGCTGTTCTGCAAGACTGCTTGTGACCTCAGGGCACTGATTGGCTGCTGGCATCTTGCTGGTTTTGCTCGAATGAAACCTAGCCCATGTATGGTGGGTATCTTTTCTCTTAGGTGTTGCTGGAGGAAGCAAAGGACTTGCTCTCTGACTGGCTGGATTCCACAGGTGGCAGTGAGGTGACTGACAACTCTATTTTCTCCAAGCTGCCCAAGTTCTGGGAAGAAGAGTTCCACAAAGACATGGAAGCCCTGAATGTGAGTGCTTTGTATTGCCTGGTCCTTGCTTTCTCAGACCAAGACCTGTGGTCCAAGTTCTTCTTTTGGTAAAGCCACAAAGCCTGTGGTCCACAGTATCTTCATTTTGCAAGCTCAGTGAGTGGCTAACTAAGCCTTGAACTTGAATGAGGGGCGAGAAGATGCTTCTCCTTAATTTTGTGTTTTCATGCGTATTGTCCCCATGACTGACACTTAGGACTTTCTTGAAAAGGTGTCAGAAACCCAGGGTCATAGTCTTCATGACTGCAGCGGCCATACTCAGGTGTCAGCCACCTCCCCTGCCCCAGATAGGGAGGGACTAGGTCTCTTGTCTACCATGTGTCTCTTTTCCTGCTGAACCATTTCTCTGTCCCTTACCTTTTATTTTAAAACAGGGTTTCTATGGAATATCCCTGCAGGCCATAAACTTGTGATCCTTCTGCCACAGTGTCCCACGTAACAGGGATGCCACTTCTTTGCGGGCAGTTCCAACGGTCATGTGTTTTTCAAGGAGTGTGCTTAGCAAAGGCTGAAGTTTTCACGCTTGTTGGGAGAAAGCGCTGAGACTCTGTCCCCACAGGTTCTCCCTCCTGATGTCCTGACCCGTGTCAGTGAATATGTGCCAGAAATTGTGAACTTCGTCCAGAAGATTGTGGACAATGGTTATGGGTGAGCATGAGAAACCTCTCCTTCTGTGCCAGGCCACACAGCTCTATGGGGAGAGAGTCTGGGTACGGAAGCCACACCTTCTCACCTCCCGGCCCAGCACCTGACCTAACTCCTCTTCACTCTAGCTCCCCTGCAAGAACTTGCATTACATTACGGATGAAACCCTTGCTTTATACATACATAGTATGCCGTTGTCACAAGCATTTAACTGGGAAAATGCCACTTTGCTAATTGAGTCAGGAAGCAGGCTAGAGAGGCAGATCTGACCACAAACTAGCACCCAGCAGCCATTCTTTGGAAGCTCTGTTACAGGCTTCATGACTGCCCAGAGGCCTGTGCTCAGCCATCCTCAGCCTCCTCTTCCTGCTGACAGGGAAGAACCAGGTTTTTCTGTCTACTGTGTGTTTGTTTTCCCACTAAACCAGCCAGTGTGGTGGGCATTATGCTAGCAGAGCAATGAGAGGACATGATAGTGCACTTGGACACTGAAGGGCCCCTCAAGACATTGGTACCATTCAGACACTTTAAGAGTGTGTCACCTGTTGCTTGGCTGTGATTTTAGTGTAGACATTACCCAGCTCACTGCTACTGCTTTAGCATGTCTGACACCTGCAAACTTTCCCATGTCACTCAAGTTAGCCTTTTCAGAGAGTCTTAAGAGGGAGTTACGGACAGGAACCTGGTGTGCACCTGCTGACTGCATCACTGGACCTGGTCTCAAGTCTCTTCTGCTTGTTGGCTGCTCAGGCTAGAGAAGAGAGGACTTTATGCACAGTGTCTGCTGCAGCTGCCTCTGAAGTGACAGTGCCATTTCACTCCACATGACCAATGGCTGCAGGGCAGCAGGAGACACTGGTCTAGTCAAGTGGCAAGCTGGGTCAGAGAGGACATTCCTCTGTGCTGAAATACAGTAGAGACATAGAGAGAGTCACGACAGGATTACACAGTAGATTGCAGACAGAAGAGAAGGTGTGTCACATGAGGTTATGCCATCGTTGTGCTGTTGAGTGGGGGTGTAATCAAGGGACTACATACACCAAACAGAAGGTCTGGTAGGGTCCCCTGCCTCAGGAGGCATCCCTGTTGTTCCTACTCGGCCCATGAAACTGACTTCTGACCAACTGCAGAGAGCAGAGGATTGGTGGCCTCAGGCCTTGGCAGTTCCTAGCCCTTCATGCTCTCTCTCCAGTGCTTTGTGTATGGCTGAGACCTCTTTTCCTCCTGTTTCCAGTTATGCTTCAAATGGATCTGTTTACTTCGACACAGCCAAGTTTGCTGCTAGTGAAAAGCACTCCTATGGGAAGCTGGTGCCTGAGGCCGTTGGGGATCAGAAGGCACTTCAGGAAGGGGAAGGTAAGAGCCCACGGAGCACATGTGGAAGTAAAGCTAAGCTCGTGGCCTGCACCAGGTTTCTACCTCCTGGTCATGGTGGGCGTCTGTGTACCCTGCACAGGCACATGGAGAGCAGGCTGCTTCCCCTAAAAGGAGTGCCAGGAGTTTTCTTCTCAAGACAGCATTGCTTAAGAAACAGAGAAGTCAGCACTGCACTGTCCTGACACAGAGCTCCTGGGTCTTCAGCTGCTGTAATAGGCACTTGTCAGAAAGGCCCTGAGCCTGACCCTAATCTGTTCTGATGGAGCCCCTGACACAGATGCCCCAGAGCCTGTGACAGAGTGTGTTGCTTAGATGTATGTGCAGTGATGTGTTTGGTGATGTTGTTCTAAGTATTTTAAACACAGGTGTCAGGGTTTTCCTGGATCAGGAAGAGCCACGTGAAAATACTTTTCAGAAGTTTATCCCACAGTAAAGCTAAGGAGAGGCTCACAAAATCCAAGGTTTGCAAAGCACACTGTCCTCAAGATGAGGAATTACCTTCATGCCAGGTACATTTCCTGATGACCTCTGTTTCTAAGAAGTCAGTCTAGCCACTAAAATTTAGGCTTTATAAGAATATCAGCTTTGGGGCGCTATTCTAAAGAAATATCAGAAGTGAAAAGCTCAACAAAATACCATGGGAACCTTGGCAAGAGCGAAACTAAGCCAGGTCATCACTGATGTTGGGCCCAGTAGTGGCTAGATGAAGTGTTTGGTGTTAAAGAGGTGACTTCACAGTGATAAAGCTGAGGGCTCCAAGGCCACATGCTGACATGTGCCGAGAGCCAGCCTTGCATACTTTGCAGAATCAGAGAGGTTGGGTAGGCAATGGTTAACAGAGGACTAAAAGTTTTGAATATGCTAGGTGTGGTTGAAGGAATCAAGTAACACCTTTCCCCTCATAACCACTGACCATCTCTCTAGCTTCTGGGATCTTTCCCTTTTAAGTTCCCAGACCACAGGCCAGGTGCAGAAAGTTCTGAGCTACTCCCAAACAGTCCTTTCATTGTCTGACCAAGGTGCAGGTATGCAAGGCCTTCACACTATAGGGATGGGAAACCGGCAAGCTACCCGAGTCCCTAGGAGGAAAGGAGACCACAGAGGCACAAGAGGCAGGTATAATGCTGACCGCCAGGTACATGTAGCTGGGAATAAACAGAGAGGAAGGAAATGAGCCAGGCAGCGAGGCAGGAAACTAACAAAGAAAGAGCAGTGCTTGGAGAACACAGAGGAGTGAAGGTAAAAGCAGGTGAATGAGTGACTTTACATGCTGAGAGCTGGCTCTCCACACTCATAAATAACACGGAAACCTGGCTGCTAGCCTAGATTAGCTGAAAGAGCATGTTGATAGCTGTGGTTCTGGATGCTTCTTGCTGGCAGAGGAATGGCAGAAAGGAACAGGAGCCAGGCTAAGGTTTGTCCTGGGTGCTGCGTGTATCTGCATTTCTCATGAAGAGATTATTTTCATCTGCAGATGAACACTCCAAGACATAACAGTAATTGTCTCTGGGCCAGGAGGTGACAGCAGGAGTCCTGCTCAAGCATTCTGCATCCAGTGCATGTCCCACATCTGGAGCTTGTGTTTCAGGATGCCCTAGCACTGTCTCCCTCCCACCACAGCTCAAAAATGGCTCCTCCAAGTTCGCTTCCTAGAATAGCAAGGGTTCTTCCTTTTCCAGGGCTTCCCACCGGGCTCCATGGATGTAAGAACTGGATAGACTTCTGTAGTCCAGGGCCTGATCTAATATAGACTCGATTCCCCAGTGGGGTCCCTATCTCCATAGCAGCTCTGTCTAGGTCTTTTGTGTACTTGGAGACAGTGCTATCCTCTTGGGTCTCTAGTCATCCGATACCTGTCCAAGTGCCTCTGGCCAGTGGTTCCCTCCACCACTGCTCAGAGGCCTCAGAGAAGCTGGCAGGAAAGTCACCTAGCAGGCACCCTCATCTCTCTCAGCCCTTTCATAAATTCAAGGGGGAGTGTCACCATTCACCCCAGCTTCCACAAAGTGGTGCACAGCAGCTCGGCCACACCTTTGCCCCTCTGAAAACCAACATGCTGGCAGCTGAGTGTGCTCTTGACCCTGGGCTCCCACCTGCATGGACCAGGTCCCCAGAGCTGTGCCCTAGTGAGCCACACATCCACTTAGCTTCAGCCCAAAGTGCAACAACCTCCTACAGACAGGGCGTCACAGCTCAGGAGGCAGGTGTATCTCTAGAACCAGCACCGTAGCTGAGACTCTGACTCAGAGTCAGACTTAACTGCTGATAGGCAGTGATCGGTACTCAGGTCTCTCACAAGTTAATTGACTAATAACAAGAAAGTTCGACCATGGGCTGGTGAGATGGCTCAGCGGTTAAGAGCACCGACTGCTCTTCCAAAGGTTCTGAGTTCAAATCCCAGCAACCACACTGTGGCTCACAACCATCCGTAACAAAAAGCTGATGCCCTCTTCTGGAGTGTCTAAAGACAGCTACAGTGTACACATATAATAAATAAATAAATAAATAAATAAATAAATAAATAAATAAAATCTTTTTAAAAAAAAAGAAAAGAAAAGAAAAGAAAAGAAAGAAAGTTCGACCATGGACACATAGAGTGGCTTTGAGTGCTAACACTCCTATAGGTACCTGATACTACATGACCCCGCCCAATGCCTTTAACCATTCACAGGTGATCTGAGCATCTCGGCTGACCGCCTTAGTGAGAAACGCTCTCCCAATGACTTCGCCTTGTGGAAGGCCTCCAAGCCAGGCGAGCCATCCTGGCCTTGCCCCTGGGGAAAGGTAAGTAAGCCACTGGTGGGAGAAGGGACAGTGAGAAGAGATGGTGTCACAGGCTGCTAGCATAGCTCCTTTAGTCCTCTAATGGGCAGCTCTGTTGGTGGAGTGGGTGCTGGAAAAGGGTGGACAGTGCTGCTGGGACCAGAACCTGGTTCTGGAGCAGTGAAGAGCTGCAGGGCCCATAGGTGCTGGGCCTCTGGGCAAGCAGCTTCTCTTCTTAGGTCTCGGTTTCCTGATCTGTTTAGTGGGGTATAGTCAGATTGGCTGCCTTGGAGACTTCTGCTCTGGGTTTCTTTTCTTTTTTTTCTTTTTTTTTAAGATTTATTTATTTATTATATGTACATATACTATAGCTGTCTCAAGACACACCAGAAGAGGGCATCTGACCTCATTACAGATGGTTGTGAGCCACCATGTGGTTGCTGGGATTTGAACTGAGGACCTCTGGAAGAGCAGTCAGTGCTCTTAACCGCTGAGCCATCTCTCTGGCCCTGCTCTGGGTTTCTATGTATGTAAGTTGATGTTCTTGGTGCTGAGGTCCAGATGAGTGTGTGACATCCTTGACTTGGGTATATGTGGCTATTTGCCACTTGTTGAATGCTTGGGGATCTAGAAATAATTTCCAGGCTCTAGCTCAGCCACAGCACAGATTGACTGAACCATATAAACAGGTTTTCCCTTGGTTTATTCCTGTGAAGATTTTGAGCTGGTGCAGTGAGGTTCAGAGGCATAAAGGTCATTTGCTTCAGTTATAAAGGCCTGGGCAGGTTTGGAATGGTCAGCAGGGCCCTTTATGTCTCTCTAGGGTCGTCCCGGATGGCACATAGAGTGTTCTGCTATGGCAGGCACGCTCCTGGGAGCCTCAATGGACATTCATGGTGGAGGGTTTGACCTCCGCTTCCCCCACCATGACAATGAGCTGGCACAGTCAGAGGTAGGTAAAGACAGGTTGCCTTGCTAGAAAGGGAGCTGATGTCCTCCTGCTCAACTGGACAGACATCAGCAGCACCCTCAGGAAGAGCCTCCTGATAAACTTGACATCAATTTTGGGAGCCAAGGGAGGGTTGAACCCTGGTCATTTTGTCTGAATCCCAGTGATAACAGCCTGACCTTCACTAACAGGCACTAACAGGTTCAAGCGAGTCATGCCCTGCTGGCAGGTCACCAGCACATTGCCTCCAAGCCTCAGGTGCTCCACTTAAGAGAAGTGGCACCTACCTCATGCATGGTGCATGCACCATGCATTAAGTACCCAGCACCTCTTGACAGGTGAGATCTCACCCCAGGCCCAAGCCTTCTCCCTGTCTCTTTCTTTATACTCAGGCCTACTTTGAAAATGACTGCTGGGTCAGGTACTTCTTGCACACGGGCCACTTGACGATAGCAGGCTGCAAGATGTCCAAGTCACTGAAAAACTTTATCACCATTAAAGATGCCTTGAAGAAGCACTCAGGTGAGCACAGCTGCTGCAGGAGCCCGTGACATGGGTACCAGCAGCTGCTTGGGAATAATGGCAGCCATGTGTCTGCTCCCCAGCACGGCAGCTGCGACTGGCATTCCTCATGCACTCATGGAAAGACACACTGGACTATTCCAGCAACACTATGGAGTCTGCTCTTCAGTATGAAAAGTTCATGAACGTGAGTGCTCAGTTCTTGCCAGAGGTGGGAGGGGCATTGTGGGTGGTGTGGGTCTTCTGATGTAAGCCAGGGCACAGTGATGGCCACTTGGTGCCTCTTCTTAAAACTGATAGCTGCAAAGTGAAGGTCATGTTCACATGCAGAACATTTCATTCTGACTCAGGCTTCCTGCCCAGGGACTATATCACGTTTCTGTCCCAAGGAATAAGTGTTCTTTTAGAACTCTGCATTGTGCTGACAGATCTCCCCTTAAGTAACATCATGTCAGTAGGATGACAAGTCTTGGTAGGTAGAAGCTTGTTCAAATGCCATTAACCTGACTTTCATAACTTCAGGAGTTTTTCTTAAATGTGAAAGACATCCTCCGAGCCCCTGTAGACATCACTGGCCAGTTTGAAAAGTGGGAAGCTGAAGAAGTGGAGCTAAATAAGAAGTAAGGTGGAACTTTTTCCTTGGTGGGGGGTGAGGGGAGAGAGAGAGACAGAGAGACAGAGAGAGAGAGAGAGAGAGAGAGAGAGAGAGAGAGAGAGAGAGAGTGAGTGTGTGTGTGTGAGTGTGAGTGTGTGTGTGTGTGTGTGTGTGTGTGTGTTTGTTCTGGGCTGGCTGGCTGAAGATCTCTCTCCATCATAGCCTGTCCTGGGTAGCTGATGAGGCCAGTCCCTGTCACATGTCACAAGTGCAATACTTGCTGATGGCAGTAACTCTGGTTGCTGGGCTCCAGACAGCTGTGCTGGAGCATCAGGCCTGACTGTTGCTTCCATTCCTTTTCCTTACTCAGCTTCTATGGCAAGAAGACAGCAGTTCACGAAGCCTTGTGTGATAACATTGACACCCGGACTGTCATGGAAGAGATGAGGGCTTTGGTCAGTCAGTGCAACCTTTACATGGCAGCCAGGAAGGCTGAACGGAGGAGGCCCAACCGGGCTCTGCTGGAGAACATTGCCATGTACCTCACCCACATGCTGAAGGTGAGCCTGGCGACAGGTCCGTGATGAGAACTTAGCTTCTGAGTGGTACTTGGAAGCTGCCACGTGCTGACCAGAGTGGTCATCCTGGTTGGAGGCCTCCCTGAAGTATGAGCAGAGCCTCAGAGCCACCTATAATCACAGCTGTCGGTCACTGCTCTTCTCCCATCTTGGAGTTTGAAAGCAAAAGCCAGTGAGTGGCAAGGCCTTGGCTCTGAGCACATCTGTGCAGAGCAGTTCTGGCTCCAGGCCACCATGCCCTAGAGCAGCTCTTGCCTCCTCTACCTGTCCTTGTTATGGACCTTCAGGGAAGTGCACCATGGATAGATGCAGGTACCCTGGGATAGGGTTAAAGGACTTGATGTTGCTCTTTCCTGCCTCAGACAGTTGGGACCACCCACCTGGCTTCCTGTCCCCAGAGAAGTCAGGACAGTTCATGAGCAGTACTGGTCATTGGTGACACCTCACCTCTGTATATATTCTGTGCATTCTACACTCAGTTTGAGTCCTGTCTGTTTTTTTTCCTCAGATCTTTGGGGCCATAGAGGAGGAGAGCCCCCTGGGGTTCCCAGTTGGTGGGCCTGGAACCAACCTGAACGTAAGTAAAGCACACTGAAAGGATTCTCACGTGTCAGCTGATGCCGCCATCTTTATGCCTTGAAGCCACCTAGGCCCTTTCACAGTAGCTCCTCCTTACATCTCCATGCCTGCTTGCGTGTATGTAGAAAGGTCAGAGGTCAGCCTCTGAACCTCCTGCTTTGTTTTTTAAGGTGGATTTCTCATTGACCTAGGACTCTAATTAGGCTAGGCTGGCTAGCCATCAAACGCCAGTGATTCACCTGTCCCTGCCCAGCACTGGGATCATAAGTGGCATGTCCTGTCACCCTGGCTTTTTTATGTTAGGGATCAAACTCAGGTCCTCATGCTTGTCCAGTAGTACTTTACCAACAGCTCTCTCCTCAGTACCCCTCTATAAGTTTTAAGTCACCTCTAGGTTGTATATAACCCCCCATGTTATAAATGTTGTGCAGATGGTTACATTGTGGAGTTTAGGGAATGACAGTACATGTTCAGTGCAAACGCACAATTTCTTTTTCCTTGAAATACTTCAACCTGAGTGTCTTAGTTAGGGTTTCTATTTCTGTGAAGAGACAACATATAAAGGAAAATATTTAATTTGGGGCTGGCTTACAGTTTCAAAGGTTTGTCCATTATGGTCATGTCAGGAAAGCATGGCTGTGTGCAGGCAGACTTGGTGCTGGAGAAGGGGCTGAAGTTCTACATCTTGATCCACAGACAGCAGAAGGGACTTTGAGCCACACTGGGCATAGGTTAAGCATAGGAGACTTCGAAGCCTTCCCCCCACAGTGACACACATCCTCCAAAAGGTCACATCTTCCAATAGTGCCACTCCCTGTGGGTCAAGCATTCAAACACATGAATGAGTTCATGTTAGCGATTCCTATTCAAACCACCTCACTGAGAATTTGGAGCGTGGGCACCCTAGTCAGTGGACTTTTTCCTAAAGGCCATGAGTTCACATACCACAATGCTATCCTAGGGGAACTCCCACTATTTGTCTTTTCCCCACAGAGCTGGGCAGAACCTCATGTCAGGCCAGGTCCAGCCCCTGTTCTAGCAGCCAGTGCCAAGAAACTGGAAAGTGGTGTTCTCATAGAGCATCTGTGTACCAGTCTAAGCATGCAAAGAAGCCCAGTTAGAACAGACCCGTGGTCCACAGCTGACTTCAGTACTTGTAGGTCGAGTGGGCTGATGGACACATATGACAGTTATGTTCCTGTGCTACATAAGGCAAGCTTGTTTAGGATTCCCGCCCCCCTTCTTCTGCAGAGAGCACTCTTTCATTACGAAACTAAGAAAGTGTATATAAATATTTAGATGGAGCGTCTGCTGTGCTAATGCAAACAGTAGCTCAGTACAAATGGAAAGACAAAGCTGTCTCAGAGCTGCTTCCTACTGATGAGCAACCCAAGAGGCCCCTCCTCCACACTGGGCTGTCAAGTCTAAGCTAGCTCAGCGCAAGTGAAGGAAGAAACTGTCAGCGAGAACTGTTGGTGTGGTGGCTTCTAGACTTTGCCAGATAGGAATCACTGCTGGGGCTTTTTAAAAATCCACACAAGGCTCCTCTGTCCTCCTAACGAAAACTCTGCCAGCTTTCTTTTTTTCTTTCTTTTTAAACATTTTATTTTTAATTGTGTGTATCTGGGGGGGATGGGTATTTGCAGTGAATGCAGGTGACCTCAGAAGAAGGTATCAGATTCCCTGGAGCTGGAGTTACAGGTGATTGTGAGTCACCCGATATAGATGCTAGGAACTGAATTTGGATCCTCTACAAAGCCACCAAGTGTTGAGCCATCTCTCCAGCCCCCTCCCCCCTTTTCTTTGAAAACACACAGACACACACACACACACACAAAAAAAAACAAGACAGAACTCGTAGGTGAAAGTTGTTTTGCCTTTGAACTTAAAGGTAGCTTTTAGTCTTCAGCAATGCTGTGATCTTGGGGAGGCATCTTAAGATATATCACATCCTGCATCCCCAGATGGCTTCATTAACCCCTTAACGTTGGCTTGAAGGAAGAAGCAGCCATAAATGAACATGGTAAGCCTGTGAGGCCAAGTATCCTCTATCCCACAACTCCCACTATAAAGTTCAGGTGATAACTTTCAAGTTAAAAGGTTCTGTGGGAACCAGAGAGGCAGACTTGAGCCTGAACCTCTTGTGCCCAGGTAGAAGCTGGGCAGCAGGATTCCAGCCCCAGGACTCTTGGAGATAGACTCTGCCCTCTACCAGGGAGCCTCCTTGAGTACTGGAAGCCAAGGTTGGCTGTATGGTGACTAGCCTATTTAAGCTGTCCAAAGGGGTTGGAGATAAGATCTACTTCACTGTGGAAGTCCAGAGCCTCTGCTGCTTTGAGACAGTTTCCCTTCAGTTTGCTGGAGGAGGGCCAGGCCTAGTTAGCTCATACTTCAGCTCTCTCTTGCCTTCCAGCCAATGCTTCTCCCACTTCCTTATCTTGGCTCTCCAGCTGCTGTGTAACTGAGACATAGGAAGACCCTATTCAGAAGTCCCAGACATCTTCGGTCCTGGAGATAGAGAAGTACACTGTAAGATAGTTCTAGATTCAGACTCCTGTTTGGGTTTTGCCCAGTGTGGTTTTGGGTTCCCTGGCTTTATCCTTAGTGTCATTGTAGGTGGTGACCCTTTGTTCAGCTATTCATGTGCATGTAAGTTATAAGATGACTCAGCAGGCCCACATGTGACCACAAGCAGTCAGTGCATCCTGACAGCCCATTGAAAATGGTGGTATGGACAAGTTTCTGACAACTGTGTCTGTTCTGAGGAAAACACATCGTGTCAGCAATGGACAGAATAGTGTCTGCTGAAGTGTATCCTATTGAAAGCCCAAATGTACCTTTTGCTCCCTGGCCCACATCACCTATATTAGGTACTTGGAGCTAAGGTTGGCAGTGTGGTGGCTAGCTTCTTCAGGCTGTCCAAGAAGGGTGGAGATAGGGTCTGGCTGCACTCCAGCACATGCTGCTCCCATA
This sequence comes from Mus caroli, assembly GCF_978045245.1. NCBI lineage: Eukaryota > Metazoa > Chordata > Mammalia > Rodentia > Muridae > Mus > Mus caroli. The sequence goes on from NW_028227263.1 coordinate 1,761,543, forward strand.
CCACTGGGCATGAAGAGGACCTGTGAGCTTCAGGACATGGGGTCCAGCAGCATGTATCCTGTGGCATATCCACTGAACTGTTGGATATTCAGTTATAAAACAGCAATGGCTCTTGTGACTCAAATCCGTTCTTTCCAACAGCTCGAGTCAACAGTCATGCCCTACCTTCAGGTGTTATCGGAATTCAGAGAGGGAGTGCGAAAGATTGCCCGAGAGAAAAAAGGTAAGGCCCCATGCTGTGCACCCCACCCTCTGCTGGGTTACCTGTGGTGGCTGTCCGTGGTGTGTAGGCATATAAACCCCATGCCAAACTGGACCTCCCCTATTCTCAGCACTCTCGGGGCAGCATTGCATTGGGTCAGAGTTGCTTTTGACTTAGAACATCTCAGGCAGAACCTTTCCTTGGGCCAAGGGCCAGGTGTCTGCGCAGCTCTTGTTCCGATAGAGGCCAGAGAAAGGGCCCTATGCACAGCCAGCATGCCCTTTGGTTTGCACTGTATCTCCTTTCTGTTCCTGGTTACCTAGGCTTGAGACACTGGAGAGTGGCTTGTCCTGCTGAAGTCTGAGGGTGCTTGGAGAAACTCCTTCTGGGGCCAGAGCTAGAGTCATGCTCTGCTTTGTGCATGGTGGTGCCAGGCTGCCTGTGCACACCAGTTCTTCATCCTCCAAAGTTAGGAGGTGTATGATTTGAGAGATAGAGGATTACTCAGGGTGCGGAGAAAGACACCACGATTTGTGCCAGGTGGTTCTGGGGAATCAGCTGCTGCTAGCACAGGTGTCCCCAGGAGGCACTCTGTCTTGGAGGGGAGCCCACAGACTGCAGATGTCCATATTTCTAAGCAGAGTTTGCTTCTTAAGGAGATCCTGCAAACACCTGCAGTGCTGTGAGGTTGTGGCTATGGAGGAGCTAGCCTGATGCCCTTGGGTATGTTTCCTTCAGGGAAAGCAGAGCTTTTATGTCCAAAAAAAAAAAAAAAAAAAAAAAAAAAAAAAAAAAAAAAAAAAAAAAATCTAGGATAAAACAAAACCAAAAACTATCTATGATCAAAACCTTTAGGACTCTTAGTTCCTAAATGCAAGGGGAATTGGAGTCTCAGCCTGAGCAGTTGAGAATCTGTGTTGTATCTGCTGTGGACCATGGTGCTGGCCTAGCTTTCCAGTATCTATCCCTTTACCCTCCACAGAGAAGGGTAATCACAGCTGGTCATCATAAGTACTAGCACCAACAGAGAAACCGACTCAGAGGTTAGGAATGTGCTAACCTTCAGAGACTGCTCACACCCGCAGTCCTCTGACTCCTACCTGCTCTGTTGGCTCGGTTCAGCGTCCCTGCCTCCTGCTCTCCTGTGTGCTCTCGCTCAGCCTTGGGGCAGCCACTTCTTGTGGTGACCAGGCCAGGTCTGACCAGGCTAACCAAGCTCCCTGCCAAGTGACCCTTCCATATCCACACCTGTGGTCACACCAGACTGACATCTCCAAGTGAGATAGGCAGCAACTGGGGGACAGCAGTATGACTCAGGCAGAGTCACTGAATAAGTATATCATTGGTCTGGGGACATGCATGAAGGGACATGGCCTCAGTGCTGAGCCAGGCTGGCAATGACCGTAGCTTTGGGTATTATGGAGCCTTGTCATTATGGAGCAAAGTTTGGCTGTACTAGGCTCTGGGCAGCTGACTTCTCCCTGCTCAGCATCTCTAGGGGCAGTCCACAGAATGTTATCAGACAGGTCCTGGCTCCCAAGCACTGGTCTGCAGTGCTAGAACAGCCAATTGTCCGTCTTGGACCCTAGGTGCTTGCCATGAGGGTGGCTGTGAGCCTGTGCTCTGCCTTGGACTTGTGTGGCAGTGGTGGCATGGGTAGCCTCCTGGCTTCTCTCCATATCCAGCAGCCAGCACCCACTCAGCAGCACTGTAGGAAACACAGGTTTAGGACCTAGGCCTTCTGCAGTCTAAAGGAGCTGCTTTTTCTTGACCACAGTTCTTGAGGTTCTACAGCTCAGTGATGCCCTCCGGGATGACATCCTGCCTGAGCTTGGGGTCCGGTTTGAAGACCATGAAGGTGGGTGATTTCCTCACACTCTTGGGGAGATAAACTGCATGTACCCTGGTCTCACTGCAAGCTTTCTCCTGGAGCCTTTTGCTACTACACAGGACAAAAAAAATCCAAGTCTTTAATATTCAAAGAGTTTCATGGGGTAGGAACAAAACGCTCGTCCAAGACCACCTGTGCCTGTCTGAAGGTGACTGACAGCAGTGGCTGACTTGAGCAAGCTACTCATTTCCTTCTCACTGGGGTTAAGAGCCCTGTCTGTTCTTCTGAACGCCCTGAGTTCAAATCCCAACAACCACATGGTGGCTCACAACCACCCGTAATGAGATCTGACACCCTCTTCTGATGTATCTGAAGACAGCTACAGTGTACTTATGTATAATAATAAACAAATCTTTGGGCCAGAGCAAGCAGGGACTGAGTGAGTGGGGTTGACTGGAGTAAGCAGTGGTCCTAAAAAAATTCAATTCCCAACAACCACATGAAGGCTCACAACCATCTATACCACTACAGTGTACTCACATACATAAAATAAATAAATAAATCTTCAAAAAAAGGAAGGAAAAGACAATGGACGTTGGACAGTGCACTGTTTTTAATCTTGACTTTTGAGACAGCATTTTACTAGGTAGCTCAGGCTAGGCTTGAACACATGGCAGTTCTCCTGCCTAGCCTCCCAGGTACTGGATTTGCAGGTGTGAGCCACCACACCTGCTAAAATGATTCCAGATAGGCAAGGCCTTCCTATTTTCCCATGGTTTTGTGTTTTTGTAGTGCTGGGATGGAATCTCAGGGCCTCAAGCAGTGCTACACAAGCAAGCATTCTACCCCTGATCTGCAGCCCGGCCCTGTTTTAAAATCTTTTTTACCAGTTTCCTTTCCCTGGTGCTGGTTTTTGTCTGTGTGAGCCAGAAGGCAGTGTCCTGGATCCCCGTGCGGAAGTGCTGTTGGGGCCTCAGCTAACACCCTGGGTTTCACCAACTGTCTACTTTTAGGGCTGCCAACAGTGGTAAAGTTGGTGGACAGAGACACTTTACTGAAAGAGAAGGAAGAAAAGAAAAAGGTTAGTAAGTCAACGTGATGGAGCTTGATTTTGCTGAATATGAAAACACTGTTGGATTTTTATGTTGTTTTAAGAATGGATGTTTGGGGCTGGAGAGTTGTGGCACATGCCTTTAATACCAGCACTTGGGAGGCAGAGACAGGTGGATCTCTACGAGTTTGAAGCCAGTCTGGTCTACAGAACGAGTTCCTGGCCAGCCAGGGCCACAAAGAAAAACCCTGTCTCGAACCCACCCCCTATGCCCTCCCCCCTCTCCCCCCCAAAAATCATAAAAATAAGTTAACCGGGTAGGTAACTAATTCAGAAAAGGGACCCTTTGGCTGAGTGTTGTGGTACATTCCTTTAATCTCAACACTAAGGATGCAGACAAAGTATATCTCTCTGAGTTTGAGACCAGCTGGGTTTACATAGTTCATTTCAGGCTAGCCAAGGCTACATAGTGTGACCTTGTCTCCACAAAATGTAAAGGGGTTGGTAGTTGAGTTAGCAGTTTATTCTGTTGTGTTTTGTTGAAACAGGGTCTCCTGTATCCCAAGCTCAGGATTTAGCTAATTGAATTCTTGTTTGTTTGTTTGTTTGTTTGTTTGTTTGTTTGTTTTTCGAGACAGGGTTTCTCTGTATAGCCCTGGCTGTCCTGGAACTCACTTTGTAGACCAGGCTGGCCTCGAATTCAGAAATCCGCCTGCCTCTGCCTCCTGAGTGCTGGGACTAAAGGTGTGTGCCACCATGCCCAGCTGCTAATTGAACTCTTGATCCTACTGCTGTTACCTCCCAAGTGCTAAGATTACAGGGGTGCACCACCATCCCCTTTCAAGTGTTGGTTTTGTTTATGTTTTAAATGTTTTATCTATTTTAGTGTAGTGTATATTTATTGGGGAGTAGCAGCAGGGAGGATGGTGGCTCAGCCCTTGGTGCAGGTTTCTCATGGCTTCTGCTGGTTGTTGCTCAGCCCTTCCTGGTTTCTCTTGGTTTTACATCCCAACCCCTTAACATTTTTATTTATGTGTATGCATATAGATGAGTGTATGCCACAGGCGTACAGGCACCTATAGAGTCCAAAAATGAGCCCTGGGTCCTGACATGGGTGCTAGGATCCTACTTGGGTCCTTTGGAAGCACAGTAAGTGCTGTTCAGCACTGAGCCACCTTCCAGCTTCCATCCCTTTTTAAAGATTTGTATTCTTATTTGTGTCTACCTGTGTGTGAGTGTATGCACATCATTTGTGTGGGTACTCACAGAAGCCAGAAGATACCAGACCCTCATGGAGCTGGAGTTACAGGTGGCTGTGGCTTACCCGAAAAGGGTGCTAGGAAAAACTTTGTTTCTTTGTAAGAGCAGCGAGTGAGTTGACTCTACAGGACCCCACCCTCTTCTTGATGCACTTGAGTGCCCACTTGGCCTTGATCAGCTCCAGGGCATGAAGCTGTATGACTCTGAATCATGGCCTGCACGAACTTGGTGTGTCCAGTGAGGTGCCAGCTACACCCTCGGCTTGCTGGAGTTCTTTTTCACCTTGTTAAGCCCCACAGCTATGGAATAGATTCAGGGCTGTTGCCCTCAGTGGGAGCGGAAGGACAGTACTGCCTGGAACAAGTGGATCCCTCAGCTAAAGTGAAGCTCATCACTTAGGAAGTGTGTGTGTCACCTGGCTCCCACCTGCTGCCAAGTGTCCCTCTCCTTGTCCCCACTCTCAGTGATACCTGTAACAACTTGGGTGTCAAAATGGGAAAAAGAACAGAAGTGTGTTTTCATAGTAAATGTAATGATGCATGTCTGTAACTAAGAGGCTGAGCCAGGGCAATTACTATGAGTTGCAGACTAACCTTGGCTATACAGCAAGACTCTGTTTTAAGCAGAAAAAGGACTCACTATCTCTCTGCTCACTATCATAACTCTAGATGCAGTGAATGGGTGAATGGGCACCTTGGAGTCATTGTGCTCCACAGACTGGGCACAGGCAGGCACCATATTGGGTGGACACCAGCTTGGGTAGGCCCAAGGCAGCTCTCTCCTGGGGACCTTTGAAAAAGGAGCAATGCTGATAGTGACATTCAGGGCCATGGTCAAGCACCATGGAATGGCTAGGGCCTGACAGAATAGCAGGGTGGCTCAAGAACACATCTCAGGCATGTGCTCCTTCCCTAGGCTGAAGAAGAGAAGAGGAGGAAGAAAGAGGAGGCGGCCAGAAAGAAACAGGAGCAAGAAGTAACTATTTTACTTGTTTATTTAGGGTGCAGGGTCTCCTGGGCAAAAATCCCACTTTGAGCCCTGCCACACAGGTCTCTGTGTCTTCCTTGGGCTTAGAACAAGTACCCTTTGGAGCGGAGCTGGCCTCTGCCTGCATCCCTCAGATGGTGTCCTGGCATCAGCAAAGGACAGATTGCCCTTAATGGACCCCCAGCTCCACTGTCCTACCACCTGAGGATTACTGCAGCCCCCAGGCCTCTGGAGTGGATGCTTAGGTGGTCTTTTGCTCCCTGCTTTTGGTTTCCATCCAAGTTTTTCTGCTGGGCTTATTTTGAGTTTAAGGGCATGGAAGCCATGTGGTAGAGGAGGTAGGGTGGGGAGCATGGTTGGTGGGCTGGTCTGTGTGCTGCTCTGACTGTGTCATATATTTTGTCTGTGTGTGTTGTATCTTCCAGGCAGCAAAGCTGGCCAAGATGAAGACACCACCCAGTGAGATGTTCCTGTCAGAAGTCAACAAGTATTCTAAATTTGATGAAAATGTAAGCCAACCCTTTGCTCTTGAGACTTTGGTAGCCCACATCATCCAAGCTGGAGTCCTAACCTTGGACTTTCAGCCTTGGGCCAGTGGGTCTCCGGTTTGGAGTAGGTCTCCCGTAAGGACAGCTGGGACCATTCATCTCCTGTTGGGCCAAAAGCTAAGCTAGGCTGTCTCTGCCAGTTCTGTAGTGAGCTCTGGCCTCTAGCACTGTAGACTCTGATCCCAGGCCCAGTTAAGGTGGCAGAAAAAGGAATTTGTAGGTTATGCAGGCACGGCACCCTCCCAACCGCCCAAGGTGCCAAGGCCACAGCTTTGTTCCTTAGGTGTCTCTCTGCAGGCCCTTGGATTCATTGCTGCATCTGCCTGGCCACCTCTGAGCTGAGAAGTTATAGGCCCTAGTGGGACTCTGCTCCTCACACCCTAAGAAGAGTGTTCCAGTCGGGCAGTGGTGGCACACGCCTTTAATCCCAGCACTTGGGAGGCAAAGGCAGGCGGATTTCTGAGTTCGAGGCCAGCGTGGGCTACATAGCGAGTTCCAGGACAGCCAGGGCTACAGAGAGAAACCCTGTCTCAAAAACAAACAAACAAAAAAACAAACCAAAAAAAAACCAAAACAAAAAACGAAGAAGAAGAAGAGAGTGCTCCAGACTTTTCTCTGTTCTCAGCTGCTAGAGCTCCACCGCCAGACCAGCACACTGGACTAAGGATGGTGACCAGACAACCAGAGGTGTAGACTCACACCAGTGATGGTGTCCAGACAACCAGAGGTGTAGACTCACACCAGTGATGGTGTGCAGACAACCAGAGGTGTAGACTCACACCAGTGATGGTGTCCAGACAACCAGAGGTGTAGACTCACACCAGTGATGGTGTCCAGACAACCAGAGGTGTAGACTCACACCAGTGATGGTGTCCAGACAACCAGAGGTGTAGACTCACACCAGTGATGGTGTCCAGACAACCAGAGGTGTAGACTCACACCAGTGATGGTGACCAGACAAACAGAGGTGTAGACTCACACCAGTGATGGTGTCCAGACAACCAGAGGTGTAGACTCAAACCAGTGATGGTGTCCAGACAAACAGAGGTGTAGACTCACACCAGTGATGGTGTCCAGACAACCAGAGGTGTAGACTCAAACCAGTGATGGTGTCCAGACAACCAGAGGTGTAGACTCACACCAGTGATGGTGTCCAGACAAACAGAGGTGTAGACTCACACCAGTGATGGTGTCCAGACAACCAGAGGTGTAGACTCACACCAGTGATGGTGTCCAGACAACCAGAGGTGTAGACTCACACCAGTGATGGTGTCCAGACAACCAGAGGTGTAGACTCACACCAGTGATGGTGTCCAGACAACCAGAGGTGTAGACTCACACCAGTGATGGTGTCCAGACAACCAGAGGTGTAGACTCACACCAGTGATGGTGTGCAGACAACCAGAGGTGTAGACTCACACCAGTGATGGTATCCAGACAACCAGAGGTGTAGACTCACACCAGTGATGGTGTGCAGACAACCAGAGGTGTAGACTCACACCAGTGATGGTGTCCAGACAACCAGAGGTGTAGACTCACACCAGTGATGGTGTCCAGACAACCAGAGGTGTAGACTCACACCAGTGATGGTGACCAGACAACCAGAGGTGTAGACTCACACCAGTGATGGTGTCCAGACAACCAGAGGTGTAGACTCAAACCAGTGATGGTGTCCAGACAAACAGAGGTGTAGACTCACACCAGTGATGGTGTCCAGACAACCAGAGGTGTAGACTCAAACCAGTGATGGTGTCCAGACAACCAGAGGTGTAGACTCAAACCAGTGATGGTGTCCAGACAAACAGAGGTGTAGACTCACACCAGTGATGGTGTCCAGACAACCAGAGGTGTAGACTCAAACCAGTGATGGTGTCCAGACAACCAGAGGTGTAGACTCACACCAGTGATGGTGTCCAGACAACCAGAGGTGTAGACTCACACCAGTGATGGTGTCCAGACAACCAGAGGTGTAGACTCACACCAGTGATGGTGTCCAGACAACCAGAGGTGTAGACTCAAACCAGTGATGGTGTCCAGACAAACAGAGGTGTAGACTCACACCAGTGATGGTGTCCAGACAAACAGAGGTGTAGACTCACACCAGTGATGGTGTCCAGACAAACAGAGGTGTAGACTCACACCAGTGATGGTGTCCAGACAACCAGAGGTGTAGACTGACACCAGTGATGGTGTCCAGACAAACAGAGGTGTAGACTCAAACCAGTGATGGTGTCCAGACAAACAGAGGTGTAGACTCAAACCAGTGATGGTGTCCAGACAAACAGAGGTGTAGACTCACACCAGTGATGGTGTCCAGACAACCAGAGGTGTAGACTCACACCAGTGATGGTGTCCAGACAAACAGAGGTGTAGACTCAAACCAGTGATGGTGTCCAGACAACCAGAGGTGTAGACTCACACCAGTGATGGTGTCCAGACAACCAGAGGTGTAGACTCACACCAGTGATGGTGTCCAGACAACCAGAGGTGTAGACTCACACCAGTGATGGTGTCCAGACAACCAGAGGTGTAGACTCACACCAGTGATGGTGTCCAGACAACCAGAGGTGTAGACTCACACCAGTGATGGTGTGCAGACAACCAGAGGTGTAGACTCACACCAGTGATGGTGTCCAGACAACCAGAGGTGTAGACTCACACCAGTGATGGTGTCCAGACAACCAGAGGTGTAGACTCACACCAGTGATGGTGTCCAGACAACCAGAGGTGTAGACTCACACCAGTGATGGTGTCCAGACAACCAGAGGTGTAGACTCACACCAGTGATGGTGACCAGACAAACAGAGGTGTAGACTCACACCAGTGATGGTGTCCAGACAACCAGAGGTGTAGACTCAAACCAGTGATGGTGTCCAGACAAACAGAGGTGTAGACTCACACCAGTGATGGTGTCCAGACAACCAGAGGTGTAGACTCACACCAGTGATGGTGTCCAGACAACCAGAGGTGTAGACTCACACCAGTGATGGTGTCCAGACAAACAGAGGTGTAGACTCACACCAGTGATGGTGACCAGACAACCAGAGGTGTAGACTCAAACCAGTGATGGTGTCCAGACAAACAGAGGTGTAGACTCACACCAGTGATGGTGTCCAGACAACCAGAGGTGTAGACTCACACCAGTGATGGTGTCCAGACAACCAGAGGTGTAGACTCACACCAGTGATGGTGTCCAGACAACCAGAGGTGTAGACTCACACCAGTGATGGTGACCAGACAACCAGAGGTGTAGACTCAAACCAGTGATGGTGTCCAGACAACCAGAGGTGTAGACTCAAACCAGTGATGGTGACCAGACAACCAGAGGTGTAGACTCAAACCAGTGATGGTGTCCAGACAACCAGAGGTGTAGACTCACACCAGTGATGGTGTCCAGACAACCAGAGGTGTAGACTCAAACCAGTGATGGTGTCCAGACAACCAGAGGTGTAGACTCACACCAGTGATGGTGTCCAGACAACCAGAGGTGTAGACTCAAACCAGTGATGGTGACCAGACAACCAGAGGTGTAGACTCAAACCAGTGATGGTGTCCAGACAACCAGAGGTGTAGACTCAAACCAGTGATGGTGTCCAGACAAACAGAGGTGTAGACTCAAACCAGTGATGGTGTCCAGACAAACAGAGGTGTATACTCAAACCAGTGATGGTGTCCAGACAACCAGAGGTGTAGACTCACACCAGTGATGGTGTCCAGACAACCAGAGGTGTAGACTCAAACCAGTGATGGTGTCCAGACAAACAGAGGTGTAGACTCACACCAGTGATGGTGTCCAGACAACCAGAGGTGTAGACTCAAACCAGTGATGGTGTCCAGACAACCAGAGGTGTAGACTCAAACCAGTGATGGTGTCCAGACAAACAGAGGTGTAGACTCACACCAGTGATGGTGTCCAGACAACCAGAGGTGTAGACTCAAACCAGTGATGGTGTCCAGACAACCAGAGGTGTAGACTCACACCAGTGATGGTGTCCAGACAACCAGAGGTGTAGACTCACACCAGTGATGGTGTCCAGACAACCAGAGGTGTAGACTCACACCAGTGATGGTGTCCAGACAACCAGAGGTGTAGACTCAAACCAGTGATGGTGTCCAGACAAACAGAGGTGTAGACTCACACCAGTGATGGTGTCCAGACAAACAGAGGTGTAGACTCACACCAGTGATGGTGCCCAGACAAACAGAGGTGTAGACTCACACCAGTGATGGTGTCCAGACAACCAGAGGTGTAGACTCACACCAGTGATGGTGTCCAGACAAACAGAGGTGTAGACTCAAACCAGTGATGGTGTCCAGACAAACAGAGGTGTAGACTCAAACCAGTGATGGTGTCCAGACAAACAGAGGTGTAGACTCACACCAGTGATGGTGTCCAGACAAACAGAGGTGTAGACTCACACCAGTGATGGTGTCCAGACAAACAGAGGTGTAGACTCAAACCAGTGATGGTGTCCAGACAAACAGAGGTGTAGACTCACACCAGTGATGGTGTCCAGACAACCAGAGGTGTAGACTCACACCAGTGATGGTGTCCAGACAACCAGAGGTGTAGACTCACACCTGTGATCCCAGCACTTTAGAGATGGAGGCAGGAGGAGTTCAAGCTTGAAGCCAGCCCCATTTTTTTTTTTTTTTTGGCTTTTGAGACAAGGTTTCTCTGTAGCCCTGGCTGTCCTGGAACTCACTCTGTCCTGGAACTCAGAGATCTGCCTACCTCTGCCTCCTGAGTGGCAGGATTAAAGGCATGCGCAACCACTGCACAGCCAGCTTCTGTCTTGAGATGTATCCCCCATCTCAAAAACACACTAGATAAATAAGGGGGCGGATGCTGATCCTGAGTAAATCCAGCCAAGTCAGGGAGAGAGGCATCTCCTGCCAGCAGGGATGAGGACCAGAGGGCAGAGGGAACTGATGGCATCTGTGTGGTCCTTGCAGGGTCTGCCTACCCACGACACTGAAGGCAAAGAGCTGAGCAAGGGCCAGGCCAAGAAGCTGAAGAAGCTCTTTGAAGCCCAGGAGAAACTGTACAAGGAGTATCTGCAAATGTTACAGAATGGCAGCCTCCAGTGATGCCACGGCAGCCCAGGAGGGGCGCACCTGCCAGCCTGGCCGCTATGGACTAGGCCACAGCTACTCAGGCTCCGTGCCCTGATCATGTTTACAGCTGTTCTCACACCTGAATCAGGCAGAGTGGTAGCAGCTCTGGGACACTGATAATAAATTCTTCTGAACGGTGAGGTCTGGTCTGCCCTCTCAGCACTTGGAGAGCTGACCTACAGGCGCCTGGTCAGCAGCTTGCGACTTAGGCCTCCTAGTCCATTGAGCCCCTTCAGCCAGCCTGCCCGAGGAATTTCCCTCACATTGGCAAGCTGAGCTAATCTCTGCTGTGTTGGCACATTTGGTGGTATTGGAGTAGGGAAAAGGCCGACTCAGCCCAACGGGTCCCCCTGAGTCCCAGACAAAAGCCACTCAGTTGGCTGTCTGGCTCTGATGAGCACACACTGCAGGTTTCCCAGAGCAACTGCAGGGTGGCAGCAGGCCAGTTGCTGTGTGGGGTGGGGCTCTGGCAAGCTGCCTGGGACTGCCGTTATGACAGCAAGCCCAGTTCAGCACCACTGGCTTGTAAGATAAAGTGTGTCTAGGTCCAACCCAAGTGTGTTCCTCTCCACCTGCTCCTGCCTGTTTGTTCTCAGCCCTGCTAAGAATCAGCACCTAAGATGAATGTGTCTAGCCTTCGCTGATGATTTAAAAAACAGCAGCCAGAACCTGCCTGGTACCTGTAAAGGGTATCTTCAGAGAGTTCAGGGGCAGGCATGGATCCCAGTTGCCACAAAGCCCATGTGACAAGTATGTTAGTGTCTGCTGTAAGTATCCTGCCACTCTGTCCCTGTACCAGCCTGGGGTACCATAGGCATGTATTGTCGAGTTTAATAGTGTGAGACCACAGGAGGCCACACAGTGTCTTTCAAATAGTCATCAGACAGGATCATCTGAGGTATGTACCTTATATCTCTGGTCTCATGAGGCTTCAGGGTGACTGCATGTCCATTCTGGCAGCTGTGGCTCCATAGGTGTACTTCCTGGGAGAGAAGACACCAGGTGGCTTTCTAGGATGGAACCTCACAGGTCAGCACAATCCTTCCTTGGGCTTCTGTTTAGAAGCATCTCAGGCCTACCTATCTCACTGTGAGGAGATGAGACAGGTTCCCCGAGGGTGGAGGTAGAGAAGCTACAAAGCCATAAGTCAGCCTGTAAGAAGTAGTTCACTGTGTGTCAGCTGCAGAAGTGCAGAGGGATGCATGGGCTAAAGCAGCTTTGCTCTTAGCATTTCCAGGTATTGAACATGTAGGTAAGACCACTGAGTGGAACCCCAGCTATTCACTGAGGCAAAGCAAACCCAAGAAGGAAAGGAACAGCAGTGCATTGTGGGTTGTACAGATTGGGACAGAGGCACTAACATGGACCCTCCAGGCAGTACAGATGGGCAAGCTGGCAGAGTGTGGCAGCAGGGCATTCTGGGCCCTAAATGCCCCCCCTCTCCTACAGCAGTGGCCATAGTCATGAGAAGTGGTCTGCCCACAAAGGAATGGGACAACCTAGAGACACATAGCCATAAGCTAGGTCTCACGGCCGCTCTGCTAAGGGAGAAAGTAGCAGATCTTCAAAGGCCCCACAAGTCTGATTCCCAAGCTATATTTTCAAATCCAACCTGCAGAGATGGCAGTAACGGCAACCCTGCCTGTGTAACATAGAACATGATATAGTAACTACGCCTTCTGCCCATGTCTGCCTCTGGCATTGATTTCATGTTCTGGTCATGCAAGATGGAACATGGTGGTGTAACTTATTACAGCTGGTATTGCTGGAAGAGAAGACACAGACACCCATACATGCAGAGAAATGGACAGAGGAACACAGGTAGAGACTTCTGGGGAGTGCCAGGCCCTGCCACAATCCTTGTTCTACACAGCCAGTGAGAATGTGTTTCTGGTAATGCAAGCTCCTGGTTTGTGATACTTCCTTACAGCAGCCACAGGAAGCAGACAGACAACCATTTGCCACCCCTGCTCTCTGTAGGAGAGAAACAGGCATGAACTAGTGTTTCATTTAACAAGCAGAGTTCAGAAGTTGAACAAGGGTCCAGCTAGTGTGTGGAAAACAACCACGTAGTATAGCTTAGGCTGGGGAAGGTCATTATTTTCACATACCTACTAGGACTGGAGAGATGGCTCAGCAGTTAGGAGCATAGTCTGCTCCTCCAGATGACCCACTTCAGATGGCTCACAACCTCCTCTAAGTTCAGCTCCAGGGCATTTGATGCTTCTGACCTCCATGGGCACCAGCACACACATAAAATTAAAAAAATATTTAGAACAAATATCTGGGGTAACAGATATGTTGGTCCAATTGCTACACAGTAAACATATATAAAAATACCACTTTCCACCCTAACTGTACAATTACAATGTCTATTTAAAATGAAAACACTATAAAGAATATGCTTAAAACCAGGCACGGAGGCATACACCTTTAGGATATCTGTAAGTTCCAGGCCAAGAGCTAAATGGTCTTCCTATAGGCAAGTGAAATTGTCACCTAATTTTGTTTTTTCTGAGACAGATCCTCACCCTATAGCTCAAGTAGGCCTGGGACTCACTGTGTAACCTCAACTTCCCTGGAACTTGTGGTGATTCTCTGACCTTGGCCCTGAGTTACAGGATTTCCGCCATGAGCCACCATACCCATTTTGCTACCTGATTTCACATCAGGCCATTGCACTAATGACAGACTAGAGTGAGAAACTCTACCGGGTCTAGCTTAACAAGTCAATGAGTTCCCTGGGCTTGCAGGAGCATGAGTGAAGCATGGGCAATCCCCAAACAGCTGCCATCACTGGCTCACTCCAGCATGGCTTCCCCATACATGGAGTCTCACCCTCCACCCCATTGTTAATGCTTTCTATAGACCAGCATCTGCCAAGCTGTGCAGCTGAAGCACAATTACATACAGCAGGGAGGGAGGTGCAGGAAGAAGTGGTTCTAATGACCTTCACATCTTATGAAGAAACAATAGACTCACTCCATCTGAGGCTCTTGCAGAAAATCACAGCCACTCTGTTGAAGATGGTAATGGCTTTATGTTAGAATTTCAGGCAGATATCTTAAGAGGTTCACAGAACTGCTCTTCAGGGAGGTTGATGTTACAGGGTTCTTCAAATTCCTGTTGGGAAGTTCCAGGCCAGACACTCAAAAATCAGAAGATGCCAGCGTACCCAGAATCACTAGGTACCAGCATGATCCTTGCTAGAGTCTGACGTTACCTTCACATCTAATCCCTGTCACATCAGTGGACCAGAGGCACCTGCTCCTGAAGACACCTTCTTTGTGGGCTCCCCTGCATTGGGTAGGGACAAGAGCCAACTTGAGATAATCATAGGCTGCTGGCTTCTGGCTACTGTACGGCCTTAGCCATTACCAGCCCCAGAATCCTTTCCTCCAAAAGCTGGACACTCCCAGAGGCAGGGAGGTAAGGGCAAGGAGCAGGTGTTGAGAACTGTGTAATCCAATGACTTGAAGCAGACAGCAGTGATTGTAGGAATTCTGGCTGGAAACCAAGGGCTTGGGATGGGACTGTCAGCCAGACTTAAATCATAGGAGAAGGGTCTGACACAGGAGCAATGCAGACAGAAGGGACTTTGACATTATTCTCAACTTTCTTTGAAACTCTTAAGAGGTCTAGAGGGACAGCCAGGGCATGGACAGCTCCAGATGCAGGCAAGTAGACTTCAGGTGGCATCTAAGCTTTGAGTGAACCTATGGAACTCAACAGGTCCTTCTATCCGCTCAAAAGGCTGTTAGAGATAGGTGTGGTGGGGTATTCAGGTTATGTAATCCCCAACTCTTTGGGAGTCTAAGACAGGAGGATCATGAGTTCAAAGCCAGCTTGGGCACTTTGATGAAGCCATTGAAAAATACAGATCAGTGTTTGAGTTCTTGCTTAGCATGTGCCAAAGCTCTGGGTTTAATTGTACTGGGAGAGGGGGGAAGCTTCCAGAATTGGTCTTCAGCTTAGCTTATAAATCCCACAGTTGCATTACTGCTGGCTCCCCTCGGCATTCGACTTCCTGAGCACAGGGCTTGAGTGAGACCAGATGTCCCCCATGGGCTTTGGTGTGGTCTGAGGGGTGTGATTAAAGGGATCTGCTAGGCTGCAGTTTCTGACTGCTGGGACATTGGATGGTTGGATTCTTTCTCTTGTTATTACTACATAAGTGGACAGGAGTCAATGAGAACTGCTAACACTGGCCTCAAGCTGACAATTCACCTGGTGCTGCTCTAAACACATCCCCAATCCTCTTGAAGTAGGCACAGGCACTTATCCCAGGGTCACCAGCTAGTTAGGGGGTCTCATCCAGGAGTCCCTAACCTTTGACCTCTGATGATAGCATCCGCACAGCCAGACAACTAGGACAACTACTAACACCCTGCAATAACATCAGGTGAGATGCACAGGAGCCCCAGGAGCCAGCACCACTTACCACGGTGCCTCCCACCTTCTTGTTACCCACAGTATCCCCCAGGAGGGATAGATGCCATGACAGAAAGTAGGCTTGAGCCGGGCAGTGGTGGCTCACGCCTTTAATCCCAGTACTTGGGGGGCAGAGGCAGGCAGATTTCTGAGTTCAAGGCCAGCCTGGGTCTACAGAGTGAGTTCCAGGACAGCCAGGATTACAGGATTACACAGAGAAACCCTGTCTCAAAACAAAACAAAACAAAACAAAAACAAAAAGAAAAAAAAGGAAAGAGTCGGTTTGAGACTTAAATAAATAGATGGGACTTGAATTTGAAAATGCTGGCCAAAGCAACCTTTACCAGGCAAAAGGACTAATTTCTTTACTTTCTTTCTTTTTTTTAATTTCATGTGCATTGGTGTTTTGCCTACATGAATGTCTGTGTCAGGGTGCCAGATCCTCTGAAACTGGGGTTATAGACAGTTGTGAGTTGCCATGTGGGAGTTGACAACTGAACGTGGGTCTTCTGGACAGGTGGCAGTGCTCTTAACCACTGAGCTATCTCACCAGCCCCCCAAAAGACTCATTTCTAAGAAACAAAGACAATTTGTTCATTCCTGCTTGGTAACCTTTATTTGCTAGCCAAACTAAATGCTTTTTATAAATTGACATGGGGAGACTGGGCTGGTACTGCACTCCCTGCTACCCTTGTCAGCAGCAGTGAAGGCACATAGCCCAGCCTAGTGCATTTCCTCCCTCCTCAGAGACCTCCACTCAGGTAAAACTGGAACCTTGACTGTACCACAGGAAAGAATTTCAGGACAAGTCATAGTGAAGCAAAGTTAGCAAGCTTATTAAGCAGAGATAAGAAATGGTGCATGCTTTGGATTTAAGTATAGGCATAGAGTAAGAGACAGTCTTAGATGAAAGATAGCTCGTTTTTAAGACATGAGTGCATGCTGCTGAAAGAAAGCCAGGCTAACCTGCCTACCTTAAGATCAGCTATTGATGTGATCCTGTGGCTAGGTCAGAGTGCACAAAGGATGTAATTTACAGTGATAGTTAAAGATTAAGTTTAGACCGGGCGGTGGTGGCGCACGCCTTTAATCCCAGCACTTGGGAGGCAGAGGCAGGTGGATTTCTGAGTTCGAGGTCAGCCTGGTCTATAGAGTGAGTTCCAGGACAGCCAGGGCTACTGAGAAACCCTGTCTCAAAAAACCAAAAAAAAAAAAAAAAAGATTAAGTTTAAACTGGGTGATGGTGGTACATGCTTTTTATCCCAGTTCTTGGGAGGCAGAAGCCTCTGAGTTTGAGGCCAGCCTGGCCTACAGAGCAAGTTCCAGGACAACCAGAACTATACCAAGAAACCTGTAGATAAAAAACAAAAAAGACTAAACATTTTATTAATGTCTAAAAATTAAGTAGTGTCATGCTGTAGACCTCCCCCACACACACACACCTTCTGAGCACCTCTCTTAATCCCTATGCTTCAGCCTGTATTCAAATAGCTTTATTAATCCAGGCATGGTGGTGAATAACTTTAATCCTAGGAGGCAGAAGCAGTCAAATAGATCTCTATGAGTTCACAGGCTAGGGCTACTTAGACCCTGTCGCAAAGATAATAAATAATGAAATACCGTTATTAAACTTATTACCAGTTGTTTGGGTCTGAGTGTTTTATTCAAGGAATTGAAATAAAGATACAGATTGTAAGGTAGCAAGGAAATAGTATCCAAAAGTGAATAGTACAGATCAGAAATACTCTGTGACAGGCCCACGAGGCTGGCCTGAAACTTCTAGAGATCTGTCTGCCTCTGCCTCCTGAGTCCTGGGATTAAAGGTGTGTGCCACTAATGCCTGGTGTCTTAATATTTAAAAAGGGGGGTTGGGCTGGAGAGATGGCTCAGTGGTTAAGAGCACTGACTGCTCTTCCAGAGGTCCTGAATTCAATTCCAGCAACCGCATAGTGGCTCACAACCATCTATAATGGGATCTGATGCTCTCTTCTAGTGTGTCTGAAGACAGCTACAGTGTACTCATATACATTAAATAAATAAATAAATACATACATACAAATCTTTTTAAAAAATATGTTGGGGGGACTTTTACACTGCCCAGAGCATTATTAGAAGAGCATTATGTGTAGTCCAAACCAAATAATTCCCTGGCTACCAAACTGTTTAATATACTTGTCTGATTTAACCACATCTACTCCCCAAATAAAAATGAAGTAAAAACCTGGTGGTGCTGCTGCACGGCTTTAATCCCAGCACCGGAGAGGCAGAGGCAGGTGGATTTCTGTGAGTTTGAGGGCATCCCGGTCTACAGATCGAATTCCAGAACAGCTAGGGTTTGTACACAGAGAAACCCTGTCGTGGAAAAGCAAAACCAGCCACTAACCAACCAAAATGTCAGAAAAAAAAATGTATGTCAGAAAAAAATATAAGTAAAAACATACGAGCTTATTTACTTTCCTTAATTTTGTAAACGAAACTGTTTATACATAGTGCCAATTTAAGGATGAAAGAGAAGTAATACAGAAAAACAATGCTGTAGACCTTCTGGCCTTCAGTAACCACACTTCGTTTTAAGTTTTTGTTTCTTTTTCAGACAGGGTTGCTTGTTGCTCAGACTGGCTAAACTGGCTACATAGCTGGAAGTGACAAACTGCTCATTCTGTCACCTGTATCTCTTATCTCACAAGTACTGGGACTGAAGGCATGCACGCTGCACCATACCCAGCTTTGTCTTCAACTGCCCTGTTCGTAGAATTTGTTAGGAAAACACACATTATCTGCAATATTTATTCTTATCAGATGTTGTCTGTTGCTTCAATGAAAACACCATGACCAAAAAGCAAGTTGGAGAGGAAAGGGTTTATTTGGCTTACACTTCTATATTGCTGTTCATTACTGAAGGAAGTCAGGATAGGAACTCAAGCAGGGCTGGAACCTGGAGGCAGAAGCTGATGCACAGGCCCTGGAGGGGTGCTGATTACTGGCTTGTGCAGCTTGCTTTCTTACAGAAACCACCAATAAGCCCAGGGGTGGTACTACCCATAATGGGCTTGGGCCCTCCCCCACCAATCATTGAGAAAATGCCTTACAGTTGGATCCTATGGAGGCATTTTCTCAAAGCTCCCTCCTTTCAGATAACTCTAGTTTGTACCAAATTGACACACAAAACCAGCCAGTACAGATGTGCTGAACTTTTCTATCAGAAGGGTAGTCCCATGCCAGGCAGGCACTGTAGACAAGAGGGTCAGAAGGCCTTGAGAAGTAGGTGGTGCTTTTCCCAGGCCGGGGGAAGGCAGGGAGCTGTAAAAAGCGTTGCCGACGTGGTCCAGGAAGCTCAAACCCTAGAGGTTGTAGCAAGATCAAGCTACAAGCCCAAAGTCCTACACACGCGCCCAGCAGCCCCTTTAAAGAGGCACGAACTGCGCGTGCGCCGTAACACACGTCACTACTCTATCTACATATAGCTCGCGGGCTTAGGCTGGGCCCCATGCCCCCTCAACAGATTTTGATTGGATACCGCCTCTCCTAGTGCCTGGGTGCAGTTGATAAACAGCTCTATTGTCCATTCGTCGCCCGTTTTGCTCGCAGAGGGTGGAGCCCGGCGATACGGCCAATGGCAGGTGGTTTTGTTGGCGACCACGGCGGTGCAGCCCCGGAGCGAGCTTAGGACGGGCGCCACTGCCGCAGGAGGCGCGAGGTGCGGTGCTGGCCGGTAACGGCGCGGCGGGCGGCTGGCGAGGGACTGGGGCGGAGGAGGCGGAGACGGGGAGGGGTGGGCGTTGCGGGCAGGCCGACGCGCCATGGCGGCGAGCAGAGGCGGGCGGCGACCGGGTTAGAGGTCCGTGTGGCGGGTGGCGGCGGATGGCGGGCCAGTCCCTCCTCCGTGCAGCCCCGCCCCCGGCTGAAGGTCAGCGCGCTTTGTTCCCGCCGCCCGAGAACCCACGCGAAGCCGCGCAGGCGGTTCCTTGAGGGGACAAGGCCTCCCCAGCGAGGTGGGCCTGGGTACGCCTTGTCTCAGACCGCGCCTGGGAAGGAAGGGGTCTACTGGGCCGCCGCCTCGCCCTTCCGGGCTTTGCATGCTCTCCGCACAGTGCCCTGGTCTCTGAGCCAGACCTCACTCTCTGAGCCTGAGGTGGAGGCGGAGCCAGCTTAGTGACCCGGGCGCCCCTAACGGGTTCAGAGTCGCCAGCAGTACCCCTTCTCCCGGGGGTATCCTTGGGGCAAGTTGGCCCACACTTCCTCCAACTCTGCTTCGCTGCCTCTTGGAGGAATTTCCGCGGTAGCTTCCGGCGCGTACGCTGCGGTAACGAGCGAGCATATGCGTATTCCACAGCAAAAAGACTCAAGTTCAAGTTTTTAGTCCAAAAGTTAAATGCTTTTAAGTTACTGCCGCCTTCCTGTCATAGTAGTTGCTTCCTCTCGGTGACTAATCTCCGCTTACTACACACCAGGGGCTCCTTTAAGCTCCTGACGTGTCTTAACTCATTCACAATAGTACGTGATGTAGGTGCAACAGGCTGACTGTGCCTTAGCAAAAAATGCCTGGGTTCTGAAGTGGTTCGGTTTGTGGAATATTTGTAGGTTTGGCAGATGAGCGTACCTAATCTGGAAATCCAAAATGTGCTCGAAAAGAAGTGGGTTTTGGGACGTTCTGATTTCTTTTTTCTTTTTTTTTTTTTTTGGTATAGGAGTGTTCGACCTGTATTGCAAATTAAGTCCCTGATAGGTTAAGTGTGATGGTACCTTGCATCAAATAGATTTAATTCAAATTCAAATAGATTTAATCTGGCTCAGGCTTAATAATAAATGTTTTTTTTAAGATTTATTTATTTATATGTAAGTACACTGTAGTTATCTTCAGACACTCCAGAAGAGGGAGTCAGATCTCGTTACAGATGGTTGTGAGCCACCATGTGGTTGCTGGGATTTGAACTCCGGACCTTCGGAAGAGCAGTCGGGTGCTCTTACCCACTGAGCCATCTCTCCAGCCCCATAATAAATGTTTATTATTAAATAAATAACGTATTGAAACAAATATTCAGATGAACAGTAAGATTCAGAGAAAGCAGGGCTTTGATAGAACTAGAGTATAGTTCACCTGTCAGGTAGTCTACAGCTGTATCATTTTAACTAAAGTAGATGCTGTAAAACTCAGTTGTCGATCTTCCCCTCCCCCCTGAGTTGAACAATATTGGTTCACAATGTCATAACATTTAAACACATTTTGGTGTTTTAGCTTTAAATCCAGAACTGTTTTTCACAGTTAATATAGAATAGCTGGTGAAAATAATAGCGATTTTATCATTTTTTGAAAATTCTGGAATTGTATTACCAAAGTTCTGGGGGAAAATGTATATATTTTGGGATCTTCTCAGAAATCATGACCATTATGGCTTGTGAGCTGGCCATTTGGCTTTGTGTAGTTGAGTATATAGAATATATCAGTGGGCAATAAATCTCCTGCAGGGATGGTATTCTTAGAGATGAGGTAGTTCACTACTTTGGTCTGACTTTGTACTTGAGTCTTAAAATGCCCCAGCTAAGATAGATATGGCAGTATACACCTAGATTTCCAACTGCTCTGGAACTGTTTAAAATCTGTCTTGGAAACACAGCAAGATCCTATCTCACTTTTTTTTTCCTATTTGCCTCTTGTTAGTGAAAGTATACTAAGTCCCTGCTAGCTGTCTTTATGTTGTGTATAAAAGTTTATGTTGCATTTGTATAAAAATAAAATTGCCAGTACCTAAAATTTTGGTTTTTGAAAGAAAAAAAATTCTAGACAAGAGAGTTAATTTAGGGGTGGTTAAGATCATTGTGTGCTTTTGCAGAGGACCTAGGTTTGAGTCCCATACTCATAAGGTGGCTTCTAATAGTCTATAACTTAAGTCCCAGGGCTCCAACACCCTCTTCTGGCCTCTGCAAGTAGTGCACAGACAAGCAGGGAAACCACCCATACACATAAATAAGTTAAAATTTTAAGAAAGGGTAGTTTAAATCTGAAGGTCTAAGGGCAACTCTCACTGTGAAATAGGCAGATCCGTGAGTTCTTTTGCTGCTTGGATCCAGGCCCAGGTGACCTGTTTTGAAAAAGAGGCAGTAGTAATGAGCTGTTGGGGACTTCTAGCCTGTGAGTACAAGGTTTTTTGTTTACTTAAAAGGAAGTGTAAGTGGGCATGTTGGCTTGTATATGTATTCCAGCTCTTAAAAGGTAGAAGCAGGAAGCTCAAGGCCAGCCAGCGCTACTGCAAGAAAGATGAAGTGCATTTAGGCATTTAGAATTGAAGCTGATGTCATCATCTTCATCTTGCTGCACCTATTGCCAAACTAGGGAAATAACAGAGACTTCCTTCTACCCTCAGCCTTTGCTAGGGACTACCTGATAGTGATAGTATGGAGGCTTCGTAGACTACACTTGGGACCTGTTATTAATCATAGACCAGGAAGCCTGTTTTGGTGGGTAAAAATGGGTAAATAGCAGAGTCTTGGAATGGATTTTTAGGCATTTTGAAGACATAGTTGATGGTAGCATAAATTTGTTTTCATTTAACTGTCAGGTCTCCTCTGTCTTCTGAGAGGAAGCTCACCTGCTTTACTTTAGTCTGCTATTGAATTTTACAGTAACAGGAGGCATATTGTATTTTTATAGTGTGAAAACTACAGAAGCTGGCTTTGTGAACTTTACCTTTTGATTCTAGCTGCTTGCTGCACAGCCTTAAATTCCTTTTTTCTGTGTTCTGTCAGCTGTTGTAACAATGTGCTTCCATCCTGTGTCCAGGAGACTCAGTCTAGTGAGGTAAGATTAGCTCTGAGCTTTATGTACAAAAAGATAATTATTATATTTATGATTTAAGTCACATTCAGTTGCTTCAGAGTAACGTGTATTATTTATGCAAGATCTCCAGCCTAGGGTCTCCAGTGTAAAGCAAATAGTGAGTGGCCTTGCCCTTCCTGCAGCGGGAGCAGGTGAGAGTCAGATTTGGGAAGATACTTTTGAGACACTGGAGTCTTGGAAGGTAGTTTGTAATTTCAAATATGGGGGAAGAAAATGCCTCTTAGCAACAAGAAGAGATAGCCAGTGCTGGATTAAGAAAATTGTCGTAATATCTGCTTGTTCATATTTTCATAACTTTTCCAAATGCTGCAGAGAGATACTTCTACCAGAGGAGCATTTTGTTTGAGGGAAGAAAAAAAAATCATTTTTTCCTTTCTTCCTGAAGCCTGGTGGTTTGGCTTCTAGAAATCTCTGGTGAGGTGACCTGCTGTTTTCTGCTGGAGGTGTTTCAGTACATGTTGTAAGCAGGTGTGACTAAGGGAATGTCCTCATGTTGTGTCTTCCAAAATTGCTTAGGATAGGCCAAGATGTTCAAAGGGATTAACTGAGACAAGATATCTGGCTACCTGTTTCCTGCCAAGTCCTTTGCTAAGCCCTGAACTCTGCATTGAGTCAGTACTGAGACATGCTCTGCCCTCCTGGAAGTTTTTCTTCTTTGGTCCTTGGCCTCACTAATGAGAAGTTTCAAAAGCAAGCAGAAAAGCACCACCTAGCACCTTCAGTGACCAATCTAATGTATATCTGATTGCTTAAAAATATTACGGGCTAACAAGATGGCTCAGCTGGCAAAGGTGTCTGCTGCTGGCTTCACATGGTTAAAAGGAGAGAACAAACTCTGACCTCCATGTGTATAGCATAAACAACCTCCCCGGGAGTGGGGGTGGGGAGGCCTTTCCTGATTCCTTCTTAAAACATGTCATTCCTTTGTCCCTTTGACATGATCCTAAGTTGTAAGTCAGCACTCCTGTAGGACCTGGTTACATGTCCTTAGCTTCTCTGGGTCAGCCTGCCATCTTTCAGACTGAACCAAGATACTGTACTTTAGAGTTCCTTTATATCCGTGCACATACTTGCATATGTGCTGGGAGTAGAAGTCAGAGGACAATTCTGGGTGTCTGTTCTTTCCTTCCATATGGGACTCAGTAATCAAACTCACATTATCAGACTTAGTGGCAAGCACCTTTATTCACTGACCCATCTCATCTCTTCAGGCCAGTTTAGGTTATAGTAATCATGTGCTTATCTTGTGTTAAGCCTTTGAAGACCTTTGGCTTTTATGAAGACAGATAATATATAAAAGTGTGGGTTTTGTGAAGTGTGATGCCACTCCACAGCTTATGCCTTTCTTTGTCTTTCGGGAGTGCCAGTTTAGGTGTTCATGGTTAAGAGCACTGGCTGCTCTTGCAGAGGACATGGGTTTGGTTCTCATTACCTTATGTGGTGGCTCAAAACCACCCATAACTCCAGTTGCAGGAGAATCTAGTGCCCTCCTCTGGCCTCTTTGGGTATTGCACATATATGCTACACATGCAGTCAGGCATTCATATGCATAAAAGGTTTGTTTGTTTGATTTGTTTTTTTTTTTTTAAAGATTTATTTATTTATTTATTTATTATATGTAAGTACACTGTAGCTGTCTTCAGACACACCAGAAGAGGGAGTCAGATCTTGTTATGGATGGTTGTGAGCCACCATGTGGTTGCTGGGATTTGAACTAAGGACCTTTGGAAGAGCAGTCGGGTGCTCTTACCTGCTGAGCCATCTCACCAGCCTGATTTGTTTTTTTAATCTTTAAGAAGTAGCCAGTTTAAAATTTGCTATAAAAATTTAATGTTTTCCTTCTGAAAGTTTTTTTGTTGTTTGGAGCAAAAAAGGAAATGAACCTAAAGTTCTATATTCTAGTAGTATCATAGTAACAGTATGACTGTTATAATCTAACTTGATCGTTAGGATTTTTGTGTGTTTTGTGTTTTAAGACAGGTTCTTTTGTAGCCCAGGCTAGCCTCTAACTTCAGCATAACCATACCTTCCAAGTCCTGTAATTACAGGTGTGCATCATTATGTCTGACTCTTGATGCCTTTTAAAAGTAGTTTGCCTAATAAGGCTTTGTGCTATAGAGTCATAAAACCAGTATTAAACCTGTCATTTTAACCTTAAAAACAAGATGGATGTTTCTCTCGACACCTGCATAGCTCTTTTATGACTTTCAGTGTTTGGTAAACACAGTAATAGATGGTGCGGTGCTGGAGCGTGTGCTTGGCGCTTTGCCTTAGTTTCAGTGTGCAGAGGATAGACTTACGGGGCAGGATAGTCTGTGTGAATGTATCAGAGATGGGCTGACTTGCTGTACCACTGTAGTGCTTCAAGTGGGCGTGGCTTCTCAGTCTTTGGTGGTGAGACTGATGTACTGAGGATTGCTGTACAAATGGGAAAGCGTGATGGGCTAGGAATGCAGTCCAGAGAAGCTGCTGCTAGCCATAGGTAGGTAATGGGGTACTGTAACTGTGGAGCCAAAGTGCAAGGAATGCCAGTGTGTCACCAGCTCAGTGTTTATTGCTCATTCTTTAACCCAGAAATATTACATGAAAATCTTGCCATCTAAGTTAAGAATAGCAAGGGGTGGCAAACCACATTTGACTAAGGTGTTCAATGGAGACCTCGAACAAAAGTATACGGTAGAAAAGCCTTGTTGGACATCTGGGCAACAGTGTTTCCTGGAATTGAGAATGGTTCACTTTGTAGGGTAGATGTAGGAATGTACATCTGTGGCCAGTGAGTTTGGACTGCAAAGATCTAGGGTGTGAGGAAGGTTCGTTGGAGGTGAAGCTGAGTGTGGGAAGCTGCTGTGTTGCTCTGGGTTTGGTCATGTGCGGTACTTTTGTTGTCTTACTCTTTTTGCTTTCATAAATTACTTAATTTTTAAAAGACTAGTCATATGTACTGGCTGGTTTTGTGTGTCATTTTGACACAAGAATTATCAGAGAGGAAGCAGCCCCAGCTGAGGCAATGCCTCCATGAGATCCAGCTATAAGGCATTTTCTCAATTAGTGATCAATGGAGGAGGGCCCAGCCCATTGTAGGTGGGATCACAAGTGAGCTGGTGGTCCTGAAAGCAAGAAAGCAAGCTGAGCAAACCAAGGGAAACAAGCCAGTAAGCAGCATCCATGATGGCCTCTGCATCAGCTTCTGCCTCCAGGTTCCTGTCCTGCTTGAGTTCCTTGTTCTGACTTCCTTTGGTGGTAACAGCAATGTGGACATGTAAGCAGAATAAACCCTTTCCTCCCCTTGCTTTTTGGTCATGGTGTTTCATTGCAGTGATAGAAACCCTACCTAAGACATGTGACATGTTTTTGTGCATTTTGAGTTTGTTTTGAGACAGGGTTTCCTGTGTATCCCTGGCTGGCCTGAACCTCAGTATGTAGACACTTGCCTGTGCCTACCAAATCCTGGGATTAAAGGCATGAACCACCTGCACATGTTTTATTTTGAAACAATGAAAACCTAATAGAAAATTCAGCTAGTTACCTGTGAAACAGTTGCCCATCACTCTTGCTGGAACTGTTTTTCCTGTCTCTTGTTTTTCCTAGCAGGAGTATAGCTTTCAGAAGGTCTCATTATGTACACTTGGCAAGAGTGAGGGGCTTTGTATGGTTGTCCTTTTTTCATTCATCATACCCTCTTGAAGTAGGACGGCTGCCTAGAGATGAAGTATTCTTACAGAGTGGTCTGGTTGAGTGTCTCATGGTGTTTTCACAGTGTAGGTGGCATAAAAGATAGATTAACATTGTTCTGTCTCTATGAGAGACAGTTCAAACAGTGTGCTTTTGAATTGTTTGAGGAAGTTGCTGTGTGGATCTGTTGGGTTTACTGTAACGAGAAGGCAGATTAGGATTCTGTTTTCTTACTGTGAAGTCTGGTCACTTTAGTGTCAGTAAGAATGTTTTGGGTCTGGCTCAGTTTGTAGCATGCATGGAGCCTTGGACTTTATACCAGCCCTGCGTAAGCCTGGCGTGCTGGTGTATACTTGTCATCCTAGTGCTGGGGATGACGTGCAGGCTGAGGGTCAGACGTGCAGGGTCATCAGTCTGGGCTACATGAGACCTTGTCTCAAAAATTTTTTTCATTTCATTTTAATTTTGTTTTTTCACATGGTCTCACTGTGTAGCACTATTTGTCCAAGAACTCTCTATGCCTCAGACTCAAGTGATCTATTTGTGTCTGCCACCCAGTTGTTGGGATTAAAGACATGCATCACCATGTCCAGTGAAACCTAGATCTTAAGTGTACCTGTCTATGAGATTAGACATGTACCTGCTCGTATAACTTCAGGTCACATCAGGGCATTTCCATTTCCTTCACCTGCAAAAAGGTCTCAACTGCCATGACTGGTGAAGTGCCATCATGATGCTGGAAGAGTAATAGAACATTTGTGTGTGTGTGTGAATGTAATTGTGAACTTTCTCATTTGTAGGGGACAAAGGCGTTCAGATGGCAGAAAACAGGTAAGCCAAAATAGACTTTGTTTACTAGATCTCAAAGTTTAGGTATGGAGCTAGAGCCCACTATATTTCAGAAACTAGAATTCAAAGTTAACTAGTTTAAACTTCAAGTGGTAATGTCCTTTTTTCTCCCTTTTGCTGGCAAAGAAATTGATCTCCCCATCTGTGCTCCCTAGCCTTTAATCCCTGTTTCCCCACCCTTGGTGAAGTCATGTCATTAATCTGACATACCTGCCAGGGATCAGGGAAAGGATTGTTAGTGGGATATGCAAGGTCCGTGTTGGTTGAGTGTTGTTTTGATTTTTTTTTTAGTTGGTATATAAAATAATAGATTTTATTGTGGCATTTTCATACACGTATGTCATTAATTTTGTTCATAATTGCCCTTCATTTTCCCATAGCTCTCTCTGCTTTCATGTCCCAGAGATGCACTGGAAGGGCTTGTAGAACTTTGTCTTCAGGAAGGTATACATGGCTCTTTGGTAGCCAGTCAGGCCTGTGTTTGTGAAGCCGTTGTTTTAGTGATGCTGCATGGTTGGCAGAGCACTGTGACCGTTGCATCTGCTGTACAAGGCCACTTGTGTGCTCTGCTGACCAGAGGGTAGCTTCTTGTTCCAGTGAAGTGGCTTAAGCACTATAGACCAGTTATATCATCAAGAGATTGACTGTCAGAATAAAAATTAGCAGGCTGGAGAGATAGCTCAATGGTTTAGAATGTGTACCACTTTTGCAAAGACTTAACTTTTTGTTCCCATCACCCACATTAGGCAGCTCACAAACTCCAGTTTGGAGGATCTGATGTCCTCTTCTGGCCTCCATTGGCATTGCACATAACCACATAAGACATACTCATAAACATAATTTTTGTTGTTGGGTTTTGTTTTTAGGACAGAGTCTCAATGTGTAGTAGCCCTGGGTGGCCTAGAACTCCCTGTGTACACAAGCATGGCTCAAAATTCCTAGAAATCCACCCGCCTCTGTTCCCAGGTGTTGGGATTGAAGGTGTATATATCATCATACATGGCACATACAAGGTATTTTTTTAATTTTAGAAATTAAAAATGAGGCAAAGTATGGTGGTACACAATTGTCACCATAGGAAGCCAAGACTACTGAGATAGACCCTGTCTCAAAACAGAAAGGAAAAGTTAAGAAGCTTTGGCAAGGGTTACAGATTAGAACAGCCTTTGTATTGGGTGTGAGGAAAGGGAGCTGTATGGGTGTGATCTCTTTAGATGGGAGGAAGTCTCCCTTAAATAACACATTCCTGACCATGTTGTCTTTTTTGTTTGTTGACTCCCTACCTCCTTGGGGGACAAGGTCTTTTTTTTTTTTTTTTAATTTTTAATATTTTTATTACATATTTTCCTCAATTACATTTCCAATGCTATCCCAAAAGTCCCCCATAGCGCCCCCCCACTTCCCTACCCACCCATTCCCATTCTTTTGGCCCTGGCATTCCCCTATATTGGGGCATATAAAGTTTGCAAGTCCAATGGGCCTCTCTTTCCATTGATGGCCGACTAGGTCATCTTTCGATACATATGCAGCTAGAGACAAGAGCTCCGGGGTTCTGGTTAGTACATCATGTTGTTCCAACAATAGGGTTGCAGATCCCTTTAGCTCCTTGGGTACTTTCTCTAGCTTCTCCATTGGGAGCCCTGTGATACATCCAATAGCTGACTGTGAACATCCACTCCTGTGTTTGCTGGGGGACAAGGTCT
This sequence comes from Mus caroli, assembly GCF_978045245.1. Taxonomy (NCBI): domain Eukaryota; kingdom Metazoa; phylum Chordata; class Mammalia; order Rodentia; family Muridae; genus Mus; species Mus caroli. The sequence continues at coordinate 1,790,030 of NW_028227263.1, forward strand.
TATGTAGCTCTAGCTGTCCTGCAACTTACTATGTAGAAAAGGCTGGCCTTGAACTCACAGAGATAAACCTGCTGTTGCCTCTCAAGTGCTAGGATAAAAGGCATGGTGCAGCATGCCCAGCTAGTGTTGTCTTCACCTGACCTGGAGTCTCTTGCTGTACAGACCCTAATACATTGGATAAACACTGAAAATGCCAATTGGTGCTATGTCTGAGATTCTGTTCATAATACTTTGTAAACTTGTTGTTTTAGTCTTTCAGATGGAGGCCCTACAGATTCTGTGGAAGCTGCTAAAAATGCCAGTAATACAGGTCAGTGCAGTGGATGAAGCAGTGATTATAGAGGGTTTCCATGTGTGACTGGGGGTTTCTTCTACAGAACCAGTTTGTTACTATAAATGACCTAAGTGTCAGAATGTTAACCAGACTAGCACCCAACGTTCCTCTCCTGCTTATTCTGAAGCAAAACCTAGATGTATGTTTGTGTATGTAAATTCACATGCAGTCATCTTCAGTGCACATTTGATTGAATATATACACACACTAATAATGATAAAATGGAAAAAATCTTATCTGTCTCTGAGCAGACTGTGCAGACCATGATATAATTCCAGCACTTGGGAGTCCAAGCAGGAGAATCTTAAGTTCCTGGTGGACCTGGATTGTATGAGAGAGGAATTGTTCAACTCCATCACCTAGTGAAGGACAGTTCCTATTCTCTTGGTGTCTCCTTTTATGGGGAGGGAGGGGGGAGTTCTAAATAATAGCTCAGTGTTACAAGTTCAGAACAAAGGCATGTGAGAAGGTCAGAGTACTTTTTTAGGTAGGTTTGGGTGGGGAAATGGCTTTCTAGGGAAGAGGGCAGTCTGGGGAAAGCCATCTCTTTGAACTAAGTGGGTGAATGCTTTAGAAGCTAATCTTGTCCTTGTCCCTGGCTTCCAAACACCAATGGGACTGGGGAGCAAGGTGTAACCAGAGTTAATTACCAGCCCCTGAAAGTTGGTAGTCAGTGATCTCTGGGACCTAGGCTGGCTACAGGCAGGAGCCTCTGACTGTCACCACCTGCCCACTGGGGTGATTAACAAAGATACTTCTTTGTTTTGTTTTGAGACAGGGTTTCTTTATGTAACCCTGGCTGTCCTGGAACTGGCTAGGTAGACCAGGCTGGCCTCAAACTCAGAGATCTACCTGCCTGTCCCACCCTGCCCCCATTCCCCCATCCCAAAAGATACTTTTTTTTTTTTTTTTAAAGATTTATTTATTTCATGTATGTGACTACACTGCTGTTTTCTTCAGACACACTAGAAGAGGGCATTGGATCCCCATTACAGATGGTTGTGAGCCACCATGTGGTTGCTGGGAATTGAACTCAGGACCTCTGGAAGAACAGTCAGTGCTCTTAACTGTTGAGCCATCTCTCCAGCCCTCAAAAGATACTTTTAAGATACAAGTCTCTAAACAAGTATTTTACTATATTTAGAAATTAGGAGCAAAGATAAGTAAACATGTGTTGGGGATTTATATATTTGTTTATTTTAAAGCAAGTGTGGTCTGAGGTGCTGCAGTTTCTTCTTATCTGGACCGAACACAAGCCTCTTTTCTTATTCAGAATTCTGGCTTAAAAGCACTAGGTGATGTGTACTACTTTTTTGTTTGTTTTCTGAGATATCTCTTTGTAGATCTCTGGGTATCCCTGACTGTCCTGGAACTCATTATGTAGTCTAACCCCAGAATTCAGATTGTCTGCCTCTTCTTCCTGAGTGCTGGGATAACAGCCTGTGCCGCTGTCCCCAGCCTGGAATATATTTCTAACAGACATTTGTGGTAATAAGGATTTAGCCCCAGGGCTTCATATGCTAGGCAAGTAGTATACTATTGAGTTACAGTCCAGCATTGTGGGTGGTTTTTTTGTTTGTTTGTTTGTTTTTAGTTTTTCGAGACAGGGTTTCTCTGTGTAGCTCTGGCTGTCCTGAACTCACTGTGTAGACCAGGCTGGCCTGGAACTCAGAAATCCACCTGCCTCTGCCTCCCAAGTGCTGGGATTAAAGGCGTGCACCACCACGCCCAGCTTCTTGTAGGTGTTTTATTTTGAGATAAGGAAGGTCTTGGCATGGCATTTCCTTACTTAGCCTTTTGAGTAGCTTGGGTTGACAAGCCTGAGATCCAGGTTGGTGTTTGGGTTCTTGACTGCTAAATAATTATTCTCATTTCCAACTCCTCATAGAAAAACTCACAGACCAGGTGATGCAGAACCCACAAGTGCTGGCAGCTTTGCAGGAACGTCTTGACAACGTCTCTCACACTCCTTCTAGTTACATAGAAACGTAAGTCCATAGCCAGTTAAGCAACAGAACAAACATCTTCGTGTCTTAGAGGAGCAGCAGGTGTGTTATTCATAACTCAGGAGCAGCTCCTCTTGTCTGCTTGGTAGTGCACAGTACCACCATGTGGCTGGTAGAGGACTTGGCTAAGAAGCTAGAGTGCTATTTGGCCAGCTGTGGGACAATTGTACCTTTGCCCTTGTCAGGAGGCCTGTGTCCTGTGTCCTGGCTCTGTTATATGGTAGAAATGAGACATTGCTTCTCAGGGCCTCCCTGTTTGCCTTCTGGAAGAAATGAGCCACCTCAGGCTCCATGTCCAGTTGGGTAAGGCTTAGCTGTTACAATAGGAGGAGACACTGCACATTTCCTTGTGTCCATTTAGAAACCTTTCTGGGTTTACTCTACTCAGTGGGTACAGTTCGTTTTGGTTCTGTTTGGCTTTCCTTATTTGTTTGTTTGTTTGTTTGTGGAGTAGGTGGTAGGATGTAGTGAGGGAGTTGAGAATGGTGTCTGGTTTTCTGGTTTTGCTCACTGAGACAGAGGCACAGGGTGATGATAGCTTGTGAGAACACGGCCTCACATATCTGTTGGGCCAGCACTGGCTGCTTGTGTGGACCTGTATTCAAATTTGCTGTGAACATGTTTTCACCTGGTGGCATTACTTTTCAGGTTTTAATTTAAACAATTTTATAGGTTAAATTCTTTTTTCTTTCCTTTCATACTCAAGACAGGGCTTCTCTGTGTAGCCCTGGTTATCCTGGAACTTACTCTGTAAACCAGGCTGACTTCAGAACTCAAGAGATCCACCTACCTCTGCCACCTGCAAGCTGAGACGAAAGGCACTGCCCTGCATGGTTTTGTTTTGTTGGTTTGTTTTCCTTTTGGTTTTAGGAGTGCTCATATAAAGAAAGAAAAGAAACTGTGGAACCAAGGCAAAGAAACTCTTAGCTGGTGCGATTAGGAGCGAGAATTCTATAAGGTTGCCCATAGACTTCATGTTCAGTTCTAGCGTCAGGGCCTACATGCCTGAGTCCTTGTCAGCCAGCCTGTGTCTAGTCCTTGTGTGGGAGTTCTGCTTTTGTTCTTTATTATTATTATTTCATCCCGTTGTATGCATGTAACGGTCAGAAGATAGTTTAAAAGAGTTGGTTTTCTTGTTCTACCTTGTGATTCTCACGCATCTAACTCCTCAGGTCACTAGGCTTGGTAGCAAGCGCCCTTACCAACTGAGCCATCTCTTTGGTGGGCTTTTGTTTTAAATTATGAGTGTATGTGTTTGTGCATGCACGCTTGAGTACAGATACACATTGACAACAGAGGCATCTGATTTCCCTAGAGCTAGAGTTTTAGGTAATTTTAAGTCACTCAGCATGAGTGCTAGGAACTGAACTCGGATCTTCTGTAAGAGGGGTAAGTACTGTTGAGCCATCTCTCCAGCCCCAGTCATTGTTGTAGTTGTTGTTGTTTTTTAAAGATAAAATCTTGCATGGTGGCCTACTCTGAGCTTGAATTTACTATGTAGCCAAACAAGCCTTGAACATCTGATCCTTCTTCATCCACTTCTCAAGTGTTAAGATTATAGGTGCATAACACCATGCCCAGAGCCCCACTTCTTTTGTTTTTCCTGTATGTGTGTGTGTGGTGTTTGTGGGTGTATGTGCCTGTGTGTGGTGGGAATTGGACAATATCTGTATATTAGGTTGCTGTGCTACCTTTTACCTACACTTTTCTTTCTTGTTCTCTGTGTATCCCAGAATAGCATTCAACTTCTGCAACTCTTGTTGTAGCCTCCCACATGATTGGGATTGCAAATGTGCTTTTTGGTCTGTTTTTCATCACCAGTTTGGTTGGGACAAGAGAGCAATTTTGTAAACTGATACCCCATTTCTGCTTTTGATATACTATGGGATTGATTTTTTTTCTTTTTTGATATGGTCTATATATACATACATACATACATACATACATACATACATACATACATACATATATCTCTCCCTGGCAGTCCTAGAACTTGTTAAGTTAGGTAGATCGGCTGGACTTGTGCTCACAGAGAATCCACCTGCCTCTGCTGGAATTAAAGGCTTGTACCACCTTGCCCAGCAAGCAGTCCATTCTTTTCTGTTGGCTTTTTTGCAAGTAATGTTTTAGCAGCTCTTTCTAATCAGGGTGCTTATTGTATGTGTGTATGTAGTTGTTTGCTGGCACTAGGTGTTTTATTTCCTGTTCTCTTGTAGTTTACCTAAAGCTGTCAAAAGAAGAATTAATGCCCTGAAGCAGCTCCAGGTGAGGTGTGCGCACATAGAAGCTAAGTTCTACGAGGAAGTTCATGATCTGGAGAGGAAGTATGCAGCCTTGTACCAGCCTCTATTTGACAAGGTGCGTGCTGTTAATGTGCTTGCTTCATGCAGTGACTCCTGTGGGGTGAGACACAGTACCACCCAGGGAATTTGACTGTCTTTGCAGAGGCCCCTGTAAACAGCTTTTGAGTTTGCAGAGAGCCTAATGTGCTGATGGACTCTTGGCTTTTTATGTAGAGAAGAGAATTCATCACTGGTGACGTGGAGCCCACAGATGCAGAGTCAGCGTGGCACAGTGAGAATGAGGAGGAGGACAAGTTGGCTGTAAGTTTCGGTTGTGCATGGTGTTTAATCCTAGTTATTTTTGTGGTATTAGGAGATGACCTCAAGGGCTTGCTCTGCTTCATGGTTTCTGTCCACAAAGCTTTGTAGAGTGGGACTATAGTAGTTCCCTTCTCTCCACTGGGTACATGAGTTTATGATGACACTGTGGCATCTGAGGCAGTGTGCTTAGTTGCCATGACAAGTGAGTTACTACCCCTTCTTAGTGGTCTGTGCAGCATAGGGTTGAAATACAGATCAGGCAGGCAATCATTGGTTGTAGTGTGCAAGGCATGGTGGAACATGATTTTTACCCCAGCATTAGACAGGCAGACAGATTCTTGAGTTCCAGGCCAGTATGATCTACATAGTGAGACCCTGTCTCTAGAACAAAGCTAATCAATGAGAGTCCAAGGCTAGATAGAGGAGGTGGGGGTTACAATGGGTGGGAGCTATACATCTTCCTCCTCAGTGGGGAAGAAGGCACGTGTATCCAGGGGCCATCTGGAGCCTCAGGCTGCTCGTCCTCGCTCAGTCTTTAGACCATCAGGTAACTGATTGACCAGCATCATGACATTGTATCCACTTTCTGTGACAGTCTCATCCACATACCATGGAAAGTTCTAGCATGGTACAAGGTTCATTTTAACTTATATTCTGGAGGTTTGCTTTGCTTTTTTTTTTTTTTTTTTTTTTTTTAAGTACTAGGGATGTAACCCAGAGGCACACATGCAAAAGGCAAATGTTCTACCACCGAGTTACACCAAAGCCCCTATCTGCCTAATTTTTTGTTTAGATAACAGATAGCTTTGGTTCAATAGAACTATCTTTCAGTGATCTTTTTGGAAATATGTTTAATTTTTATGGATATACGTAATGCCAGTTGTTTGTTTGTTTGTTTTTGAAACAGGATCTCATTATGTAACTTGAGCTGACATGGAACTCACTGTTAGACTAGGCTGGTTTTAAACTCACATAGATGGCATATGCTACCAACCCAGCCAGTGTTCTGCTTTTAGACATTGGCAGAACTTGGTTGAAGCTGTGGTTTTACATTAGGTTGTTCCTAATGATCCAAGAAAAGCCCGTTTTGATGATTTAAAGATCTCTGCATGTTGTTCTGACTTAACAGGCATCATGATAAGCATTCAGAATCCATTTGGTTCAGCTTCCTTAACCTACCTTCCTCCTGAGGCTGTGTTTTAAGTTTCCCTTCCATAGTACTGCATGGCCTATCTGATCACAGTGCTAGTGTTTGTTCAGTACATCTACCCTCATTACCCTCAGCTGTTTCCTGGGAACTGCATACCCAAGTTGAGCAGTGTGCTGATTACAGTGCTCCTGCAGCAAACAGATTTTCCTGGGGTTTGTGTGCTTGTTTTGTTTGTGAGATAGCCTTGGCTGGCCTGGAACTTGGTATATAGACAAGGCTGCCCTCAAATTTATGGCAGTCTTTATGCCTCTGCCTCTCATGTGCTGGAATAACAGGTGTCAACTACCATACCTGGCCTGAATTGGGGTTTTCTTTACATTCTTGGTAATGGATGTGACTCCGGATATGTGTCTGCTAGAACTGTTGCAGTTTTCGTTCTTGTATGATGATAGGAAGCTCACCAAGCCAAACTGAACAGTCTCTCACAAGTCTGGTGGCAGTTCGTCATCTGTTCTGTTTTTTTCCCCTCGATAGGATATTCATTATTACACTTGGACATAGTACCATGAATGTGTTTTCCAACTCCATGGTTTGGAAACACAAGAGGAAAAGGAAATTGTGTAATGGCTCTTAAAATAATGTCTGACAGTAAGTCCTTGAACTGTGTTAGATTTTGATTTCAAAGACTTTTAAAATCTGTTTTGTAGGGAGATATGAAGAATAAAGTAGTCATAGCTGAGAAAGAAGCAGAAACAGTGGAAGAGCTGAACCCCAAAGGCATCCCTGAGTTCTGGTTCACCATCTTCAGAAATGTGGACATGCTTAGTGAGCTGGTACAGGTAAGGGGCTTCTGCCTGGTGAGACGGGTTGGGGGAGACGGGTGATGCCCAATTCTTGTATGTTGAGAGCTTGGCTGGTGGTGGTTACTGGGTGCTGCTGGGATTCTTTTTTTTGTTTTTTTCGAGACATGGTTTCTCTGTGTAGCCCTGGCTGTCCTGGAACTCACTCTGTATACCAGGCTGGCCTCGAACTCAGAAATCCGCCTGCCTCTGCCTCCCAAGTGCTGGGATTAAAGGCGTGTGCTACCACCGCCCGGCAGGATTCATTTTAAGATGAATGAAAAGTCTCCTTTTGGGGGCTGGCACTTGGGCAGTAGCCCTGATCCCTCAGTGCTCTAAAGACCTTTGTTGAAGAAGGCCGAATTTTCTTTGGCAGTACTTGGTGGGGACAGTTGTATTTTCTTTTGTGCTCCTGGGTGTTGTTGCTCACACTGCTAGGTGGGGATAAACCAAGTAAAACTCAGTTGTAATGAGGGTATAGTTTCCAGTATAGTATTTAGGTACGAGGCTGCTTATCTCTTGGAGTCACTCTGTTGTATGTGTGGTCTGGCCAGCTTTCTGGCAGCTCTGATAAATGTGAGGGATGGGGCATTAGGACTTGTTGGTAACATTGCTTTGCTTTGCTTTGCTTTGCTTTGCTTTGGGAGAGAGTGCTGGTACTTTAATGGGAGTATATGTGCATGTACTTATTCTCATACCTCCATATTGGTTCTCGTCTGATGTTCAGACATCCCATTTGGGGTGGCAGTAGATGCATGATAGGCTGCTGGGATGGCCATGCAGATCAGATGTGTAGCGTGGCAGGCATTAGTGTAGGTTCATGCACCTTTATTGGTGTCAGACATGTGACTGCTTTTGGTGTGGTCTGGTTTTTTATTTTGTTTTTTTGTTTGTTTTGTTTTTCTAATAGCTAGTAGGTATGGTTTTTTTTGTTTTGTTTTGTTTTTTTGTTTTTTTCCTGTGATGTTTAAAAAACAAAACAAAAATCCTCAAAATTGGGACGTGGCCATTAGTGGGCTTAGTTCTTAGAGGTTTGGAACTTTAAATTCTGAAACTCAATGTCAACCTTAGGGTGAATGAATTACCATTCTAACCTGTAAGTAGTATGTCATTTCAGGAATCCAAATTTTCATTCCTTTAGCCTTTTCTCATGTAGGCTCTTTACTGTACAAGTCTAAGCAATAGTCATTGTAAGTCTGGCTCCTATGTGTTAGGCTTTGACATATTGGCTCCTATGTGTTAGGCTTTGACATATTCTGTGGCACTTCTTACAGAAGTGGCATATGCAGATTCGGGATATTAATTTTCCCTAGTTAATACTGTGCAGGAAGACCAGCAGCTAATTTAGCCATCTCCCCTGATGCCAAGCCTTTTACTTTGCTATTTTAGATGTTGGGGGCCAGAAGTCTTGGTTAGTGGCACTGTGCCAACTGTAGGGTCACATGGTGGCAGGAGAGCATGGGACTTCCCTGTAGCCAGCTTTGATGACACTCTAGAGACAGGTGGCAGCTGATTCTTGGTGTGTTGCTGCCACCACCAGAGAACATATTGTGAACAAATTGGCATTGCTTTCCAGAAGTTACTACAGGACAAAGACAGGATGCTAATAGAGACAACCCAGCATCTGGGGCACATGCAGCTGTGACTGCCTTGAGGGGTGGACTGTTATTCAGAGTTCTCTCTTTCTTTGTTAGGAATATGATGAACCGATCTTGAAACACCTGCAAGATATTAAAGTGAAGTTTTCAGACCCTGGACAACCTATGGTGAGTAGACCAAGCTCCTTACTGATTGACTAGGGTGCCAAAAATCTGATTTTTGTCACTCAAGAGTTGGGCAGCCCTGAGGATGCCTGCTCATCAGACTTCTCTTGTTGCTGCAGTTGGTAATGGGCCAATAACACGGACCATATCATGTCCCAAAGCTGAGTAGCCAGCTGAATACAGGCTGGTGCCAAGCTGACCTTGCCTTGACTGCTGGGCTGTGGTTATCACCTGGTCATCCTCTGATTCAGTTGCTGGATTTTCTTGTTTGGTGGAGAAGATTGACATACCATATTTTTCCTAGGAGTCACCTGAGAAGCAGCAGGACATGGTGACATGAGCTCATAATCCCAGGAGGGAGGTGGATTACTTGAGTATAAGAGTCGGGATCAGCCTGAGTCACAGCACAGTGAGGTTTTTTTGTTTGTTTGTTTTTTTGTTTTTTTCGAGGCAGGGTTTCTCTGTATAGCCCTGGCTGTCCTAGAACTCACTTTGTAGACCAGGCTGGCCTCGGACTCAGAAATCCGCCTGACTCTGCTTCACGAGTGCTGGGAATAAAGGCATGCGCCACCACACCTGACGTGAGATCTCTTCTTAAAAGAATGGGAAGAACGTATACAAACATGGCCAACACTGGTTCAGAAATCCAGATTCTAAGAAAAATACTTCCTTAAAATAACCAATGTAGATGTGACTGAAACTACCCCAAAACTGCTTCAAACATGGGACGTGGTCTGGCCTCTGGGAAGATGGGCTTACTAGGATGTGCTGGGCCTCACCTACTCAGCACTGTTCGTAACCTGTCAGCCTTGCTGTGGCTGGCGGGTTCCATTCCAGTGCTACAGGATTTCCAGTGACACATGACTGACTGGCTGGCTAGTGGCTTTCAGTTTCAGGTCTTGGAGACACACTGTTAAGAGGAGATAGGCAAGGGATCTTGAGGGAGGAAGCTAGTCCCTGGTTAACAGGTGGAGATAGGACAGTGGGTGGGATTTCTTTATCATCAGTCCTTAGGGGCAGCTGTATACATCCCATCCCTCTTTCCTTTATAAGCGTTAACATTTGGCTGTCTACTCTGAAGATTGCCTCTTGTGGTCAGAGGCGGTCGTCTTGTTCACGTGGCCACAGGAGCTCCTTCCCACCCAAAGCTCTGGCTGTGCTACCTGATCTCTACCTTTCCTGGATGGGCAGATTGGAGATGTTTGGTGGGATTTTACTTTCAGTTCATCCAGACTCAATTGTACTTTTACCTTCTTATGAATTATTTCATTGTTGTGAAATAGGGTCTTGTAGTGTAGCCTGGGCTAACCCAGAATATAGACTAAGCTGATTTCAAAGTTGTGGCCCTCTTGCTTCTGCTGCTCATGTTCTGGAATTACAGGCGTATGCTACCTTGACTGGTTGGGTTTTTTTGTTTGTTTTTGAAATAGAGTATTCACACTATATCTCAGGCAGGCCTGAAAATCATGGCACTCTCCCTCTGCCTCAGCCTTCCAGGTGCTTAGAATATAAAGCACAAGCTCACCTACTCTCATCTAGATCAGATCTCTCTCTTTCTTTCTCTCTCTCTCTCTCTCTCTCTCTCTCTCTCTCTCTCTCTCTCTCTCTCTCTCTCTTTTCTTTCTTATTAATACCTTATTTGATTTCTGATGATTCCATCCATTCCCAGCCAATCTTATCTTCCTCTGCATGTTAGTTGGGGCTGTACTCCTGCTGAGGCAGTGGTTACTGTGAGCATGATCAGCTAGGCTAGAGTGTATTGAAGTTAGGCCCAGTTCTTCCTTCCAGTCCCATGCTCCCAGAAGTAAGATGAAATAGACTCAAAATATATTTACAAATACCTTTACCATATAGCTAGGCTCATCTCTGACTAAATATAACTTAAAATATCCCATTCATTCCTGCTTACATTCTGCCACGTGCCTGGTTGCCTATGCTCAGGCATAGCCATGTGTCCTCACATCTTCCTTGCCAGTCGCCCTTCTGGCTTTATCCCAGAATCCTTTCTCTCCCAGATGTTCCACCTCTATTTCCTGTCTAGGCCGTAGGCTTTTTAAGTGACAGGTGATGCATCTATACAACACACAAGATATTCATTCTCTCTATCAGAGTGGACTGTTCCCCCACCCTCACCTCCTCCAAAAAAAATCACAGATGATGATTTTGGAGGTCAGACATATTTAATTATTTTGGTTACATGATATGTCTGAGAGCATTGCCTAATCCCACAGAGGTTTTTGGTTTGGTACATTTTGCCTCAGAAAATCATCTTGTTTTGGTTTTGTTTGTATGGTTTTTTGGGTTTTTTTTTTTTGAAACCAGGTTTCTCTGTGTAGCCTTGGCTGGCCTTGAACTCAGGAATTTGCCTGCCTCTGCCTCCCAAGTAGTAGAATTAAAGGTGTGTGCACCACCACTGCCCATTTCCTTTATTTTTTGTTTATATATTTGTGAATTGGCTAGTTTTTTTCTTGATATACCTCTTTTTCTGCAAATATTGTGAGGTACTGTGCAGCTTCAAGGGAGCAGGTAACACTGTCTTCTCTATTACCTCCCATGAAGGACCCTGTTTTCACTCACTGCAAAACACAAAATCTGATCCAGATTTCATACAAGGTGGGGCTGCCCATGTTGAAGGGCTATGTAATGTGTTGTGAGTTCCTTAAGCTCTTTGCGCAAATGTTAGGTAGTTCTTACTCTGGATTTTTGCTTCAGTCTTTTGTGCTAGAGTTTCACTTTGAACCCAACGACTACTTCACCAATCCTGTCCTGACGAAAACGTACAAGATGAAATCAGAGCCAGACAAGGCCGACCCGTTTTCTTTTGAAGGTCCTGAAATTGTGGACTGTGATGGGTAAGAACATGTCTTTCTGCAACAACAGCAGTAATGGTTTTGAATTTTAAAATGAAGAGTCAGGTGTAGGGGTGCATGAGCGTTCAAGGCCAGGCTAGGCTATATACAGGAAGATCTCTGTAAAACAAAGAAAAAGATCAAAAACGGGAATGATGTAAAAAAAAGTCTTAGGGGCCAGAGAGATGACTGTGTAAGCATAAGGATCAGAGATCAAACTCCAGCACTTATATAAAAAGCCACGTGTCTGTAACCCCAGCTTTGAGGGTGCAGAGGACAAAAAGATTGCTGGGAATTACGGGCTTTCAGCCTAGTCAAGAAAACAGGAGCCCTGGATTCAAGAAGACCCTGCTTCAAAGGATTGGGTGAGAGCGTTAGGGGAGGACAAGGACAGCTGATACCCTCTTCTGTCTGCATCTGGCCTGTGCATTTATGCAGAGTCAAACACACACACAGAGTTTGCACTTAGAGCTATACAGAAATATTCTGTTTGTTTTTGAGACAGGGTTTCTCCATCATGGAACTCCCTCTGTAAACCAGGTTGGCCTCCAACACAGAGATCCACCTGTCTCTGCCTCTCGAGTGCTGGGATTAAAGGTGTGTACTATCACTACCCAGCAATATTTTTTTTTAAATATATTTTAAAGTCTGGAACCACTTAAAAGCCCTTCAGAAGTTGTCTGTAGTAGCTTATAGTTGGGACCCTGCAATGTGGATATGGCTAAAACTGGAAGGTGTCGTGTCCTAAGGTTCAGATATACTTGGAAGCCTATCCTCAGTTTCTGTTTGAGTGGGGCCAGGCTTTGAATTCTTTAGATAACCAGGAATTGAAGGGTTTTTGGGTTTTTTTTGTGACACTGGAGATTAAACCTAGGATCATTACGTAGGAGACCAAGTGTCCTTGGGGCTTGTGTCCTCAGCTCCAAGTTTCTTTTTAAGATTTATTTTTATTTAATGTGTATGAGTGTTGTGTCTGCATGTGTATCTGTATCACGTGCATGTGGTGCCCACAGAGGTTGAAAGAGGGCATCAGATGCTCTGAAGTTGGAGTTGAGGGTGGTTGTGATGCCACTGTGTGGTTGCTGGGAAGCAAAAACTGGTCTTTTGAGCTATTTCTCCAGCAGAAGTGGTTTTTTAGTCAGGGTGTCATTAGGTTGCTCTGGCTTGCCTAAAGCTTGCTCTGTAGACTAGGCTGCACTTAGAGATCCACCTGCCTCTACCTCCAGAGTGCTGGGATTAAATGCTATGCTACCATCGTGCCCAGCAAAGCCCCAAACTCTTAAGAGGAAAAGTATTTGTTGAATGATGAAGTTTAATCCATGTCACAGTTCACTTACAGCTTTGGAATATGACACTGAATTTGCTTCCTGATAAATGACAGTACTAGTTTCTAGACCACTCAGTGGAGAGTCAGCTTGAAGTTGACTCCTGTGGTTGTGTCTCACTGTTTGGGAAATTGACCAGAACCAGCTCAGTGTTGTTAATGTCACGAAATGATTTTGGGCTTCATTCAAGTTCTACGTGATTTAAAGGCTTGAAGTATTCAGGGTTAGGTTAGGGGAGATCTTTTTCCAGGCCCAGTCTGTCATGTAGGAGAGGGCTTGGCTTTTTCATGTTTTCCTGAGCAGACATCATTCAGCTGCCACCAGAAGTGAGACAGTGGCCCCTGCTGTCACTTAGTTGATTTCTGAGTTGGAGTACATGAGTGGTAACCCTAGGTGTGCTCAGGCATAACGAGTGGTGATGAGTTCTTGAGCATTCTGTGGACTTGACAGTGTCTTGCACAGAAGACATTTCAGAATCCTTATAGACTATTGTGGAAGAATGCTGTTGTCATTTCAGAGCTGTAAGGCTTTTGAGCATTGGTTATTCAAGGATGATGGGACCAGGCTAGCTCTTGTAAGCTGTCATACAGATGGACTTTGGGGTTCTTTTCCCTGGTTTGCAGATGAGTGGTGTCAGATGTTACAGATGGCTCTGGCTTCCTTCCTGGACAGTAGTGGGATTTCTCTTGGGGCAAATGTCTATAACAGTTACCTTGTCCCTGCAGGTGTACAATAGACTGGAAGAAAGGAAAAAATGTCACAGTCAAAACCATCAAGAAAAAGCAGAAGCACAAGGGCCGGGGCACCGTACGAACCATCACCAAGCAAGTGCCCAATGAGTCCTTCTTCAACTTCTTCAGCCCCCTGAAAGGTGGGCAGGGGCAGCTTGCTCTGTGTTCTCTGTAAAGTTGTTCCATTCCCTCATACTTGCTTAGCTCTTAGAAATAGTGTGTGCACCTCAGGAGAAGATGACCACTTTTCTTGGCATATGGAAGGGATAGGCAGGAGGCAGGCACAGACTCTCTAGGACCATTCCTGGCTCAAGCTAGTCACAGTTCCAAACCTGAGTCACCAGTCCAACTTCTTTTTCTTATAAATTCAGTTTTCCCTAGTTTTATACAGTTCGACAGAGCACAGGGCTTTACTTGGAATTACTATGTGATAACGTTTTTAAAGGCTAAAAACAGAATTACAACACTGAAGCTTTTTGCTAGTTTTCTGAGCTATATAGTAAAGATGGGACATTGAGCCTAGTAATAACTGCAGTCCACTTGGGGACTCCTATCTCGGCAGTCCCACAGTAATTGTATGATGGGGGTGGCTAGACCTTTCCTTAGTGTTAGAGAATGGGTATGAGGCATTTTCTTGTCACTTTCCATGAAGAGACCATCATTGGACATAAATATTCATCCCTGCTGCCAAGATTATCCAATGTAGAGTTGTTTGGGGGACCTTAGGCAGGTCCAGTCCTGGATCTGGGCACTTGGCTTTGCTTTGTCCTAGAGCTTGCTGCTGTTGTCCACCATGTGTGCCTCATGGGACATTTGGGTAATGTCATTGTAATGACCATTTTCTATGATTTAACTTTGAACCCACAAAACACAAAGTATGTTCTGTTAGCAAGTAAGAGCTTAGTGCTCAAGATTCCTGTGTGAGGAAATTCCTTTAGAGTGCACACTGACATACATGGTGGACCAAGCTGGCTGTGTGGGGCCCAGGTGGAGGATCCCTGCCTTTAAGAGTTGGCTTCTTGATGGGCATAGTGCACAGGCCTTTAATCCTAGCATTTGGGAGGCAGAGACAGGCGGGTGTCTACATAGTAAGTTTGGAACAGCTAGAGGTACGTAGTGACACCCTGTCTTAAGAAGTTCCCTAAAACTACTCTTTTTTATTATTATTTTATTTTTTGGTTTTTTTTTTCGAGATAGGGTTTCTCTGGGTAGCCCTGGCTGTCCTGGGACTTGTTCTGTATACCAGGCTGTTCTTGGACTCACAGAGATCTGCCTGCCTCTGCCTCCTGAATGCTGGGATTAAAGGCAAGTGCCACCATGCTTAGCTCCCTAAAAGTGTTCCTAAAGCAACAGTGAAAGTGGAATTCATTTATAAGCAGATGTATATTTAGGGGTGATGTTTTATAGTGGCACAACTCTGAAGTTAGCTTATTCAGTTTCCAGCCTGCATTTTTTTGTTTTTAAGATTTATTTATTTTATATATGTGAGTACACTGTCACTGTCTTCAGAGACAGCAGAAGAGGGCATGGGATCCCATTACAGATGATTGTGAGCCACCTTGTGGTTGCTAGGAATTGAACTCAGGACCTCTGGAAGAGCAGTCAGTGCTCTTAACCACTGAGCCATCTCTTCAGCCCTCGATTGAATTCTTTCTTTTTTTATAATGATGATAATGCCTTTATTATTATTCTTTTTATATGTAAGTACACTGTATCTGTCTTCAGACACTCCAGAAGAGGGCATCATATTCCATTACAGATGATTGTGAACCATCATGTGGTTGCTGGGATTTGAACTCATGACCTCTGGAAGAGCAGTCAGTGCTCTTAACCGCTGAGCCATCTCACCAGCCCCATCCAGCCTGCATTTTAAAGGGAAATGAATATAAAACTGTAAACAGTAGAGGAAGTTGAAGAGGAGAAAATAAGTGGCTACAGTTTCAGTCAGGCAACATGTAACAGTATCGAGTGATGAGTTCTAGGACCAGGAAAGGAAGGAGGATGGTGCTCAGGGGCTGGGCTACAGATTTGAGGATGGAGGCACTACTACATTGACCTTCAGCCTACAGAATTGGCCTAGAAGGCATGTGTTGTGGTGCTTGTCACTGGGGAGACGGGATCCAGCCCTCAGACTGTTCCTTGCCTACATGGTAACAGCCTCTTGTAGGTGGTGTTCATACACCCAATGCTGTGGTTTTGTACCAGTGAATGCTGTCAGGCTGTAACAACAACTGACATGAGCCCTGTGAGAAATGCTGACACCACACTTAAACAGAGAGCATTAGATCTACTCCAACATATTGCTAGTCAAGGTCCAAATTATCTGTCAGGTAATTGTGGTTTGGTTTCATGGGGGTGTGGCAAGAAGCCCACATCTTCTGTTTGACCTGGTGAATATCTGCAGGGTCATCAACAGAATGCACATTCTTCTCTTTCCCCCATAGCAGATAAACATGTACCATTCAGCATTGAAGGGTGTACAGGGTCAGTCTCTGTATGGTGCCAGTAGGGCAGCTGATTCACCTACCTCCTGCTCATCCTTCAAACTCTCAGCTTTTTTGACCCACTGCCTTATCTAACTGAAATAATAGTAACAGATGGAGCTTGTGAAATGTTCACAAGGTGCCTCGGTGCCTTGTTGGGGTCCGGGAGAGCTGTCTGCCAGCTGATTTCCCTTCAGTGTGGATGTTAAAACATTGGTGTCATTGTAATATAAGTGTGTTTTCTTTTTTTCTTCTAGCCTCTGGAGATGGAGAGTCTCTGGTAAGATGTATTGTCAAAAGCCTTGATTTTCTGTCAAGTATTTCTTGAATAAGCACTTGCTCTTTCTGATCCATTCTTCTCCTTTAGTTTCTGTAGTTAAAGTGAAGTCATTATACCTTGGACCTCATGAGAATGTTTTTTCCATGCCTGCCCTTTAGTCCTCAGTAGAGACCCCAACCCCACACTCTGAAGCATAGGACATGCCGCAGAGCTGCCGCCCACCTGCCTTATTGTTTTCATGGTATTTTGTAGTGTAATTTGAACATTAGCTTTAAGGTCATTTTAAGTGGCTTTGAATGTGGTGACTGTTACCTAGCAGTGCAGATGATTCAGAAGTAAGGGTTAAGAAGAGGGGGCGGGGTGTACTGAACATGTCTTTAACCCACTGAAATGAGTTAACTATTGGTTTTCCCTCTCAGGATGAAGATTCCGAGTTCACCTTAGCCTCTGACTTTGAAATTGGGCACTTTTTCCGTGAGCGCATCGTGCCACGGGCTGTCCTCTACTTCACTGGGGAGGCCATAGAGGATGATGACAATGTATGTGGGACAGAGGGGTGGTTACCTGGGTGCTTAGACCTGTGGGTGCTTAGACACTCTTACCTGGAAGGCCCAGAGCTGTGTATTCATCCAGACCCAAGGCCCTACAGCTCTCTTGTGCTTCCGACAGTAGACTAAGGGGAAGAGAATCCTAGAAGCTGTAGGAAAAGGAGGGGATTTCCCATGAGGCTGTCAGTCCTCAGTAACCTGGGATGCTGGGATGTGACTCATTTAACCTTGCCTTCTTAAGACCCTGAGGGTCAAACTGTTCTGTGGAAAACCTGAGAACTTGAGCAAACTCCAGTATGAAGAAGCCCTTCCTTATGGAGATTGGGCCATACCAGACAGTTACTAGTAGTGGATATACTAGCATGTGTCATAGTAGTGCCCAGCACCAGAGCCTCCTACCCTTTGTGATGTGTTCCAGGTATTACTTAGTAGGCTATACTTTTAATGTGACCTGGCACAGGATCTCATGGTGGCTAAGGCTTGGGTTGTCCCCAAGTTATCAACCTTCATTTGAAGAGCTCATGAGTCTGTTGGTGCTTTAGATGGGGAGTGAGGTGATCAGGCAGGTCTAAAGGCCTGTCTCTGATGCATGGAGGGCTGCCTCTCCTGATTGTTCTTGTGGGTGTTAGCTTCAAAAAGTCTTGCTTGTTCCTTAGGCAGAGATACTTGTGGATACTGCTTAGCATTGGTTGTTTCCTGCAGTGTAGAGGCATAGGTTTTAGGACAATCTAGTTACACAGCAATTCTAAGGCAGCATTCTCAAGATGGTGGGTGGCAGTAGGGCTAACTGTGTGCACCACTGACATGTGCTGCTGTAGTGGTAGAACTGATGTTGAAGTTAGCCAGAGTCATTGGAAAGTTTGCCCTCAATTCAGTGGTCTTCATACTTGACACAGGGTCTGAAAGGCCTAAGCCAGCAGTGTGAGCATGTGCATATATGTGTGGATTTTCTTGTTCAGGCCAAGGAGGTTATGATACTGTGAGCTTATGCTTTAAGGATAGCAGGTGAGGGTTTACATAGTCTCTTCTACCCCCATACTGAGGAGCTGGCTACAGCAGCCTTACTCACCAGGCACTGAAAGCAAGTGTAAGAAACACATTATTGCTGGGCGTGGTGGTGCACGCCTTTAATCCCAGCACTCAGGAGGCAGAGGCAAGCGGATTTCTGAGTCTGAGGCCAGCCTGGTCTACAAAGCGAGTTCCAGAACAGCCAGGGCTATACAGAGAAACCCTGTCTTGAAAAACCAAATTAAAAAAAAAAAAAAGAAAGAAAGAAAGAAAAAAAAAAAAAAAAAAGAAACACATTACTACTGGGCACAAGACCAGAGGATTGTTAGTGGGGGAAGCAGCTGGCCCTGTCAGTGTGGGAGGTGCACTTAGTGCGGACCCTTTTTACCCCACCAGATGATTTTTTTCTCAAGCTCCAGAGAAAAGAAATGGACTTGAATCTTAAGATAATAACACTGGGCTAGTTCAGATGTAGCTTCTCCCTTGGATTCATACAGTACAACTGTCATCCTGGCACTCAGGAGCTTGATAAAGTAATTTAGTGTTTTGAGACTAGTTTGGGCTATATAGGGATCTTAAAAGAAACAAAAGGCCTGTCTTTTAGAAACCGGCTTGGATGCCATGAGGGAAAGACACTTACTTTGTGGCTCAGTCCCTCCTTGCTGCTTTATGGTGCCAGGAGGCCAGTGGGTTCTGGCTTTTTGAAGTTGCACTTTCATATTGTCTCAAAGGAATATGCGAGTGGTCTTACAAGTGGCAAATCAGGTGCCTTCTCATGCTAGTAATCACTGGTACTAGAGTGACCAGCCTTAAGGAACCCATGTTTGGAACTTGAAATTGTTTGATCAAAAATATATTAGACAGAGAAATTGACACAGAGCCTTGGTTGTGGTTTCACATTAGTTTTGACTAAACACCAAGATTTTATAAATGTTTATAAAATAAATATGTAAAAAAGAAACCTAATAAAGGCAATCCCACCCCACTATCTGAGGTGTGCAATGCCAAGGTTTTTGTATGCAGTTAAACAGCTGATTAACTTAGTTTAGCCTTGGTCTTAGTTGGGTATCTGTTGCTGTGATGAAATACCATCACTGAAAGCAACTTCGGGATGAAGGGTTTGTTTGATCTTACCTGGATCTTCCATCATCCAAGAAAATAAAGTTAGGAACCTAGAGGCAGAAACTGATGCAGAAACATAGAGGAATGCTGCTTACTAACTTATTCAGCTTGTCTTCTTGTAGCACTTGAGGACCACCAGCCTAGGGGTGACACCACATACAGTGAGCTGGGCCCTACCGCAGTAATTATTAATCAAGAACATGTACTACTGGCTTGCCTATAGACACATCTCATGGAGGCAATTTCTCAGATGAGAGTCCCTCTTCCCAAATGACTCCTGTTGCCCCTGTTTCAGTCTGAAGATAGAAAGGGAGCTATTCCAGCATGTTCAGTCACAAGTCATCACCCCTCCCCATCCTTAACTCTTGAGCAACTTTCAGTCCCAGGAGGCTGCTCACACACACAGTGCTGACTGATCTGGCTGGGCCTGCAACAGCAGCATGTGCCTCACATGTACCTGGAGCCATCACTGCTTCTGTAGCAGCACCAAGCTTCATGCTACCTTTAGCCTAGCAGGTTGCTTATCAGCTTGGCATTGGGGCTACATTATGGTTCTAGAAGTTTAAGTTGTTTTTCTGTTTCCTCTGCAGTTTGAAGAAGGCGAGGAAGGTGAAGAGGAGGTAAGGAAGGCGTCATGCAGTGTTGTGTTGTTACTCCAGCCTTGTGTGGCTTTCCCTCGTCTGCTTGAAGTTAGGAAGTCCAAGGATCTTGCTTGGTTTCAGTGGCGATTTTGAAACCATTTGGTTTTGGTGCCCATAGATTTTGATCCTGTAATTGTGTATAAAGATGTATATTAGAGCTGGAGAGATGGTTTAGCAGTTAAGAGCACTGGCTGCTCTTCCAGAGGTCCCGAGTGCAATTCCCAGCAACCACAAGGTGACTCAACCATCTATAATGGGATCTGATGTCGTCTTTTGTTGTGTGTCTGAAGACAGTGACAGTGTAGGCATGTTAAGTAAATAAATCTTTTTTTTTAAAATGCATATTAGTAGCCATTTAATAAGGAATGTCTGATTTTTTGGAAATGTTTCAGGATTATCTGTGAAAATGAAAAGATACAGAGTAATTGTTAGTGACTGTGGCCCTAGTGCAGGACTCTGCTGTGATTTGCCCGTGGGAAGGAGACACCACAGGAAGCTAAGCTTCTGGATCAGCCTATTCAACTACTTTTTTTTTTTTTTTAAAGAAATAATTTTTTTTAAGATTATGCATGTCTGTCCTGGTATGCATGCATATGTGCTGGTTCCTGTGGAGTGCAGAAGGCATCAGATAGATCTCCTTAAACAAAAGTTTGCAGTGGCTGTGAGCTGCCTGACATAGATGCTAGGAACTGAATTCATTGTCTCTGCAAGAGCTGTCTGTGCTCTTAAGCATTAGTGTCTGCTCTAGTGCAGCCATACTTTCCTGTGTTTGACAGTGTGGAGTCTGTTGGAGTGCATCCCTACCTGGCTTCTTTTGTAAGAATTAGCAAGTGTTGTGCAGAGTAAGCTGTGTGTTACTTTGTACAGGTTCAGGTGATGCTCTTCGGTCACACCCTAGTCATCATTCTTTTGTCTCTCTAATGTAGGAATTGGAAGGTGATGAAGAAGGAGAAGATGAGGATGATGCTGATGTTAACCCCAAGGTTAGTAATTTGGGGACGTCCTGAGCCTACCAGTATTGCACGGTGGGACTTTTGAAGCTGTTCCCACTTTGAGGCAATGATGCTAAGAATATACATGTCAGAAAATCCACAGTTGAGGAAAGGCAACTCATATGCCTGGAACATGAGGCGTCAGGTCCAACCAGGTGTTACTAGTTCTCTGTAGACTTGAACATGCATTGCTTCCAGCTCTTCCCTAGAGGGATGTTGTGACAGGAAGCACCCATGTGCATCAGCAGAGCACCTGCTATGAATTGTGTGTGATAGTAAAGAGAACATTAGCTTGTGATCAGAACTTTTGCTTAGAAGATTGACAAAAAAGCATCGTATATACATATGCATAGTGATTGGTTGCAGGACAGGAAGACTGGCAAAAGAAAAGACAATCTGCACCACCAATTTCACGTGGAAGTTTTGCACTACCAATTTCACCTGGAAGTTTTGCACTACCAGTTTCACCTGGAAATGTGGGGTTTTCTCTGTGGTCTCAGGAGACTCTTCATTAGGGGGCTTTGGCACCTGATGGCAGGATGCCCTGAGCTGCTCTAGTGCAGCCATACTTTCCTGTGTTTGACAGTGTGGAGTCTGTTGGAGTGCATCCCTGCCTGGTGTCCCTGTGCCTTGCATCTCTGACTGGCTAGTGTCTGTCTGTTGTCCTTGTTTTCCCTGTGTGGAGTGTGTGCTAAAAGCTGTCAGTGCAGCGACTTGGTGTTGTGACTGCTGTGCTGCTGAGAATGCATGCACACACTGGGAAGTTCCCTGAGGGAAAAATGGGAAAGCTGCCACCACCCACACGAATGCCACTCTCCTCTAAAGGTCACTTGTGGGTCATGGAGATTGTACTACCTGGTGAGCCTCGGGGTGTTGGCTGTTCATGCTCTGTGAGCAGAGGATGGACACATGGTCACAGTACAGTTGGCAGGGACCAGGGCAGCTTGTCACATGCATGTTCCAACTTGGTGCACCTTGGCTTCTGTGCTGTGCTTGTCTCACATAGCCTCCATTGCATCCCCTCTCCTCCCATTTCTTCTTCCTGTTGTTTTCCCTTTGCCTTCTGTCTCCTCTCATATCCCCGTTTTTTGAAGAGAGCCTCTCACCCAAGTTATGTGATTAGTAGAACACCCCACAAACACTTGGCCTTTGGCATTGTCTAGGGGTGGAAAGAAGCTTCAGAAGTAGGCAATGGGGGTACAGTGAAGAGCTGTTGTTTGTTGCAGGCAACCCAAGGGGTGGTCCTTCTGTCCTTAGGTCAAGGTGTGATTGTTCTGTGGCTTCATGTGCACCCTCCAAAGTGGAAGGTAACTGGAATCATCACTAAAAAACCGCACACAGTGTTGTCTGGGAGTTGTGTATTGTAAGAGGGAATAAGGTTTGACCTCGGGAAGGCATGCAGCTCTGGTGCGCTGAAGCTGCTCCTACCCCTACTGGAAGCTCTTGTATCTTGAGAATGTGGCTGTTGCCTCCTGTATAATTTTGTGCATTTCATTTTCTTTCATGCTGACAGTTCCTTTCAATTTTTTTCCCCATTTAGGTGTAATTTTTGTGTTAATCATTCATGCGTTTCTAGGTAAGGTGGAATCTGTTCATACCTAACTTCCAAATTGCTGTCTGTAATTGATTCGTTGATTATTTTGACTTCTGGGACATTGAAAGATGTGATCTATTGCATTGTATAGGAGCTGGGGCTGCCTCTGGACCTTGTGAGTGGCACTTGTACTGGCTCCACAGTTAATGCATTTGTAAAACCAGCAGAACAGTGAGACTCAGCTCCTACCTTCAGGGCCTGGTGTTTTTGATAACTGGGCAATGAGCTGTGCTGTGGAGAGCATTGTCACTGGTAAAAGAACAAGAGCCTCAGGGGGTCACCCCGGACAAAAAGCCCTGATAGAAAAGTGCCTGTTGTCTACACTGCACCAGGCTTAAAGACACTATGTGACTTTAGTCGCTCTGACTCTGGATTTGTCTAGGTGTCTACCAGGCATTAGACAGACCAGTAAGTGAACAAAACGATCAGGTCAGGTGGCCTGGTGTACCTGCCAGCATGGCCACTATAAAGCCCCATCTCAAGATTTGTTTGGAGGATGACAGAGCCAGTTGTGGACACAATGTAGGGCACCTTGTTTCCCTGTTTAGTTTGGAGATCACACTCACCTATAAGTAATTAGCAGTGAAGGGAGGCCCTTGCCCTTGTCAGTGACAAGGTCTTCCCTGTGAACATATCTAATGCAGTAAGAAAAGGAAGAAAGGCCAGGCAGAGTGGGAGGCACCACAAGGATCCCATGTGTAGGCCCCTGCCTTTTTTTTATTTGTAGGCATCAGTTTATAAGGAATTGTCCAGAGTGACAGGAGTCTGACAGAGCCTAGTCCTATTGTCTTTGATGGGCTCACTCTGGGGCCTTCTTCACTCTAGCTGTTAGGTACAGTTGACTGTCAGTGTTAAAATATTCCTCTTTATCGAGGCCATAGTAGCAGAACTATGGTGCGTGTCCACCTGCTGGTAGCTTTGGTGTGGGCCTTGCCCTCTAGTGCAGCTGACATAGTGGAGTATATAAGTGACCTCAGCTCCACCTTTCTCACCATGCTTTTGATAACCCCACTTTATGTAGGCCTGTGGTGATCGAGGTTTTGGCCGACTTAATGCATTTTAAGTGCTAATGTTGAGGGGCTGGCCAATTTGTCATTAAGATTTGTGATGTAGCAGAAGGTACAGTTCAGTTGCAGTTTAGTTTCTGACTGTGTCACAGGCCAAAGCCAGTGTCCCACCCTTCAATGGGTTGTTATCCCAGTAGTAGCGTAGGTGGATACTACTGCCTACTGCCTGGCATGGGTGGGGTGTGGAGCTGTGGTTTCCTTGTGTAAACCTGCTGCCTCATTGTTCTTACCTTTCCAATGGCCTCTTCTGCCACACTAATAAAGATTATTCTCCTCGGTAGCTTCATTACCTAAACTGCTATGGCTTATGTTTTGGATTTTTACATCCTCCAGTTTTGGTTTGTTTTTTTTTTTTTTTTGAAGACAAAAAAAATTTACATTCCTGTGGTCAAAATGCAATGCCACTTCATTTAAGTAACAGGATAAAGTTCAGGATGCCTATGTTCTGAGGCCGTGGTAGGGACACACCTACTCCTTGCCCGCTTGTTTTTTACCTGCAATGCCTTTATTTTTCTGTGCTGGGGGAGACCCCATTGCACCCCAGCCCCTAGAGCTCCCACTCCTTCCCTTGTGTGCATTGCTTGCCTTCTTCTCTCCTATCCCTGCTGTACTCGCTTGGGACACCCTGCCTCTGATGCTCTCTAGGTCAGTAGGTTAGTGACCATGACCACTGTGTTGACTACCTCTAGATCTAGCCTTGGCTGTCTTTTGACAGCTCTTGCTTGATTGGCATCTGTATTGAGCTTCTCTAGAGAAACAACTGATAGAATGAATCCATTATAAATGGGATTTACTAGAGTGGCTTATAGTCTGTGATTCAACTATTCTAGAAATGGCTGTCCCCCAAGTTCAAACATCTGATCCTTATTTGGTCCACAAAGTTGGGTGTCTCAGCTGGTTTTGTGTATATGTTGCCATGCCAAAGAAATAGGCTCAAACGCCAGTGAAGGAATGGACTTGCCTGACAGTGAGGGCAAGCAGGTAAAGAGCAGAAACTTTCTTTTTCCATGTCCTTTACATAAACTACCACTAGGAGCTATGGCCTAGGTTTAAAGTAGGTCTTTCCACTTCAAATAATCCCATCAAAAAAGTCCCCCACAGGAGTGCCCAGCAGCTTGGGTTTGAGTTAATTCCACATACAGTGAAGTTGACTGCTGAGAATAGCACAGCATCTCTGGGCTTGGGTTCCTTGTTGACTTACAAGGCCCCTGAAACACAGGGGTAGGAACCATAACCTGGAGGGCTCAGTTATATCCCTGTGTTCTTCTCAGGCTGGAGAGATGGCTCAGTGGTGAAGAGCACTAGTTGTTTTAGAGGTCCTGGGTTCACTTCCCAATATCCACACAATAGCTTACAACCATCTGTAATTCCAGTTATAGGGGATCTGATACCTATCCTCACACAGACACAACATACATAAATAAACTTTTAAATTGGAAAAAGTAGAGGTCTAACCAAGCCAAGATTCTCTTCTTGTGTGCCTCAACATTGTATTTTTGTCCCTGAAGTGTGATGCCTCAAGGTGGATTCTGGTTTCATCTTATACCATAGGTACTTCTGGTGTTAACATACATGTGATGCAGGTTTTTCTTAGACACCCCCAACACACACTCTCTCTCTCTCTCTCTCTCTCTCTCTCTCTCTCTCTCTCTCTCTCTCTCTCTCTCCCTCTCCCTCTCCCTCTCCCTCTCCCCCTCTCCCTCTCTCTCCCATAGCCATAGTCAATTTTTTTATTTTTATTTATTGGGGGGGGGGGTGGTTTTTTGAGACATAATTTCTTTGTGTAAACAGCCCTGGCTGTCCTGGAACTTGCTTTGTATAGAGGCTGGACTCAAAACACTCAGAGATCCAACAGCCTCCACCTCCTGGGATTAAAGGTGTGTGCCACCACACCACACAGAATAGCTTTTTAATAAATGTATTTTATCAGGCTGGAGAGATAGGCTTAGCTTAAGAGCACGGGCTGCTCTTCCAAAGTTGAAGTTCTCGACATCCACATGGCAGCTTACATTCAGCTCTCTGTAACTAGTTCCAAGCAGTCTGACCACCTCCTCTTCTACTGCTGATGGCACTAGGAACATACATGGTGTGCAGACATACATGTAGGCAAAACACACATTTTATCTTAGCATTCGAGATGCAGGAACAGGCAATTTCCTGTGAGTTCAAGGCCACTCTGGTTTACAACATTCCAGAACAGCCAAGACTACATAAGTGAGACCCTATCTCAAAGCAAAAGAGTAATTTTTTTCCCCAGCACTTGAGAGACCAATGCAAGCAGATCTTTGTGAGTTCAAGGTCAGCCAGGGGTTCATACATAGTCCTTCTCTAAAAATAATAGATTTTTTGATGTGGTGCTGAGGATCAAGCCCAGGACCTTGGGCACACCCGACAAGTGCTACACTTGCTAGGCTGCATTTCTAGTCTTTGTTACTTGGAGACATGAACGAACCTTGCTGTGTGGGTCAGACGGGCCTTGAGCATGCGTTGCTCTGCCTCAGCCTGGAACCACAGTGATTTGAAGTTGTAGTTCCCAGGGATTCTGGAAAAAAGACGAGTACATATTTTAGCTCTGAGGCAGCAGTAAGGTCCTTGTCTGTCCTCAGGCTTTTATTGTCCTACATACAAAACTCCCAGATCTTGGATGTGTTTTAAAGACACCAGGTTTGTGTGTTAGGTCAGACAGGTGTGATCTGGCTCATACTCTGTGAGACTGATAGACATGCTCTATAGGAACTAGCTCCTGCCCTATGAACCACTGGAGTTGAATCTGTTTGGGTACTAGCGGAGAGAGCCAGCTGGCTCGGAAGGACTGCCTTCACTGCGTGAATGCCCAGGACTGGGCTGCCCTAGAGAGAGGAAGTTGCTGGCACAGGCCGGTGTGATCTATACCTGCAGCAAAGACTCTCATGTGGCTAGTTCCTTGTGGCCCCAGCAAGTGTCTGCCTAGCACATTTTAAGTTAGACTTTACATTAGAACAGGAAAGCAGACACCTGGGACTCTTCTGGGGAGCTGACCTATTTCTGGGTCAGCTCTTAAAGTCCGTTTGTGGGAGCCATCTTTTTGGTAAAAAGGAATGAGCTCGTTGGGTCTTGGTTCTTATGGGAAGGGGAGGCTTGATGAGTGATACTTGTTTTATTCTCTTCAAATTCTGTATTCTTGCAGAAAGAACCCAGCCAGCCAGCGGAGTGCAAGCAGCAGTGAGAAGCAGTGACCCTGTGGGGCCGCCTTGTCGATGGCTGTCAGGACCGCAGGCAGGGGCCTCAGTCCCTGCCAAAGCAGAATTTTGTTGACAGTGCTGTGACATCTAACCATTTCCAAGTGCATGATTCCTCTCCCCCTCCCCATCTTACTTTGCTAAACTTGTACAGTGGAGACTGCTGCAGTTCAGAATAGGAGATTTAGTTGTAGCACCTGCAGCTTGGTGCCTGAAGATCACTTGGGGTGGACCGAGGTTGTGCCTGGGATTGACAGAGCCTGTGATTGTGTGCACCCGGCCCTCCCTACTGGCAAGGCCCCATGATTTCCAGCCGCTGAACTGCGTGGGAAGCTGCTCCAGCTGCTGTGCCCTAGTCATCGCCCAAGCACTGTAGAGGAAGCTGTGCTCGCCTTAGAGCATTTTTTTTTCTTGCGTTTTGGTTTTAGGGGTGGGTGGGTTGTGGCACACACCTCTGAGGCCAGAGCCATCGGGTTCACCCTCGTACTTATTTATTTACTTGTGCTTGGGGAGCTTTGGACTTCACTGTCCTCCTCCCACTTAAGAGACCATGTTGCTGACTTGATCAGGAGGATGTGACACCAAGTGGAGGGAGGCTCATGGAGGAAGCCCTGCTACTTCCTGCCACCAGCTGTGCTGCGCTGTGCCATGCAGACCATATGTTATTGCCGCTGGAAGTTGGCAGGCTGTAGCCAGGGGGCAGAAGTTCTCCTTCACTAGGGATCTCTGGCCTGTGGAGTACAGCTTCAGCTTGTACTGTGCACACCAGGGCCACACCTGGGTTTGGTGACCAGTTGGTGGTTGGTGTGGTGCGGGGGGAGGGGTGTTTCTGAGAGTATGGTTGTGTCTCTGGTAGCCAGGACAGCCATGTCCACAGTGACCAGCCATGTAGAGTGTGCTCAGCCTTACCCAATAACACATTTGTAACTGAATACGGTGTTTTCAATTTGTACAGAATAGTTAGGATATTCTATTAAAGTTGTGAAACACAAACTGAGATTGGTTTTTTTGTTGTTGTTGTTGGATTGGTTGGGGTTTTTCTGATAGCCTACTTGCTCCTTCTGACTGTCCACAGTTGGCCACAACCCTGCTGGACTGAGCTCTTGAGTGGCTGGACCAAAGATTCCAGTCTGCAGACTTAACACTTGGTTTTGAGGCTGTGAAAGCCCATTCTTAGGAGCAAGCAGTTTGACTGTGGAACCAGCCTAGGGCTCTGGAAGCAGTTAGCTACAGTAAGAAAGGCCTTAGCAAATGATCATAGAGGCTTGAGCAATAGCTCAGTTCACAAACCCACATGATGGCAAACAACCTTCTAGGTTAACTTCTAGGGGATCCAACGCCTTCTCCTAGTCTCTCAGTATGCATGTGGTGCACAAATCTGCGTGCTGGCACATACCCATACAATAATAAATTAGGAAAACACCTCTGGATCTGAGACTCTGCCTTGTAAGATCAAGATATAGGAGAGGTACATTTAGAAAAAAAAACCAAACATCTAAAACGTAAGGGATTGGGATGTTTGGTGGGGGGGAAGAATGGCTCTGAGATGATGTTGCTATATACACGCCTCCTGCCCTAGCCTCCCAAATGCTGGGAAGTCAGGCTGGTGGCCATTTCTGACTGAACTTAGTGGGGGAAGACCTCATCTCTGGAATGCCTGCTTTGCAGGCTCAAAGTTAGATACAAGTGACTGCCTTCCCCGTACAAGCCCAGTGTCCTGACCTGCCTGCATGGCTGCCCTGTTCCTTGCCTCATAAGAGCTACATAGGACAAGGCTGTAGGAGAAGTCAGGCTTGGAGGTGGGCATACATTAAGTGTTTGGACAATAGTGTACACCCTTCATCCTGTGTCCTTACCTAAGGAATTCTGCCTCATCTGTAGTGATAGACCTGCCTACTGCTGCTATTCCCAGCCCAGTGTAATGGGACTCACCTGAGCAATGGCCACTTAGTCCATCTGAGCCAATTAGATTCATTTATAAATGTGCATTTCACACATCATTGGGTAACTGCACAAAATGATGTGCTTGGGTAATTTTCAGGCACATTAGCCTGACGACCCAGCCAACATCATAGCTACATGAAAGGGTCACTTTCTGAGCTGCCCTTGCCTCTGGCTCCTAGTTTACCACTTCTGGCCAATAGGTCTTAGTGAAGGAGAATCAGCAAGGGCCACCAGCAGTGTGTTCGGTGTTTCACACCAGGCCATCTGCACTCAAGAGAGGCAAGTGTCTTTGATAGACATCCAACAGGTGAAAAGTGCGGTTGGGTCCAGTGTTGTGGCAGACTACTTAAGTGATGAGCCATGACAGTGCTACCTTTGGTGTGAGAGGACACAGCAGGAGAGCAGCTTGGGGGATGACCCAGAACAGAGGTAGGTTTCTTTTCCTTTCTGGACATGAAGTGTTCAGGGACCCAGCTGCTTGCGACTGAGACATGTAGCTGTGGTCAGACGTACCATGCTGTTACTTGCCCTCTAGGGTCACAAGATGGGGAAGGTGGGTCCTCATTGGCATGGAGCCCAAATCCTTGACTGGCCACTGTTAGGTGTTCAGTATGTATTTAATCTCAATTGGAGGTTTCTACCCTGCCTTTGATCTTACAGTTCCCAGATAAAAGACACATTTATATTTATAATAAACTTTTAAAGCACTAGAGCTGGGCAGATCTCTATCCTCTATGTTATTATGCCTACTTCCCTGCCAATAACTCCAAGATATGGCATGGACCCTTATTCTGACTGGCCAGCCCATGTGGCCAAGTTTATAATTCATCTACTTCATTATGTCTTTTCCATCTTCTCTCTCCCCTTGTGGTCCTCAGACTCTGAGCCCCAGAATTGTAACCCTCCCTGCCTCTCTTCTGCTCAGCTATTAGGCTGTCAGCATCTTTATTCAACCAATAGTTTTAAATCAAGGAGCAAGGTCACATAGCATCACTTTGTGTACCTGCAGGTTCTCTCAAGGCTTTGGGGGTTAGTATTTAGCATTACAATACATAGCAAAAAAGACCAGACAGACCTCAAGGAAATTTATCATCACTAATCCCAGCAATAGACCTGGGATAGCTAAGCCTCCATACCCCAGGCACTGGGCTGTCAACTGGAGTATTCCAAATGAGGCATCTAAACAGCCAAGAGCTGTGTCTTCTAGCTTCCTCCTGCACAGCATCAACACCCCACAGGCTTCTGGGATCAGGGCAGAGCCAGAACCCTGACAGTTCTTCTGTTAGCTGGGAAGGCAGTGACTGCATCTATTCTTGCGCATGCCCAACTGGCCAGGAAGAACGACGCTGCAACAGGATCCTTCTGCACACGTTTATTGGGAGAGCTTGATTGTAGAGGCGAAGAGAGACCCCAAGCCCAGAACTGGTGCTGCTTATATAGGCCTAGGAGAGGTGTTCTCTCTCATCTGATTGGTTAACGTGTCTCTCATCTGATTGGTTAACTTTGGATAATTCTCAAAACCTCATCTTGGCAAAAGAACCTTTACTGCCTATGTATGTGTGGTGGCCAGCAGTAGCCAACTGCCACTCTGTAACTGCCACTCTGCAACGGCTTCCCACATCTCCCCCTTTTTGTTTTAATAAAATGAGGCTGGTCTAGGCCTGTGCAATTATGTCCATCTGCCGTGGCTCCTGTTTTAGGTCGTTCCTCTAATGTCACAGCCTTTCCTGTCATAGGGTAACCCTATCGCCACTGGGCCCCGTGTCTTAGGTTGGTCTGTGCATGAGGAAAGTTGCCCGTCTCTGGATACCACAGTGCTGTGTGACAGTAACTGCTAAATGACCTAGGGCAAACTCTACAAAAGAGGCCAGCCAAAAAATGAATTAGTGGGGAAATCATGATCACCCTATCTTGTGCAATGAGGAAAGCGATGTGCAAGGGCTGACCAATGATCATTGAGTCTCTCTCATCCCAGTGCAATGGATCCATAAATCCGTGGGGTGCAAGAGCAGAGAACTCAGATGCCAACTAATTCTTGAGCATAGATAACCAAACCTCAGGGGAGGTGCCGTTTTCAATAGCTAAAAGTGCCTAAGTTATAATCACCTTGTCACGTTTTTGTTGGGTTCTGAATTTAAAACCAACCAAAGCATGAATACCAGTCCACAGCATATGGCAGCACCAAACAAAATCACTCCCACCCATTCCTTAAAGTAAGAAAATGCAGAGGTAAGCTAAGAGGTAAAGCCTCCAAGGGTCACTGGTTCCACTCTGGTTCAGGATCTGTATCTGCAGCTTCGTCTGCAACCTTTCCAGCTCCTGCGACCAGCTCCCCTTCAGATAATTCGATAGGTCTGTACTTCTAATAAAAGAATCATTAATATACCTAACGGGAGTAGTGCACACATGCGGAGTGGATGCCACACAACTCATTTGTATGACATCCATCATCTGTTCCATGTTATGTTGTAAAATATCCATTCTCTGATTCACTAACATTAACCCTGAGGCGATATGAGAATCCACCCTTGGCAGGGTAAGCAATGCCTCAGACGTTTTTTTCTGCTATCTGACTTATAGTGTCGGCAGTATTAATTTGATCTGCCCAATTAGAGATAATCTTTTTCTTTAAAAAAAAATATACAGAGTGTAAAAGGTTTATCCACATTATGCACAAAGCATAGTGTATAATTTAAATGAAAACTAGTACTCTTATACACCTGTGGCTCTTGAGGAGTTTGTCGTGCATAAGGCACATCCAAAAAACATTCCTTTGCAAAAAACAAAGGCTAGGTAGAAGAATTGGGATGTACCGGTAAAGGTACTGGCCATGATCTTACTATGGCCCACAAAGGTATACTTATCCCGGTCTCAATCATCAGGAGTAAGAATAGCAGGATCATCTTGGGATTCATCTTGATCTTTCATGGTCCTTGTCAGTCGCGTCGGAACCCAAAGTGGATTTTCTTCACCCTGTGGAAAAACACAAATAGCTCCCCGGGATCTAACTAATATAGGATCCGGGCCATACCATTTATTATCAAGGACATTTTTCCATTTGACCATTTCATTGGGCAATTGAGGCCATTGTCCGTGCCTTTCGGCTGGTGATCTTCCAGCATCATCCAATTTTTAAAAATTAAGAGTAAATATTGTAAGGGATAGAGCCATCTTTGGCGTCATAGCCTCTATCCCCTGTTGCGGCCTGCCCGCAGTCCACAACACGAACGGTTCAACTGAGAATGGCAGTTCGAACTGAAAAGAGAGGAATCTAGACGGGGCGGAAGAAAGAATGGAGCTAAGACAACATTCTGATCAAAGCTCAATTTTACTATTTTCAGACACTCAGTTATAAAGGAAGGGGGAGGGAACCCAATTTCCCGCCAAGTAACTCAGGGTCCAGTAGCAGGACGAACACGTGTGTGCCTCCAGGCAGCAAAGGCAGGGTCCAGCAGTAGGCGTGGCAGGACGAATGAGCAGGTAGCTCCACCCTTGAGCAAGCAGGTTCCAGGCTGGGGGAAAGGAGGCCACATCTCCTCCCATTAGTTAACAAAACAAACAAACAACAAAAAAAAGGGGCTGGCCTGAGGCAGAAAAATTGTTTATGTTCAATAGTTCTGCCTGAGTTCTTAGGGCTAAAGAAAAAACCTGTTTCCGTGGGATTCCCTAACTTTTCTAATGGTAAACTGTATCTGGCTAAGACTGTCTTTATTATCCTAGTAAACCACTAACAGAATAGGCTCTGACTTTATAATGCTAATTAGTGCTGAATAGGTAACTACCTGTTTGCATTTTAAGTAGGGCGTTGGAACCCTGGCTAAGTTTAACTAAACAAATTTAGAATAACACTGAGCTAATATTCCTCCGCAATTTTTGATGGCAGGCGGGGAAACAGGGAGAAGGGGTAAGACCAGCTCTTTAGTACAAGGCCAGTTAGCTTTTTATTTGGGTGGGAGGCAGTGAAGGGCTTGCCCTTACGACAGTAAGGTCTCCAACCTCTCTCCCCCCTATTAATTAAGTTTAAATAGGCAATGCTTAACAGAGGTGATCAAATGATTTTTTTTTCATCCGTGGATGAGTGGGCCTTTAACCTTGACTTGGGTGGACATTGACCTGATTCCTCCCGTGAGCATTATAACAACTCACATCTGTGGCTCTTGGTATCTTTTGGGGAGGGGAGGCAGAGCCTTAAGTATTTTTGGTTTTTAGCTGGAATCAGATACCAACCTCTTTCAAATCAGGTGTGTCGCACAGGGAACTCAGAAACGGTCAAGCTGGACCTTCCCTCCGCAGTAATCTCCTGCGCCAAGTGGTACCCATACTGTATTCATATGATTATGAATCAGTACGCGCAGTTCTGAGCTATGCGCGGTCTCTATATGAGACTTGTCAACCTCAGATTTAGCAAAGCCTAGACAAGAATTATGTCAGTATTAACACCATTAATTTTGGTTAAAATAGGAGCTGAAAGTCTTTCCTCTTCATCTCTGTTATTCCCTAGCCTGAGGAACCAAGGACACCTTGCAGTAACAGCAAGGGTGAAAAGCCAGAGGCCAGCTAAGGGACTAAGCCCATCTCTATCAAAATAAGAACTAATCTCTGTAAATATATGAAATTTCTACTTCCCTAGCTCTCCTGGTAAATCTAAATCTTATCTTAGAGTGAAAGCCACATGCTGGGATGTCCTTGGAAGGGAGATTAGCAGTACCACCTGTTTGCTCTTAGGGGCGGAGAACCGGAGAATGTGGATTGACCTGCTTGCGAAAAGAAAGAAATCTAAACAATGAGAGAGTAGCACTGTAAATTTTCTGTTTGGAGAAGTCAAGGTACTTTATTTAGATGCAAATTGTAAAGCTAAAGCTAATCTCTGGCCTCCTGTAGGGGAATTGGCTCAGAGGAAAACAGTTTCTGGGAGCTTCCACTCCCAGCTGAATTCTAAGCACAAGAGGAATTTTAGTCTTTAGAATGATACTTACGAGAAGAGACAGAATCTGTGTTTACCTGACGAATTAATCTCTCTGGTAGCCACCGTGCTCCATCTTCATCTCGTGAAAAAACACAAACCGAGCCTCTTCCCCAGATTAGAACTGGATTCGGACCCTTCCATTTATTAGTCAGGGCGTCCTTCCATTTTACCAATGCATAAGAATTAGAAGTAACTGGGTGCCAGTGGCGTTCTGCTGCAGACTGACCTTTAATGTCAGTTTGCAAAAAGTTTAGGACAAATAAGGTGAAGGCAAGATGAGCCTTTGGTGACCTTGGGAGAAATGCTCTGAATTAACTTTGCTAGGTAATTTAGAATATAGGAATCTCTAATAATTGAACTGAATATTAGACCAGTCTAAGATTGAGTTAGAATGGCTGGTCACACTGAAGAAGAGTGAAAAATCATTATGACTCTATTAAATGACTAATTTTACTAAGTCTGAATATACAGTCTCTGATGTATTATTGCCATAAAGTTAAAAGGCTAGAAGCTAGTCTAAACTGGAAAAATGACAAGCAAGGATGGATCTAAAACATGAATTTAATCTTTTAGTCCTTTTAATCAGGACACTGAGTTAACTTACCTGTCAGCTCAGCACACGAATTACCAATATGCTTCTGTAGAGTTCTGTGGAGAGAACCTGTTTTTCCCTTTCCTAATAAGGTAGCTGTTTTAGGATCAATCTATAAGCCAATAAGTAGACCCTTTTAAAATACTAAAAAGCATTTATTAAATTTGACATTTTAATCTCAAATTTTGAAAATAAAGGTATGTTTTAAATAGTGTGCATGTAAATGCACTAAATAGTATATATGGGGATACAATTTTTCTCTTTTGTCTTTTAAGAGGTTAAAGTTTAAAATTTTACAATATCTAACCTTTTGAATTAATAACTTGTTGGACAAAACATTTAAATATTTGGCTGTAAAGGGGCAGTGACTAATTGCACTTTCAATTTTTTTTTTTTTAAGGAACGGTTGTAACTAGAAAGCTTGAAAAGTTATTAAGAGTCACACGTGCATAATTTATTTATTTATTAACTAGAAATATGTATAAGCAATTGTAAATTTGAGAATAAATAGTATCTGAGGGACGAACAATTTTAAGTAATTATGAGCTCAGAGATATAGCATTGACTATTAATATATAAATTAAGGTTTGATTGTTCAGCATTTTAAAACACCATCTACAGCACACAACCAGATTATTTGTGTTGGGAACAGGGGCAACTGTGTGTCTTAAGACTTTGCCCCACAGCAGCTAGTTGGGCCCACGTGGGCCAACGATTGGCTGGGAGGATGAGAAAAATGACTTTACAATAATGTTTTTTCTGGCCGAAGAATTGTCTTGGGCACAACTAATTTTTAATTACCAATTAACAACAATTATAAAAGCTTTCTTTATTTTTTGTAAAACCTTTTGTAGTAAACTAAAACACTAAATAATAAAAGGATACTGTCTCTGAATCTTTTGGGTGAGAGCAAGGATTTAAGGTAAACTTCCCTTGAGAAGCATTAGTTAATAAAATACTTTCCACTTAGGAAACAATATATACTGAAAGATTAAAACTTTTGGCTTCTTGTAAAGAAGCAGAAACAATAAACATTTTTCTTACATAACGTAAAGCTATATTAGCCATACGTAGAGGCAAAATTTTCTAGTGATTACCAGTTTACTAGAAGCAAAAATCTTTGAATTTAAGCATTATTTTAAACATCTGAATAGATCTGTAACACTGTTAAAAAGAAATTTTCTTGAACACAGGGAAAAACTTTTTTAGGCATTGTTTGCAAAACAAAAGAAAGGGCCACAAGCCGCTCTGGGGCTGCCCAGAGCCCTGTATTGACTCAAAGGTAAAATACTTTTTAATCTGAGCATTAATCTTAAATTTGCAATCAAACTGCAAGCTGCAGTCAATGGAACAATGGCAGTTTTAACCATAATTTTTAAGTTTTTGTGCAAGGTCAGGATAATATCTACAACTTTGGGAAAGCAAAACCTATGTTTAAAACAATTTATCACTGTTAAAATCAATATTAGAAGCATTACTATCATATTACGAAGTTTGGATATCAATTAATACCTATGAATACCTATTAAAGCAAGCTTTAACGCTTTAATAAAGAGGCATTGCTTTATATCTTATCTTAAATTTTACTATTTAGGATAGGAACCACATTAATCATTATCTAAACTAGAAATATCTTAAGAGACTCAGCCTCTGAAGCTTAATCTCAAACTCTAACTCACTTAGCCGTGTGTCCCTATGAGTAGCACCTCCCGAAGTGGTGACTATAGGTGAAGCGGGAGATTCGCAAGAGGACCAATTCTCATTAAGGTAATGGGCAATTCCTCTATCTGAGTGATTTTTGTTAAAATTCAGTCCATCATCAGAGTTTCCACATTTATCAATTTTTGAGTTAAGAAGATCTTTTTCTGAGGAGGCCTTCTCTGATAGGCACTCCTCCTGAGATACCGCAAGCTCCGCCTGAGGGCGATTTAGCCCTGGAAAAGTTGCATCTTTTATAGCATCATTTACAAGCGCCCAGAGACCTAGGGTAAAATTATCTGTCTGAGCGATATTCAAGGCCTCACCAACTTTCTCCCAGGTTCCACAATCTATCGTTTCTTCTTCTTTGAACCATGGACAACAGCTATCTATCTTATCTAAAAAATTTCTTACTAATTGTACTTCAAGCCTTACTCCTCTGGCCTGAAACAACTCCTGAAAACTAAAAACAACCGCCTGATCCATGACTTTAAACCCTTCCTTCTTCCACCTAAGCAGCTTTCTAAAAAGCTGCGGCACACCGCCTGTCTCCGTATCTAGTTCCGATTAACGAGCTGCTGACCCCAAGCAGAAACAGTGTTGGGTCAGCACTGATTCAAACTTGATTCGTATCCTACCGCATCCTCAGCAACACTTTACAAAACTGAAATTTTAGGCTAGCGCTAGCATGTGTACCTGTCCGTTGCTCCGATGCTCCGATACGAAGATCCTTTCCTTTCTTGTGGAGCTCCACACAGCAGTCGTTTCTCTTAGCATCCCTCTGCCATTCTTCAGGTCCCAATTCTGGCGCCAACTGTTGCGGCCTGCCCGCAGTCCACAACACGAACGGTTCAACTGAGAATGGCAGTTCGAACTGAAAAGAGAGGAATCTAGACGGGGCGGAAGAAAGAATGGAGCTAAGACAACATTCTGATCAAAGCTCAATTTTACTATTTTCAGACACTCAGTTATAAAGGAAGGGGGAGGGAACCCAATTTCCCGCCAAGTAACTCAGGGTCCAGTAGCAGGACGAACACGTGTGTGCCTCCAGGCAGCAAAGGCAGGGTCCAGCAGTAGGCATGGCAGGACGAATGAGCAGGTAGCTCCACCCTTGAGCAAGCAGGTTCCAGGCTGGGGGAAGGGAGGCCACAATCCCCCCTTTTTGTTTTTGCAAATATTGTTTCAAAGTACGATGGGCTCTCTCAATGATGGCTTGGCCCTGTGGATTATAGGGCAACCCAGTAATATGTTTCACTTCCATTTGTTTGCAAAATTGGCTAAATTTAGAACAAGTATACGTAGGACCATTATCTGTCTTTAGCACTAAAGGCTTGCCCCATGCAGCCCAAGCCTCCAAGCAGTGAGATATGACATGAACTGCTTTTTCCCCTGTCAATGGAGAGGCCTGTAGGACACCAGAACTGGTATCGATGGACACATGTACATATTGTAATTTCCCAAAAGCTGGGATATGCATGACGTCCATTTGCCAAACATCTAGGGGTCACAATCCGTGAGGATTAACGCCCACGGAAGGTGCATTAATAAATTCTACACATCTACCACACTGTAGGACAATATCTTGAGCTTCTGTTCGTGTGAGCTTAAACTTTTGTCGTAATGTAGAAGCAGGGACATGATAAAGTTGATGAAAATTCTTAGCACTGTCTATAGAGTTTTGTGATAGGAAAACCATATCTCTGGTGGCTGAATCAGCAATTGCATTTCCCTTAACCATAGGTCCAGGTAATGATGTATGTGCTCTAATATGTTGAATATAAAAGGGGTGCTCACACATCAAAATACAATCTTGTATTTTCATCAAAATTTCAGATACTGGACTAGACTGCTTAAAATTTCCGGCAGTCTCTAATGCTAGTACAGCATTAACCACATAAACAGAATCAGAGATAATATTTATGGGCATAAGAAATCTTTTAAAGACTTCTAAAACCACCAAACATTCTACTAATTGAGGGGCTCCTGGTGTAAATTGCAACCTTACAGCCTTTTCATTTATCACATAACTTCCAATTCCTGTTTTGGATCCATTGGTATAAATATCAATGGCTCCCTTTATAGGAGAATTAGCCGTTACATTTGGAAATATCACTGGATGCAATAGCATAAAATGTAATAAAGGATGTTTAGGATAATGATTATCAATTAAACCAGAATAACTGCATCTAAGAATGGCCCATTCATCTATAGTCACACATAACATTTGCATTTGTGCGGCAGTATAGGGAACAATTATGCTATCAGGCATTTTTCCAAAGTGAGTAATTGAACTTTTTATACCTTTATGGGCCATATTTGCCACCATGGTGGGATAATGCTCTATAGTCTTATTAGGGGATATATGTGGATGTATCCATACTAAAGGACCATCTTGCCATAACACAGCAGTTGGCAAATTTATGGTTCTTAATATGCATAGGTACAAAGGTTCTTGCTCATTTATATGATTTAACTGTGCTTTTTGGATAACTCTTTCCACCTTCCTAAGAACATCAGAAGCCTCAGGTGTCAATTGTCTCAATGAGGTAATATGTGATTCTCCTTCTAAAATTTGAAATAAAGGTTTTAATTCCGAAGTAGGGATCCTTAAATAAGGTCTAATCCAATTTATATCTCCTAATAATTTTTGAAAATCATTTAATGTCTTTAGATGATCTTTTCTTATACTAATCTTTTGTGGGATGACACACCGTAGAGTAATAGTGGCTCCTAAAAAATGGCTAACATTAGACTGCTGTACTTTTTCTGGTGCAATAATCAAGCCATTATTTTTTAAAATTTCATTAAGCAAGCCATAAGCTTGCTGTATACTTTCTTCTTCAGGTCCACAAATCACAGTATCGTCCATATAGTGACAAATTTTTAAGGAGGGGAAATCATCTCTAACTGGTTGGAAAGCTTTTCCTATGTATAACTGACATATGGTAGGGCTATTTGCCATTCCTTGGGGCAATACCCGTCATTGATACCTTTTATCAGGCTCCATATGATTAATAGAAGGCAGGGTAAATGCAAATCTAGGTTGATCTTTCTTATTCAATGGAATGGAAAAGAAACAGTCTTTAATATCTACTACTATAATTCTCCAATCCTTAGGTAGAGCAGAGAGTAGGGGGAGTCCTCTTTGTACAGAACCCATAACTTGCATTTGTGCATTAATGGCTCTTAGGTCATGTAACAATCTCCATTTACCTGACTTCTTCTTTACAATAAAAATAGGGGTATTCCAGGGTGATTGTGTGGGTTCCACATGTCCCAGGTCTAATTGTTCTTGTACTAATTCTGTAGCTGCTTTTAACGTCTCAGAGGGTAAAGGCCACTGAGGCACCCACACCGTGGCCTCCGTATGCCACAGAATGGGCAAAGGCTCCTCAGCGGCCCCTAGAAAAAACCCAGCCCTTTCTTATCTGCTTTTTCTGTGGCTTTAACTGGTGAAATTCTGCCTTGTAAATTTTTTCCAAGACCTAGTCCAGGTATATATCCCATTCCTTTCATCATTTCCTTGCTTTTCTGAGAGTAATCATTAGTCAGTATAAAGTTCATGGCTGACAACACATCTCTTTCCCATAAATTTACAGGTAAAGGGAGTACATAAGGTTGAAAAAGCCCTGTCCTTCCTTCTTTATCTTTCCATTGTAAAGATTTTGCACTTATAGTTGGGGTAGCCTCATATCCTAATCCTTGTAAGCTATGTGATGATTGATTAACAGGCCAAGAAGCAGGCCACCAATTACTGGTTATAATGCTTTTATCTGCTCCTGTATCCATTATACCTTGAAAGGTTTTTCCTTCTATTTGTAATTGTAAAGTGGGACGATTATCCAAATCTAAAGATATGTAGGCCACATTAGTTCCTGTAGAACCAAGTTCCTTATCTCCTCAGGAATCCTGACTACTAGGGAACATGTTATGCAAACTAGGAATAATCAGCAATTGAGCAATGCAATCTCCAGGAGAAATGGCTACAATACCTCGGGGTGCAGAACACATAATCTTAACTTGTCCCTCATAATCGGAGTCTATAACTCCGGGATGTATCATCAATCCTTTCAAAGCAGAAGAGGACCTACCCAATAGTAGGCCCACTGTATCCTTTGGTAAGGGACCTCTAAAATCTGATGAAATAGGTTGGCACCCCATTTGAGGTGTAAGAATTACTCTGGAGGTGGCACAGATGTCCAATACTGCTGAACCCGGAGTGGCTCTTCTCGGTCTCTGGGTGACCTCATGGACACTGTGGTCTGAAATGCCCCATACATTTGGGGGCCCTGGGGATGGGGGCCCCTCATTCCGTTTTTTGGCTGTTGTACTTTAAACTGAGGTATTGGCCTTCCTTTTATATCTCTGACTGATCTACATTCATTTGCCCAATGTCTTCCTTTCCCACATTTTGGGCAAATACCTGGTACTGTCTTTTCAAACCTACTCTTTCTACCCTTTGTACACTGCTTTTGCATATGACCTGTTTGTCCACAATTATAGCAGGTGATTTCTTTTGTTTGCGCCATCAAAACTGCGGCAGCCAGCCCTGCATTTGAAAGGGGTCCTCCTATTTCTCTACAGGCTTTCATCCATGCTTGTAGTCCTTTCCCTTTCCATGGCGTGATAGCATTCCTGCATTCTTTGGTACATTGCTCATAAACTAATTGTTCAATTAATGGCATTGCGGCCTCAGAATCACTAAATATGTGTCCTGCTGCTTCCATCATGCGAGCCACAAATTCAGAGAACGGCTCATTATTTCCCTGAATAATTTTTGTCAAGTTACCAGATACCTCTCCTCGATTAGGCAATGCTTTCCAGGCTTTCACTGCTGCCTGATTGATTTGATCATAGACCTGCACTGGGTATGCTAATTGATTGTCCATATACCCTGACCTGTAAGCATTTCAAAGCTCCATGCTTGTTGCCCTGCAGTAGCATTAGCATGGGCCTGACTCAAATACAGATCATGCCATATAGACTTCCAAACTAGATACTGTCCCATCGTAAGACATGCCTTTACCACACTCATCCAATCAAAAGGAGTCATGGCATTGTGAGCCAGTCTATCTATTTGGGACTGAGTAAATGAGGCATTAACTCCATATGTCCTTACTGATTCTGCTCAACAGCGATATTGGCTCATAATATCGCTGTTGAGCATGATCCTGAAAAACAGAAAAAGCCTGACATATTTTTCACAACCCTCTAGGAGTGCAAAAAGAGTGACCATTGCCAATTGCTTTCTTATCTGCATAAGGCAGAGTAGGTGGGGGAGCACCGAAACTCCTCCCTATTGGACCAGATCTTTCTGCCTCATACTCAGCAGCAGCCCCCTTCAAATCTTCCTCCTCCCCTGCTGATAATTCCGAATCCTCTGAGCTGGACAATTCTAACAACTCAGAGTCCTCGAGAGGAGGGTAAATTGACTTATTTTTCTGCTTTTTATTTTTTATACTATCTTTTGTATCTTTACATTTTGGGCGATGACAATTAGGACTATGGCATAAGATCAAGGCAAGAAAGATAGCAAGCAGCACAACCCCAGCGACCATTATCGGATCTATTTCGTAGGAGAGCATGCCTCTCAGAGACTCACATTAATTTCTTTATACTTACCGGTACCACCGTTCCCCAGCTGAAGAGTTCTGAATCCACGCTGTATCCTTCTCAGCAGTCTGTTTTATGGGAACACTTTATTAACTGCTCCTTCCCCGTGCTGCAGTTCTGAATCCTCCCTGTAGCAGGGGGTCTTCGCTCGTGCCTGAAGATGTTTCTTTTCCCGGGTTTCGGCACCACTTCTTGCGCGCGCCCAACTGGCCAGGAAGAACGACAGCTGCAACAGGATCCTTCTGCACACGTTTATTGGGAGAGCTTGATTGTAGAGGCAAAGAGAGACCCCAAGCCCAGAACTGGTGCTGCTTATATAGGCCTAGGAGAGGCATTCTCTCTCATCTGATTGGTTAACTTGTCTCTCATCTGATTGGTTAACTTTGGTTAATTCTCAAAACCTCATCTTGGCAAAAGAACCTTTACTGCCTATGTATGTATGGTGGCCAGCAGTAGCCAACTGCCACTCTGCAACTGCCACTCT
Source organism: Mus caroli (assembly GCF_978045245.1). Taxonomy (NCBI): domain Eukaryota; kingdom Metazoa; phylum Chordata; class Mammalia; order Rodentia; family Muridae; genus Mus; species Mus caroli. Next base: position 1,831,880 of record NW_028227263.1, read on the forward strand.
GTAACTGCCACTCTGCAACGGCTTCCCACAATCTATGTGGTAGACCCTAGGCCATGGAAAGGGTGATATGGCATTTAGCCCCAAGCTAAGGGATGGTATGTTGCCTCGTTGGTCTTTCTCACCTACTGAAATGTCTAGCCCCAGCTCCTCCCTGGGTGGAGCTAGACAGGGTTATCTTGCTATGGTCTACCCTGGCCTCTGGTGGTGAGGGTTGGGTGTTAATGCATGGAGAAGGATCTGGCTTCCCTACATGGGTCTTCCTGTTACTTCTGTCCCAAGATGTTTGGCTCTTGAGAACTGGCTCAGGCCTAAGCTCCCAGCGAGTGCCACCTCCAGCTCCAGTCTACTGGAGATCTTGGCCTGCAGAGGGTTTCCTGTTAGTGGGTTCAGGCCATCAAAACAGTCTCCAACATTGCCCCAGGCTTCCTGCCAGCTACCTTCAAAATGTGAATGAGTCTCTTTGGCCCAGGCTTGCCAAAGCCAGTGGTGACTTTCCAGGTCTTTCTCTGCAGGCAAAACCCACACATTCTTTCACCCCAGACTGGCCCTGACCTCACCCACAAGCTGGCACTGGCCTGGCAGGTGTTCTAGAGCCCTAGGGCGCACCTGGCCTGCTTTCCAGAGGATGTGGAATGATTTTCTTTTCTTTTTTTTTTTATTTTTTTTTATTACATATTTTCCTCAATTACATTTCCAATACTATCCCAAAAGTCCCCCATAGCGCCCCCCACTTCCCTACCCACCCATTCCCATTCTTTTGGCCCTGGCATTCCCCTATATTGGGGCATATAAAGTTTGCAAGTCCAATGGGCCTCTCTTTCCATTGATGGCCGACTAGGCCATCTTTCGATACATATGCAGCTAGAGACAAGAGCTCCAGGGTTCTGGTTAGTACATTATGTTGTTCCAACAATAGGGTTGCAGATCCCTTTAGCTCCTTGGGTACTTTCTCTAGCTTCTCCATTGGGAGCCCTGTGATACATCCAATAGCTGACTGTGAACATCCACTCCTGTGTTTGCTGGGCCCCGGCATCATCTCACAAGAGACAGCTATATTTGGGTCCTTTCAGCAAAATCTTGCTAGTGTATGCAATGGTGTCAGCGTTTAGAAGCTGATTATGGGACGGATCCCTGGATACAGCAGTCTCTAAATGGTCCATCCTTTCATCACAGCTACGAACTTTGTCTCTGTAACTCCTTCCCTGGGTGTTTTGTTCCCAATTCTAAGAAGGTGCACAGTGTCCACACTTTGGTCTTCATTCTTCTTGAGTTTCATGCGTTTATCAAATTGTATCTTATATCTTGGGTATCCTAAGTTTTGGGCTAATATCCACTTATCAATGAATACATATTGTGTGAGTTCTTTTGTGATTGTGTTACTTCACTCAAGATGATGCCCTCCAGGTCCATCCATTTGGCTAGGAATTTCATAAATTCATTCTTTTTAATAGCTGAGTAGTACTCCATTGTGTAAATGTACCATAATTTCTGTATCCATTCCTCTGTTGAGGGACATCTGGGTTCTTTCCAGCTTCTGGCTATTATAAATAGGGCTGCTATGAACATAGTGGAGCATGTGTCCTTTTTACCGGTTGGGACATCTTCTGGATATATGCCCAGGAGAGGTATTGCTGGATCCTCCGGTAGTACTATGTCCAATTTTCTGAGGAACCGCCAGACTGATTTCCAGAGTGGTTGTACAAGCTTGCAATCCCACCAACAATGGAGGAGTGTTCCTCTTTCTCCACATCCTCGCCAGCATCTGCTGTCACCTGAATTTTTGATCTTAGCCATTCTGACTGGTGTGAGGTGGAATCTCAGGGTTGTTTTGATTTGCATTTCCCTGATGATTAAGGATGTTGAACATTTTTTCAGGTGCTTCTCTGCCATTCGGTATTCCTCAGGTGAGAATTCTTTGTTCAGTTCTGAGCCCCATTTTTTAATGGGGTTATTTGACTTTCTGGAGTCCACCTTCTTGAGTTCTTTATATATATTGGATATTAGTCCCTTATCTGATTTAGGATAGGTGAAGATCCTTTCCCAATCTGTTGGTGGTTTTTTTGTCTTATTGATGGTGTCTTTAGCCTTGCAGAAGCTTTGTAGTTTCATGAGGTCCCACTTGTCAATTCTCGATCTTACAGCACAAGCCATTACTGTTCTATTCAGGAATTTTTCCCCTGTGCCCATATCTTCAAGGCTTTTCCCCACTTTCTCCTCTATAAGTTTCAGTGTCTCTGGTTTTATGTGAAGTTCCTTGATCCACTTAGACCTGACCTTAGTACAAGGAGATAGGAATGGATCGATTCGCATTCTTCTACATGTTAACAACCAGTTGTGCCAGCACCATTTGTTGAAAATGCTGTCTTTCTTCCACTGGATGTTTTTAGCTCCCTTGTCGAAGATCAAGTGACCATAGGTGTGTGGGTTCATTTCTGGGTCTTCAATTCTATTCCATTGGTCTATTTGTCTGTCACTATACCAGTACCATGCAGTTTTTATCACAATTGCTCTGTAGTAGAGCTTTAGGTCCGGCATGGTGATTCCACCAGAGGTTCTTTTATCCTTGAGAAGAGTTTTTGCTATCCTAGGTTTTTTGTTATTCCAGATGAATTTGCAGATTGCACTTTCTAATTCGTTGAAGAATTGATTTGGAATTTTGATGGGGATTGCATTGAATCTGTAGATTGCTTTTGGCAAGATAGTCATTTTTACAATGTTGATCCTGCCAATCCATGAGCATGGGAGATCTTTCCATCTTCTGAGATCTTCTATAATTTCTTTCTTCAGAGACTTGAAGTTTTTATTATACAGATCTTTCACTTCCTTAGTTAGAGTCACGCCAAGATATTTTATATTATTTGTGACTATTGAGAAGGGTGTTGTTTCCCTAATTTCTTTCTCGGCCTGTTTATTCTTTGTGTAGAGAAAGGCCATTGATTTGTTTGAGTTAATTTTATATCCAGCTACTTCACCGAAGCTGTTTATCAGGCTTAGGAGTTCTCTGGTGGAATTTTTAGGGTCCCTTATATATACTATCATATCATCTGCAAAAAGTGATATTTTGACTTCATCTTTTCCAATTTGTATCCCTTTGATCTCCTTTTGTTGTCGAATTGCTCTGGCTAGGACTTCAAGTACAATGTTGAATAGGTATGGAGAAAGTGGACAGCCTTGTCTAGTCCCTGATTTTAGAGGGATTGCTTCAAGCTTCTCACCATTTACTTTGATGTTGGCTACTGGTTTGCTGTAGATTGCTTTTATCATGTTTAGGTATGGGCCTTGAATTCCTGATCTTTCCAAGACTTTTATCATGAATGGGTGTTGGATCTTGTCAAATGCTTTTTCCGCATCTAAGGAGATGACCATGTGGTTTTTGTCTTTGAGTTTGTTTATATACTGGATTACGTTGATGGATTTCCGTATATTGAACCATCCCTGCATCCCTGGGATGAAACCTACTTGGTCAGGATGGATGATTGTTTTGATGTGTTCTTGGATTCGGTTAGCAAGAACTTTATTGAGGATTTTTGCATCAATATTCATAAGGGATATTGGTCTGAAGTTTTCTATCTTTGTTGGGTCTTTTTGTGGTTTAGGTATCAGAGTAATTGTGGCTTCATAGAATGAGTTGGGTAGAGTACCTTCTGTTTCTATTTTGTGGAATAGTTTGTGAAGAACTGGGATTAGATCTTCTTTGAAGGTCTGATAGAACTCTGCACTAAACCCATCTGGTCCTGGGCTTTTTTTAGTTGGGAGACTATTAATGACTGCTTCTATTTCTTTGGGGGATATAGGGCTGTTTAGATCATTAACCTGATCTTGATTCAACTTTGGTACCTGGTATCTGTCTAGGAACTTCTCCATTTCATCCAGGTTCTCCAGTTTTGTTGAGTATAGCCTTTGGTAGAAGGATCTGATGGTGTTTTGGATGTCTTCAGGATCTGTTGTTATGTCTCCTTTTTCATTTCTGATTTTGTTAATTAGGATGCTTTCCCTGTGCCCTCTAGTGAGTCTGGCTAAGGGTTTATCTATCTTGTTGATTTTCTCAAAGAACCAGCTCCTTGATTGGTTGATTCTTTGAATAGTTTTTCTTGTTTCCACTTGGTTGATTTCACCCCTGAGTTTGATTATTTCCTGCCGTCTACTCCTCTTGGGTGAATTTGCTTCCTTTTGTTCTAGTGCTTTTAGGTGTGTTGTCAAGCTGCTAATGTGTGCTCTCTCTAGTTTCCTTTTGGAGGCACTCAGAGCTATGAGTTTTCCTCTTAGAAATGCTTTCATTGCGTCCCATAAGTTTGGGTATGTTGTGGCTTCATTTTCATTGAACTCTAAAAAGTCCTTTATTTCTTTCTTTATTCCTTCCTTGACCAAGGTATCATTGAGAAGAGTGTTGTTCAGTTTCCACGTGAAGGTTTGCTTTCTATTATTTATTCTGTTATTGAAGATCAGCCTTAGTCCATGGTGATCTGATAGGATGCATGGGACAATTTCAATATTTTTATATCTGTTGAGGCCTGCTTTGTGACCAATTATGTGGTCAATTTTGGAGAAGGTACCATGAGGTGCTGAGAAGAAGGTATATCCTTTTGTTTTAGGATAGAATGTTCTGTAGATATCTGCCAGATCCATTTGATTCATAATTTCTCTTAGTTTCACTGTGTCCCTGTTTAGTTTCTGTTTCCATGATCTGTCCATTGGTGAAAGTGGTGTGTTGAGGTCTCCCACTATTTTTGTATGAGGTGCAATGTGTGCTTTGAGATTTACTAAAGTTTCTTTAATGAATGTGGCTGCCTTTGTATTTGGAGCATAGATATTCAGGATTGATAGTTCCTCTTGGAGGATTTTACCTTTGATGAGTATGAAGTGTCCCTCCCTGTCTTTTTTAATGACTTTGGGTTGGAAGTCAATCTTATCAGATATTAGAATGGCTACTCCAGCTTGTTTCTTCATGCCATTTGCTTGGAAAATTGTTTTCCAGCCTTTCATTCTGAGGTAGTGTCTATCCTTTTCTCTGAGATGAGTTTCCTGTAAGCAGCAAAATGTTGGGTCTTGTTTGTGTAGCCAGTTTGTTAGTCTATGTCTTTTTATCGGGGAGTTGAGTCCATTGTTATTAAGAGATATTAAGGAAAAGTAATTGTTGTTTCCTGTTATTTTTGTTGTTAAAGTTGGCATTTTGTTCTTGTGGCTGTCTTCTTTTAGGTTTGTTGAGGGATTACCTTCTTGTTGTTTCTAGGGCGTGGTTCCTGTCCTTGTATTGTTTTTTTTCTGTTATTATCCTTTGAAGGGCTGGATTCGTGGAGAGATAATGTGTGAATTTGGTTTTGTCGTGGAATACTTTGGTTTCTCCATCTATGTTAATTGAGAGTTTGGCTGGGTATAGTAGCCTGGGCTGGAATTTGTGTTCTTTTAGTGTCTGTATAACATCCGTCCAGGATCTTCTGGCTTTCATAGTCTCTGGTGAAAAATCTGGTGTAATTCTGATAGGCTTGCCTTTATATGTTACTTGGCCTTTTTCTCTTACTGCTTTTAGTATTCTATCTTTATTTAGAGCATTTGTTGCTCTGATTATAATGTGTCGGGAGGTATTTCTTTTCTGGTCCAGTCTATTTGGAGTTCTGTAGGCTTCTTGTATGTTCATGGGCATCTCTTTCTTTAAATTTGGGAAGTTTTCTTCTATAATTTTGTTGAAGATGTTTGCTGGTCCTTTGAGTTGAAAATCTTCATTCTCATCCACTCCTATTATCCGTAGGTTTGGTCTTCTCATTGCGTCCTGTATTTCTTGGATGTTTTGAGTTAGGATCTTTTTGCATTTTACATTTTCCTTGATTGTTGTGCCGATGTTCTCTATGGAATCTTCTGCACCTGAGATTCTCTCTTCCATCTCTTGTATTCTGTTGCTGATGCTCGTATCTATGGTTCCAGATTTCTTTCCTAGGGTTTCTATCTCCAGTGTTGCCTCATTTTGGGTTTTCTTTATTGTGTCTACTTCCCTTTTTAGGTCTAGTATGGTTTTGTTCATTTCCATCATCTGTTTGGATGTGTTTTCCTGTTTTTCTGTAAGGACTTCTACCTGTTTGATTATGTTATCGTGTTTTTCTTTAAGGATTTGTAACTCTTTAGCAGTGTTCTCCTGAAATTCTTTAAGGGATTTTTGTGCTTCCTCTTTATTGTCTTCTGCCTGTTTAGCAGTGTTCTCCTGCATTTCTTTAAGTGTGTTATTAACGTCCTTCTTGAAGTCCTCTATCATCATCAGGAGATATGCTTTTAAATCCGTGTCTAACTTTTCCGGTGTGTTGGGGTGCCCTGGACTGGGCGAAGTGGGGGTGCTGGGTTCTGATGATGGTGGGTGGTCTTGGTTTCTGTTAGTAAGATTATTACGTTTACCTTTCGCCATCTGGTAATCTCTGGGGTTAGTTGTTATCGTTGTCACTGTTTAAAGATTGGAGCAGAAGCTGTGTTCCACTCACCAGCAGTCTCTAAATCCTGCGGCGGGGGTCGTGGGTAGCTGATGGTACCCCGGTGCTGGTCCAGCCGGAAGAGGCCTGTGGTCCTACTCAGGCCGTTTTTCTGCTTCCCTAACTAATGCAGTCTCTGGTCCCGCGTGCAATTGGATTGGAGCAGAAGCTGTGTTCCACTCTCCAGAAGTCTTAAGATCCTGTGGTGGGTGTTGTGGGTAGCTGGTGAGTGTCAGCCGACCCTGCGCCCCAGCTGCCCAGGTGCTTTTCTGACCGGAAGAGGGTTGTGGCCCTATGTAGGCCGGATTTCTCTCTCCCCAACCAGAGCAGTCTCAGGTCCCGCGTGATTGGACTGGAGCAGAAGCTGTGTTCCACTCACCAGCAGTCCCAAAATCCTGCGGCGGGGGTCGTGGGTAGCTGGCGGGTGTCAGGCAACCCTGCGAGCTCCTGCTACCCCGGCACTGATCCGGCCGGATGAGGCCTGTGGCCCTACTCAGGCCGGTTTCTGCTTCCCTAACTAATGCAATCTCAGGTCCTGCGCTATTGGATTGGAGCAGAAGCTGTGTTCCACTCACCAGCAGTCCCAAAATCCTGCGGCGGGGGTCGTGGGTAGCTGGCGGGTGTCAGGCAACCCTGCGCTCCCGCTACCCCGGCACTGATCCGGCCGGATGAGGCCTGTGGCCCTACTCAGGCCGGTTTCTGCTTCCCTAACTAATGCAGTCTCAGGTCCCGCGCAATTGGATTGGAGCAGAAGCTGTGTTCCACTCACCAGCAGTCCCAAAATCCTGCGGCGGGGGTCGTGGGTAGCTGGCGGGTGTCAGGCAACCCTGCGAGCTCCTGCTACCCCGGCACTGATCCGGCTGGATGAGGCCTGTGGCCCTACCGTGGAATGATTTTCAAACATGGACCTTGAAGCCCCGACAAGAAGTTGCTGCCCAGGGCACACAGGCCACTAACCTAGAGAGAGTCCTTGGTCTCCAGTGGCTGAAGAATGAGGCTGGAGAACACCTGCCAAGTCCAAGTCACTTCTATGCTCCTGGTTGGAGGCTTTGCGCCAACAGTTGCCTGTCCATGCTGACTTGTCTCCCACAGGTGGAGACCGGATGTTGTTCGTGACAACCTGATATGTGGTGCACAGGGCAGATCACACTCTCCCTATACGTGCCTCAACAACTCCAGTTCCCAGGACTCCCAACTTCATCTGAGTCCCTGTTCATCTGGGGAGCAGAGAGCAGGTGACTCCTGTGGCTATTTCATGCCTCACCCTGCTGGCCATCCATTCCCAGTTCTGCTGTGATGCCACAGAGTCTGTCTGGCCCCTGGATATATGTGTGTGTGTGTGTGTGTGTGTGTGTGTGTGTGTGTGTGTGTGACTCACCTCTGAGGGTAGAGCTGGGGGGCAGTGAGGAGCTTGAACTCACTGGTCAGGTCCATTCTGTGTAGGAAGGTACACAAGGACAGGTGCTCCCAAGCTGGGCCCCAGGTATGTAGAGATGGCAAAAAGAGTCTTTGCATATGTACTCAGGTAAGGCAATGAATGACCCTGGGTCCAGAGGTGGACCCTCAGCCTGCCTTGGACGAAACCTAGGGACCTGCTATGCTGACAACCCTTCCAGCTTGCTTCCCTGACACACCTCAGGACCGAGGCAGCCATGAGCTGGATGCCAGGGCTATCAGACACCTCCATATCCTGAGTCACTGATTCCACACAGTTTGTCTGTGAGGCCTACCTCGGGCTTGGCCTTGGACCTGACAGAGCTTCTATCAGAGCCTCCCACCAACATCTGAGGAACACCAGTGAGCCTTTGCCTGTGTCCCAGAGTGCAAATGACTGTAGACTTATGTCTACAGTAACTCTCAAGTCCTGAAGAGTGTCCCTGAGAAACACTGCATGCCTCTGGGGGTGGTCACCCAGACTGCCCTTAGACCCGCTGGTCATGTGACTCCTCACTGTGCAGCTTAAAGCATAGTTCCACAGATATGGCAGGGCTTTGTTCCTGCAGACTTTGGAGGGTCTTTCTGTTTACTCTCAGCTCTGTGGCCCCTGTGTCCTTAGGTTGTCACCCTGACACTGCTATCTGCCCAGTCTGTACCTGGACTCTTCCTCTCCATGTGTCTTAGAGGAGAATAGAGATGTTTTGGTATTTCTAGCCACCTGAGAAACACATCTTTAGCCTATAAGGGCCACCACTTAGCTAGAGAACACCCCATAAATATCAGGTGAGATTGGAACAGAAGTGCTCACAGAGACCCCAATTTGGGAACTCTTTTTGTTGTTGTTGTTGTTGTTGTTGTTGTTTTGTTTTGTTTTTCAAGACAGGGTTTCTCTGTGTAGTCCTGGCTGTCCTGGAACTCATTCTATAGACCAGGTTGGCCTCAAACTCAGGAATCTGCCTGCCTCTGTCTCCCAAGTGCTAGGATTATAGACGTGTGCCACCACTGCCCTGTCAGTTTGAAAACTCTTAAACAGTTAAATTGCGATGGTGTGCACTGTGAGAGGGATCTCCTGTTGGACCGCTCTCTGTTTTGTTTTGTTTTTGTTTGTTTGTTTGTTTTCTTTTTGGTTTTTCAAGACAGGGTTTCTCTGTGTAGCCCTGGCTGTCCTGGAACTCACTTTGTAGACCAGGCTGGCCTCAAACTGAGAAATCTGCCTGCCTCTGCCTCCCGAGTGCTGGGATTAAAGGTGTGCGCCACCACACCCGGCCCCTCTCAGTTTCTTTAGTGATTTCTATTTGCTCCTTCAGCTCTTTAACTGGAAGTCCTGAGAGGACAGGATGCTCGAGGCTCTGCCTCCCTCTTCTGTCAGGAAGATGGGTCTGACCAGCTCTCTGGCCTGGCCAGCAAAGCCTCATCTTCCCAGCCCTTCAGGCTCCATGTGAACAATCCCTGAGAACAGTGAGCCTGGGCCCGTGTGCCACCCTGCATGAGCTGCAGCTTGCTCTAGCAGAGCCTCACACCTGGCCCATGCTTTTGGCTAAGGACTCAGATGAGCTTTGACTACCCGTCTTCAGAATCATCTGAGTGCCTTGGCTGATTTTGGCAGACATTTCTACGTGCAAAGCTGATGATCTCTGAACCCTGAGAACTTGCTCAGAGCAAGGTGACTGTAGGCGGCAGCACTGACCTGTATTGGTAGCACCTGTTAGCCAGTACCTGTAGCTTCAGACTCCAGAAAAATGGGAACCAGGTACAGCTCTGGGAGGCTGAGGTCAGGATGATGGCTAAGACCTGAAACCAGGAGGGGCAGGTAGATGAACCTCTGCCCCAGACCTCTGGCTTTGCTTAGACTGTAGTTTGGGAGGAAGAAGAATCCAAGGCTGACCTAACTCAGAGGTCCTAGGGGCTATGCAGGCCAAAGACAGGTGGTACCAGGTACTGATTCAGGCTCCTGCTGTGCACCCAAGCGCCCACACTTGAGAGGGAAGCCTCAGATACCCTAGCAATCCTAGCGGAGGCAAGGTGAAAATCTCGAAAGCAGGAGAGCTATTCCCAGGCTTCCGTGAGTTTATAGCACAGAGGAAGAGAGTGGCATTCCGTCCCTGGCACCCCCCAACATGACACACAGTTTCTTCACAGGCTGGCTGCTTCATCAGGCTGACCCTGCAAGTGCCTATCAGGCTGGCTCGTCACCATGAGGAAGGAGGTGACCTCATTCAGGGAGTTTCAAAGAGGTGCCTCATTCCTCCCAGCTGAGCCGGAGCCTCACACAGTTTCAGCTCCAGTGCCAAGGGGCCCGACAGCTGGACAGGACAGCAAGTTTGAGGACACATTACCCACTGTAGCCACCTGCCTGGGTGGCTAATGATGTGCACTGCCCCAATAAATATTAGTAATCTTGGCCAGGACTGACGTAAGAGACTTAGCACGCCTCCCCAACCATCTAATAGGTCCTAACCTAGCACCCTCCCCACATCAAGTTAAGGGCACTAGGTACAACAGAGCTAGGGTTTTCTTTTTTTTTTTTTTTTTTTTTTAGTTACTGTTTGGGGAGTGTGGGGGTGTGCGCTCTCGAGTTGGGGTGTGTGTTTGTATATATGGAACTCAGAGGACAGCCTGTGGGAATCAGTTTTCTCCTGTACCATGTGGGTTCTAGGGATGCACAGATTGTTGTCAGGTTTGATAGCATGTACTTCAACTTGTTTAGCCATCTCACCAGCACCCTCCTCCCTTCTAAAAAGATTTGTTTTTTATAGGCATGGTGGCACACACCTTAAATCTCAGCATCCGGAGTCAGAGGCAGGAAGATCTCTGGGTTCAAGGTCAGCCTGGTCTTATATCGATTTCCAGGACAGCCTGTTTCAAAATTAAACAAATGGGAGGGGGCTGGATGGCTCAGAGGTTAAGAGCACGGACTGCTCTTCCAGAGGTCCTGAGTTCAATTCCCAACAACCACATGGTGGCTCACAACCATCTGTAATGGGGTCTGACACCCTCTTCTGGTGTGTCTGAGGACACTGACAGTATATATAAAAGAAAAAAGGAAAAAAAAAAACCCAGATTCTATTACCAGCACCCACATGGTAGTTTACAACTGTCTAAAAGTCCAATCCCAGGGAATCTGACATCCTCTTATGGCTTCTATGGGCTTCTATGAGTACCGTGTGTGGCATACAGACATACATGTAGAGTAAGCATCCATACATATAAAATAAAAGTAAAGGAAAAAATAAAAGATTTCATTTATGTATATTCATGTGAATGGATGCAACATGTATGCAGTACCTATGGAGGCCAGAAGAGGGCATCCAATCCCCAGGCATTACTGGCAGTTGTAAGTAGCCGCCTGTGGGTACTGTGAACCAATCAAATTCCTAGGTTCTCTGAATAGCAGCCAGTGCTTTAACAGCTGAGCCATTTCTTCAGCCTTTAATTAGACTTTTTGGGTATGAATTCTATGCACTTCTGTGTCACACTAGTTGAGTCGTTTCGCCTCTTTGAGTTCCCTGCCGCGACCACACCGCTACCTTGTAGTGTAATCATAATGGAAATGAGAGGACCCCAGCTTGAGCATGGTGCAGGGCCACACTGGACCCTCCTTGGGTGTTGGCTGACCTAGAGCCCAGGTGCAACATCCCTCCCAGGAGCACAGCCCAATCCACAGCAAGGCTTATCCTCGCAAGAAACTGAGGTCTGGTCTTCGCACTAGGGTTGCTCTTTGCTGTCAGGAACCTGAGTGGTACAGTTCAGTTGGTAGAGCGCTTGTGTAGCATGCGTGCTACTGAGTTCAATCCCTAGCCCTGCAAAAGAACAGGAGCAGTGCCGTGCACCTGTAATCCTAGCCCTTGGCAAGTGGAAGGAGGATGGAGGCTCCGTTGAGGGTTGTGCTTCCTGAATCCCAGGCCAACCTGGTCTCCAGGAGACCCTGTTTCAGAAAAGAGTAGCAGGGCACAAGATATATCTCAGCAGTAGGTAGAGCTCTTGCCTGGCACTCAAGGCCCAGGATTTGATGTCCAGCATCATCTAATCGATTAATGAATTAATTAAATAAAATTTAAAAGCTTTAAAAAAAAACCTTGATTCTGTGATTTTAGGAATGCTTGCTTGTATAGACGTCCGTGCACCACATGCATGCAGTGCCCGAGGAGGCCGGAAGAGGGTGCTAGATCTCCTAGAACTGGAGTTAGCCGGCTGTGAGCTGCCATGTGGATGTTGGGAACTGACCCCACCCCCTCCTCTACAAAAGTAGACTGTTCACTTAACCCATCTCTCCAGCCTTTAAAAGAGTTTTTGTTGTTGTTGTCGTTTGCTTTTTAAGACTTTATATAAAAGGAACTGGGGGGTGGGACCTGCAACACAGCTCAACCAGTAAAGACAAGTAACAGCCTGATGACCCGTTTTGGTCCCCAGAACGCATAGGGGAAGGAGAGAACAGTCTCCTGAAACTTCCTTTTCCCTCCATGTCCTGTGGTACAGGCACACATGTGCACATACAGAGACAAGTATAAATAGTGTAAAAAAAATTAAAAGAGGGTATTGGGCATTGTAGCTCAGTTAGTAGAGCATTTGCCTAGCACGGTCCAAAGCCTGAAGTTGGTCTGAACTGTAAAAACCAGGATGGTCCCGCACACCTGTAATACAGGTGAAGGCAGGAGTGTCTCTGGGATGGTGGTGGAAGCTAGGTCAGTGCCTGGTGCTTGGGTAGCAAACCCCGCCCTTCCTCCCCATGACCTTCTGGAGCCCCTTCCCAGATCCCTGCCTCCCCGCCCCCATGCTCGTGCTACCATCTATTATCAGGGCCTCCCCTGGGAAGTAGGGTTCCCTCCTGCCGCCCCAGCACGCAGGCTGCTCCACTGAGCTGTAGAGCATGGAGAACGGTTGGAGGGTGTTGAGGAATGGGGGCCCAGGGCAGCTGTAGAGAGTTCCCATTCCTTCTAACTCTCCTCTTTGTAGAGTGACCTCTTGGCTTGGGCTTCCACTCCTGGAAACATACGAAAGGGCAGCCCAGGCCATGATGTGCCTAAGCAGTCTGGGAAGGGACACTAGGGAGAGCTGGCCTTCTCCAGGAGTTTTTCTGGTCAGGTTCCTGGGATATCTCCAGTGTGAAGTTACTACCAATCATACCCAAGGGCTCCAAGAACACTCTCCCATCCACTCTCTGGCCTGCTCTCCTTGTCTGAGGCAGGCGGGGCTGGCTGGCTGCCTGGCTCCGTATTGTTGCTCCCTTCTTCCACAGGTATCCTGGACACTTCTGCTCTTCCACACAACCCTCAGGGCCCCGGTCAGAGCTTGCAAGGCTCATTTTTCCTAAGGGACCCTGAAGGTCAGGCCTCTGTGTGTATTGAGAACAGGAGTGGGGGAGGGTGCTTGTGGAACACACAGTGAGAGCCAGTGGAAGGGGGGCGTCCAGCATGTCCTTGTTTTAAACAACACTTTGTTTGCTCTCTCTCTCTCTCCTCAATCTGTGTGTGTGTGTGTGTGTGTGTGTGTGTGTGTGTGTGTGTGTTTGCACGCACGCATGCGCGCAAAGATCAGGGAACAATTTGAGGGTCTCAGGGTCTCTCTTTCCACCATGTTGATACCAGGAATTACACTCAAGCCATTACAGTGGAAAGCATGTGCCTTTACCCATTGAACCATCTTGCCAGCTCTCTTTTCGTGGTTTTATATTTACATGTTTTTGTGTTTGAGTGCCTTACCTGCATGTACGCACGTGTGCCTGAGGACCTCAGAAGAGGACTTCCTTTCCAGTCAAGAATGACCGTAAGTCACCCTGTGAGGTCTGGGAACCCAACCCAGGCCCTCTGAAAAATCAACAAGTACTCTTAACCCCGGAGTCCATCGGTCCAGTCTCAAGTTTCTTTTTATTTTTAAGATTTATTTTCATTTTAATGCCTATGTGTGTGTGTTCTGGGGGGAGGAGAGGGGAGAGCAGGAGAGAGCTCCCTGGAGCTGGAGTTACAGATGGATGGTCGTGCGTTACCCAACTGGGAGCAGGAACCAAGCTTGGGTCCTCTGCAAGAACAGCAAGCACTCTTAACTGAGCCACCTCTCCAGCCCCTTTACTTCATTTTTGCTATGCGGCTTTGGTTACTGTCGGGCTCACTGTAAAACCCAGACTGACCTAGATTGGTCCTTCCTGCTTCAGCCTCCTTATTGTGGTATAAACCTGCCTTAGAACAACACTAGGCCACCGAAGTGGAGTTTTAGGCTGTCTCAATTGTTTAAATGGAGGAACCTGCATTTTCACTGGGAGCCAGTCACCTAGAAGCATGGTGTCTGGTTTTCCAACAGCCAGGGGTGGGGGTGGGGGTGGGGGAAGGGGTGGAGGTGGGAGAAGGGGTGGGGGTAGGGGAAAGGGGTGGGGCTGAGGGTTTCCTTGTAGCCTCTGTCCTCCATCCCACCCCAGCACCCCTGCCCCCATCCCACCATAGCAGGGGACTCCTGGGGTCCCTAGGCCAGTCCCTCCCCCATCCCTGGGAACCCTGGAGGAGCTGCGTCTGCTTCCTGCTACTATTAAACCTTTAAAGGCAGAGGGTAAATAAAATCGTGCACTGAAAGGCGATGACTCAGCCGCCCCCGCCGCCCCTGCCGCCCCTGCCGCCCCCGCCGCCCCCGGCCCTTAGGTCGATCCCCTCATTCCCCAAGCTAGCTTTGCTAGCTCCCGTCCTCCCCTGTGAGTTTCCAGCACGTCGGGGTTGTACGGTCACAGCCCGAGGTGTCTGTAGCCTAGATTGGGGCACACGGGAAAGAGGCAGGCCTTTCTTTTCACGTGGCTGAGCACTGCAGGGTGCTGTTCCTCCTCCACTTCTTCACTGTCTAACTTACTAACTTGTCCCATTTTACAGAAGGGAAAAGAAACTGAGATAATTTTGAGGTACAACTTTGGGGAGCAACTTGGGTGATAAAGCCTGTTGGGGCAGGGCTACTTCCCAAGAAAGTCTAGTGGGTGGCCTTTGGATGCTCGCCCAAGGTGGGAGGAGACGGTGGCCAGGGCTTGGAAAGAACCCGTGAGTCCACGACCCGCGTGTTCGGTCTTCCCCTGAGTGGGATTCTGAGCGCGGTAGTTCAGTCTAGGGGTCGGGCGCTTCCCAGGGCTTCCCGGCCCGTGAGTCACAAGGGGCAGGGACCGCTGAGGTGCATTCCTCTGCAGGCAGGGCCGGAGCCTGGGCGGGGAGGGGACCACAAGTCACTCCACCTGGCAGCTGGGACGTTGGGGCTGGAGGGAAGGCTCGGGGCTCCCGTCAGAGAGGCGCCGAGCAGTTCTCGCCCCCCCACCCTCCGTCCTCCGATAAGCGGTAGCTTCAAGCAATGGGTAAGGGGCAGCCTGGGGCGATTGGTGGGGGGCAGCTCCGAGAGCCTGCCTGGGTTTGAGAGTGCCCGACTCCGGGGCGTGTCTGGGCTGCGGGGCGGAGTCCTTATAAAGACCACGCCGCGGCCGCGGCCCGCAGCAGAGCGAGCGCATTTGGTGCAACCTTTCGAGATGGCTTCGAAAATCGTGATGTCTTCGAAAACCGTGAAGACCTCCGACGAGATCCTTTGCGAGGGCGAGCTGGAGAAGCGAAGCGACAGCCTGTTCCAGGTCTGGAAGAAGAAGCGCTGCGTGCTCACCCCCGACCGCCTGCGCCTCTTCTCCGGGAAAACCAGCCCCGCCAAGGAGCTGTTTTTCCACTCCATCCTCAAGGTGGACTGCGTGGAGCACACCTCTAAGTACGTGTACTTCACCATCGTCACCAACTATTACAAGGAGATCGACTTCCGCTGCACAGTCAAGAGCTGCTGGAACGCGGCCATCACCATGGCGCTGATCGACTTCCAGAACCGTCGGGCGCTGCAAGACTTTCCCCGCTACCGGTATCAGCGCTCTGAGTCTGAAACGCCGTCCGAGCCGGGAGAGCAGAGCGCTCTGGGTCCCTGGTGAGTACCAACCTCGTCCACAGCGTCGGAGTAAGGGGCATGGGGGAAGTGAATGGGGTCATGCCTCCCAGTGGGGAAAACTTCGATTTTAAAAGCCACGGGGAGGGGGAGGGGGGATTCCAAGCTCTTTGAAAACCCTTTGGAGAGGGGACCTGGAACGCATGGCAGGAGCTGCTCGGCCCACCTGGAGACTTAAAGGCTGCACCCGGGCAGCTCCTGACTCAGTCTTCTCCCTATAGAAACGCACGGGACCAGTTGAGCCGGGAACCAGCCCACGCTGCCGCATCAGACAGGAGCCCAGGAGCCCAGGGGATGCCCCGGGTGACGCCGCCGCTGCTCTTCACCGAAGATATTCCCGTGCTTGCTGAGCCTTGCCCCGCTGTGCGGGTGCGCTAACTTATTGGACCGTATTTATATTGGTTACCTTCTTCCAACCCACCATTCCGTGTTAATATTTTTTATACCATATTTTCATTCCAAATAAACAATGTCACTTTTCTTTTTTTTAACAACTGTGTGGTCTGTGTAGTTCCTGCTGGGGCGAATGTGGAAGGGTGGGAGTGAAAGGGTCTCCTATCTGGTGTTATTCCCCTCCACATCCCAGGAACCATTCAAAGTGCCTTTGAGGGCTGGAGAAATGGCTTAGCGGTTAAGAGCACTGACTGCTCTTCCAGAGGTCCTGAGTTCAAACCCCAGCAACCACGTGGTGGCTCATAACCATCTGTAGTGAGATTGGATGCCCTCTTCTGGTGTGTCTGAAGACAGCTTCAGTGTACTTACATATAATAAATAAATAAATCTTGGAAAAAAAAAAAGAGTGCCTTTGAATGAACTGTCATCTGCCAGTGGGGCTCAGAGCCTTGCCAGGTCAGGAAGTAGGTCTGGGTGTGGTTTGGCTACCTTTTGCTCCTGGGTGTGGCTTGAAAGGATATGGCTGGTGGCGGGGATTGCTCAGAATTCACTCACTAGTTAGCACCTCCTGGACATCTGAGAGGTTGCTCTGTTCACTAGGGTGGCTGCCCTCATTGTCCCCTCCCACCCACATACCGTGTGTCCAGCAGTGGATTCAAAGGCCCATTGATTGTTTACTCATTGACAACCCCCAACACTGGACCACAGTGGTTTGAGACAGCCCTCCTGTCCAGGGCGCAGGAACAGGGACAGCACACTGTACACATTTTGTCACAGATGGGAGGCAGGCCTGGCTGTCTCTAATGATGGAGCATTGAGGCCCAGAGTTGTTGCCCTGGTATGAAGCCTGAGAGGTCCCCAGACATCTGTCCTACCTCTACCCCACTTCTTGGGTCACCTGCCAGGTATCAACTCTGGCTCCTCACCGGGCTGTGGTCCTGTTAAGGGGCTCAAAGTCTGTGTCAGGTGGGCAGGCAGCCAGCCAGGTGGTAGGGCCTAGGACAGAAGTAAATCTCTTCCTCCAAGGTTTTATTGGAGGACAAGCCCCAAAAGGCAGAGCGACAGACACCGAGCAGGTATCATACTTCCTGGGCCTCTCTGGCTATGGGAATGCCATGATGATGGGGGTGCCACATGACTTCCAGCTTGGCCTTGGATACCAGTACCTTAGAAAGGAAGGCTTCATCCTAGCGTTGTTCTTTCTTACAAGGAATTGTCTATTAGAGCAAATGAGGGAGAGGCTTTCTAAGAGCAGAAGTGATAGCAGGTCCCAGGACCCTTCCATTCCATCTAAGGACATCTAAGGACGCCCTCTCCCCCACATCTTTATGTGATCAAATGCCCCCCCCCCCGCTGGTGTGGTTTAAATGAACAGACGCTGTGTCCTGAGGTGATAGGTGGATAGTGGATGGCTCTCACGGTTTAGGGACTGTGGAGTTCTGAGGTTTGAGGATTCTAAGGTCATTGGGGTTTTTGTTGTTGTTTGTTTTTGTTTTTTAGAGACAGCATTTCTCTGTGTAGCCCTGGCTGTCTTGGAACTTACTTTGTAGACCAGGCTGGCCTCAAACTCAGAGACCTATCCACCTACCTTTGCCTCTGGAGTGCTGGGATTAAAGGTGTGCACCACTAAACCCAGCTTGTTTGTTTGTTTATTTTTAATACACTTTATTAATTGTGTGTGCATGTTTTGTTTGTTTGTTTTTGTTTTTGTTTTGTTTTTTTTTTTGTTTTCAAGACAGAAATTCTCTGTGTAGCCCTGGCTATCCAAGGCTCTCTCTTTAGCAGGCTTGATGGGCCAGGCCAGTGTCCCTGGTGCAGCTTTAAAGCTGGGGAAGGTGGTGGTGGGGTTATATGCTTGGTTTTTGACAGCTCCCTCTCAAGCCTCATTTCCCCACCCCCTTCCTCCTCTTCCTTTTAAAGGCAAGGTCTCACTATGTAGCCCTCGCTGACTTGGAACTAGCAAATTAGTATACAGACCAGGCTGACCTTGAACTCGGAGATCTGCCTGCCTCTGCCTCCTGAGTTCTGAGGTTAATGGCTTGCACTAACACAACTGCCCCCAGGCTTTTAAACTGACCTGGATTAATGACCTGGAACTGTGCTCCCTACACAGAGCCTTGGGCCCAGCTGTAGTTCCTCCTCCACAAAGCCCTCTCACTTGGCTCCATCCTTGACTGCCAGGCTTGCTACCCACAGATCTAGGCACAGCCCAAAAAACTTAAGAGGAAGAGGTTCTTAAGTTTATTGCCTGACTGGGCCAAGTCACTGGGCTTTGTGGTCACCGGGCTTTGTCTCCCTTCTGGGACAATGGCTTCTTCCAAAGGACCAATAGGACAAGCAAGTTCACCATGAGCTGCACATGGCCAAAGATGGGGACACCATAGCTACGGTACAGCAGGCCACCTAGGGTGGGTCCTAGAGTTCGGGTCAATGGTTGCACAGATGCAGAGAGGCCCAGCATGGTCCCTGGGAGAAAGGGGAAATAGCAATCAGACCCTGGGCAGGTCTCTGGACAGGCTGCCTACCTT
Source organism: Mus caroli (assembly GCF_978045245.1). Taxonomy (NCBI): domain Eukaryota; kingdom Metazoa; phylum Chordata; class Mammalia; order Rodentia; family Muridae; genus Mus; species Mus caroli. Next base: position 1,850,625 of record NW_028227263.1, read on the forward strand.
CTGGCTATAGGCCAGCCTTCTGCCCATCCCAACCTGCCCTGCACATTGTTCACAGATGGCTTGAGATACTTTTCAGAGGGCCCGTCCATCCTCCTCACAGCTGCCCCTCGCCTGCAGCACCCTTCCATCCCAACCCCAGATCCTCCTCCTCCCACAAGGTCAGTCAGTTTCTCTGTGTGGATGGGGCTGAGCCTCTTTCCAGCTCTAGCTATTTCCTAAGCAGGGGAGGAGTCTGGGGGAGGGGTCAAAGGTTAGGAATAGGCCACACCCTTCCAGACCTGTTCGTGTAGACCTGATCTGCATAGTCTACACTCTACCCAGGACATCCAGTGTGCTGGCTCTCACATTTTCTCCAAACGGTACTGAGATAGCCAGTGAATCTGGCTAGGGAGGATCCCCTGAGCCATTGTAGGGTTCTAGGGCTGGCATTCTAGTTGGGCATGGTGTCCCTACTGCCTCTCATATGGCCTTTCCTCTTCTTGTCCCTCCACCATCCTCCTATGGATTCAATGGCTCTCAGAGGGCAGGGGCAGGGTTTCGGGCAGGCTAAAGAGATTTGTACATGTCCCAAGCTAAGAGCACCGGTGTTCTCGCCTGAGCGTGTGAGCCCACATCTCCATGCCTCTGGTCAGCTTCTTACTGTGGACATGCCTGCACAGGACCTTGTTAAAGTGACTGTAAGTGGAGGACTTCAGTCACTGACACGGAGGACCCATCTCACCTCGCATCCCCAGATGGGAGTCACAGTCTGCCTCACCCTGCTCCAGAAGGTGACCAAGCTTTGCTGCTCACTGGCCAGGGACTTCCAAGACCAGGCTTTTAAACTTGGCAACAAGACAAGGGCCTGTAAGGCTCCACCCACACCTGAGAGCCTGCTGTGGGGAAACTCAGGCGCAGTCTCTCTCACTGCCCACTCGCCTGCAGACATTAACTGACAGGGCAATTACAGCCTCCTCTGCACCTCCTGTTCCCAGGTAAACCAGGCTGGCTCTTCCCAAGCTAAGGGGTGGTGCCACGGGCATGACGTGGCCTTGGTGGCTTGGCCTGTTCCTTCTGGTCAGGCCCGCCCTCCACTCCCCTGGTCTTAACACCCCCTTCCTCCTTCCGGAGAGATGTCTCTTCCAGCCCTTTGGAGCTGCTGCCCTGGTGGAGTAACTACCATTACCCTAGACGGCCTTGGAGGTCAGGCCCAGAAACATCCCTGGTTGTGTGGATTCGAACCCTCTCTTCAGGAAGCTCTGACCACTGTGTTGTCAAGGACTGGGAAGTCTTCCTGCTGTTCTCCCTGTCTGGCCTCTTCACCACCCCAGCTCCAGCTGTCTTCCTAAGTGGCCCCTGTAGGTCCATTTCTTTGCTCATCTGACCCCTTCCTGGACAAAACCTCTGGACTCTGTTCTTTTTAGTGAAATTCTGGAATGGATCAGAGCCAAGTCAAATGCCTCCTCCAGGAAGCCCTCAACCTGTGCCCCTGCCTGACTCTGGACTTGTCAGAGGAAGGGGGCAGGATCTTTGCCAAGACTTTTTTTCTTGCCACCCCCATCTTATCTGGCCCAGTCTATTGGGAGGAATCTTGGATGTTGGGGCTCACCTGTGTCTGAAGCGGACACAGCCTTGGTCAGCATGCTGTCTGTGACTACGTTGAGAGTACAGAGACTGAATACCAGCCCGGGCATCAGAAAACAGAAATGGAGCACACTGGACATCAGCGCCTGGCAGAGCAAAGGGCAGGGGCCATGCTGAGCAGGTTACAAAGCTAGAAGGCAGCCCACCCTGAGGTCCCACCCACAATGCTCCACCATGGAAGATGTTTGGGCTGGGGAGGAGAGACAGCGCCTGAGGCAGGCCAGGGACATGGGCACACAAGACATGGATGGAGGATGGTCTGAGACCTGCTTCACAAGACAGCTCTGTGTGTGTGTGTGTGTGTGTGTGTGTGTGTGTGTGTGTGCTCTCACCATGCCCAGTCCCACAACAGCAAAGACCAGCACACTGGATCGCAGCAAGGCTTCCTCTGGAAAATGGGTGCTCAGCTTCCCAATGACCAGGCCTTGGATCATCTAGGAAGGGTGGTGTGGGGAGGGAAAGACAGTCTAAACCAGCAGTTCTCAACCTGTGCATTTCAACCCCTTTGAGGGGGGATGTCAAATGACCCTTTTAAAGGCGTCTCCTAAGACCATTGAAAAACACAGATATTTACATTACAGTTTATAACAGTAGCAAAATTACAGCTATGAAGTATCAAGAAAAAATTTTGTTTGTTTGTTTGTTTGTTTGTTTGTTTGAGACAGGGTTTCTCTGTGTAGCCTTGGCTACCCTGGAACACACTCTGTAGACCAGGTTAACCTCGAACTCAGCAACCAGCCTGTCTCTGCTTCCCAAGTGCCATGATTAAAGGCATGTGCCACCACTGACTGGCTAACAATGAAAATAGTTTTATAGTTGGGGGTCACTACAACATAAGGAACTAAATTAAAGGGTCACAAACTTAGGAAGACGAAGAACCACTGGTATAGATAGACCTTGGCCTGTCTTCTGAAAGAGTTCTGGAAGGAGAGACAATATCCAAAAGAGACACATGTGAGCCTCTCTTTGGCAACCAGACCACTGAAGCAACAGACCCCAAGGCATTGGAATTGCCCCAAGAGTCTCACGCTGGGGAGGGAAAGGCTGAAGTCTGGAGCCAGACAGAGGGGAGTTTGTCTCTTAGAGACCCCCCCCCCAGAGCTCTGAGAATGTGTCAGACCACCTTGCAGGAGAGACTGGAGCTGAGATAGTGATGGGTCAGTGCTGGGCAGGACCACACCCTGACCAGGACTCTTAGCTCTGCACTCCTCCTGCCCTCTGTTTAAGCCTGATCCTCATCTCTGGACCCAAAGATAAACAAGAGGGTCATTGAACCTCTTTGTTCCTCTTCCCGCTGTGGTCGCACTGAATGACTCTCCTCTCTCTGCTTTTAACTCTTTAGCCAACCTACTGAGGATAAGCAGCTGAGCCAAAGTTGTTAGGGCTCCAGGACCTTCGTTAGCTCTGACACTGACAATTCTGATAATACCTTCCTTCAAGGGAAGGGGACTTCTGGACTGGTGGCTAGGTGACCCTCACCATATGCATCCCTTGAGAGTCCCTCCACCCCCAGCAGGCACTGAAATGCTGAGCCACGTGGTTCCTAGAAAGCCACAAGATCACAGAGCAAAGGTTCCTCTCAAAAAAGAAAAAAAAAAAAAAAAAAAAAAAAAAGGAAAGAAAAGAGAGCGAGACTCAGGGACACCAGAGACGTGACTCAGCAGGCCAGGTAGCCCTGGTGAGGTTCCCTATCTCCTTTCTCAGATAGGAAGTGTCTGTTTCTATGGGAGAAGGAAGTGTGTGGGCCCAAAGGACAGGATTGAATAAAGTCAGAACAAGGTGCTGTCAGGCTGCTAGGGCCAGTGTGGTTGTCAAGGTTCATGGGGGTTGGACCCAGGCTTCTAGAGCCCAAACCGGTCCAGCTACAACCACTACTTATGCTGGGCAGAACCTGGTTGCTTCTTACAGAACCATCAATGTCTTAGAAAAACAAATCCTCTCTAGACTGGTTTTATGGAAGCATTTAATACTGGCCTCAGCCACTTGGACCTACATCCTGACTAACCGCCCCAGTCTCAACTTCCCCATTAAGTTGAAAATAAGCTTCTAGACGCCGTGCGAACCTCACCGTTATCTCACAAAACAGTGAGTTAGTCAGCCAGTCAAGAAGGGCCACTTTCCCTCAGTCCTCCCAACTGTACCCTCTGGCTTGTCACATGCCCAGTCACCTAACCAAGGCAGTTGCTGCTGCTACCCCTCTACCAAGCAGCTAAAGCCTATAGTCCCTGCTCCTTTACTCAGACTCCCTACTATTCCCAGTAGACCAGCAGGCTACCCTTCCCTGTAAATGTCACCAAAACCTTGTGTGGTCCTCCCAGGGTCTTTGTCCCCATGGAGCTCACATCCCTGACCCTAACCCACCCATCACCCACTCCTCCATTCCTTGCTGTTTCTTCTACCTGTGTTCTTCCCCTTTTTCTCTTTCTTACTCAGGATCTTATTTGCTATCCTAGTAGCACCGCACTGTCCCCACCTCAGCGCCCTCTGAATGGCTAGCATCCTAGAATAGCAGCGGGTGACAATGGGGTATCAGGGGTACCATAGGAGTCTCTCTTGAGGGGTCCTTAAGAGATATGGTCTGCTAGCTGGGCAGTGATGGTGCATGTCTTTAATCCCAGCACTTGGGAGGCAGAGGCAGGTGGATATCTGAATTTGAGGTCAGCATGGTCTACAGAGTGAGTTTCAGGACAGTCAGGTCAGGGCTATACAAAGAGAAACCCAGGCTTAAAAAACAAACAAACAAAACAAAACAAAAAACAAAAAACAAACAAACAAAAAACCAAGGAGGGAGGGGTTTCTGCAAACCTGCTGGTGCCATGATCCTGATCCCATACCTTAGGACTCCCTGTATGCCACTCCCCAGAGTCCCCCATACTCTGGGAACCTGTAGGAGCATATGAAGTAGGCATGATATGGCTTGAATGGCATCTTTCTTCTTCTCAGATAATTTGGTGATATGGTTGGGACATCCCGATGTACTTGGGACATGCCTGGCTCTCAGTCTTACCCTCTTTTCAACGGCACAAGTCTACCCACTCCTTGCTGGTCTTAGGGCCCAGAGCTCTGATACCTGCTCTTCTGCTCCCCCTCCCTCCCCTGCCTTGTGCCAGGTTCCTAAGCCATACTCTTCTTTCGAAACCTCTGCGACAATCCTAGAGTACCACACTAATGTGCCACAGTCTCAGGTGACCATAACCATAGATCCTAGAAGAGTCTGTCCCCAAAGGTCTCCAAGGGCTTGGACTTCAAATGAGTACAGGCTCATGTGGTCTGGCTGCAAGCAAGTGACAAGCAGCTCATTCATTCATTCATTCATTCATTCATTCATTCATTTTTGAGTAAGGGTATTTTGTAGCTCAATCTAGACTAAAAATTGCTATGTAGTAAATAAAGGATGGCTTTGAGCTTCTGATGCTCTCCTGCCTCTGTCTCCTGAGGGTTGGGAATCACAGGCTTGCAGCACCATGCCTGGTTTATGAGGTGCTGGGGATGGAACGCAGGCTTTGCACATGGTAGACAGGCATTCTACCCACTAAGCTATATTCCCAGCAAGCAATCCATCTTGAACGAAGGTCTGCTTAGCCATGGGTCAGTATTGTGGGTTTTGTTTATTTCTTTTTATCTTCAACAGTGTGTCATTTCTTGCTGGTGCAGATTAGAGACTTTTCTTGTCCTTGGTTAGGGGGGTTGGCCAGGGAGTAGGCCAGCTCTGGGCATGGACAGATGCTCAGGGAACAGATGTCCCAGAGGTGTCAGGAATGCCACTAAGCTTCCAGAGTAATCTGGACCCCTTCCTCTGCTAGTCTCAGCATAGCTACTTCTGTGCACCCGCGGTTAGACAGTCAAGCCATACTGGGCCAGGGCCGCACATCACCACTTGTCTCTGCCACCCAGGGTCGGTCAAATGCCAATAGGAACCATAGCTGGCTTTGACTATGTTGGCCTTGGGTTTGGAGCTAGGAGGCCCTGAGGGGATACTCAACCCCCTACTTCAAACTAGCCCAAGGGTACCCCTGAGTCCCCAGCAACCAGAAGCTCCTAGCTCCTAAAAGGATAGCATATTAGATGATTATGCTTTGCTCCTGAGGAAATCCTCGAGGGCCCAGGATCTTCCTAGGACATCCCAACCACCTCATGGGACATGTATTGTAGTTAGTATCACTTGACTAAGAAAGGAAAGGGAGCCTGGAAACTTCCTATGTTACCCAGCTAGGGAGGACAGACGCTGACTCCAGGCAGAATCCCATTATAAGATGTCCATTCTCTATCTTCAGTCCCTCCAAGTCCTGTCCACCGCCCCACATGGAGGCATGCACTGGATCGACATGTTGTAGGATGGAGAGCCAGGAGCTGAGTGTTTTCTCTCTGTGTGTGTGTTTCTCCACAGGTACTTTGTCACTCAAGACAAGACACCCCAGGTGGTTAAGGAGGAAGCCAGGGTGGCCGCTCCCAGAGGCTGATGCTGAGAAACCGAGTCCTCTCTGCTCATGCCCACTTACCATCTGGAGGATCCCGAAGAAGGACATGAGGTAGCCAGACTGTGCAGCCTCCAGCTGGAAGAAGTCCATAGAGATGATGGAAAACATCACCAAGAAGAGTCCTGGGTAGAGGAGCAGACCAGCTGTGATGCCAGGCCCTGGTGCAGCACACACCTCCCTCCTGTGACCTGGCTAGGGAACTTGCCTGACTAGTGAGGACATGTAACATCACCTGGGACTCTATAGAAGGTGACTCCCTAGGGGGCTGCTGGTAAGTAGTCCAGGTGAGCTACAAGGTGCCAGGATGGAGACCCAGGGAGTCATGGGAGCCCTCAGAGGCCCCTGACATGTAAGTATGTATGTTGGGGGTGGGGGGAGGCATGTTTCTCAGGTTCCAGACACTGTAGCTGAAATACACAGCCTGAATGGGTGGACCCGTTCCCAGCTGTCAGGGGGAGCAGCTTCTTGGTGGCCCCTTCCAGCCCTGCCAGGGGTTTCAGTCTGGTGTTTCACAGCCACAGAGCTTCCGGGTCAGGAAGGAGCCGAATTTGTGGGATTTTAGTACCTCTGAGCCGATAAGGAGAATAGACTAGTGGTGGGGGCCCTTGCCTGGATTTTGTGAAGCTCTGGATTCTATTATCAGTACTACAAGCAAAACCTTCAGACTGTGGTGGTCTCTGAACAGTGGTGTCACTATGGCACATTCAAAGCTGGGCAGACTGTATATGGGGTCCTGTGTTCCTTCATCAGATAGTTAGAGCAAGAGTCTCCAGAATCTGGGTGCCTCTCAGACCTATGTGGTACCCCTGGAATCCAGGCCTGAGTGGTGAGGCTTAATGATGATGAGGAGTCTGTGGGCTGTGAGTGAGGCCCTGCGGTAGCAATTCAGAAGGGGACCCAGAGCACAGCAGGGAGGACCCAGACTCCCTTCTCCTCCCTTTGTGCTAGCATATAACTAAAACCTGTTCCCACAGGGTGTGCTGGAAGCCCCCACAGGTGTAACTGGACAATAAGGACTCAGGCAGAACAAAGCATCACCTAGACCTGGGTCCCCAGTCTTGGTCATCTCAGACCGTAGACACGAGTGGGGGTGGGGGAGTGTGACTCACCTGAAGGGAAGCCAGAGATTACCTTGACCAGGAATACAGGCAGCACTCTAGGCAGCAGTAGCAGGCGGGTGATGGCCTTCAGGTCAAATACACTGGCCTTGGTTCCACCTGGCCACCAGGGGATATCAGTCAGAACACTGGTTGTGGGGCTCTGGCTTCCAGCCTTGTCCCTCATGCTTAGAGCTGACTACCCTCTTGGCAGCCTTCTCCCGCAGCCTCTGGAGGGTGGGGCAGTAGGCCACACGCTGGCCAACCAGGTGTTCAGGAGAAGATGCACCTGGCATCAAGTAGTTCTGTGCATTCCTAGATCTTCAGCCTTCTTGATAAGGGCGGTGGCTCCCAGCCCAGTTGGAAGGCAGTAGTAGTCAGAGAGGCACACCTTCACACCCAGGACACTCTCAGCCACGGGCTCCCAGTTATGCCTAGGTGTCCCCTGGGGCCCTACTCTTTCTTCTTGAATTATAACCTCCTGTCCTAAGGAGTCTGCCCAGGTTAGTCTCCATGTTAGTCACTGGGCAGAGGCATAGAGGTGACTGACCCTTCTGAAGAGTTAGTCTGGCCTATATTTGCTTCCTCTGTGCCTTCTCACCCACTGAGCCAGTAACCTCACATGGCTCTGGACACTCAGCACCTCAGACACTAGCAGCCACCCCATCCCGCTGTGTCTCCTGTGTATTCCCTGGCTTTTCTAGACTTGTCTCCCTGCTTAGGACCTTGGCTTGCCTGATTCCCATAACTGTGCTCAGCTTGACTTACCAGGAATCAGCAGCAAGAAGTGCAGAGGAGATCACATTCCCTCTTTGAGTCCCTTGAACCCCATGTCTGTCAGGTCTTCCCTCCATCCCCAGTAGAGGTACCAGGATGCTAGCTTCTTGGGCAAGGTGGTGCCCATTGGCCCAGTTGTGGGCAGGTGGGGCTTACCCTGAGGAGCTGACTGGACACTGGCCTCCTTGGTGGTAGCAGGGACACAGGTAAAGCTGAGGACAGCTCCTAGGAGGGTGACCACAAAAGCCAGGATGGCAGGACACTGGATCCTAAGGACACAGCCAGGGTCATATGGTATGCGGTTGTATGGATACTCTCTGAAGCAACTCCCCACCCCCACCTTGCTCCTTTGGCTCAATTAAGACCTCACCTACTAAGGGTGTTCAGTCCCTGCTACTTGATCCCTTAAAGCACATTTAGCAAATGGCAGATGCCTCAGCATGCAAGCCCCGCAGGCTCTGGGAGGTGGGGGTGGGGTGGGGTGGGGGGTGGAGCAGTATGTGAGTCGGAGAGAATTGCACTGCACTGCTGAGGGAGGTAAAGTGGCCTTGCTCAGGGTGCAGTTGGTTCCTAGATTCCTCAGAGTCAGATAGGCTTGTGGGTATCCCTGAGGAAGGCTTTAGAGAACCAAGACCGGGTGCACTGTCCTCTCCAAGTGAGGACACGCTGGGCACTTGGTAGTCTCTAAGAAATCGCCTTTCTTCCTTCAAAAGACCCTTGTCCATACCTCTAGGAGGCAGGGCATGCCAGGACTGGGGTGGGGGGTGGGTTCTGTGTCTCAGGCCCCTAGTAAATGATTTTGTAGGAAACCCTCCTGCCTGCCAGAGTGCCGCTGTCCCCTTGGTGCCTTGCTAGGAGTCATGGAACAACCCAATACGCCCAGTAGAACCTGCCCCTCTGGGAAACACAGGCACCTGGGAACTGGTTCTTTAGACTTCATAGTCTCCTCTAGCACCCAGCTCAACCTGTCCTCTGAGTGGGGATTTCTCTAGGCTAGCCAAGGACCCTAGCCTGTAACACTCTTTCCTTCTTAGATGCGTGAGCTCCTAAGCACTGCATGGGCCCTTTCCCCCAGCCAGTTCCTAGTTTCAGCACGGTACTCTTTACCAAATGTTTAGACTCTGGACCTCATGAGCAGATAGACCTAGGCTGGACCTTGCACTGAAGGTCTAGCAGGTGAATTTGAGCAGTTGTTCACACAGACTGCCAAAGTACTGCCCCAGACCTCGGCAGCATCCCACACTGGCCCTGCTCAGGCTTCTGAACAGACGTGAGTACAAGTCAGGGCCTTGGAAAAGCTCTTAAGCTACCAAAGAAGACCAGTTCAAGCTGCCTGCACTCCTCCTCAATCAAAGCCAGTAGTGTGTGTACATGGGCACATGCACACACAGACATGTGCTTACCAATACAGAGCATGTCTCTCTCACCCAGAGGCACACCATATTCAAACACACAGGCATACACAGGTAGCTTTGCAATAATTCTGATGTACATCTGTAGGCAGGAGGTAACAAGGAAACTATCAGGGCCATTAACAGAGACCGGATCTCAATAGCTCTCTTTGGTGTGGGGCTGACACATCTCTCTTGGGTGTTTCCCTACCCACCCAGGGCAATTGGACATCTCGTGCTGGTTGTTTTTGTTCCTCAGTGGACCCCTTCCTAGACCTCAGAGTGAGACCTCTTTCTGCCCAAAGGTCTGGCAAGAAGTGATGGCTGATATTTGAAGGAACACCCTTCCCAGTGGCTCACTTCAGAGGCCTTTCTTTTGGCTGCTGGTCTCTAAGCCCCACCAACACTGCATGAGGCCTGGCTAGGTGGGGATAAAACTTTCCTCTCTGCCCCCCCCCCCCGTCCTCTTCCTCCTCCTCCTCCCCCTCTTCCTCCTCCTCCTCTTCTTCCTCTTCCTCTTCTTCTTCCTTCTCCTCCTCTTCCCCCTCCTCCTCCTCTTCCCCCTCCTCCTCCTCTTCCCCCTCCTCCTCCTCCTCCTTTTTTTGTTTTTTTGTTTTTTTGTTTTTGAGACAGGGTTTCTCTGTATAGCCCTGGCTATCCTGGAACTCACTTTGTAGATCAGGCTGGCCTCAAACTCAGAAATCTGCCTGCCTCTGCCTCCCGAGTGCGCCACCACGCCCAGCTTCCTCCTTCTTCTTTTAAAGATTTATTTATTATATTTATATGAGTATAGTGTAGCTGATTTTCAGACATACCGGAACAGAGCATCAGATTCTATTACAGACGGTTATGAGCCACCATGTGGTTGCTGGGAATTGAACTCAGGACTTCTGGAAGAGCAGTCAATGCTCTTAACCGCCGAGCCATCTCTCTGGCCCTAAAACTTGCCTTTTTAATTAGATGCTCTCGAAGCTCTCAGGGGCAGGTGGGCACCCACAATGCTATTTCAGGAAACAAGACCAGCGAGGGTCTGTAATAAGTGCCTTCTCAGATTCTGTCTTCTGAGTGGTGGCCAGCAAACCTAAAGGCCAGTACTTCCCTGGAAATGCAGGTCCTGGGTCTAAGGAGAACCTAAGCCTACAAGTCTCCCAGAGCCTGAATAGACTGCTGCCCATGAAAGCTGGTAGCCACTGTCTCAGGGTTCAGGGCTCCACAAACACAGAACACTGAAAGCACAGGCAAGAAGGAAAGCCAGCACTGGAGGTGGGGCTGTGTGGCTCACTGCTAATGTTCTTGCCTAGAGTATGCAAGGCCCTGAGTTCAATCCCCAGTACTGGGGCCTGGGAAGTGAACCCCAGAGCCAGTGAGGTGGTTCAGAGAGTAAAGGCACCTGGAGTTTAGGCTTCAGACCCCACATGTGAGAATGAGAGAACCTCCTGCGAGTTGTCCTCTGACCTTGACAAGCACACCTTAGTACATGCTCACTCCTGTTCTCTCTCTCTCTCTCTCCCTCTCTGTCACACACACACACACACACACACACACACACACACACACACACACAGAGAGAGAGAGAGAGAGAGAGAGAGAGAGAGAGCGCAAGACAGACAGACAGACAGACAGACAGACAGACAGATAAACAAACACAATGTAATACAAAAATGTCGGGGGCTGGAGAGCTGTCTCAGCAGTTAAGAGTCCAGTCCTTATTGCTTTCTCAGAGGATTTAAGTATAATTTTAAGCACCCAAATCAGGCAGATCACAATTGCCTAAAACTCTAGCTCCAGGGGACAGGACACCGTTCTCTAATTCCTTTGGCTTCACACTCACTCGTGGCATCAATACACAAATAAAAATAAATAATTGTACTCAGGAGATAGAGGCAGGCAGATTTCTGAATTCCAGGGCTACAGCCCTGGCTGGTGTAGTACTTGCTGTGTAGACCCAGCAGGCTTCAGACTTGTAGAGAGCCACCTATTTCTCTCACCTGCTTAAGACACGCACTACCTTGCCTGGATAAAATTACATCTTACATTTTTTTTCCTAAAAAAGAAGTAAAATTGTAGAGTAGTTGAACCCTAGGGTTTTCAAGATTGTGGGGTATTGTGACACTGCTCCGGGGCCTTGAGATCATTGCACCTCAGAATGTAACTCAGCAAGCTTCCCTCATGGTCCCTCCTTTTGACTTGCACAGGTGCAAGGCCACACTGCACAGGATGCTCTTTGTGCTTCATTTTCTACCTCTTCTCTCTCTCTCTCTCTCTCTCTCTCTCTCTCTCTCTCTCTCTCTCTCTCTCTCTCCTTCTTTTTCTTTCTTTTCCATTCCCCTCCCCTCCTCTCTCTTCTCCTCTCCTTTCTTTTCTCTTTTTTAAGACAGGGTTTCTGCGTAGCTCTGGCTGTCCTGGAACTCACACTATAGACTAGGCTGGCCCCTGCCTGCAGAGTGCTAAGATTAAAGACATGCGCTTCTATCCAGCCCCCCTTTTTATGATTAATTTATTTTTATTTCATGCTGTTTTGCCTGTATGCATGTCTGTGCGAGGGTGTTAGATCCCCTGGAACTGGAGTCACAGTTGTGAGCTGCCATGTGGTAGCTGGGAATTTAACCCAGGTCCTCTCTCTCTCTTTCTTTCTTTCTTTCTTTCTTTCTTTCTTTCTTTCTTTCTTTCTTTCTTTCTTTCTTTCTTTCTTTCTTTCTTTCTTTCTTTCTTCCTTCCTTCCTTCCTTCCTCTCTCTCTCTCTCTCTCTCTCTCTCTCTTTCTTTCTTTCTTTCTTTCTTTCTTTCTTTCTTTCTTTCTTTCTTTCTTTCTTTCTTTCTTTCTTTCTTTCTTCTTTCTTTTGAGGCATGGTCTTGCTATGTAGCCCTGGCTGGCCTAAAACTCACAGAGATCTGCCTGCTTTTGCCTCCCAAGTGCTGGAATTAAAGGCATGTACCAGCCGGGCATAGTGGTGAAGAGGCAGAGACAGGTGGATCTCTGTGAGTTTGAGGCTAGCCAAGGCTACATCGAAAACAAACAAACAAACAAAAATAAAAATATAAATATAAAAGCATTTGCCATCATACTTGGCTCATTTTATTTATTCTTCTTTCTAAGTTGAGCCAAGACTTCAAGGACATCAGCTCAGCCTCTCATTGCCCCTGGTTCCCTTCTTTCCATCCCCTGAACAGGTGGAAACTGAATGTGTAGACATATGGATATCTCTGTCAGAGAACTGGAGTCCTCCAATGGAAACTTCCCATCTTTGCCCTGGCCACCCAACTGCATTTCCTCCGTTGCAAATGAAGGTTGGACCAGAGCCCTGTCTATTCCTGGCTTCCTACAGTACCCCTGACTTCCTACGGTACCCCTGACTTTTCCTACGGTACCCCTGGCTACCCACACTGATATGTCAGGCTCTAGGGGCTTCTGGCACTGCGGCCATAGCTCAGCAAACAATAGTCACTGCTCTGTTCTCCAGGGCCTGTCTTAAACGCTGAGGGTGGCCACAGCCCTCTGCCTGGCCTAGACTCTGCCCAACCTGATCTGGGTTCCTGCTGTGTTCTAGAATGGTAATTCCTTCCTCACCACTCTGGACCCCTGCCCAATGTCTTCGAGGCTCTGAGAGGGGACTGTAGAGCCAAGGTCCTTGGTGCCAGGAGCTAGCATGCAGGTGTGACTCAAGGCCTTCAGCTACACATTTTCTCTTTCGTAACTCAGAGGAGAGTGTGCATATGGTGTCTTTCATAAGAAGTGGGGCAGGGGACTCCAGAGCACCATTGAACACCCAGCCTGGGGCTCAGTGAGAAACTCACCTGCATCACCTGCCCTGTATGTGCCAAGCACTCAAGCCCTGTGGCTAAGATATATCTGAAAACAAAAATCCTCCAGGTGGGACGCTCTTATAACCCCCCAAACAAGTTTCCAATCACCTTACCCTAGTGCTTTCTAGCCTGAGGCTCCCTCCCAGATCCTTTTCCCACCTCTCCATTGTGACATAGGACTCCAACCAAATGACCTTGCCTGGAGCCTTTGAAGACTTGAGGGGTGAGGGGCCTTTGAAGACTCCAGGGGTAGGAATAACTCCCCTCCTCCCTGGTTTTGAAAGGCCTATGCTCTAAGGCCTCAGGGACCAGATAAGGTTTTGCAACCAAAGTGTGGTATGTACTGGCTATGCGCAGGGGTCACAACACCATTTGGTATCCAGGAGGGTTTGCAGGTGGCCACTGTTATCTTGGGCAACCTGACCCTCAGGGTCTGTGGGCTTAGATATTTTGCAGCCCTACCAGACCTGGTGGCGTCTGCTCAAATTCCTGCTCTTTGTGGGTGACTTAGAGCCCAGACTCTTAGGCTACAGGCCCAGATGGGCCAATGATAGGCTAGATGGCCTTACTGGGACAGGTGAAGAAAGTCTCCTTTTGCTGTGGCCCTGGGTCACTTCCCCTTGGGTTTGCATGATTCGTCAGCAGCTGTCTTCTATGTGCCTTCTTGTCTGAACCCCTGGGGATCTGCAAGCTTGGGTCTGGAGAGGGTACAGTTGAGGTTAGTTACCACCTCAGTTTTGCTTCAAGCAGTGATTTTCAACCTGTGGGCTTCGACCCCTTTGGGGGGGGGCGTCAAACAACCTATTCAGATATTTGCATTATGAATCATAACAGTAATAGTTTCAAAAGCTTCAAAACTTACAGTTATGAAGTAGCAACAAAACAAAGTTATGGTTGGGGGGGGTCACCACAATGTAAGGAACTATATTTAAAGGGTCACGGCATTAGGAAAGTCGGTGCCACTGGCTTACAGGGACCGCTCACAGGTGGTCATTGTTTGCCAGTCATTGTTGTCCCAGATCTTGGTCATTGACTTCACCTCCATAGCCCTCAGGATTGAATTTAGATATCTCATATTGTCTCTTAGGGTCTTCTCCTGATACCCATCAGTAAACCTGATGGCTCCACCTTCAAAAGAATGAAATCTGACTCTCTTGGGCAGCCCTCACCCCCAACCCCCAGGCCTGATCCCCCTGAATCACCTAAGGCATATCTGCTTCCAAATGGCTAGTACCCCAAGTAGCAGGGATTTTACAAAAATGGCCATTGGGGACTACAGGACTCCATAGGTCTTGTGCTCCATACTGATGGTGGCTCCTGAGACAATATGAAGGGTATCTTCACCACACCCAAACACCTCTTCGGACCTTGCTCCCATCTTCCTGGATCTGGCTACTTTTAACCCTTGGATCTTTTCAAATAACCTGGACATTTTGTTTACAGGACTCTGCCTCCATTACCAGGCACCCAGCTCCTCTCTGGCCCTGTACCTGGTCATCCCTCTGGAATCCCCCCATCCCTCTATGAGGGTGCTCCCCCACACCCACCCTAGAGCACATTCTTAATACTTAAACTGGACCCTAAGGGCCAATGGCTCACGACCCTCTCTAAGTCCAACCACAGGCTGTGAGATGTTGGGGTTCAGGGTGATAAGTCACAGGGCCACCCCCAACATGCTGATGTGTGGGTAAGTGGCTCTGAGCTCAGGACCCTCTTTGGGCAGCTCAGCCTCCTGGTCCTCAGCAGTAGGCTGTCTCAAACCAGTTACACCAGTGCCGAGTCTACTTCCTCCTCCTCCTCCCTGCTGCCCCAGGCTTCAGAGATGGGCATGGTTGGGATCTTCCAAGGGGACAGGCTCCCAGAAGTGGGCAGAGAGACAGGGGACAGGGAGACCCCTACGTGGGCTTGATTACCATCAAGGAAGGGGAGAGTAAGGTCTAGGTGTCTTTTGCCTGAGGTAAAGTCAGGTGTCAGGTACAGAGCTTAGGGTGTGGAGTGTGGGGTGGAAGGTAGAAGGGTAGGATAAGGAAGTCCGGGTCTTAGGACTGCCTACCCGGCCTCTATGGGAATGAGAAATGACTGCAAATGGGTTAAATATCTAGGCCTCCATGCCTTCACAAACACAAGAGGGACCATCACACAGCTGTGTGAATCCCAGAGGGCTGCTTGGCTATGGGTGTGAGTCACCTCTGAATGGGAGAGACAGATTCCCCAGCCATAAGCCACAAGAGAGATCTTTCCATGGACCTCCCGCAGCTTTGAACAGCTTGAGGTCTGATCATGAGGGTTCAGTCTTACATGTGACAACTTGAAGTCCCCCATTGTCACTGTGTACTGCCCCCAGGTCTGGGCACTGGACTGCCTCCTTTCTTAGATCTCAGTTCCCCAACTCATCAAATTAGATGCTGAGGTCCATCGCTTTCTATAGAAACGTCTTGATTTATAGAGGGATCTTGGGATAAAAAGAGCCAGTGCGGCTGATAGACTATTCTGGGTGGGGCGGCAGAGAAGAGCATCTTGGGAGCAGCTGAGAGGGAGGAGGGAGCGAGTGGTGTCCTCTGAGTCAGTGCTGGGATGTAGGAAATGCACCTGAGGACAAAGGGTGTGTAAGGGGCTGGACAGACAGGCAGACTGCTGGACAGGCAGACTGCTAGTGGAAAGTGTGTGGCTGACAGTGCCTGTGTCCCATCAGGGCTGCTCGGTGCCTGAGGGTGAGGTCACCCCTGCAGTACCCACACCACAGGTAAGAAAACATGTGGAGGTAAGGGAATGCATCCCTGCCTCTGGCAGCAAGAGCATGGCCCCATGAACGTTGCCTACCCCTGGGTGCCTACATCTTCCCTGCACAACCATAGTCTGCTTTTTCTGACCCCTCTGTTCTTTCCTCCTTTCCTGTGGCCCACCTATGAACCCCAACACAGAGGCCATGGGGACAAATCCTTGTCCCCTTCGGGGTCTGAGCTGATTTGCTATTGCAGCTTAGGTCCCTGTTTTCTGCAAGGCACACAGCCCTCAGCTCCCCTGCCTCCTAAACTTGAAAGGCCAGGAGCATCCAGGGCACCCCTGGGGACACAGTGTTCACTGTCCACCACTGGAAGGGGTGCTCCACAGTCCTTTGGTGCTCCACAGTCCCCATGGGACTTCCAGCTGCTCAGACCCCACTGGGCAAGCCCAGTTTGGATTGCATAATTAGTGCTGAGACTTGAGTTTGCATTTCCCTCCCACCCATGGGCAGAAACAGGCCAGAATCTGTTCTTTGTCCCGGACCCCATGACCGTCTCTGGTTCAGTCACTGTTCTTACTCAGGCGTCCCCATTCCCACCCCACCCCCACCTCCCTGTGTGTGTTCTTCCCTGCCCCCTCCATGGCTTGACTCCTCCCCTTCCTCAGCCCCTGCGGCCACTGGGCCACCTCAGTTCCCTGCACGATGAGGTCTGTACACACTCACTGACTTGCTTCACTCCTTTCTCGAGTCTCCACTGAAAATTCACCCGGTTAGAAATCCAGGTGATTACCTATCCCCCTCTCCCACACCCCAATCCTGAGTCCTTTCTTTCTGTATTTCACGTAGTTCAACTTTATAACATCCATGGGAAATGTACTATCTTTTCTATCAACCCATTAAATAAAACAAAACTTCATTAAAAAAAAAAACTGTAAAAGAGCTGGATGCCTTTAATCCCAGCACTTGGGAGGCAGATAAATTTCTGTGAGGTTGAAGTCAGCCTGGTCTACATAGCAAGTTCCAGGCTAGCCAGGGCTCTCCATAGTAAGACCCTGTTTTTTTTTTTTTTTTAATAGAAAAGATAAAGAAAAGAGTAGAGAAGCTGCTTGGCCCAAACCCAAATCCCCCCAGGGCCATTGCTTCTTGAAATCAAAATATGTGCTCAAGTTCAGGAATTCTGCTCAAAATTGCATTGTGCTTATCAACTACACTGCTTTAAACCAGCCAATAATGTATGAACACTGAGTTCGATGTAAAAACACCAGATGGAGGAGCTCTGAGCACTCACAGTGAGGCACAGGACCCCTTTGCATTAGGAGGAAAACCCTAGGAAGGTCCGCAGTGGTGGGTAATTTACCTGCTCGGCTGGGTGTGACTATGACCCCTTCCACAGAAGTGAAACCTTTTTTTTTTTTTAATAGTATAGAATAGAGTTTATTCAGGGTATGGGGAGGGGAGCTGAGAGGGTAGTAGAGACAGAGAATGGCAGCAGAGAGAAAGAGAGAGAGAGAGTATAGAGAAGTAGAAGCCGGCGATGAGCACGTGGAGAGAGAGGGGGGAGGGGAATGGAGAGAGATGGGGAAGGGACCAGAGGACAGAGCGGGAGCAAGAAGAGCAAGAGCAGAAATGAAACAAATCTTTTGCCTCCTGGCCATTTTCTTAGGACCCTAGACCTATTTCTAAGTACCTATTCTAGAGACTTGGACTGTCTTATTTTCTATTGTGCCCCAGAATCTTAAACCCCAGGGGGCACTTATTAGATGTTCAATTGACACCACTGAGCAGAGAAGCTCAGGCCCCCACTCACATGCTAAGAGGACATTCAGAGCCATGTCAATGTGCCCTGCCACGTGTCCCTGGAGACCTTCTTGCCAAGCTGTGTCTGTCCCCACTGCAGGGACAGACAGACAGGAGAGTCCACCACAGATCATTCCTGGAACCATGCTGTAAGAGGGTCACGGAGTCAGCCCATGCCTGGATGTCTGAGCTCAGCCATGACCCAGATACCTCTACTGTAATTGGGGTAGGTCCAAGGAAATTTGGGGAGCCTAGGTTACAGGCCCTTAGGAGGCCTTGGCTTGGGGAGTAAGTCAAAACTCTGAGAACCTACGACTGGCATTGTTTATCCAAGGTAAGAAAGCCTTGTTGTGACAGAAGTGTCCCTCTAAAAGCACAAAAATTTAGGCTCTAGGAAAGCTCTCTCCAGGAGCACACACCCCTGCCAGATGAGGCACCTGTCCCAGAACCACAGCTGATGTGATTTTGGGGTGATTGACAGGCAGGTGAGGGCTGATTCTTAATGTCTGACTCAGAGTGGTGCAGGAGGTTTGGGGCAAGGAGCGAGGGAGCGTGCTAAGTTCGGGGAGGCTTTTCTAGAGCCTCTCAGCTACTTAAAGATATCTGGGCCTGTCCCCTGCAGTGGGACAACCCACACAGACCATCCTAGAATCATGTATTGGGGCATCTTCCCAGGGGGAAAAAGAGCTGAGTTCCCAGGACAGGGCCAGGTGAAGCACTCTACACATAGCTAGCTGGGGCTCTACTGGGGAGCTTTCCCCGACGCGGCATTTCTGGGCTCACGGCTGTCACTGTAGCGCCCCCTGGTGTCACTCCCTCTTGGCGACGCCACCCCAAAGCCCCCATCCACCCTGCATGCTGGCTGGTCCCCCAAATGTTTGTTGTTTAGGTGGGGAAACCAAGTCTCAAGACGGGTGGTTGCTGCTGGGCCGATTGTCCAAACTGGAGCCACCTGTCCAATGACTTCCCATCTTGCTAGGTCACTTACCCGTATGCGGTGTTAAGGGTCCCGCCAAGCAGGGAGCCGAAGATAATTCCAATGCCAAAACAGAGGCCCAGCCGGCCCAGTGCTGCAGGCCGCTCTGTGGGCGCTGTCAGATCAGTGATGACCATCTGGGCGGCTGTGGGTGGGAGTGGGGCTGAGCTGGACACGACTCCTCACCGTGGAGAGCCCACCCAGGGGTCCAGCCCACGCTCCCAAGCTCCTTCAACTTGGCCACGCCCCACAGCCCCTCCACCCAGACACCGTATACCTCCATTCAGGCCACATTTCTACAAACCTCTCTACTCTTTTTTTTTTTTTTTTTTTTTTTTGGTTTTTCGAGACAGGGTTTCTCTCTGTAGCCCTGGCTGTACTGGAATTCACTCTGTAGACCAGGCTGGCCTCGAACTCAGAAATCCGCCTGCCTCTGCATCCCAAGTGCTGGGATTAAAGGCATGTGCCACCACTGCCCAGCACACCTCTCCACTCTTAATCTGGCTTGCTCCAGACCATACACCACCTCTCCATCCAGAGACCACCACTCGTATCCTATTCACCAGCTACCTGCCCCCTACCAGAAGCCACATCCTGGTGTCTTCCCTCTACCGGCTTAGAGCTAGGCCTGCCCAGCAGTCCCTACCTGGAAGTGTGTGCATGAAGGCAGAGGGTATGCGTGAGGCGAAGAGCAGGAAGACACCAGGCAGGGCTGGGCTACAGGAGGCCACCAGGAGCAGGTACAGAGCAGAGGCCGCCAGGAAGGAGAGTGAGAGTGCTGCTCTTGCCCCGCACTGGTCTGCGAACCTGAGGCCACAGGGCAGGTCAGTTCCCAGCAGGGAGGGGCCCCTACCCTCACTCCCCACCCAGGCCTGCTGGTAGGCTGAGATGCTGGTGAAGGACCACCCAGGGAGTATGTGGTCATGTGTGTGGGCTTCCACCAAGGCTGTAGGCCCATCAGTTGGAGTGGAGAGGTCCCACAAATGTGGCACCAAGGATGCTTGGAAGTCCACCAGGGGCTGGACCTCTCCTGCATTGAACAGGGGCATTGAACAGGGATGCTAAGGACTTGTTAGGACGTAGACTTTTAGGGGTGGTAATGGCTCTTGTGGGCTGAGGGACCTGCATCCCTCACATACTATACCTGCCGAACACAGGCCCACCCAACAGCTGAAGCACCCCAAAGGTTGTCTGTAGGTAGCCAAAGGAGACAGAATCTAGGCCCAGTGTCCGAGACAGATACTGAAAGACAAAGAGGGTCTGGAGTTAGGTCTCCTTAGACAGGCAGGGGTGGGAGGAGCAGTGGGTAGTGTCATGGGAGAGGAGGCCTTCCCTGGGGACTCTGCTCCTCTTCCCTAGCCAAAGACTTTTCTGGCTTACCCCCTGTGCAGGACATACTTCAAGTGGGCCACAGAGCAATGTCCATCCTTAATATTTTGTCTTCAAAGCTTTATAGCATTGTCCCCTGGCCAGCAAGCGACTGCCCCCAAACCCCTTAATAACTTCTGAGATGTGGCCCATTGCCCAGCAAGACAGTCTGCTCTGTGAATTCCTTAGGACTCAACCCCTCATGTGTGTGTATGCGTGTGACTATCTGATAGGAGAAGTGAGGTGACAGAGCCTCTATAGAGGACCTAAGCAGTCCTGGAACCCCAGGATTTTATCCCCACCTCAGCTGCATTTCAGAAGCCCGAGGTACTGTCTCCCTCCAAACCTGTGCCTCCTCCCACCATCTTGGCCCACTGTCTTTTACCTTAGTCTTCAGCCTCATGCCAAGGATAACGCTCCTTCAGTCCCCCTCTCTTCTCTTGAGGCCTTCCTGGTAGGCCTCCTTTCCAACAAGGTCATTAAAAAAAGACTCTTCCTTAGTGCCTCCCTGTTCAGCCCTCCTTAGTGCCGCCTGTGTCTGCTCCAGCTGTGCTCTCTCTCACCTTGCCTGAAGCGGCTGCTTTCCTCATTCCTCTCTCCTCACGCGGTCCAGCTCAGGGCAACTCCAGCAGGCCCCTCTCATTGGCACCTGACTCAGGTGGCTTGCTTCTTTCTCTGTGACCCTGTGCCTAGACTGCCCTGGGTCTCCTACTTAGGCTGTTACTGAGAGAGCCCCAGGCCTCTTCCCACTGCCAGCATGCCTCCTTTGCTTTGCACCGTGTCTGAAATCATCTCCAGGAAAGCAAGCGAGTGTAGCAATCACCGAGCACCTGTCCTCCTTAGTCCTGATTGGCTCCTTGACCACTGTTTCCTTTATTTATTTTTTTCTTTCATTTTATTTTATGTGTATGACTGTTTGGCTGGCATATAGTCTGTGTGCCACATACATGTAGTTCCCACAGAGGGTATTATATCCCCAGGACTGTGGTTCCAAGTGATTGTGGGACATCATGTGGGTGCTGGGAATCAAACCCCCATCCTTTGTAAAAGCAACCAGTGCTCTTAGCTCCCGAATGTTTCTTCACCGCTGGTAGCATCTTTGTCCTCCTGGGATTGGGTCCAAAGTCCTAGTGTCATCTCTGAATTCCTTTCTCTCACCCTCACATGCCATAGATCTGCCACCTCGCCTCTCCACGGCTTTCCCTAACCACTCTGGGATCTCTTCAGCATCTGACAGGTGTGGTCCTGGGACCTCAATGCCTCCTCTGTAGCTGCAGACTCAGCACTACCCCAGGGCCTTTGCACTGGCAATACTTTTGTCTGCCTCCAGTCCTCCACTCTTATGTGGCCTTCTCAACCAAAATTTCCTGACCCCCTCAAATCTGCCATGTACCCTCAGACCCCCAGTACCCTCACCCTTTTTCATTCCCAACCGTTTCTTCCTGCACTGCACAGTGTAACCATTAAGCCATCACCACTCAAACCCCACCAGCCATCAGCTCTGAGGGCCAGCTGTAGGTCCTTTGTGCCCCCGCTGCGTCACAGTCCAGTGTCCGCTTACAGGACTTAATGAGGATAGGCTGGCCAACCGGGGCCTTCTCTGGGAGCCACTCTAGGTCCTGGTACCAACCCTCCTTTTATGAGAAGCAAGGTAAGGCTCCTACCCAGGCTCCCACATTTCAGGTAGGAGGCTTGCACTGGGGACCCTTGCTATATATGTGAGTGAGCAGAGCTGGACATAGGTGGGATGATGAAGGGTGGGGTCCTGAACTGGAAGTGTCTGCCACTCCCAGAATGGTGACAAAGGCCAGGGTTACCTCTAACCCATATCCCCAGTTGCCTGCAAGGTCGGCTCTGCTCCTCTGGGCTCCAGGGAGCAGGGAGTGGAGGACCAGAGAGCCAGGATTTAGATTATCCCTTTTGGTCTTAGCTGACCTTTTTCTCTGTTTCCTGAACCTTGGACTTTTGGGTATAATAATATGAGCAGAGTTTGGTTTCAATCCAAATTCCTGTGTGCCTGGGCATCTCACTTCTGCCTAGTCTGGCCTGCTGACCATACTGAGGGCCAGGTACATATGCTGAGTGGGGGTCCAAGCCTAGCCCCCAGAACCAACCTCAACCCAATACTCCAGCCAGCTTGGGCTTTGAGAATCTCTGAGGGATCACTTAAAGGTGGTCTGTGGACCTAGGTTAGATGGGAAAAGGAGATGGACAGTCATCCTCTGATTTCTAAGCTCTCTTAGATGCTGCCACCTTGTGGGCCAACCCCATAAAGGTTTGTTGAGTGACTAAAAGATAATGAAAAGTAGGAATGAACCAAAGGGTGTGGGTGGGTGTGGCTCTGTAGTCAACAGTGACTATTCTGCCCCACCCTTCCCTGATCCAGGTACGGCTCAGCAAGGCTCTTGTGGGATCAAGTCCTGGTCCTCATATTTTGGTGGGTGAGAGAGAAACCAATGGAATGGGTGATATGGAATAAGCTATCTAGGGTGGACATGAGAACACAGAGGGGATGCCCAGCAGGACAAAGGGACAGACAGACATGATGCCAGAAAGAACTGGGACTGCATTCATCTCTTTGGGACAAGAGCTGAGCAGGTGTCAGGCAGATGTACTCTGAAAGAACAGGATGGGAGGTAGCAAATGAGGAGGGTACTTTCTCAAGAAGAGCAGAAGTAGTGGTGATGGGTGATCAATGGCCCCAGTTCCTAGGATCCTTAACATATCCAGTATCAAACCCCTCCTCACTCCCTGCCATTGCCCAGCAGGAAGGCAGTGTGGGGCTTCTGGTGAGGGGTATGGGTGTTACTCACTGGTAGGATGGAGAACTGCATGAAGAGACACGTTAGCTCCAGGGCTGCCAGCACATAGGTGAGTATGATGATCCCCTGTCGGGGCAGAGCAGCCATGCTGCCAGACATCCCAGGCAGACGGTATCCAGAGTCCTGGAGGGACCTGAACCAGAGCAGGGCAAGCCTTGCCACGGGCAAGGGGCAAAAGTCCTGTTGATTCTGGCCGGGTGCTGACTCACCAGGGTGGAAGGGGTGGCCTGTGCAAGGAGAGGGAGGAGACAGTGGCTGACTGTGGAGCTCACCGGCTTCTCCAGCTACCTCGACCTTCAAGAGTGGGTCAGCTGCCCTCCCCACCAGCGGGCATCGGACCCTGCAGGGGTGCACCTCCACCTGAAAGGGACATCCAGCCCAGCCCTGGTGTCTTCCTCGAGAACACCCCATGCCTTATTTCTAGAGGAAATGCAGGCAGGTGTGGTGTCTGGCTATTGCTTTTGGTGGCTACAGGGATGATGTAAAGTCATTACGCAGGGGCTCTCTTGGCCCCACCTTCCTTCTTCAGGGACCTGTCTCCAGCTCTGGAGTCTGGAGCTGCAGTGGAGTAGAGACTGCAGGGACAAAGAGCTCAGTTCTTCAGACCTCATTCTTGCAGAGCAGCTCAGCTTCACAGTAGTGTTTTCCCCCCTCCTAACTTCCTCCACGGGTGGGAACCAGACTTTGCGGCCAGTATGAGCCCCTTTGGAAGTTTTGCCTTGGGCTGGAGAGATGACTCAGCGGTTAAGAGCAGTGACTGTTCTTCCAAAGGTCCTGAGTTCAAATCCCAGCAACCACATGGTGGCTCACAACCACCTGTAACAAGTTCTGACGCTCTCTTCTGGAGTGTCTGAAGACAGCTACTGTGTACTCACATACAATAAATAAATCTAAAATATTGAGAGAGAGAGAGAGAGAGAGAGAGAGAGAGAGAGAGAGAGAGAGAAAGAGAAAGAGAAAGTTATGCCTGGTTCCTCCGTTAGGGCCCCACTGCCTTCGCCCGACATCCCATCAATGGCCCCGAGCTGCACCCAGGAAGGAATCTTGGGTTCTGGAAGTTCATAGGTGAGCTTGGGTACCTGCTTTCGCCGGGAGAGAGTGGGTTGTATTTCGGGTGGATGAGCCCTCCCAGGTGTTTCTTGATACAGGCCCTTCCTCAGTGACCCTGAAAGGTCCCACCCCACAATAGCTTGGGTCCTCCCACTTCACCAGGGCTAGTTCTCCTGGCCTGGAGCTCGCTCCACCCACCCTGGGATCTGGACTAGCCCGCAACACAGTCTCTGAGCATTCATTGGCCAATCTAGACACGCCTCCTGAGGCTCTACCCCCCCCCCCCCCCGCGGGGCTTGTTAAGCTTCAGCCCTGCCCTGGACTCTGGTTCCAAGGAAGTTGGAATTCTGACCACTCAAGCACCACAGGGCGTTCATTTTGGGTTGGAGAGTGAAGACAAGGAGAAGAAGGAGGAGGAAGAGGAGAGGGTATGGCTTTGGGATCCAGGAGAAGAAGGGAAAGCAGAAACCAGGAGAGACACAGTGATACTACACTTGTGTGTGGGCAGTTCTTGGGCTCCGAATCTCTCTCCACTGACCAAAAGGCTTCTGGAAGCTATAGAAATGCCCCCGTCCCCGTGTGCCCTGTTCTCACATTTCTGGAGGGTCAACACTCCGGCCCTGATGACACAGTAGAGGGAACCCTAGGAACACACTCTTCTGATTTAGTTTGGCCCAGACCAGTACTATCCATATTCATTCATCTTCAGACAGATTGATCACTACTAGGAAACCAGACGCTCTTTTACAGGCCCACCCCACCTCTCTACCTTGCAGCGGAGTAGGGTCAAGCCACAGGCCACAACATGAAATCAGATCTCCTTTGCTGCATGCACACCCCAGCTCAGCAGATGAGAAAAGGAGGAACTGGGACAGGGTACCCAGGGATGCCCAGTGAGAACATGTCTCAAACTGGGCAGTCAGAGGCATGGCTGTTGGCGTTCTAACCAATGGATCAGGCCCAAGGCTCTGTCCCCAGGTATGTGCAGTATGCTTGGGGTAGATTCCACCTTGAAAGTTGGGATGGGAGATGTGTTGCAAGTGTGGATGCAAGTGTTCTCAGTTCCTCTGCCAAGAGGCTGTAGGAACCCATCCCAGCTCCCGGAGGGTTGGAGGAGACCCAGTTAGTCAGGGATTCCACGAGGGATGAGAGGAAGGCTGATTATGGAAAGGAGAGGACTCCGAGGCCAGGAATCTCAGGACTCCTGGGGAAAGACCAGAGTCCAGGTCCTTCTGAAGTCCATGGGGGTAGAAGTGAGGGATAGTTCCTGTCAGGTCAGCTCCCTGATGGGGTTAATTCTTACCTAGTGTGCAGGTGACATCTTTATTGATGCCAGGGTTTTGGGGGCAGAGCTTGGGGGTTGAGTAAGACTGCCTCAGGAGAGTTTGGGGAAGGCCAAAGGTCCTCCAGCGTTCATAATAAACAGCAATGGGAGCAGGCTACTTACCCACAAGCAGAGCTTGCAGTTGTTGGGGAACCGGCAGGCCAGGCCTAATGATTCTAGCTTTTGTGCTTGTTCTGAACAGGCTCCAGAGGGGTGGGGCACTTCCTGGTTGTGAGGGAGTGTGGTAAAATTGCCCTTCTGGCTAGAGAGGAACAGGGAACCCTAGAACCTGGAATCACCTCCTGAAGAGGAAGTAGCTTTCTCTAGGGATCAATATCACTCACATGGGGCCACTGTTCTGCCAAGGAGACCAACCCAGGCTGCTGTAGGAAGGGCTGATTCTTATCTGGAGCCTGGTTGGGAGGCAGCTTCTCAGTGGGGTCCTAAGGAGAAGCACAATGTATCAGGTGTAGGAAGGGTAAGGCAGGCAGTAAGAACAGTGTGGCAGGGCTTAGGGGTGAGCTCAGGCAACTGAGAACACCTGATGGGGCTTAGACTTACTTAGGGGGTCCTGCGGGGTTAAGGGCAAAAATAGAGGGGTGTGAGCATGGCCACAGGTGCAGAGAAAGTGACTACTGTGTGCTGGGGTTCAGGATAGCCTGGAGCTTCCCCGAGAAGAGAGATGCTGCCTATATGATTTCCTGGGCCTAAGATGTGCCTATGAAGCAGGAGGAACCTCCTTCATCCATAACCATTGAGTACCTACTGTGTGCAGGTGACCTATTTAATGGATATCATTTGTTTATTTTTGCCAATTTCATACATGTATACAATGTATCTTGTTTGTATGCACACTTAACTTTCTCTTCCCTTTTCCCCTCTAATAACCTCCAATATATCTCTTTCTTCTTTCATTCTCTCTCTCTGTCTCTGTCTCTCTCTATTTCTCCTCTCTCTTTCACTTTAGAGTTCTGTGAATGCCACTTGATAGACTGTTGACTGACGCTATTGCCTTGATCTTGCTGAGGTAACCATGGCTACAGTGAGTTCCTTCCCATCCTCTGGCTCTTACAGTCTTTCTGTCCCCTGAACTTTGGAGGTCAGGTTGATACAGACACCCCATTTAGGGCTGAGCTGTCCACAGTCACTTATTCAGCACTGAGTTAGGAGTTTCTTCATCAACTGTTGCTCACTGCAGAGAGAAGCTTCTCTGGCTAAGACTAAGAACAGCCTATGTCTACAAACGAACATTTAGAAGGGAGTTTGATGACATTCACTTAGCAAGACAACAGGAGTAGATTCCCTAGAGCCTATGACCCCCCCCCCCCCCAACGCCATTTTTTGACTGAGTTTACAGTACCAGGGATGAATTTCCTGCTGTAGAGCAGGACTTGGTCCAACCCAAGAGTGATTGGCTACCCCTAGAGCATTTGCACTGAGACTGCACATCTTGCTTGGTGGGTTGGTGTTGTAGCATGCAGGGTTGGCTGCTGGGTAAGACCATGGATGGCTTTTCTCTCCCTGTGGCCTGCTAAGCACCATCCAGCACTGTGAAAGCCAGCCAGCAGGCAGGAGGCTTTCAGGCTAGTTCCGGCTGGTTTCTCTGATGTCCTGGAATCAAAATGCATTGAGCAATGAATGGGTCTATGCCCTTTGTGGGTGTATATCCATGTATGTTGGTGCCTGTAAAGGTCAGAGGTCAGTATCAGGTATTATTGATTCCTCAGCAGCTGTCCAGTCTCACTGGGACCGCAGGGATTGTCAGTCTCTGCCCACCCCCACAGCACTTGAATATCAAACTGCTACTGGAAAATCACTCTCCTGATTGAACTGTTTTCCCAACACTATGCATCTTTTAAAAAAAGATATTATTATTATTATCATTATTTTTATCATTATTTTGGTTTCTCGAGACAGGGTTTCTCTGTGTAACCCCGGCTGTCTTGGAATTCACTCTGTAGACCAGGGGGGCCTTGAACTCAGAAATCTGCCTGCCTCTGCCTCCCAAGTGCTGGGATTAAAGGCCTGTGCCATCACTGCCCGGCAACACACAGACACTTTAAACAAGCTAATAAAAGATGCACAGTTTTAGGACTGGAGAGATGGCTCAGTGGTTAAGAGCACTGACTGCTCTTCCAGAGGTCCTGTATATTAGTGTATATTAGTTACTTCTCTATTGCTACGATAAAACGCCATGAACAAGACAACTTAGGGAAAAAAAGAGGCTATTTGGGTTTATGTTTCCAGAGAGATAACTGTCCGCCGCAGAGCTGAGGCATGGGAGCTGGGGCTGGAAGCTGAGAGTGCATGGTCTGAACTGTGAGTAGGAAGCCAAGAGCGTGAACCTGAAACGATGTGAGTTCTCTCCAGCTCTCCCCCTGTGACACACTTCTCCAGGAAGTCCACGTCTCCTAAGCTTTCCTGAAACAGTGTTACCAACTGGGAACCAACTACTCGAATGCCCAAGCCTATAGGCATACATCTCATTTAAATCACCACTCTTTGACCTCCATAGGCTTTGTGGCCATATCATAATGCAAACTTAATCCAGTCCAGCTTCAAAGGCCCCCACAGTCTCTCAGTCTCAACAGTGTTCAGGAGTCCAAAGTGTCTTCTGAGACTCAAGGCAATGTCTTAACTGTAACGCCTTGCAAAATGAAAAAAAAAAAAGCAAATGACATACTTCCAACATACAATGACACAGAATATATATTACCACTCCAAAGGGCTGTATGGGGACACAGCAAGGAAATTGTGTGAGTCTTGGACCAAGTAAGATCGAAACCCACCAAAGCCAACTCTAAAACCTATGACTCCAGTGTGTCATGTCCACTTCTCTAGACTTTGCTTCTTGCAATCTACTTTTTTCTCTTGGGTTGGTTCCACTTCCTGCATGCAGCTCTCCCTGACAGATATACTATGGCTCTGGCCTTTTGGGGCCTCTTGGCGCCTCAGTGCTGCCAGGCAGGGCCTTTCCTGTCATACATTGCCTGGGGTTGGTGGCTCTCTGAAACCGTGGAGAAGGATTTCATGATTCCTCCTCTTCTGTGACTTTAAAGCCCGAGCCACATGGCCAGTACCTCAAAGCTCGGCTACCAGCCTGTGGTAGGTCCCTGATCCTGTGCAACGTGTTGGCAGCAGCTTTGCTTACACTTGTTTTCCAGGAACAGAGAATGCCTTATGCTTCTCTTTTTCAGATTGGAAGCTTAGCTTTATTCCAGTGTATATGAGGCCTCTCCTGACAGTGTTCATCTGCAGCCTTTGAGAACCTCAGCCCTTCTTTCAGCACCCGCCTTGCCTGTAGTGTCAATCTGGCCAGTGTCCTTCCCTTTCCAAACCACCTTTCATATTTCTTTCTGCCCGCTTGTTATTTTTTCATTGTAGGTCTGCATGAGAGTAATTACTAATAAACACTCAATAGCATCAATATTAGGCTGTCTTGAGGTCTCCTCTGTCAATAGAATTAGCCTATTATTTTTGAACCTAGCCTCAGGCAGGCTCTGAAGACAAGGACAGAAAGCAAATTCATTCCTGTAGTCAAAATATCACAGGAACCATCTTTATCTCAGTTGCTAGTTATCGTTCCCTTCTGAAATCTGTCAAGCTGCCACAGTCCCCATTTCTCATGGAAGTAATGTTTTCCAGGATGCTAAGATACACAATTCATTTGAGAAGTCTGGAATCACCTCTGTGTCTTTGGGAATAACAGGATTTTGATTGGGGGTGGGCACAGAGAAGGGGGCAGGAATCAAGGTAGTTGTAACAGCTCAGACTGTTGAGGTCTCAGCCTGTCTTAGGTTCCTTCTTTGCCAAAGAGGGTGAAGCTTCAGACCTTAGCCAGCAGGTGGCGCACAGGTCTACAGCTCTCTGTCTCCTGCTCTCAGAAAGCTGCAGCTTCTCAGGCTGCCTCGTTTGGCGTTGGCGCCAGGAAACAGCCTGGGGACTGACTTGAGGAATCAAAGCATGGGATCCAGACGAGGCGTATGGGTTCCCATCATCCACTAAGCCCCATTGTAGGCCTAATCCTGGGGAGTTTATATGGTCTGGCTGACACTGATAATGGAGACTGACTACAGCTTCCCCAGAAGTCTATAAAAGTGTCTACTGAGCATCAGAGTGATAGTGCAGTCTGCCGAGCCTGGTCCCATGTTTCCAAGCCAGACCAGATGACCAGACATCAGGGTAGGAGCTGGCAAAGCTCATAATTGGCTTGTTGATACTGGGCTTTACTGGGATGGAGGGCCCTCCTGTCTCTTATCTCTGGAAGCGACACAGACCACTGTGGTATCTCAGCTGGACTCCTAATCAGACCAGAGAGCAGTGTCAGGGAGCTCTGGATGCTGACCACTGCATCTGGATTCTGACCCTCTCCATCCCAAGTGTTCCCAAACTTTGGTCTCCATGTGGCAATAATTTCATTTAATCTTTGGGAGAGTCAAGGGGGCAGAGATCTGCCCTTGCACCCCAGTGAAGAGGGACAGGGTTTATTTTTTGTTTGTATTTTAAAAAATATTTATTTTATTATTTTAAGTCAGGGGTGCATGTGTGTGAGTGTGTGTATGTTTGTGTGTGCATGTATGTGTGAGAGTGCCTCTAGAGGCCAGGGTCATTGACTGTTGGGTTCTAGGCAGGTATGAGCTGCATGATGTGGGTACTGGAAACCAAACTCAGGACCTCTGGAAGAGCAGTGTGTGCCCTTAACCACTGAGCCATCTCTCCAGCCCTGGTATTTTATTTTATTTTATTTTATTTTATTTTATTTTATTTTATTTTATTTTTTTGAGTCAGGGACTCACTCTGTAGCCTAGTCAAGGTAATCCTCCTGTCTCTGCCTCCTGAGTGCTGAGATTACTGGAATGAAGAGTAGTTTCCAGGGCTTCGTTCCCTTTCCACCCTCTTCCTCTCTCTTTTGAAACTGGGTCCCACTGTGAGGTTCTGGCTGGCCTTGAACTCACAGAGACCTGCCTGATGCCTCTGAAGCGCTGGGATTAAAGGTGTATATCACACTTGGTTAGCTGGGTGGGTTTCTGAGACCCCTGCTGCCCCTGGTCTAGGTCCTCAGATACAACTCTTCAATCTAGGGAATGATCACTGAGGACAGGAGTCTTCCTTTTCCCCCTGGTTCTGGAACAAAAATTTCAAACCAGGGCAGCCTATCATAGCCTAGCCATGGGTTCTACCCTGGATTCTGCTTGTCACAGTCATATATGGCACCTCTGAGTGGGTCTATCCTTTGTCCAGCTGCCTGCAGATCCCTTCAGTCTTATCAGTGTGGCACAGAGTAACACCTTGAAATCCCTTCTGTCTCCAGTCTTGCTGGGCCTTTACTGGGGATCCTTTTCACCCTGCCCACCTGCTTGGAACACCCCCGCCCAGGGCTCCCCTTCTAGGCATGCTTACTCTAAAACAGGTGCTCCTTCTCCGTGCCCTGATTTAACACGCAGGGAAGAACATTGGCTTGAGACAATCGGGCACAAGCCCAAACCCTCCATGTCCTCTTCAGTGCCCTGGGCACTAAGGCTGACATCCAGGAGCAGCTAAGGCTCAGCATTGGCTTGCTGGGAATTGGGCGTGTTGTTGACTCCAATTTTAGCACTCTGGAAGCTAAGATAGAGTTGTAAGTTGGAGACCAGCCTCAGCTTTACAGAAGATCCTGCCTAAACAAAATCCCACTCAAAATAAAAGTCTGGAGTAACACAAGGAGGTGGCAGAGCAAGTTGGGGCTCAGCATAGGGACTGCTATGATCAAGTTTAGATAAAGCTCTTGTCCTCTCTAGCCTCAGTTTTCCCATCTAGGATGTCGGGGTGAGCCCTGCTCTCTGCCTCCTCAATTCTCTCAACGATTAAATACAATTATTGGCCCATAGAGACCATAGCTTGGGAACACTTGGGACAGAGAGGGTGAAATTCTAGAGGCCGTGGTTCAGTGTCCAGTAGGGGATACAGCACCGAGTGTCTGCATGTGTGTGCAGAGACTGAAGGAATTGCACTGCTGACTTGTTGGGGGAGGGGCTGTGTTGTCAGAGCTGGTAATTAGGCTGCGGATTAGGGGACCCCACGTGACTATTGGTGCAAGTGCTTTTGTTGTGGTCTGAGTCTCCCTTAGCGCCACCCCAACCCCCACCCCTGGGATCAAAGGAAATGTACAGTTTTCTTTGCAGCCCAGTGGGAGGGGGTCACCTGGAAGGGTCTGCGCCTTCCTCTCCACGTTGTTAGGGGCGACCAAGGGAAAGAGGTAGTGAGGCACCCTGGAGGGGAGGCTTGTTTTGACAGTTCACATGCCTCTTTCTCAGTCCTCAAGCCCTTACAGGAGCCTCACAAATGAAAAAGCAGAGGCACAGAGAGGGCCATATGCTTACCCAAGGGCAGCCAGTAATGAATGCAGCTCTACCCAAGCCTTCACCTGTGCTTGTCCCCCCACCCGTGGTAGGGTACTTCTGACAGCCTTCAGGGATGGAACCTCAGGCCTTCACTGCCTGGCTCTAGTGGCCTCTTCAGAACCTACCCTCTCATTCTCCCATTCTCTGCCACAGCTAGCTGAAAAGGCTGGGGTGCTCAAAGACCTGGGGTTCTGCCCACAGCCTCCTTCCTATGAAGAGCCATTGATTGTGGGGCCCCTGTGTCCTGAGGGCTGTAACCCTTCTCTGCTGTGCCTAGAATCTTAAGGCATGCCTATATCCACACACATGGTCACCTAGGTAGGCCCAAGAGAGGAGTGCCAGGGGACAGGGGGACAGACCTAGCCAGCTCTAAGGCCTGGAGGTTTTGTGCCGCAAACTCAGGGGAGGGAAACAAGTTAGAAGCACTGGAGGCAGGCTAGGTTGGTGTGTGTGTTTGTGTGTGCATGTGCGTGTGTGTGTGTGTATGTGTAGTGAGAGAGCAGGTGGGGCTAGAAAGGAGGGTTGAGGATGGGAAGGAAGGATGGGGATGGGGATGGGGAAGGCTTGGAATGGTGGACAGACCCATTTTCTTTGCCCTCTCCCTCTCTCTCCCTCCCTCCAAGGTCTCACTATATAGACCAGGCTGGGTTTGAACACACAAACATGTGTCTATCTGCTTCCCAAGTGCTGAATTTAATGGCTTGTGCCACCACACAGCACACCTTCAGCTCTTTGCCTCTGTAACTGGCCTTCTTTTCCTTTGTCCTACTACTTACCAGCCTCTGAGGAGAAGACAGGCTCACCAGCTAATGGCGAGTTTGGTTAAGGTGTGAGTCATAGCTCTGGTTCCCCAAGTACCAAGGCTTTTAACAATTCTAACTGGCTCCATTGGGAAAAAGCATCGTCTTGAGGGCATGCAGCCTCAGAACAGCAAGACCCCTGTCAAGCCGCCTTCAGGTGTGAGCCACAGCTGTGTGGGTGGGCAGCACCAGCTTTCTACAAGCCGGGTTGGGGTCTGGTGGGTGACGCACTCCTACTGTAATGTGGTCTCTGACCACCAGGGGGCAGAATGACTCCAGCCTTGGTCTTGAGGCGCGGGCGGCCTCTCTGCTGTAGCTTGTGGTAGCCACTCTGGCCTCAGCCTTGAGCAGCCCAGATAGGGAAGGACCCCTTACCCCACCCAGCACGGGGTCCTGGGGAGACACTGTGAAGATGGAGCTGTTCCAGGCGCTATCGTTCCAACTTCCAGCCTGGTAACTGCTCTCTTTAAAACACAACGCAGGGAGGTCTGGCTTGAAGCGGGTAGTAAGAGCTGTGTGAAGGAAGAAAGAGGAAGCGCCCCTTGCCCTGACCATTCAGGACCCAGGTGAGCATATTCTTTCAAACTCCATTTATGGCGGGATCCTGAGCAGTCACTCCACCTCTCTGGCCTTACTTCCTTCGCAGGGATGTTTCAGGACTAAGGAGTTCAACTGCCATTCTAGAAGTCTCGTGGTCTAGGGACACAGCTCAGTTGTTACAGTGCTTGCTTAGCTTACACGTCGTCCCCAGCACTACATAAACCAGGCTCGTGATGTGTATCTGAAACCCAGCACATAGGAGATGGAGGCAGAGGGATCAGAACTAAGAGGCCATCCTTGGCGACTTATTGAGTTTGAAGCCAGCCTGGTCTGTCCACTAGAAGACTGTCTCAAAATAAAGTTTTGACAACTCCCTTTACTTCTGAGGCCCTCTCTCTCTCTCTCTCTCTCTCTCTCTCTCTCTCTCTCTCTCTCTCTCGTGTGTGTGTGTGTGTGTGTGTGTGTGTGTGTGCGCGCGCGCGCGTGCGTGCAGGGTGAAGACCCTCCTTTCTGTGGGCTCTTACTATCCTCTAGTCTCTTCAGCAGGTCCTGGGCTCCCCTGACACTGTAGCTATTGGAAGCTAGGCCAAAGGTAGGTAGCTTGGAGGGACCTAGAGATCCTGGGTGCACCTCGTGGGCAGGAGGTTCTGATTGTGAGTCCTGCTAGCGCCAACAAGAAAGGGGAATGGGGGAAGGGAATCCAGGAGTACAAGATCTACGTTTTTATTTCCTTGGTGAAGTAGGCCGATGGACCTGGGGAGCAGGCGTTGAACACGGTCTGTGGAAAGAGGGAAGGGGCTGGCCCAGTGTTTGAATTCGGTTCGCACCAGCCCTTTAGACTCCCTCATGCCCGAGACGGCCATCAGGATCCTGGGGTGCCCAGTGGTCTTGGACTTCTAGAACACTGGGTCCTGGGCTCAGTCAAGTCAAGCAACTGGGCGCGGGCTCCCCGCCTCCAAACCGCGGCGGCGGCGGCGAGGCGGCCGCCGCACGTGTCTGGGGGCGGCTCCTGCCTGCGGCTGTTCCTTGTTCGTAGTCTCCCTCTGCAGGGCCTGCCCTGCCCCTCCCACCCATTCCTGGGGAGTGAGGACCCCCAGCCCGGACCCCGAGTACAAGGCAGGCCCTGTAATCGGAGCCTGGGCCGCATGTGGCCGCGTCACCGGAGAGAGGCCGGCACCTGCGGAGGACGTGTCTGGCAGCGGCCCCAAGAACAGCCCGTCCTGGGGGCGGGGCGAGCCGAGCGCGGGAACTGGTGCGGGAGGGCGTTCGCCCTGCGCCCGCCTGGGGCCCCGCCAAGTGCGCGCAGGGAGCTGCTTACTGCTGGGGCGGCGGGGTTCTTCTGTAACCGCACACACCCCTCGGAGCCTTCAGCCCAACCAACAGGGCAGGAGTTGGAGACTTGGGGGACTGCGGGGGGATGGGGGGCGGGGAGGGACATTCCAGGGGCTCCAGCCATCGCAAACAGAGTCAAACTCCATCCAGGGCTTGGTCCAAGTGTTAGTTAAGAGACCAGTGACTCTGACTGCTAAGTGATCTCAGGCAGGGTGCTGAATCTCTCTGAGCCTTTGTCTTTGCCCTGTTCTCTCTCTCCAGGGTGTTGGATTAAAGCAGGATCAAATCAGATGTTGGTCAGAGCCCGCAGTAGGCACAAGATGGTGACACTTTTGGATTTCTTGAAGGTGCATCATAATCAGGAAGGCAGCTGGACCCTTGTCGCCCACATGAAGAGACCCCAGAAGGGCTGTGGGAGGACTGTTCTCTGTCCATGACCCTCCAGCAGGCTCCAGAGGCAAGAAAGTGTGTCACCCAGCCCTTCGGCCTTCTCCCTCTAGTCCTGACCCTGGGCCTGCATTCTCCACCTTCCTTGATGGATGGGTGACATGTGGCTCAGGGTTTCATGGAAAATTCTTCAAGGCCTTAATTTATCTGATATGACAGTTCAGGGTCTTAGAATCCGAGAAGGCAGCTTTAAGAGCCAGAGGGGAGACAAGTCTCAACTCTACACTTGGTTACTCCGGGAAGGCCCCAGAACCTGGGGCTCTGGGTCAGGGGTGGGGATGACCAGGAGAGCCATCCACGCAGGCAAGAAAAGGAGGCATGAGGCAGCCAAGAAACTGGTGATGTTCAAGTAGGCCACCAGGGGGCAGCATGAAGCCAAGGACAGGCCTCCTGGACTCTGCTCTGGCTAGGGGCTGGAAGACCCTGAGCACCCGGCTTCCTTGGGGGTGCTCGGAGTCCCCGTAGCTGACCAGCCATGCAGGTTGTTGTGAGTGCGATCCCGGGACGTTCCAGGAAACTGAACTGACTTAGCTGCTCCAGACTCCTCTAAGAATTAAAAGGCAGGAGGGCTGGGGCCAGTAGGCTTCCTGTGTTACAATTCACTAATCAAATCTCGGAGTTGGTTGGAAGAGCTGGAGGGTGTAGGTTAAGCTGGCCTTAATCACCTAGGAGCCACAGCAAGGTTTTAATATAGGCAGCCCATTTCCTCCTCGAAACAGACTGCTGAAGTGTCCACCTGCCTACTGTTGTGTTCTAGCTTCAGTCAGTAGCCGCACCATGGAGTCATCGGCTAACTTTTAGCGATTTAGAAAGCAAAATTTATTTATCTATCTATTCATTCATTTGTTTATTTTCGGTCCTGGGGATGGAACTCAGAGCCAGCGTTCATACTTGAGAAGTATCTCAAGTGCCATACCACTGAGTCACCTCCAGCTTTCAAATTTTATCTCGTAGTCCAATCACTGGCAGCGTGGCTGTGCCCGAGTCTTGCCACAGCCCTCATTCTGTTCCTCATTCGGCCAGTCAGGTAGGCACACAGAAAAACAGCTCCTATGGCTGTAACGTAATTGGGTGCACACAGAAATATCGCCAACACTTGGTGGCAGAAATGGTCTTTGGATGTGTGGTCTTTCTGGGAGCTCTGCTCCCAGAGCAAGAGGTGAAGTACTCATTCTGCCCAAGGGTATGGGTGAAGATTTCAGGAGAGACTCATTTGCTAACCAGGTCCAAGGTCGAGGTCCCACCGCTTATACCCCTTCACACCACACAAGAAAGAAGTCAGGAAACTTTCGTCTCATGAGCCAGGGCACCAGACCAGCACTCCATCCCCCAACTCTCTGTAGCAACACAGTTAAAAAAAAAAAAAAGTTCTTGTTTCCTTTGGATGTATTTTTAATGTCAAAAATAGAAGACGATACTTGTAGCCAGACAAATGTTTACTTACCTACAGGTCCCTTGGGTTGGAGGGCTAGATGGGGAACTTAACCCTGCTCCTGGAAGCAGTGTGCCTACCAGGTCTGTTGATGCTAGCTAGCATTGATGGAATTTCACCGTTACAGACTTGTGGAGGGCTCACTTTCACCTGTGTGGAGACGGACAAACAATCAGATGAAATGGGAATATGAAAGGAGAAAGCAAGTGATGCAAGCATCCTGGGGTAGGGATGCCCAGTGAGGCAGCCTAGAGCACAGATGATCTATCTGGCTGTCTAGACTGCTTCTCCCAACAAATAGGGCCCAGTAGCTCCACACCACAGGGAGCATGTTCAGTCCTCTCAGCAGCTTTGGCCTGGGTTGTGGGCAGGGTGGACCTTTTCTAGCCTTGACAGCTGCAGCCTGGACATTTGGACTGTTGGGGAGACCCTGGAGGCCAGGTGGTCACGAATAAGTGTGGAGTATGGTCCTGTGCCCAGGGTCTCTGGAGAGGCCCATGTGGCTTTGACACAGGGACAGAACAAAGCCCTGCCTCCTTCCGGCCCTGGGCTAGTGGATTTTAGCTTTTAGTGTGTGAGGGGCTCATGGGGCCCCTTGAAAGCCCTCATTAGTTTTATTTTACTCAAGAAAATTACTGTGACATACCAATGCCCTGAGAGATTTGTAATATGGTGTACCGAGAAAAAGAAATCCTTACAGGTCACAGGCTCTGGTCTCTCCACCAGAGCAGCTTCCAAACCCTGTCTCTCACCTGTTCCAGGACAGTCTGGCCCCTGGCTTCAGGGTTTGACTTGACTCCCGAGTTGGTCCAACTTACCTAACCCTGTAAATAGGATTCTGTCTCAAAATTCTCACAGGCATCTCTGCTGGGAGCTGAGAGCTTGGGGCTCTGCAGGGCCTTTCAAGTATGTCCGGAAGTCCTGGTTCCCCAGGGCGGGGGGAGGGGGCCAGCTCCTGGCACATGCCTGAGTCACCTTCTCGACTCCCTGCCCTAAATAATGAACTCCTTTTGGCGGCGGCAGCGGCGGCAGCAGGGGCGGGGGGGGGGGGCTCTGTCAGGCCATGTCGGGTGTGTTTGTGTGAGTATTCAGGGCCCCACCAAGAGGCACTGCTGTGGAGGAGGGGTGGGTCATTCTCTCTTTTCTAGCATAACTACTTCCAGCCAACTAAGGTAGGCAAAACTGGGGGTCGAATATGGCCTGACCCAAACCTAAGGTCCTAGGCATCTATCAGTGTCGTGATGTAGGTACAGGCTAGGATGGGCCCAACTTGTGTCTCATCTCCCGGGTAGGTGGGCCTATTATAGACCAGGCTACAGATCTTTTAGATCTCCACAGTATTGTTCCTCGGGAAAAGAATAGATGTGACCCTGTCTCTAACTCCGTGATAGAGGGTCTTAGGGCCAGCAGGTGTGCAGATGCCTTGAAGGCAGATACTTAGGCCTGGGTGTAGAGGGTGGTTCCAGCCACGGTACTGCCAGGACCAGGACCCAGCTGGTAGTGGTAGGTTAAAGCCCTAATCAATTGGCGCAGTCCTAGGGCTAGCGCGGGCCGCGGGGACCGAGGGACCTGCACCGACGTCGGCATCGCCGAGGGGCTGTGCCCAGCTCCATGGTCCGAGGGGGCGCGCGCGTCGCGGCTGCGCGAGCCCCCGCCTGCAGACAAAGGAGCCCGCGGGGGGCGGGGGGGGGGATGGGGCGAGGGGGAGGGGCGTCGCGGTGTCACGTTACCGCCCGCAGAGCTCTTTAACTCGAGCCCCGCCCCTTGTCCCGCGCAGCCCGCTCGCCGTGCGGCCGCCAATCAGCGCCCGCCTGTCACCCGCCCCGCCCGGCCCCGGGGGTGTGTGCGCGCAGCCAATGAGCGTGGCGCGGGGGCAGGGCCTCTGTGGGCGGGGCGGGCTGCACCCTCCAATCGCCGCGGTGTTGTTGAAACTGAAAATACTACATTATGCTAATCGTGAGGAGGCCCGCGCGCGCGGGGGTGGGGCCAGCGCGTATAAAGGGGCGCAGCGGGCTGGGCGTTCCACAGGCCGAGTGCGCTGTGCTCGAGGGGTGCCGGCTAGGCCCGACTGAGAGCAAGCGAACAGGCAGGCAAGCTCCGAGGGGGCGCGGCCCAAGCTGGACAGGACAAGCGATCCAGACGCAGGAGCCGTCCATCACCAATCAGCCAGGTAGCCGCTGCGTCCTTAGGCAGAGGCGGACGCGGGCTGTGCAAGGGGTCTCACCCACGCCCAGCCTCCGCCCTCCTCCTCTCCCCTCTTCCTTCTCCTCCCGTTCCCTTCTTTCTCGCTGCCCGCGTTTGCACAGCCTTCGACCATGGGCATGTCCGACGTGTACCTCCGCAGCAGAACAGCGATGGAACGCTTGGCCTCCAGCGACACCTTCCCAGTGATAGCGCGTAGCAGCGCCTGCCGCAGCCTCTTCGGGCCTGTAGACCACGAGGAGCTGGGCCGCGAGCTGCGGATGCGCCTGGCGGAGCTGAACGCTGAGGACCAGAACCGCTGGGACTTCAACTTCCAGCAGGATGTGCCTCTTCGAGGCCCTGGTCGTCTGCAGTGGATGGAGGTGGACAGCGAGTCTGTGCCCGCCTTCTACCGCGAGACGGTGCAGGTGGGGCGCTGTCGCCTGCAGCTGGGGCCCCGGCCACCCCCGGTGGCCGTGGCTGTCATCCCGCGTTCTGGGCCGCCGGCTGGCGAGGCCCCCGACGGCCTAGAGGAGGCGCCTGAGCAGCCGCCCAGCGCCCCAGCCTCGGCCGTGGTCGCGGAGCCAACCCCACCCGCGACCCCGGCCCCGGCTTCAGATCTGACCTCAGACCCGATTCCGGAGGTGACCCTGGTCGCGACCTCCGACCCGACTCCGGACCCGATCCCGGACGCGAACCCGGACGTGGCGACTCAGGACGGCGAGGAACAGGTCCCTGAGCAGGTCTCTGAGCAGGGCGAGGAGTCGGGTGCTGAGCCGGGTGATGAGCTGGGAACTGAGCCGGTCTCTGAGCAGGGCGAGGAGCAGGGCGCAGAGCCGGTCGAGGAGAAGGACGAGGAGCCGGAGGAGGAGCAGGGCGCGGAGCCGGTCGAGGAGCAGGGTGCGGAGCTGGTCGAGGAGCAGAATGGGGAGCCGGTCGAGGAGCAGGACGAGAATCAAGAGCAGCGCGGCCAGGAGCTGAAGGACCAGCCTCTCTCGGGGATTCCAGGACGTCCTGCAGCCGGGACTGCTGCGGCCAATGCGAACGGTGCGATCAAGAAGCTGTCGGGGCCTCTCATCTCCGGTGAGCCCCGCACGGCCCCGCCCCGGCCCGGCCTCGCTTTGTCCGGCCGGCCGGGCTCTCCCTCGCCCTCGGGGGCCTCGCCCGGTCCCCGCCTCCTCCCGTGGCATTAAAGGGCCCGCGGCGCTTAGGGCGCGGTTGCGCCCGCACCCCTTTCCTACTGGTAGGGGTGCAGCTGAGGCTCCCGAGCGTGCAGTGGGAGGGCGAGCCTGGCCGCGACCCACTCGGATCGCGGTCTTTGGCTCGGGCCGCGGGAGCCCCTTAGGGAGCCGTGTGTGCGGCATGGAGGGGGTTAAGTGCGGCGGCAGCCCCGGGGGGCTTGGCCGCGGGACAAGGGGAAATGCTTACACAGCACATTGCGCGGCGACGTAAACAAAGCTGACCCGCCGCGGACCTCGGCGCGGGCGGGGATGGCGCCCCCACCCCGGCCCCGCGCCCTGCGCACTCCGCGGGTCTCCTCGCGGGTCTCTGGGCCGGCCCCGCCCTGACCGACGCGCGTTGTCGCCCGCAGACTTCTTCGCCAAGCGCAAGAGAACTGCGCAGGAGAACAAGGCGTCGAACGAAGTCCCTCCAGGGTGTCCCTCTCCAAACGTGGCTCCTGGGGTGGGCGCGGTGGAGCAGACCCCGCGCAAACGTCTGCGATGAGTTAGGTGAGTCTGGCATCCCCCACGGGGGTCGCGGAGGGGCCGCCCCCGGGGGGTTCCCGCTATGCCTGCTCACCTGAGTCCCTCTTCCCACAGTTTAGAGGCTAACTGCCAGAGAGAACTTGCTGGGCATCTGGGCAGCGGACGGTGGAAGAACTCTGGGCTTCGGCTGGGACCTTTCGTTCATGTAGCAGGAACCGGAGATGGCTGCGCAGAGCAGCCCACGGTTTTGTGGAAATCTGAAAACTGTGCAATGTATTGAGAACACTCTGTACCATGTGCAAGGAGTACGCTGGTCCCAAGGTGTAAAGCTTTAAATCATTTATGTAAAATGTTTAATCTCTACTCGCTCTCAGTGCAAAACAAAAAGAGAAACTAGAAAATGTAGAACGAAGGAAAAAGATGAGAAAAAGGAAAAAGCATGTATATTTGTACAAAAAGTTAAAAAATTATGCTAATTTAATATTTGTATTTATCCATGCGTGGATCCCTCTGCCGTGCAACTGCTGGGTTATTGATTATTACCAAAGGCACTAGAAACCACCAGCTTCAGATTACCCACAAATGTAAATCTACTTTTATATTAGACTCTAGGGGAATGGTTGTTGAGTAAAAGCCCCCACACATTCATCTTCAGTTAGCTTACAGTGTCCCCCACTTCATTAGATTGCTCTTAAACTTGGTGACCAGACAGTCGAAATGGTTCCTATACTGCCCATACCAACTGCCCAGGGCTCCTCGTCCGCCAGGTTCTAAATAAAGAGGCCCAACAAAAATCACATTTGTAGTCTTCTTGTTCTTTTACACTTTTGTAGCTCAGCGCCAAGGCAAATGAATATGGTGGGTGTCAAAAGGGGAGTCAGCCAAACATTGCCACCACTTGACAGAGTTGTTGGCTGCTTACAAGAAAGGGGAACAACTTTCACAGGACCTACTGACCTGCTTCTCAGGAGTTTGAGAAACAAGTGCCTGTCCCTAACAGACCCTCATGTTTTTGTCCAGCCAGACCCTGATGGGCACTTGCAGGGCTTAGAACAAT
Organism: Mus caroli; assembly: GCF_978045245.1. NCBI lineage: Eukaryota > Metazoa > Chordata > Mammalia > Rodentia > Muridae > Mus > Mus caroli. The sequence goes on from NW_028227263.1 coordinate 1,891,731, forward strand.
GTAAACTCCCATGTACACACAGAAGTTCTCCATGCGATCACAGTGGGGCACTGAAGGTTCCAGGGCCCCTAGGTCTATACACCAGAGCTTTCCCAAAAGTGGGCAGCGTGATAGCTTAGTAGGGAGTGGGGAGGGGGTGATGAAATATTCTAGGGAAGAACACAGGGTGGGGTGGACTGGGGATGGGTCCTGATCTAGTTTGTGTGCGAGAATTCAAAGCTGTGGCTCCTACATCGCCATGCCCTGTCTCCTGCCAGTCCACTGGATCCAAAGAGACCCCTTTTAGTTAAAAAAGGGAAGGGTTCTTTATACCTGGCCTATAAAGTGATGGCTTTCAAAGGAGAAGGTGATATAAACCAGACTGGCCCACGAAGCCCTTGCAAAGTTCTGTGGGCCAATAGAGAAGAACCCATGGACATTATCAGGCTGTACAAGGCTGGACCAAAATTTTACAGATGTGTGGGTGTGTATGATTAACTTAGCCTTCCCTGAATACCTTAGAGGCCCAGTGTGGTCAGACTTTGAGAAATGCCCCCATCCCATTAAGAGGGCATACTTCAAGGAGGGCAGCAGCCCTCAGCTTGCCCAGGAATTAGAACCCAGCAAGGAAAGCTACTTACTGTATGTGCCCATGGGGGTGGGGGGAACTCCCAGCATTCACCTGTGTGCTAGGGCAGCCCTTTCTTTGATGTCTTGAGGGTGGCCATGGTACTTGAGGTGCTGGACAGCAGAGGTTTGGGTTAGGTCCCAACTATTAGGAGCATGCTGGGCCAGAAACCTGGCAGGTAGTCGTTGGGTCTCAAGGACTACAGTGAGCTATGTGGCACACACACAGCAGAGAGGCCTCTGTGTGAAGGTCGGCCAGGCCTCTGTTCTTTGCCACGATTCTCACAAACGATTCTCACAAACACTCGACCTAGGACCCACCTATAACCCCCACATTCTGTGTTGCTTTGGGGGTTCCTCAGAAGCATCCAGGGCTGTGTGAGAACACAGAGGCCATTTCATGGGTGTGGCAGGGTCTGCAGCAGATATTCAAGATACCTGATGGAGGAAGCAACATCACACATGTGAGTCTGAGCCCGTGTGGTCCTAGCCAGGCCTGCTTGACCTTGGGAACAAGTTTCTCTGTTTGAGCTGGGAAATATTTGGTGTCCTATGGCTATTGCCTTAGACATGCAGGATGTTGGGTGGTACTGCCCTGTCCTGTGCCCAAGACAGGGGGGTAGTTGGTAGGCCTATGGAACTAACCATCCGAGTGGTAAAGACACATGATGGTGGGTAGGAGGTCATACTGGGAAAGGTCTAGATGGGGGTGATCCAGGATCCCTCAACAGAACAGCCTGGACCATGAAGGAGGAAAGGGAAGAAGGGTGACTATGCAGGAGCAGAGGAAGAGGAGGAAGGGAGGCCATGAGGGGCCGTCAGGCTCTCAGGGGCTGCCTGGGGCCTTGCTGGGACTTAGACTACCATCATATGGGTTATGCTATTGAGGGTGAGTGTGCATTTTGGGATGTGACTGCTGGGCCACCTTTGTCCCTTGACCTCTAGGGTCTGATTGGCAGGGTTTTGTGTAAGGCAGTGGTGAACGAAGGCAAAGGGCTCCCTTGCAGGCAGAGAGCAGGAAAGCCAGCAGGAAGGTGGGGCACAGCAGGAAGTTGCTGTGCTACAGAGGCTAGGTGGCTAAAATGCCAAAGGATGCCAGCGAACACAGAAGACTAAACCTGCAGTTCCAGGCTTCCCAAGACCCTCTGTGTTGGAAGCAAATATCAACCCAGTGAACCACAGTACACAAAGACCAGTGTTGAACACAGCCAAGGAACACCCAAGTTTTGCTTAAACCAGGGTGCAGTGATTCCTGGCCCCTTGCACATGCTGGCTGAACAAGATCAATGGGACTGGTAGAGGGACTATGCATGACCGAGGCTCTGAGGCTCTGGGGTATTCCTGGAGCTAGAGTAGAGGCAAGGGGTTTGGGATTGCTGTGAGATGTATTTAGCTGGAAGGCCTGAAGTTTCTAGAGTGGATGTGAGGAATGGGGGTGGGAGCAGGTTGCCAGAGTGCAGGGAGGGGATGGGCCAAGCTTCCTGCTTTGAGATCTAAGTTGCAATTCAGGCCCCTCAGCATGCTGATTTTCCTTCTCCTCAAGACAGGCCTCGAGAACCTCAGAACAGGTTCATTATCTCAACAGTCCTCTGGTGAGGTGTGAGCACCCATGTTACAGATGTAGGGACTGAGGCTTAGAGAGGCAAGCTAGCTTGCCCAGTACCACTGCTGGCACAGGAGAGAACGGACCGGTGCATAGTCTGGCTGCTCTCCAGGGTCAACACCACAGATCTGGGCTTCTGCTGTTTTGTTTTTGACACATTGTCATTAGTGAAAGTTCACAATTTACATTCAGGCTCACATTTGGTGGGTTGTCCCGTCTACAGGCTTAGACAATGAGTGATGCCCTGTGTTTACCGTATGATCAAAGAGTGGAATCCATCTGCCCTCTGCCTGTACCCCCAGCAACCCTGATCTTTTTGGCCCCCATAGTCTTGTCTTTCAGAATGACTGTGTGCACCCTTTTTAGACTAGCTGCGTCCATTCAAGGCTTCCCCATGGCGTTTTTGTGGCTTCCCTTTCTTTTTAGCACACAATTATTGTGGCTGTAGGGTGCTCTACACTATTTGTCCCACCTCCTCTGAAGGGTATCATGGCTGCTTTCAGTTTAGGCAAGTTTGAGTCAAGTCCCTGTAAACATCTGTATACATCCCATCTTTCAGTTCATCTGGGCAAATACCAAGGAGCTCAGTTGATGTGACCCATGGAAGGAGCCTGTTTAGTTTTGAGACAAAGCACCATGCTATCTCCCAGAGAGCCTACAGTGTTCTGATCCCAACAACGAGGGAGTTCCTTTTGGGGACCAGTTTTCAGGGCTTCTTCTCTTTGCATCATGTCGACCACCAGTTCAGATGAACCAGAGAACAGAAATCGGCTGGCAAGCAAGCAGAGGTACCTGATGCCAAGGCTGATGGCCTGGGTTTGATCCCTGATACCCAGGTGGTGAAAAGTGAAAACCAGTTCCCACAAGTTGTACTATGTGTACCCCATGTGTATACACACACACACACACAGACAGACACACATACACACACATACATAGACACATACACACATACACACACACAGACACACATACACACATACACACAGACACACATACACACACATACACACAGACACACACAGACACACACAGACACACACACAAACACACACACACAGACAGACACACATACACACATACACACACATACACACATAGACACACACAGACACACATACACACACACAGACACACACAGACACACATACACACACACACACATAGACACACATATAGACACACATACACACACAGACACACATACACACACAGACACAACATACACACACACAGACACACATACACACACAGACACACACACAGACAGACACACATACACACACATCCACACACATCCACACACATACACATACACACACACAAACACACACAAATACACACACCCAAACACACACACATACACACCCACATCCACACAGACACACACAAGCACACACACACGCACTGTAATAAAAATAAGAAAAGAAAGAAAATCTGTACTGGGGATGTGATTTAGCAGTCTAAGAGCTTTTGAGACTGTCCTAGGCCAAACAAGATGCTCTAAAACAAAAACCTCCAGTTAAAAAAAACCTCTTGAATTAGTCTATAGTACAAAAAGAAAATGGAAAGTCAAACCTAGAATCAGATGTGTATGGTTCATGTCTAGTGCCCAAGAACTCCAGGTCAGTCTGAGTTGCTAGTGGGGACCCTATCTCAAAAGGAAAATAATTTTAAATTTAAGGATAGAAACCTTCTTCCAGCTTGCACATGACCAAGACAGCATAATTAAAAAGAACTGAGAACTGAGACATGACCAAGACAGCATAATTAAAAAGAACCGGGCCGGGCGTGGTGGCGCACGCCTTTAATCCCAGCACTTGGGAGGCAGAGGCAGGCGGATTTCTGAGTTCGAGACCAGCCTGGTCTACACAGTGAGTTCCAGGACAGCCAGGGGTACACAGAGAAACCCTGTCTCGAAAAACCAAAAAAATAAAAAATAAAAAAAAAATAAAAAGAACCGAGAACTGAGACTTTATCTCTGTTCATTGGCTTCTTTGACCTGGCCTAAAATGAAGAATCAGAGCTGTGCTTAGTCCTCTAACTGGCTCTGAGGTCACTTGCAGTATTACCAGGATATCTGCTGCCCTTCCTTGCAGGACAGTCTGCCTCTCCTGCACTCTATCAGACCTTCACATGTGACTCTTGCTGCCTAGCAAAATATGACTGTTCTATGTTGCTTCGAAAATCTTCTGCCATTTTGTCTTGGCCTTGGGACTGTCAACATCTGAGACTCGCTGCTCCTTCCCAGAAGACAGAGCAGAGAGTTCATCCATAACCCACTAGTCTGGCTATCGTAGAGAGTGAGAAATGCTCCTTGCTTTCTGTCATCCATTGAGGGGCTCGTTATGCGGCACAGTGAAAACCAAGTTAACAGATACACTTCCCAGATCACCATCTACAAGAAGGACAACAGAAACCTGGTGGTACTGTCTTGGCATTCTGGGGGCTTGGTGCTATGTTTTGTACAGTGTTGGAATGTTTTCATCCCAAGGGCTCATGGGATGAAAGCTCTGTCCCCCGGATTTTGGTCTGAAGAGGTAGAGGAGATAGCTGGAGGTCCTTAGTAAACTGGAAGTAGACCCTGGGAAAGGATAATGGGATCCTTCATCATTCTCTGGTTTCCCACCTTGGGATGTGTTTTCTTCCTCTCCCAGGTGCCTACCATGAAGCTCTCAACAGAAACCAGCAGGTCCTGGTATTGTATTGTCTCCTAAAACCTATGACACTCTGAGCTAAGCAAATCTTTTCATTTGATAAGGTATCCAGTTTCATATAATATGTTATAGTAACAGGATATGAACTAATACAAGTGGAAATATGTTCAGAAATGATTCACAGACTCTTGAGAGTCAGAGACAGTTCCTACCAATACCAAATCCAGCTGTGGAGATACTGACTATCTTGGGATGTGCAATGTAGATTAGCCTGGGAATACAAAGGGGAAGTGGCCTCACTCAGCCAGCCTTATGGACTTGGGAAGAAACGCTTTGATCTTTACTGCCCTTAGAAGCTCTGGAAATGATCTTTCTCCTTCGTCCACATGGCTTCAGCACCATCTCAGTTCCCATGCTGTCCAGCTCTCGCCATGGCTACATCTGCCGCACACAACACTACCAGCATGGAGTCAGGTGTGGATCACAACTGTTGTCTTCTCTTTCACAGCTAACAATTATCCCAAGTCTTTTGTTAAGTCAAGAACTGGTCTATGCTGTGTGGTTATGAGTTGGGAGTCTGGGGAGAGCTGGGGGAATAGTGTGGCAGTGCTTTATGGGGCAGAATTGAGATCAACCTCCAACACAGCTCATCGCCTGCCTCATCCAGGAAGAAACTGCCAGCAGCACCCCCCACCCCCTGCACTTAGTCTTGTCCTTGGGCCTGTGGATGCCAGAGGCCATGAGCTAGTAGTTTGTGTGTGTGAGTGTTTGTGTGTCCGTGTCCCAGGCAGAAGCAGAGCAACCTCTTAACCCAGCCCTGAAAGTGGTATCTCATTACCTCTGTTGCATGTGATTCTCAGCACAGAGACTTCCAGACTCAAGAAACAGGAGGCAAAAGCCGGGCCCTGGTGGCACATGCCTTTAATCCCAGCACTCAGGAGGCAAAGGCAGGCGGATTTCTGAGTTCAAGGCCAGCCTGGTCTACAAAGTGAGTTCCAGGACAGCCAGGGCTATATACAGAGAAACCCTGTCTCGAAAACCAAACCAAACCAAACCAAACCAAACCAAACCAAACCAAACCAAACCAAACCAAACCAAACAAACAAACAAAAAGAAACAGGAGGCAGAGTTTGCTTCTCAGGGGCGAGAGGGACAAAGAATCTACAGCCATCCTGGCAGCTCTTAGTGTGGAGTTGACTTCAGGGCATAAGGTAGTTGTCATCTGATTTTCAAACACAAGCATTTTTTCCCCTTTGAGCAAAATACTAAGCAGTAAAAGAAAAAAATCAAAAACTTCTTAATGAGTTCAGTGCACTTCCAGGAAGGAAGACAGTAGAGGTAATGGGAGGTGGATACACACATACATACACACACACATACACATACACACACACATACACACACACACACACACACAAGCATAAAATTTCAAAACAAATTAAGGTCAGGAATGGTTTCATGGTTAATGTGTTTGTCATATAAACACAGACAGTAGGACTTCAGATCCTCAGAGCCCAGGTAAACACCAGGTGAGTATGTTGGCCTGCCAGTAGTTCCAGAACTACAGACGACAGAGACAGGTGATCTCTGGAGTCCAGCCACATCACTGAGCTCTGGGTTCAACTAAGAGACTCTGCCTCTTTGCTTCAGTGAATAAGATGGAGAGAAACTGAAGACTCAATGTTAACCCCAGGTCCATTGAGCACACATGCACACACATGTACATCCACACATTTGAACACACATGCATACCACATACAAGTGAACACTCATGTACATTATACATATGTGTAATTCATGCATATACATGTGCACATACATGTATGCACTCTATACATGAAAAAAAAAGGGGGGCCAAAGCCGTAAGAGTCACCAATGAGTAGAGAACTCATGTAATATGTTAAATACGCACAGCTTTTAATGGACTGTAACCAGGATTCATAAAGAAATAAAAAAAAAAAGATTAAAATAAATTCTTGGGTCTGGAGATGCCACTCAGTCCGTTGAGCACTTGCCTGGCATACAGGAAGTCCTAGATTCCATCCCCAGCATCACATCAATCCGGTGTGATGATGCATGCCTGGGACCCCAGCTCTCAGAGGTGGAGACAGGACAACCAAAGTTGAAAGTCATTTTTGTTACACAGCAAGTTGAAGGGCAGCCTGGCTATACAAAATCCTGTGTCCAAAAAAGAAAAAAATTGTTTAAAATTCCCAAATGGCTTTCTGTTTGCCACATCAGGAAAATGTGCACGTAGGCAGGAACCAAATAACTGCCGGCACAGGTTGGCAAGGACACTGAATTCAGGAGCCAGTGAGACAGAACCACTAAAATACTTAGCCAAGGCACTCACTGGCAACCTTCTGACTTTGTTTCTGTGTTGTGTGTATGTGTGTGTACATGATACACATGAGTATATGCATGTACCTTATCACACAATGCTTGTATGTATTTGCACACACACCTATTTTCTGTTTTAAAATCTGCTTTTACATTTATTTATTTTATTATATTTAATTTTTGTATGTATGTTTGCATGTGCTCACATATGTGGAAGTCAGAGAACAACTTGTGAGAGTTGGCTCTATCTTTCCACCATGTGGGTCTGGAAAATTGGATTCATGTCTTCATGGTTAGTGACACGAAGTCTTTATCCAGTGAACTTTGACTCTCTTGGGCCCTACATTTATGAGTAGACATGTGTGTGTGTGTGTGTGTGTGTGTGTGTGTGTGTGTGTGTGTAGGAGCATGTGTATTGTGTGTATGTCTGGAGATCAGAGGACAACTTGGGGAGTCAGTTCTCTCCTTCCTTGGTGTGGGTCCCAGGGATAGAACTCAGGTTGTAAAGTTTGGCATCATCACCATCTAGGCCTTAATGTTTCTTTTTCGGTAACTTTGTATCTGATCTTGAATTTTCTCAGCACCTTGTAATAGTATTGCTTACACTTCCTGAAAGCTTCTTAGGGGAGTTTGAAAACAGGGCCAGCGATTCTAGTCTAACACAAAATAACAGCAAGCTCCCCTCCGCTTTTCAAAGATGGTTACATTTTACTCATCTTAAACTTCTGTTTCCGATTTTTTTTTTTTTTTCTGTAGTGAGGTGAGTAGATCCCTGCTTCCTGCACATGCTCACTGCATTTATGCACCACTGGCTTTGTCCAGCAAGCAAGTCTTCTTCTCTGTTTTCAGGGGCCTTCATCAGCATTGCCCAATCCAAGAGCCTTCATCAGTGGTGCCCATCTCACACTGTTCTCTGTAAGGCCCTTACCAAGTCTTAGGAGATGCTGGGTAATTTTGTACTCAATACTACTGTGTATCCACTCTCTTACTTCCTTGTTGGGTGGCTCCATGCTGGAGGAAGGCATCCATGTATGCTTGCCCTGGGACCCTGACTTTTCCTATGTTGCTACTGAGCTTTGGAGTCATTGATCCATCTTTGGTGATCAATAGGAATTAAGAAGGGGATTAGCTCATGGGGATGCTAATGGTTGAAGGAGCCTACCTAGCAAGCTGAGGGTCTCATCAACTGAGAGACAGACTGGGTTCCTCAGCTGCCATGAGCTACCCTTTAGGACCATAATGGTTTGTATGCAGTTAGAACTCATCTTTTCTTACCTAAGCATGGTGGAATAGGTCAAGAGGTGGAGGAAGGAGAATCAGAAATTCAAGGTCATTCTCTAGTACATAGTGAGTTCAAAGCCAGGCTGAGCTACATAAGACCCAGCCTCAACACAAACAAACAAACAAACAAAAACAAACATATGTATGTAAAATTTGGAAAAATATAAGTTTTTATTCTTTCCCTTGAAACCACCTACTTATATTCCCAGGGGGCTGCCCCAGGCGCACATTTGCAGTCGTAGGGACCATGGGCTGGGGCTTGGATTGAGATGGTTGGCTCATGGCTGCATGCTCAGAGAAAGTTAAGCTCCTTGGTCAGTATCCATGTAAACAGGGATTGTAGCTGTCCAACTCACATTGACTGTGGTGGGTCCAGCCTAGCTCCAGGCAGCAGGAGGCTGTAGCTATGCTGGGCTCTTCCTGTTCTGTGTTTCCTCTCCTTGCCACAGTCTGACTCCTCTTGCTTCCCTATGGGTCTGGCTTCTCCGTCATAAAAAAGGCAGACGAGTTTGTTTCCCTCTGTGGGTCTGTTTCCCCTTTTTGATGAGGAGTATAGAAGCAGAGTACGGTGTCAGTGTCCTCAGGGTATATTAAACTTACTCTGGTCTTCACATAGACAGACTAGATACTTCTATCTGTAAAGAGTCCAAGGCTCCCATAATGATAATTCCATTCCCACCCATGTCTGGTATGAGGCCTAGGAGACATTTCATGGTCTTTGCATGTTAAAGGGGAGTCCCAGCCCTGTTCCTTAATCTCTGTGGGGAGGGGGCTGGGATTTCATGTTGATGGTATCATGGAGGTTTATCCTTTGGCCTTAACATTTAACCTTCAGTCTTGAACAAAAATCCAAGGTTTGGATGACAAGTCCTTAAAGATGTAGTGAATGCAGACCTGAGAGGACAGGGTGAAGATGTTTGATACTCGGGGCTGGGCTGGGAGGTGCCTGTGTCTAGGAGGCCTGTGTGATAGTCTTATTGAGCATTAAGGCTTGGGAGAGTGGATTCTATCATGAAGTCTTAGACACCTTCATTTCCCTTGCACTAGCTACCATCTTGGAAGTAGAAAGCAGCCTACAGGTGCTAACCTACAGGTGCCTTGTCCTGGACATGCAAGCTATTTGAATGTCAGAAATACTTTCAGCTTTTCATATGCATCACAGTGTCAAGTGTTTTGTCATAGTGCACAGGGTAGCTGAGGAAATAGCTTAATGGTAGAGCATTCACCTAGCATGTGCAAGGCCCTAGGTTCAAACCCCATTATCACCTACAAAGAAAACAGTCATAGTTCATAGGGATGGGATGCCCAACAACAGGCAGTGCCCAGTTCTTGGTCCCTGTTGAGAGGTCTATATCCTCTGTTTTCCTGTTGACAGCTGAACCTTTTCTTTTGTTTGTTCATGGTACCCTAAAGGGTCAGGGAATTTGGGCTTTGCCTTTTTTACATTCTTGGGTTACATCACACAGTTCAGGATCTGCCCTTAGATGTTCACAATGATTTTGATGGTGCTCTGCTTCAACCCAGAGCCCAGTTCATAGATGAGGAGGGAGGAGGGGTGAAGAGAAGAGCGCGGGGGGTGGGGGAAGAGAAGAGAAGCTGAGACAGAGCTCAGTGGTAGAACACTTACTTAGCATGTGCGAAGTCCCTGGGCTCTGTCTCCAGCATCAAAAGACAGAAGACAGGAGGAGGAAGAGGAGGAAGAGGAGGAAGAGGAGGAAGAGGAGGAGGAGGAGGAGGGAATAAGAGTTCTGTGAATATAGGCACTTGTTGCCAAGCCTGACCACCTGACTACCCTGAGGCCCCACATGGTAAAAGGAGAGAACTGATTCCTTCAATTTGTCTTCTGGGCTTCTACACATGCAGGCCTTAGTGTGCACCCCACACATAAAATAGAAATATAATATAAAGCTAAAAGGAAGAAAAGAAGGAAACGGGGAAGAAAGAGAGAGGAGGGAAGAGTTGGATTTGTCTCCCTGCCCTCAGTTGCTTAGTTCAGGGGTTCCTTGCACTTTTATAGCTGTGTTTGAGGGTTGGTGGAGCCAGGCTTGAGTAGGTATTTCCCTGATCCTGCCCTTGTAGACCCACTACCCTGCCAGCTCTACCCCTCAAAGGCTTTGAACACCAACTAAGCTGGGCTCTTGTGATGCTGAGGATGTCAGGCCCGCCCACCCCATCAGTCTGTGTAAAGTGGTGGAATGGGCAGAAAGGGACCTCTGAAGGGGGAAAAACATTGGAAAAATGAAAAATGGAGATGGTGAGAGACCTCAGGGGAGGCACAGGGGCTTGTAGTGAGCAGGCTGCTTTTGCTGTGAATAGGACCATCCCTCCCAGGGAACCACTGGAAGAAAAGAGGGGAAGGCAGCTAGCCATTGCACACAGAGGACTGGGCCCTTTTAAACTGGCTGCTGGGTGGGGTGTCAAGGAAACCAGCCACACAGCCACGACAGGCAGCCACAGCAAGTGTCCCAAGTTGGAGTCACTGGAGGTTAGAAATGCCCAAGCAGGAAATGAGATGCAACTTATAAAAGACATCAAAGGAAATGGAACAAATTCTTCTAATATGTGAGGGAGGGAAAGGTGGGGGAGGAATTCTGGCCTTTTAATAGGACATGGGGGAAGGACAGAGATGACACCAGAATGTCAGAAATTGTCACACCTTCGATCCTAGACACCTGTGTGTGACACATACCTGTGTGTTACACATACACCCTGTCCCACCAAGAGACCTGCTGTGGCCCTGCTCCACTATGCCAACTCTTCTAGCCTCCAGGATGTGGCCTGTGTGGCTGTCCAGTGGGATGCATGTAGGCAGCCAGCTTAGGGCTGGTGCTGGCAAGGACCTGGGGACTGAACACATGCCTTTTCCTGGAAGAAAGTCCTGGTAGGTGTGTGCCAATGCCTGAAGAGTCCAACGGGAGTGAGGCTGCCAAGTCCTGCTCTCATTGAACAGAGATCGAGTGTCCAACAGAAAGGGTGCTTCAGTTGAGTCTCAGCCTCCCTCTACTCAAATTTGGCCCCTCTTGCCCCTTGTGTCATGTATTGTTAGCAATTTAAATGTGGCTCTTGTAGGCACACATGGTGGCTAATGCCTGTCATCTCAGTACTTGAGAAGCTAAGGTAAGAAGATTGTCAAGAGTTGGAGGCTATCCTGGGCTATATAACGAGCTCCCGATCAACCTGGAATACAGTGAAATCCAGTTTTATAGGGGAGGGGGTGGTTCATGCTGATGAACTCAGTATTCAGGAGGCTGAGGCAGGGAGGATATCCACGAATTCTCGGCCAGCCTGGGCTATAGAGTAAGACCCTGCTTCAAAAAGGCAAAATCAACTCAAACCTAAACCAACAAAACAATAAATGGGCTCTTTATCCCCACTCCTGCCCTTCCTGTGGCTGTCCTGGAGAAAAGCCTCTTCCATGAACCTGGGGGACCCCATGGAAAGCCTTAGAATGCAAGGGCCCTTCCAGGTGGCATTTGCCACTTCCTGTCCACCTCAGCCATTGTGTCCCTTTCCAACAGGGAGGCAGATATATTGGCAGTCCAAACTTAAAGTTTTCCCCAGCCCAATCAAAGTCCTCAGCCATCCCAAGTGTGCTCTGTGGTGTGTGCTTTGGAAAAGACTAGCCCCTCCCCCCCCCCTCCCCGAGCAGGGTCTCTGGAGAGGACCACAGCCCTGGACTTGCTTTCCTTACTGTGAGGGGAAGTTGGTGCTGTTTGCATAGGAAAACTTCCCAGAGGCGTTGAACTCATTCTGAGCCTGCTCCACTTCCCCACTCAACGGACACAGGGAAGTTGGTTGGAAGTGGACCCAGATCAGCAGGCAAGGCTTCAGCCAGTTCCCGCCTGAACAAGTAGTTAGAACTAATACCAATGGCGTTGGGCCCTAGCTTAGCAAAACGAGGAGCGCAGCAAGGATTGTTTTTCCCAAATCCTGGGGGAAACAAGGAGACCCACACTTTTACAAGCTCCCAACACTGTGAGTGTTAGAATCTGTAACAACCGGGGTTCAAAAACGCAAGAATTCGTTTCTGAAGCTGCCTAGTTACACCCCGATTCTGGTGGGTCAGAAGTCTCCCGGCCGGGTGCATGCCCTGCAGGAGGGACGGCTGCAGCCGGAGGCCACCCCAGGACAGAGGGAGGCAGAGTAGGCCTCAGGGACTCAGTTGGGGGTGCAGGCAGCTGCGCCCAGGCAGAAGGGCAGACGCGCGCCACGGTGGCCCGGATCGCTCTGCCGGGACCGACGACCGAGCCTCCCCCTCCCGGCCAAGGCAGGACTCGGCCCGCCGGTCCTCGGGGAGGGGCGGGAAGGCAGCTGGACCCGGCGGCGATTTATGGGCCTTTCAGGCGAGCAGGTGCCTCCTCGGGCCGCTCATTGTCTCACGGGCTTCACAATGGGGCTGCGGCAGCCGTAGAGCCTCCCCCGCCGTGCTTCGAGGCCTGCACGGGCACCACGCCGGACCGGGGCGGCGCAGGAGTCCGGGATCCGTTCATCCATCTTTCCATCATTGCAGCCATCCATCCGTCTTTCCATCCACGAATCCATCAGTCCTTCTTCCATCCGTCTACACATCCATCCATGCCCCGCACTCCACACACACCCCCATCCCATGCACCCATGCACGCATGCAACCCCGCACAGCGACCCTGCACTTCCAGCGTCCCAGTCTGCGTTCTGCCTGGCAAGGCTGGACAACGGGGACCCTGCGCCCCGACGGTACGCCCGCGGCTGCGGCGCCCGCTCCTCCTGCGCCGTCGGGCACCCGGGTCTCCGCCGGGCTGGCACGGCCAGCGCCGCCGCGTCCGGGTCGAACACACAGGGGCCCATTCTTCTGGGCTCCGCGCAACCATATGTCAAATCCGCGTCGACGCAGCAGCCCCCCGCTCATTCAGGCGCAGAACGTCCCGCAACAGCGAACAATCGCAACTCTGTTCGTGTCTATTATGGATGCGAACCGGGCGAGAAAAAAAAATCATTTAACGCCAAGAGATAGCCAGCTAATTACCAACCATATGTGAGCCCGGATTCAAAGCCACGCGGAGTTCATTCTGAGTCCCGGCGACTTTATTAGGTATAGAAGACAGATGTCCCTACAGCCCACGCATCACAGAAAACCGTGTCAGGGAGTTTTTGAAACGAGGGGAGAGATCTTTAAACATTAAAGGCCCAGCCTGCTGATGGACTGGGCCAGGGTCCTCTGGGACCAGGGCCCTGGGAGTAGGATTTGGCCACCAGCTGTGCCAAAGTCTTGCCTGGCTGGCCCAGGGGAGGGCCCCTCCTTCCCCTTCTCTGTAGACTCAGGTGATCCGGAGGCCCCTTAAGACTTATGGTATCTATCAGGACTTTGGGGCTATCCTCTCGGGAGCTTAGAGTTCCTTTCTCTTTCTTCGAAGGGGGTTTTTAGTAGGGAGCTGTGTCGGTAGGGTCTGGTTAAACTACCTAGCCTGGGCCTGCTTAAGCCGGCACACAATAAGTTTTTGCTTGGAGTGGAAGAAATGAGTGGCTTGGTGAATGAATGAATGAGCCCGAATGTGGCAGCCTACTCAACTACGAACACCCCTGGAAATGGGGGTGGCAGAGTGGATACAATAGCAAGGAAAACACCAATGATTCCTTTCCCGAGAAAATAGTCTCTGGCAGCAAGACTGCTATGATGGAAAAGCATAAGTGAGCAAGTGAGCTGAGAGAGTGGAGAGAGGAGAGAAGAGAGAGGGGAGACAGAGACAGAAAGAGACAGACAGAGAGGCAGAGAAAGACAGACTCACACACAGAGAGACATACAGAGAAACAGAGAGATCTTCCTGTTTTCCATGCAATGTAATTACGTCCCAGCTTTCCCCCCTTGTTATTCTTTTAAGCCAAATGTCTGAATAAAAGGATTATGCCCCCCCCACCTGCGGCTGACTGTGCCCCTGTGAACAGGCGGGGGCCTAGATTAACTGCGGCCCCTGCCTTCTGAATTTTTTTCTATGAAAATAAGTGAGGTCAGCTGCCACTCAATTGTCACAGAATATATATTTGAGAATTTAAATATTTGAATCAAAGGAAAAGACGGGGGCTTTACATCTATGACCAACCCGACCAGCATGCTCCCCGAATCCCCGTACAAAGGAAACAGTTCACTCCAAATGAATTGTCTCCTCCAGGAAGATTCTGCAGAAGAGGCCGCCAGCTCTCTCCCTTTTGTTTCTGGTGCTTTTGTTTTGTGTTGTATTTTTCTTTCTTCTTTTTCTTCTACCCCTCCTCATCCAATACAGGTGGATGTTTTCTGAAACCTGGGGACTGACTTTGGGCCAGAGGACATGAAGAAGCATGCAAAACCTCCCAGAACAGTTCACATCAGAGATCACTCTGACATAAAGCAAAATTGAACATGTGTGGGTGAAGAAGCTGATAGAAGGAAGGGCCACTGGGACATAAGCAGCTGATCCGCTGACTCCAGTTAGGGAGGACTGGCTCGTGCTCACAGCCTAGGCAAGGCTTGGTCCTTCAGCGGTTCCCCTGGATCTTCAAGGCAATAAATCTCTCTAGTCCTCAGGCCAGACTCTGTTAACATTTAGTGATCAAGAGACACAGAGACTGCACATGTACTGACTGTCTCCATCTGTGAGGATGGCATGGTGGGGGACACTGTCATGATCCCCCACATAACATGTGCTAGTGTGAGACTTGTAAAGGACATTGGCTAGAGCTACCTTAACAAAATTGCAAAAAAAAGGTCTCTAGGCTAGGGTCAGGTAGCAGCTGCTCTGGTCCAACGTCTAGAGGCCAAGGCTGTTGTCTCCGAGCAGGAATCTCCTTTGTGGGCTGATGGGATAGAGGCTGGGTTTTCACAGGAAACACCACAGCCAGGGGCTTCAGCAGTTCACGTCCCCTGTCCCATGTCCGGAGGTTGGGAGTCAGAGAGGAAGAGTGAGAGGCTAAGGAGCTAGTCCCTCCCAAGGCCTCTGTCCTTAGCTTACAGACTGCATCTTCTTGTGTCCTTACGTGATTTTTTTTTTCTGGGCAGCTATGCCCTGGCCCTCCTCCCTGTCACAGATCCCAGTCAGAGTGACTTAGGGTCACCACAAGAGATCCTGGTGTTTCCCCTACACCTCCCTTCTCCAGAGGGTGGGTTTAGATGCAGGCTTCGTGTGGGTCTCCATCCTCCCATCCTCATTGAGAATGGAGGCACCTTGGAAGCTGGTCCTTACCCAGAGGTGAAGGAGGAAGAGCTGGGAGACAAAGCAGGCTGACTCTTCACTGGCATCCCTATATGCCATCCTGCCAGTCCTGTGCTTTCCCAGGTCCAATCCTTCCTTTAGACCCTTGTACTTGCCTTAAGCTCCTTTTCTTTCCTCCCTCTCCCTCTCTCTCACCCTTTTTCCTTCTCAAATATATCCTTTTAACTAGAAGACCTTCTAAAATCCAAAGAAGAGCCTAGCATGGGAAGAGAAGTCAGATACCCTCCGCAGTCCAACAGGATAGCTGGGCTGGCCTTCATACTTTCTGTTCTTTTATCAGTCACATTGCTGCTGTGTGACCCAGGTGGGGAGGTTGACCTCTCTGAACCTTGACCATATTGCTTTGTGGCAAGCCAAATGCTGACCTGCCTCTTCAGCACAGTGAGAAGGAGCTAATGAAAATGGCTGAACAAACACTCCAGGCATTTAAAAAATGTCACGTAATTGCAAAATAATAACAATAACAACAATATACTTTGGAATTTTGCTGGAACTGAGAGCAAGCCCGAGTGGAATTTGGCATTAAGTGGTCTGCTCTGGCCTCTGTTCAATAGGGTCTAGTTACTTGGGCACCCCAGGAAGGCATTCTGAGGAAGATTTCTTGTAAAGTGGTCCTGCCACTGGACTTCCCCATGTGCTGGGGCCCAGGCACCCCCATCGGCCAGGGGCCTGGGGCCTGGGTCAGTTTGAAGCATTGTTGCTGCAAATCCAGCTGGCAAGGCAGTAATGTTTCTTACATATATTTTAAAATAAAAATGCATCTTTCTGATTGTAAAACTATGTGCCTGCTGCAGGGGTGTGTGTGGGGTCGAGGGGGATAGTGTGGGGGAGGGAAACAAATACAAAGAGGTGCTATTTCCCTCGGTGGGGTCTTGCCTGATGTCTGGGGACTTGTACTCTCTTGTATGGAGAAGAACTATATTCACATTTGAGGTAAAAGTCATGTATTTAGTTAAGCATTAGAATATATGTATGTGCACATACAGAGATGGCTCATTGATTTTTTGATAGAGTCACATACGAACAGACCTGCTGTAAGTTGAAAAGAACATAAGCCCAAAATGCAGTGACAAGTTCTAGAATCCAAAGGCGATCCCGGCCCACTTTGGCTTGCCCCACCTACTCAGCTGCTGCTCACACTCTCCTTAGCTTGCAAGCCAGCGAAACCATCTAACAAAGACCCCTTGTTTGCTTTCTTGTGATAGGGTCTTATATAGCACAGGCTGGTCTCAAATTTGCTATGTATCTAAGGCTGGCCAAACTCCTTGATCCTCCTGCCTTCTTCACCTTCTGAAGGTGGGGGTTCCAGGAGTGCATTGCCCTTAAGAAACCTCCTCTTTTTTAAAATAAGAAAGTGTGGAACCCCTCATGCAATGTCTTGAGTATATACAGAAAATAAAAATGGAGTATTTGTACAGATTCAAAGTTTAAAGTTTGGTTTCTACTGAAGGGCTGTGACATTTGCAGGTTCCCCAGGGAAGTCATGCTGTGTGGGAGAACTGTGAGACCTTCTTTTGTCTTTTGTGAGGCAGGGTTTGAGGAAGGCCAGGTTTCCTGGAGCTCTTGATTCTCTTACTTCTCCCTCTCAAAATGTTGGGCTCTTTGTTCTCTTTGAGGGTAGCTCTTGGTATGTTGTGAAAACTGAACTGGAACTCACTATGTAGGCCAGGACAGTCTCTAGCTTAAGGTCCTCTTGCCTCAGCCTCCTAAATGCTGGGATTCCAGGTGTATATCCCTGCAGCCTCTGCAACAGTTCAAATTGGAAGTCTTTAACCATAATGAGATGTTTAAGAGGCCCAGAATATGAGTGTTAGAAACAGAACGTTCGAAATGTGGCTCAATAAAGCACCTAACTGGTGGCCTACTAGAATCTAAGATTCAGCAGAACTGCTGGGATGCATTTGCTGCCCTGGGGCCTGTGGAGACAGGCAGCTGTGTGGAGCGCATTGGTTACATAGTCTAGCCGATCAGTGAGCTCCAAATTCTGTGTGAGGTCTTTGCCTCTAAAGGTCAGGTGGGTCTTAGGTGCAAAGGTTGATGCAGAGGCTAGTCCTAACACCCCAGTTACTTACACCTGGGGAGCAGGGAGGAGCCAGGATGGGGGAAGGTGGCAGAGTGATACTGCTGCAGACACACAGGGAGCCACTGCAGCTGACTCTGTCATCTTGGCATGCAAGATGTTCTACTGATGCAACTGAAAGTCCTGCAATGCCAGCCACTCCCCATGATGTGTCATGAGGAATACCATAGCAGCAGTACTACATTGGTGCTGTACATCTGAGTGGCCTTAAACCGAAGATGTGGTAGCAATGATCTTTCAAATGAACAATGTCCATAATGGTTGCTAGGAGTATTGGATTGTCCCTATTCTAGGCACTAAAGTCTCCTGTCTTCTCAAGTCACCACAGACAGCAAGTCCTCCAGAGGAGACCAAGTGGAAGTCAGGGGACACACCCTCCTAGGAATGGGAAGCAGAGACTTGCTTTGGAGGCTGCAATGAGGTCCCTCTACTCTTACAGGTCTTCTTTCCCCTCGAAGCCAAGCCGGTTGACCAGATAGCCACCTCCAATCTAGGCTCGGCATTCTTCCTCAGTCAAAGCACCTGCTCACTGGTCTGTGTCCTCCTCAGTTTTTTTCCTTCTCTGGTTTCCACTAGCTCCCTTCATCTCATGAGTCTGTGTTGGTAGCTTCAAATCCTCTGTGGTAGCTAGCAACACTGTTGTGTGATAAAGCAGCAGCAACAACAACAGCCCAAACAACCAAAAAAAATTTTTTATTTTTATTCTTAATACTTGAAAACTCTTAGGAGGGCAGTGCTCTAGTTCTGAATTTTTCCTCATTTTTTTTTCTTTTAAGTAAATATATTTAAAAGGCAAGGTGGAGTGTGATAGAGGAAGGCACCTGACAACAATCTCTGTCCTCAGTAGGCATTTATATACACTCCTAATGTATGCACACATAAATGAATGAATGAATAAATAAATAAATAAAATTGGAAATGCCTACCATCCAGAAGGGTGTTAGAAAAAGGTCACCTTCCAGGTGGCAGGCTTAGAAGCTTCTGTGGAGAAGTGACAATATGACAGGGAAGAGAACATTTCCCAGAAGCTCTGCCTTTCCATATGTATTGCAGCTACAAGTGTCCATCAAGGCCCAGGCCAGGCTGTCTATCCAAGACTCACTGCAGACTCTTTAGGCAGGCATGGGGTCTGGCATTACTGAGTAGGCCCCCAGAAGAAAGATGGCACCTCTGGCTGTTGAAGGGACTGCAAGGGCTGGAAAGAAGGTCAAAGGAGGTCTGTGAATTCTACACTAACAGGAAACAACTTCCATTTTTAGCATTGAAAACTTCCATGATGTCTCTTGGCTGTGCATTTTCTATGAGCTATCTCCTACCCACATGGTGTTACGGTTGGCAGGAGCTTTCAGGGTTAACACTGAGGGTCAGCAGAGTCCTTGGGGACAGGATACTCCTCCAGGCAGGAGCCAAGGGAGGTAGGTATGACAAAGAATGAGGTCCCTGACCACAGGCCAGGATGTTCAAAGGATAGCAGGGAGGAGGTGCAGGAGGAGAGGAGTCTAACAGCTAGGTGTGTGAAGGCAGGATGGGATTTAGCCATCCCAGGCTGCAGTAAGGAAAGACTGGAAGACAGGAGCTGCAGCCTGGCCCCAGACCAGGAGAGAAGGTCTTGCAAGACAAACTGAATTCTGGGTGCAATTGGACCAGACCTCCCATGTCAACTGACTTCAGACTGGGCCAGTGCAATAATTAGGATCCACTTTCTCTTGAACAGATGACAGAAACATGCCCACTAAAGGATTAATGTCATGTCCAGAGAAAGGGAGTGGAGTTGTCTGACCCATGGAAGATCATGGTTGTATGGTGTTCTGAGGCTGGTTTGACATCGTGCTAGCAAATGGTCACACCACAAGGGGACTTGGCAGTCACTTTCAGTTACCCACCTATCCATCCACACATCTATTTACCCATCTATTCATCCATCTATCCATCCACCTATCCATCCATCCATTCAACCCATTTATTTCACTCAATACTAATCTATTCTTTTATGCATTCGCCCATATATTCATCTACCATCTACCTAAACATCAACCCACTCATCCATCTGGCTAGCCATTATCCACCCACCTACTCACGCACCATCCATCTCTGTACCCACCTATCGATCCATAAGTGCATTCTGTTCAGGCAACTTAGCCCAGTCCTGCTGTCGCTCACCATGGTAAGGCTACAGGAGGTGAGGCTGACACCCCATCTCTTCTACCCACATAGTGTTTGCCCAACCAGCCTGGAAAATAGTTTGGGCGTGGGGGAGGCGGAGGCAAATTTCTGCTTAATTGCAAGGTGGGGCCCTGGGGGCTCCAGGTATGGGAGACCCACATCTGCAACCGCGGCAGTCAGGCCTGGGCGGAAGGGCGCAGGCCGAGGGCCTGCCCGGCAGGGGGTCCCGTGTCCCCACCGCCCGCCTCCCCCACCGCCCCGCGCGCAGTCTGTTTGGAGAAGAAAGCGGGCCAATTTGTTTTCATTCAGAGTCACTTAAGATCCCATTTTGGAGAAATGAAAAGAGAAAAGCCCGCTTCCCGCGCCCGGCCCGCTGGGTGCTCGCCCGTGCCCGGCGGCGCGCTGGGGGGGGGGGCAGCGTCCCTCCTCCACTCTCATTCCCTCCCCTCCCCCACCAGCCCCTCCCCACTTTCTCTCCCCTTCATTCCCCCACCCTTCTCCTTTCCCTCCCCCTCCCCCAGTCCCCTCCCCCACTCCCGAAGTCCCGCAGCCCCTTAGCCCCGCGTCCTGGCCTGGCCGCGCTCATCTACATGGCCGGCACACTCGCGGCCCATCTGCGGAGGCGCAATTAAACGCGGGGGGCGGGGGGCGCCCGAAATTAGCATTTCCGCGGCCATCTGGCGCGAGGAGCGGGCGCGGCCGGACAAAGGGCGCCGGGCGAGGGGAGAGGCGAGTGTGCCGCGGCATTGACCTGCAAATGAGGCTTTGTCTGCGCATTAAAGCTCGCCGGACCCCCGACCCCGGCCTGCGCCCCCACCGTGGCCCCCGGCGGCCCAGGCCGGACCCGGCACCCCGAGGCCCGTGACCCCGGTGTGGCGCTTGCACCCGACGTTGCACCGCGGCCTCCAGCATAGGCCAGGCCGGCCCTTCAGCCCAGCAGGGCCTTGCGAGTTCCTCAGGTGGCAGATGCCCCAATACCTGCAGAAGCCCTACAGGGGTTGGTCTGGGACTTGAGGTGCTGGGAACACCCAGGATAGCCACCTACACAGATCAATCAGTCTCTGAGCCCAAGTAGCCATAAGGGCCAGAGGCTTCTGCCTTCAGCACCAAGGAGGTCCAGAGTGCTGGAGTTGCCAGGTGATCTGGGAAGCCTCAGAGTGCAGACCAGGACTGCAAGGACCCCGTCTGTGTCAGTGACTCGTGTCTCTTATAGGCCTTTACGAGGTCCCGGACTTTCTACAGTGTGGTTCAGACACTGGAGATCCTTAAGTGGGGTTTCCACAGCATATCCCATGACTTGCACTGTGTGAGGAGGGAACAGTGTGAGGCTGCATGTGGGCCTCAGTTTCCCAAGGTGGACAAATGGGAGTGCTGTGGGTGCTAATTCTGGGTGAGGACTATGTGTGGCTCAGTTTAGAGGTGGTGAGGATTTTCAAGCAGGGGGCCAACCGGAGGAAAAGGGTTCATGCCCATCCTGGGGTGAGCAGAGAAGGCATGAGACCTTGGATTCCATCCTGGGATGCTGGTGAGAGGCAGGTAGGGCCTGAGTGATCACTAAGAACCAGCTCCGATGCAGAATTGGTAGGCAGTGTTGGAAGGACAAACCTAGACCAGATGGAAGATTTCACTGGCATTACTCAGAATTGCCTATTAACTTGTCTCCTCAGAGATTAGACAAGGGTGTTCAGAGAGGTGAGGGTATATGGGCATGTGGCAGTTCCTGGCACAGCCTGGCATTGAACCATAGGTATGCCAAGGGGTTGTGGTTCTCTTGTCAGTGATGTGCCTCAGTGTCTGGGACCATCCCTATCTGTGGGCCTATAAATGTTCAGAAGTGCAAAGAAAATCCACTGTGGGGATGGGGAGATAATGGCTTAGTTTGCATGAAGATGTGAGTTCTATCTCTTGAATTCCTGTTGGGTGGGGGTGGGAGAAGCTAGGATAGTGGCCCATATTTGTAATCTTGGCATTGCAGAGATGGGGGGGGGGGAGCAGGTGGCATCCTGAGGCTTGCTGGGTGTGAGGTGGAGAAGAGACGCTGGGCCTGGAGCCATGGAACTTCCACCCAGGCCTTTCAGTCTGTGTGCACAGGCTGGAGAAGCCCTGCCCCCTGAGGAGCTAGGAGAGCAGCCTGGGATTGGGGAGTGGGGAGAGTGGCACCTGACACTAAGGTGGATGAAGGGATGAATAGCTTCAGGCCTGGTCAACATGGGTGAGATGGCCAGGACAGGCCCAGTAAGCAGGTCCTGGCAGCGGCGGGGGACCTGCCTTGTGGGGCATCCCCAGGCATCCTGTGACAGCAAGGTTTAAGACTCCCCTGTTTGTGGGGATTGATATCTATAGAGAACTCAAGAAGCTAACCGTGAAAGCAGAAGCGACTCAATGGAACAGACTAGTAGAATGAGCGAGCGCTCAGTGCTTAAGGGAAGAGGAACGAATGGCTAATAACACAGGAAGCATTGCTTGCTTTCACCAGTCACCAGGGAAGTGCAAATAAAAGGCATGCTCAAGGGTTGGGGAGATGACTCCATTTGCATAAAGATATGAGTTCAATCCCCAGAACCCATTTTTTAAAAAAAGCTAGCCCAGGTTTGTAATCCCACACTGGACAGGTGAAGACAGGGCCCAGCCATCCTAGCCTGATCTGCTAGCTTTAGGCCAATGAAAGACAGGGTGGACAGGCACATGAAGAGTGACATCTTGGGGTGTCCTGCATGTGGGCATACTCCAGCTACATTGGGATTCCATCTGATCCTGGTCTGGTCTGAATGGCAGCCATCAAGAACAATAACAAACACTGGCCAGGCTGTAGAAAAGAGTTCCCTTGTACACTACACTGCTGGCGGGGAACGAAACTAGTCCAGCCACTCTGGAAATCAGTATGAAGGTTTGTCAAAAAACTAACAACGGGTTTTCCATATGACCCAGCTATACACTCCTGGTTATTTACCCAAAGGCCTCTAAGTCAACATATCACCAAGATACCTGCACGTTGCCGCTCATCACGGCATTATGCATAATGGCTGAGGTATGGGGGCAGCCTAGGTATGTGAGAAAAGGTGCCTGAGTACAGAGAAGGTGGTTTATATATACAATGGGACTTTTTTTCCCCCTAGTTGCAGAAAAGAATGAAGTGAGGTGGTTTGAAAGAAAATGGATTCAACAGGAGCCAATCACATCAAGTGAGCTGTCAGTCTCAGAAAGACAAATGTGGCAAGTGTCCTTTGTGGGTCCTAGACTTCAGAGATGACATAAAGTCATGTATGCACTGATGGTAGGAAAACAGAAGCAGAAACTCTGGGAAACAATGGGAGGGAGGCCATAAGGGAGGATGGCGGAGAATGGGGGGAGGGGAGTAACAAAGTAAATCATAGACTAGGCTGGACATGGCCTTGCAGTAGAACGATTAATAAATAAAGATGACGATGATAAAGAGCTGGGGAAATAGCTCAGTCATTAAGTCTTTGTCTTGAGAGCATGAAGACCTGTCTTCAGTCCCTAGCCTAGCCTACTTGATAGGCTCCAGGCCCATGTGAGACCCTGTCTGAAAAAGAAAAAAACATAGTGGACAGACCAAGGAATGGCATTCAAGGTTGACATCCGGCTTCCACACACATACACACATACTGTGCATCCAGAACATATGTGTGCACTTACATCTGAATAATGACACACAAAATAACAATAACGAACTGGATGCTTGCTGGGTGTGGAGTTTGTGTAACAAGGATCCTGGGTGTATTTGGTGTCTGGGGCCCTGGGGTGTGAGCACACAGGGGCTCCTATATGGGAATGGTATAGGGGGCTTTGCTCTGTGTAGTAGAGCTATGGTCCTGGCAGTAGGGCTGGTAGAGAACAGGGAGAGCCAGTTCCTATTTGCCCATACTAGGCACCTCCTACTCTGACCAGCCAGGTCTCAGGCCCCCAGAAAACAGTCTGGTGTGCTCAAGGATTTGAGTGACCACAGCCCCTTGGTAGTTGTCTTCAGGAGTTCTTGCATCCAGTTTGAGCTGGCTTCCTGCATGTCAGCATTCCTTAATCTCCAAGGGTTCTCCTTGTCAACTATCCCTGTCATCTGTTCCGAGGATACTACTTTATCTATAGAGGACGATATCTGCTGAAAGCCAGGGAGTCTGGAGCCACATTGGAAGGCTTTGTGTTCACTTCTGTAGGATGGTCAGGAGTTTGGCAAATAGAGAAGGAAGGAAGGGGCAATTTGGTCTGAGGTGGTGGCATTGGGCAAGTCAGGACTGCAGTAGGTAGAAAACAGGGTGTCAGGCCTTGATTGGGCTCTTCCCAGGGTTTCAAGTCCCTCCTTCCTACCTTTTACCCACAGGGTTCTCTTTTCAGATATCTAGAGTGGACAGGTATGGCTGCAGGATGATCAGCCTCACAGAAGAGCTGAGTGGAGAGGCAGCCAGCCCAGTTTTCCCAATCCTCAGGAGAGACACTCTAGGAGCCTGGGACTTGGGGGTGGGGTGGAATCTAGCTAGAGGGGCAGCCCAGCAGGTAATAGAGAAAGGGCACCTTTTCAGCATCCAGGCCTGCCTCAACTGGTGAGCAGTGCCTCAGGGGCTTCAGTCTGTGTTTATCTCCTGTTCTTTTAGCCTCCCGCTTCCTGCCCAACTGGTAAGTGGCCTTTGGGCTAGGTCTCCTCCATTCATCTGCTCACTTAGGGAGGATGGTGAATTGAACACTGGGTAGAGTTAGCTCTTTTCAGCTCTGTTCCAGAGGAACTAGGCCTGTGGATAAGGGCCCAGCCTTAGTTCCAGATCATAACACAAGGCAGGGGCAGGGCAGGGAAGTCCCTAATCCTGCTCTGGGCTGCCCTGTCTGTGAAGTTCTGGAGGTAGCTGCCTTCTTTACCGATGCTCCCTGTTGTCCTGGGTCTCAGGGTGGGATACATCCTACTCCTCTCTGCTCCTGGTGTGGGTCCCCAGGATTTCCTTAGGGTTTTGGTGGTACTGGTCCTATGTGCGGAAGCAGTTGCCGCGTTGGCAGGCTGGCTCCTCTGAGGGCTGAATGGGCATTCTGTCCCGCCACCTTCGGCTGTCATCTGCTGCTGGGATTCAGTTTCCTAGAGCAGGAATGACTGCAGGTGGATTCTGGAGGCCTCGGGACTTTACGGCTCATAAGGCTGGCTCCCTGGGGAACAGGGCCCAGAATGCTGCAAGAAAGCAATCTGCTGGTGGTGACCTGAGGCCTCTCTGCTCCTGGCAGCAAGAGGGACTACTCAGGGCAAGGGTGCCAGGCCTTGGCAGGGCTCTCTGGAAGCCGGGCCAGCTGGGTGCTGCATAACTGAAGCCCTTGCATGCATTTAGGACACACAGGACTGGTAGAGTGCTTTGAGGACAGTTCCCAGGCTGGTGGCTGAGGGGAGGTTAGAGGGATTTGTATCTAGGGATAAGGGGGTGGGATTGGCTTCTGTTGCCCTTCTGCAGCTGCAGCTCTAGAGGATTGCCCTCTCTGTGCACTTTGAGAGAGCTATTCGTGGTCTGGGTGGTGTATGGGAGGGAGGCATGGCTTCCTCCAGTCTCTTGAACTCTGTGCTAATTGAGCCAAGCAGATTAACCAAAGCAACTCCCGTTTTGATTTCAGATATGTATACACACCCCTGCAGAGTCAGCTGACTTTAAGGCTGAGCAGGGGGCAGAGCCCCTGAGGTGAGGGGTGTTGTGTGGGTTGGCAAACTGTCTTGCTATTTGGAGCTGACTTCAGGTATCAGAGGTAGCCTTCCAGCTTTCAGAGCTTCGAGGGACACTGTGTGGAGGTAGTCTCCTGTGTCCTGTAGCCTGGAGGCTATCAGCATATGAAAGCCACCTGCTTCACCAGTCAGCCCCTGATCTCCATTCAG
The DNA here is from genome assembly GCF_978045245.1 of Mus caroli. Taxonomy (NCBI): domain Eukaryota; kingdom Metazoa; phylum Chordata; class Mammalia; order Rodentia; family Muridae; genus Mus; species Mus caroli. The sequence continues at coordinate 1,917,535 of NW_028227263.1, forward strand.
GCAAAGGGCAGAGATTCCTGGATGGGCTACAGGGACCCAGGGAGTTCTTCCAGGTATTCAGTTTACATCCTGTTCTTAAAATGGCCTTGCTCCACCTATTGAATGGAGAGTGACCACAACAGCATCCAGTGAGAGGCTGGGAATGGGGGAATCTGTGGCAAATGCTTTATAAGCTCAAAGCCCTTGACCATAAGGGCTCCCCTTCTCACTTCCTGGGCTGCACCTTCTCCCCCCGCCCCCCCCACACACTCAAGGGTGTAGCCACTGTTTTGGGTGGTTTGGGTTGAGTCACTCAATTATTTCACTCTCCTATCCAACTCTCCTAAGTGGCTCCACAGGATCTGGCCAGGCCAGATGGGACAATGGGCCTTCTGAGCCTTCTTCTTCCTATATACTTGGTAGATCTTTCTTGTCCCTGAAAACAGCGAAAAGACCTGCATGGTCCAGAGGCTGTGACAAGCCCCCCTCCCCAGGCAAAGCTCACAGGTGCCTCACTTTCTTTTCCTGTAAGTCCATAAACACTGGTTCTCAGCTATTGAAGGTTTGGAAGGTGGTATCAGCTTCCTGAATAGAGCAGGCCATGCAGGTTTGTCTAGGCCATATGGTGATGAGCTGGAGGGCTGGAGAAGAATAGGCCTAGCCTTGGGCACCACAGCACAGGATCCTAGGAGCCTCACTGCTGAGCCAGCCTGGTTTGGAGCAGACCCAGGTCGACTAACTGTCCTTGTTCTGTACACCCGAACAAGTCTTCAGACAGGACCCATAATGACTGGGCACTGCCCTATCAAGGAAGCCCCTGCCGAGGAGCCTCCGACATCCCCAGGACAGGCTTGGCTCCTGAGAGATGAGTAAGGCTGGAGTCTCTCTCCTTTGTCCTCTCCTGGGCCCCACAGTACTCTCATGCCTTGGAGAACCCTCCCTAGTGTGAACTTGCTCCCAAGCCTGGCTGATCACTTCTAACTTCGAGTCTTCTCAGTCATGCCTCCTCAGAGCTATATTATGGGATGTGGGTTCTCCATGTTCCTCTGTACCAGGCCCCACTGGCAGATCCTCTGACCCTTAGGGTGCCTGGGCTGTGACACAAGATGTCTTAGCATAGACATGGGTGCCATACTTACCTGGAAGTCTGAACTGCCACTGGATGAGGCTCAATCTGGCTATTTCACCAGAAAGCGCTCTATCTCACATGCTTCTACCTGCCCCTTCCTCTGTCTATATATCTTTCCCCTACCTGTGTGTGTGTGTGTGTGTGTGTGTGTATGTGTGTGTGTGTGTTTGATGGTAGGAGAGGATAAAGTCTTATGAAACAACCAGAAAGAATTCTATGGTGTTTGGGGAGTCTCATTAGTTGTCAGTATATAATTGCATTTTGAGGATCCAAGTGACCTCTGTGTGGTAGGTGCTACCGTACTTGGAACCAGTGGGCATGCCCTGAAGGGCTGTGGCTGCCTCTGTAAGGCATGGTGAATAGTGACTTCTAGCTTGTGTGGGCTGACAGAAGAGCTCTGCTCAGGCCACCTGAGAACTTTTCTCCATCTTTTCTTCAGCCTTGTCTCTCTGACATCCCAAGGCCCTAGAAGGCAGCTCTTCCTCAGCCACTTCATCTCTCCACATCCTGAGGATTCTAGGCTAAGCATCTAACTTCTCTGCTGTGGCTCTTTATTTCTCTCCCAATATGTTGTTTATTAATTTGGGAATTTCATACAATGCACTCTGATCACACTTCCCATTCCTCTCAGGCCCATCTTCCTTTCCACCCTTGGACACCCCCTCAAAAAAGAAAAGAACCCAAGCCTCCCAACAACCACCCCCCCAGGTCCAACTTGTGCTGCCCATATCTATTCACTGGAACCTGGTCAAACTCCCACTGGCCAGCCCGTTAAGGAAAACGGAGTCCTTCCCCATCCCCCCCTTCCCCCACAGAAACCATCAACTGTGAAGAGCTACACTTCAGCATCTTTGTTAAATGCTCATTATTGACTTTCTTCAATAGTTTTATGTCAGACTATTTCTTTTTTGGTGAGGATGGGGAGAGGTCAGCACAGAATGTCTTCAATGTCTCTCCTTCCCAGATATAAGTCTATAGACACCTCCCTGCCCACAGTAGCTGGTGGCAGCACAAATCATGGACATCAACACGGTTGCTAGTATCTGCTATGGTTCTTTACACTTATGGTGCTGGCCTTGGTGTCCTCATGTTCCAGGAGGAGGGGCCTTATTGTTTGAAGGCCCTTCTGTCCTGGGCCTCTGTTCTTCCTAGTGTTTCCCTTCTTGTTCCTGAAGGATACCCAGCTGCTATTCACTGTTATGGCTTGGCAGGAAGATGAGGCTGTGGGTGTGACTGGAGTAGGGCTGGAGGGGTTAGGAGGGTGAGAAAGTTTGAGCGTCACGATGGTCCCCAGTATGTCTTGATGTCCCCCTTCCCTACACTCCACTCTACATCTCAGAGGCAATGAGAGCATCAGCCAGGTGGCCTGGGTTCTCTTGGGTTGAGAAGCTGCTGCCTGGACCTGTTTGAGCCCAGTCCTGGAAACAGATGAGTGGGGGCTGGGCTGAGCTCTGGGAGTTAAGAAGGACCTGTTCTCTGGGGCCACAGGCATGGGGAATTGAAAGGAGTGTGAAGAGTGATGGAGATGGTTCCCTGATGTGTCATGGGAACTGTAGGAGGGGATGTGGCTAGAACTTTGCTGATCCCAGGTACCTTGGAGTGCCTCACAAGAACACCGAGAGGAGGGCAGGTAACAGAACCAAGCTCAGGTCATAGAAGGACTGGCCAGGAAAGAAAGCATCTTGTGTCCTAGTGAACTTCATTTGCTATACTCAACCAGCACCTGAGTTTTGATGGGAGGGGAGCAGGTCCCAGAGGCTAGGGATAAGGGTAGTAGGATTCATTGTTCAACTTTCCTGGACCCTCCATTAAAGAAGATCATTCTTAGGGACGCATCTCTAGTCAACACCAAGAACTCTTAACCAACCTGCACTCAGGAGGCTGAGTGAGTAAAGCCGGGACAGCAGTGTCCTAGATCAGGTTAGAAGGCAAGTTCCTCTGCAGGGTCCAGATGCCTCTGTGGTCAGTCAGTGCCTTTATTTTATCCACCAATTTAACTAGTTTTGCTTGAGCTCAATTGGGGTTGGGATATTCCTGGACTAGCTGTTCCCTCTGTCCCACTCTTGTACCTGCCCATCACAATGGAAGTCCCAAGTGTGTGCGTGGTATGTATGTATGTATGTTGTATGTATGTATGTATGTATGCATGTGTGTGTGTATGTGTATGGGGGTGCTGCTGGATGCAGGGGAGGGAGGAATATTCAGGTAATCATAGCTGTTTAAATACCAGGAATAGTGGGTTGGCTATGTGGTGTTGTGGTGTTGAGTCAGGGTGGTCCTGGGAGGGACTACCCAGCTGCCTTCCTGCCTTTGGGAGACTTGCTTGGTTCTGAGAAGGCAGGGCTAAGAGGTGGGGCTTGATGTTGAGGGGTGTGGCCAGAAAAGGGGTGTGGCTGGATACTGGAGGACCAGGGAAGGGGTCTAGAGCTAGAAGACCAGGCAGGAGTGCAGGAGGGAGGAAGAACCAGCTTCACCCACCTAGGAGATTTCTCCAGCTGCCTTAAGTATATGGTTGTATCTTCTTCTTTGGCTTAGATGTCTCTTCTTAATCCGCCCTTTGTGATAGGACACTTTTACTGTCCTATGTCACAGACAGAGGGCAGGTAGCTGGTGAAAGATTATAGCTGGGTGGCAGGGGTCTCTCCCCTCTGTATGCAGGCTCAGAGGTGGGAGATGTTCAGATCTGGGCAGGGCCAAGCTCAGTGCTCCAGAGCCACAGTCAGGCCAGAAAGGGAGCAAGGGAGGGCAGTGGCAGAGGCAGTCCCATGAAATTGGAGCCCTGCTGGTCTTCTAGCAAATGCTCCTAGCACCCACTGGACACCAGGGCCTCGATAAGGGGACAAAGGCACAGCTCTGGGGACAAATACTTATGGGTATTGTCAGCCTAGCCGCTAGAGAGCCAAGGAGAGGCCCACAAAGGGCCCGAAGAAAGGGCCTCGGGAGGGGCTGCAAATGGGCCTTCCCGCACATGCCACCGTTGCCCGGGCGACGGCCCTCTCATGGAGAGGTCTGCTGGGCCATTGTCCAGGGCCTGCAGGACGTGTCACACACCAGATGGTCGTGTGCTGTCTAGGTCACTTATAGGGGGACAGAGTGAAGGAATGTGGCCAGCTCGGCAGGCCGGGGCACCATCTGTTCCTTCAGACCGTGGGCATCGGGCGGGCATTGAGCGTCCGGCCTGCCAGGCCCAGCCTTCTCCCCGGCTTTAATTAGGTAATTCCATAATTGGGCTTTATTTCAGGTAAATTGCATTTCACACCCGAGAGGGCTGCAATGGTCCTTGCGGGAGAACAGCACTTGGCCACTCTACACAGTCCATAACACGGCACCGAGGCCAGCAGGGTGCAGGGACTGTGTCTTACCCAGATGGATGGCCTTCAGCTCCCAGTGGGCTGTAGCCTGCCTGGGCAATACTGAGGGCCCTGGCTACAGCCAGCCACAGCCTGGGGCTTCCACAAATATTTACCCAACAAGGAAACAACAGCTTCTGCCTTCCAGCAATTGTTGCTGCAGAACCCCCCTTGAGGGGGGTTGAGGCCGGGAAGCCTGAGGCCTCAGCTGCCCTTCCACCCTTCCCTCCAAAAGCTGGCCAGTGCTTGTTAGACCCAACACTAAGACTTTGTGGAGGGAGCTGCTACCTAAGAAGTTCAGGTAAGAGAGCCTTGGGGGGCTTTCCCCTCCTATAGGGGCCTCCAGCTGCACCCTCACACTTGGCTCTTTGATTCTACTGATTGCTACCTTCTGCCTCCAAAGACCAGGGCACCTCCATCCTTCCAATCACAGATGCCTCTGGCCCTGATGGCCAAGTATATAGGGTGGGCTTTGGAAGGAGGACAGAATGGGATTAGTAGAGACAGTGGACATTGGCTGGGGAAATCCCTGCTCACAAGGCTCTGTTTCCATTCTCAGTGGATGGATCACAAAGAGTAACAGCCACAGGGCTAGGTGAGCAGGGCAGTACTCACTTAGAATAGGCCTCCAGCCTAGAGGACTGACTGGACAGCCAGAGGAACATCATAATCCCAACAGGGAAACTGGGGCTTTGAAGGGAGCCCAAGAACCCCAGCACTTATTTGTATACTTCTATTTCAGAAGTGAAAGTCTTAGGGCCTTGGGAGCTGGTCCTGGAAAAGAAGGACTCTTGAACGTGTCACCAGTGAGAGCCATCTTGGCTGGAAAGGACAGATGAGAGTCCCAGGCACATGTCTGAGGGTGACTTCCTGGGCGTATATCAGTGTGTACCAGCTAAATCAGATCCTGACCCAGGCTCAGCTACCTTTAGGGCTCAAGGTCTTCTGGGAATGTGGAGGTAATTACATCCTGGTCACACTGAGTAGACAGGTATACTTGGAGTGGAAGCCCCAGGGATACCCCAAGCCCACTGGCTCAACCTTTGACACATATCATGGTTCCTCTGAGCCCTTGGGGCCTGAGCCTTCTCTGCATGGACCAACAAATCATTCTCACTCTGTGGCCACTGGGCACCTGGGTCCCAGGGAACTGCAGGGTCCCATTTACGAAAAGATTGAGACTGTCTGTGGGGATCAACAGGAGACAGGAAGGTAGAGTAGGGCAGAGGGTGGAAGATAAGTGCTAGGTTAATCTAAAGATCCCCCAGACACTCTCAAAAGTAAGCATTGTGCCAAGATCAACCTGGGATGTCCCAACTTTATTTGGAAAAGTCTCTCAATCAAGATCATACTACAAAATTCATTAAAACACAAGAGTCTGAATCACCAGAAATTATCTTGATTTCTGTGAGGTGTGGTGCCCAAGGAACCAATCCTGGAAGAATCGGTGATGCCCCTAACCTCGATGTGGCATGAAAGAGGCTGGAGTCTGAGCATTGGCCCACCAGCTCTGACCAGCAAGAAGGAGGCAGGCTGCACATGTGGGGCTCATAGGGCTTGAGGGCCCTGCTTTTCACTTTAGGGGAGAAGTTGTCAGTCCATACCTGGCTAGGGTGGACAGTGGACAATCCCTTGCTTGGGATATCTTTGGGGATGGGGGAGCTGAAAATCCCTCTAGTATCCTGTTGTGGTCAACATCACTAGAGAATGAAGGAGACAGGCTCTAGCCTGCTGAGCTCCCACTGGGCTACAGCCTGCAGTTAGTGTGGGCCTGGTCTGTCTTGCCCTGCACATTCCCTGCTGGTCTCTGGATTCAGGCTGAGGTTGGAAACCCCAGACTCTTCCAGATTCTTCCTGTTTCCCTTTAGAAAGCTACTTGGCATACTTGGACGGGCTTCCCTTTGCCTGAGCTGCATCCTGCTTTATACATATACTCCCCATCCCTATGTCCCAGCCATCAGAAGAGCAGCATCAACAGCTTGATAGGGGCCTGAGAGGAACCCCATGCCCAGACAAGTTCTAGTTCCACTGGCTGGGCAGAGGGGTGTTGGTGAAATCCAGATCCAGGCCAGTGGCTTGACCCATGGCTTTCGGGGCCTTAGGGAGCTAGGCTGTCATATCAGGCCTTCAAGGGGGTGAGTACCAGGTGGGTGTGCCCCTGTTGAGAGGGAGGTGAGGCAGACCTGTGGGGGGTTTACCCTGGACCTCCCTTCTGAGCTCCTTCAGGAACCCTCATCAGGGCCTGTCTGGGGCACAGTCAGTTGTTCGTAGGTGGGCAGGCTGTTGCTGGGTAGGAAGAGCTCAGGGTTGATGGAGCCACCTTCATTGCTGGCTACAACTTGTGACCTGCTGTTGCAGGTTGGACCACCTTGTTGCAGGGACAGCAGCTGGTGGAGCATGTCTGTGATGATCACCAGTCTCTGGTCCAGTTGTGTCACCTGTAAGGACAGAAACAGAGATGAACCTGGTGCTAGAGACAGCCTAGTGCAGGCCACATTAGGACCTGGGCATTCAAAGCCTGAAAGAGAGTATGTCACATGTCTTTACAGCTGTGGGTTGAATTGATGTGTGTACCATGCCTAGAGGCCCTTGGTCATCCTCATGTGTATCTGTTATTGGGGTGGGGGGGTGCAGTATAATATTGAGTTCTTGTGTGTGTCCATACATGCATTAACCTGGGATTGCTTTACAGTTATCTCTTGTTTCTAGGTAGACCTAGTGCCTGAGAGTCACCTCTTAGCCCCTTCCCCGGCCTTTTGGTCTTTGAGACTCTGGACAAACCTTATGGAGCTCCTAGAACAGTCTCTGGGTTCCTGTGGCCAAGAGGTGGTAGGGCTGGTGGCATGATGAGTGGGACCTCAGAGTCCCAAGCTATCTGCTCAGCTTGGATGGGTTTGGAACCTTACACAGTATGGGGGGAGGGGAGCTTTGTGGGAGGGGTTGGCACCCAGAGAGAGGGATTGGGACAGCTCAGGGTTAAGCAGGCAGAGGCTGGGTGGTTTCATGAAACAATGTTCACCCTCAAAGGTAACTCAAAGGTACTATTTTAGGACAACACCACCTTTTTAGGTCCCCATGGGTCAGGGCAGTGACTGAGTAGATTTCTTGACTGTGTGGTCCTTACTCCATGCCTGTAAAGGGCTTGTTTTGCTCTAAGCACTAGGTGGGTAGCTAAGGAACTGGAGGGGAGACAGAGGCAGGGCGGAACCTAAGTAGGCCCTTGACAGAGGCCACACTTGCTGTGCTTGTAGGAGACAATGAAGAGCCATTGGAGAACTCCTTAGAAAGAAGGCGCCATTGTGCAAGGGGCTGGAGCCCAGCCCTGGGGGCCTGAAATGCTCAGCTACTTCCTTTTCTCTTCTAGAAAAAAATACCCACTGTCCAGGGAGGCCAGAGCCCCTAGCATAATAACCTAGGAAGCAGGGGCTGTCCTAAGGGCAGCTGGGAGACTCATGGAGGGGGCAGGGTTGCGGGGGAGATACAGGAACCTACCTAGTAGAAGCAATAGAGCAGGGGTTGGGAAAGAGGACCTCGGCTGCTGAGCACCTGGAGTGGTTCCTCCAGCATGCTCTGTCAGTACATCAGGGGTCTCCCTCATGTCTATATTGGGACCTAATATAAAGGGAACGCCTGTGATTTAGGGATGGAGCCAGAGGTTCTGACAGATGGCGTCATATTGTCAGACCTGCAAAGCTGCTTTAGGGAAAACCATGGGATGACTCAGCCAATTGCTGACCGCTGGCCTCAAAACCTGGGTGACTAGAGCCCTGAGGACAAGAGGCAGGCAGGGAATAAATCCCATCTTCCTGGACAAGTGTGTGTCGTGAGTGAAGTCTGTGTCCTAGGCAGGCTTCTGATGCTTTCTGTACTGGCTTCTCTGTCCTAATACTTGTTTGTAGTCTGAAAGGGCTGGATAGGATTATCCAGGCTGGAGGGCTTACATGGGGAAACTGAAGCCAGGGCTTAAGAGTACAGGGGGTGGAAGCTAAAGCTAGGTTGATCCTGGCAGGTGAAGCCAGGGTTCATGACCTGTCCAAGGCCTTGGTGAATTCTGTACCAAAGGAGGGTTGTCTGAGGCTAGTCTTGGTCTAGCTTCATGCAACTTTAAACACACAGCTAATCTGAGTAGGCGGGAGAAAAGCACCAGTTGGCTCATGGAGATGGATGGCTTCATGAATGTTTACTAACCCACAATTGAGCACCTGTGGACACATCTCATTTGCTAGTGGACAGAGTCCTTAAGGAGAGTTCTTGGGGTGGGGGTGGGGCTGTTTGAAACCTCCTATGGGACAGCTGCCACAGGGCCTATCAAGCCTGTGTGTGCTAATCAAGGGTGTCCCTGAAGCTTCCCTGGACAGTTCCCAAACTCACAATGACCCCATGGATGCCACTTGAGTCAACTGGGGTTTGGAGGAGCCTGTGTGGGTTCAAAGATATCCTATTGGCCAAGCTGCTAGGGGCAGGATATGGGCTAGAGTCTTGAGAGTGTCTAGAGTCTAGGACCTCACTGTGCCACTGTCACCTTGACAGGCCTTTGAAGGCAGCAAACAGTACAAGGGTTCCTTTGAATGTGCCCACTCCTTCAACTCTCCAGTCACCTCAGAGTTTGCCTGGATTTCATGGTCATGTGTAGGACCTTTCTGGGTCTTCTTGGCCATCCACAGGATCTTCCTAGCTTGTCTAGCTACCCATAAATAGAATCTCTTGCTTGCCCTGGATGTCATGGGTGAGGAACAGTAAGTTGTGGCTGAGTTCTTAAGCTTTTTTGGCCTTGTTCAGACCAGATTGCCTAAGCCAACTTGGCTTGAGGTGGGGATACCAGGGCTTGGGTTCAAGGTGCAAGGTCTGGAACATATTCAACCTGGGGAATCCTTGCTGGTGAGCTCAGGACCTTCTGTAGGATTATGAAAGGATAGCCTTTGGAGGACATTCATAGGTCACTTTCAGGGGCTATATTAAAAATGTTTGATACCCAACAAAGAGCCATCAGATGCCAACCTGGCAACAGAAGGGCCTGTGGGGGAGTTGGCCAGCAGGATGTCTGTACTTCATTTATGCTCTAGCCTGGATCTTGGTAGCTGGCCACAGTGCTTGCTGGCTAATCTGTCTAGCAAAGCTTGGGGGTCAAGGGTTGCCCTGTGAGGTGGGACTGCATATGGCCATGCATGCTCCTTGTTGCCTCTGCTTCCCTAGCTGTGAAGTGGAACATGCTGCTGTCCACTGGATATGTTGCACAAGGAGTCTGGGGGAGCTTGCCTGCCATGCTTCTTGCCTTGAGGACAGGGCACAGGGTGGTCTTAGCTTGTTCTTCTGGGCTCTGCCTCCTTTCTAGCCACTTAGGCTCCCAGAGTAGCATGTAGAGAGGCCCTTCATGCCCAAGCTTGTCTTGGGTCTTGCTGGGCCACTGCAGGAAGGGTACTGGCCTGGTGTATGGTGGCTCCTCTGCCCAGAACTCAGCTCCAAAGACAACCTTTTAGCAATTTTTCTTGAAGCCACCTGGCTCTACTTTCTCCTTTTGGCATTTGGAATTCAGCTAGAGAGCTTGTGAGCATTGGTGCCCAGTGCCGAGTAGGTGAAGGCAGGGAGCCACGTCACACAGGTGCCCTGAGAGGTGCCACCACCTTCAGTGAAGAGAGGATCTGCTCTGGGCTCTGGGTTGGTGCTCTTCAAGAGCCACAGGGACAGATCAGTTTTGAAGATCTCAGATCTCATCACTATTTGCAATTTGATAGTGATTAACAGGGCAAGGCAGACAAAAGCCTTGCTGTGCCCCATCTCTGCTCACCAAAGGAGAAACCATAGATGACTTCTGTGGGCCTCAGAAGAGAAAAAAGCAATTAGAATAACAGCTAGTTAGAGAGCCTGCGGCGGCTGGGGATCAGACTCAAAGCGACAGGGATTCTTGTTTGATGTGGTTATGAATTTGTTTTCAAAGGAAAATCTGAAGAGTCTTTTTAGATTTTTTTTTCAGAACTTGCCTAGCCTTGATCCTTGGTCAGTACCCCCCTGAAACCAGCTTAACCTGGGATGGGGGATACCAGGGTGTAAGGCTCTGGGATGTATTCAGGCTGGGCATCCTTGTTGGTCAGTTCAGGGTCATGAGAGGATGGCCTTTGGTGACTTGAACGACATTGGTGGGTTAATTTCAGGGCCATATTAAAAATGTTTGATACCCAATGAAGAGTCATCGAATGCCAACCTGGCCCTAGAAGGGCCTGTGGGGAGTTGGCCAGTGGGATGTAGAGAGAAGGCAGGGTACTCAGGAACCCAGAGCCCAGTTGGGCTGCTCCCTGGCTGGGTCAGTTGACCCTGCTCCCACTGGCCTCTATTTGTGCATCTTATGGATCAGGCAACTACCGTCTGGATAGAACACTGCCTGGCAGAGCCTGACAATCCTCAGTCCTCCCCTAGGCTGCCTGCCCATCCCTTAGTCTCCGCTCTCTCTCTCCCCATCATTCTGACACCACCACCAGAAAGACTCCTCTTTAACTGTCTAGGCTAAGTATGACCCTTCTTTTCGCAAAAGGAAAGAAGAATGCCTAGGGTCCTATGGTAGAAGGAAGAGCTGGGGCCAAAGTTGGGAGTTAGGTTGCAAGAGAGCAATGGGCAGTAGACCTTTCTTTATTAAGCATGTATTGGGTACCAGTGCTCCAGTGGGTTTATACATGATGGTCCTTTCCAAACACAAACAAGCTCACACACATCTCAGGAGGTAGTATTATAAGTCCTCATCTTAAACATCCCCAGACTGAGAGAGCGGGTATGTAGTGTGGCTTCTACAGGTCATCTCCTCCTTGTAAACCCTTTGCTGGCTTTCTGCAATGTAACTTTCCTCCTGTCTCCCAGAATCCTTTCAGCAGGAGGCCAGCACCCCTGACACAGCTGAGCTGCACCTCACCAGTTCATCCCAGCCCAGCTATCTATCCCCAGTTCTGGGACTCTTACAGTAGTGTCTACTGGTTGGCTCACTTCAGTGGCTTTATGCATGATAGTCCTTTGTAAACACAAAACATCACTGTCTTGCTGGCCCAAGGAGCGCCTTGTAACTTACTTCCATTTTCCACGTGACCTTTTCTCTTTCTTATTCTCTTGGTTCCAAACCTACTGCTATTCCTCAAATGCGGCAGCATGTGCCTGTCTCAGGGCTCTCCACTCTTGGCTTTTTCTTACCTCTGCTGTGTCCCTGTCAGCTCATAGTCATGGGTTCTTCAGGGTTCCAGCTGTCTTTTGTTAGTCACCTGTTTCTCTCATTGGAACTGGGCCCTGTCAGTTGCGGGTCTCTGCACACACTCGCTGTAGTACTCTTTTAAGTTCATGAAAGGACGCAGCCAGTGCTAGACATGTGAGCACCTTCATTCCAGAGTCTAAGCATGAGGGGAAGGAGTGCTGCCCACAGGGCCCATCCTCACCCAACATGCATCTGCATGGTGAGATCATGGAGAACTCCCACGAATTGCACATGGTCAGTTGGAGCTTGTGAAGGCTGGTCTTGTGGACCGCATGCGAGCTCACATTAGATGCAGTGACCAAGAGAGGCTGTGCTTACAGTTATTGTACTTATGACTTTGCTTTAGCGCTCCAGCTTTTGTAGAAAAACCTGCATGCTGGATCTCTGGCTGACAGGATGGCCTTCAGTCTTTGGCTCCCAGGATCCACAGGGTACATGGCTGAGCATACCTGAGAATCCAGGCAGGGGCCAAGCTGGAAGCTTCCAGGCCATGTAGAACAGTGACTTTTTGTACCCATCCCAGGTCCTCCAGTTAATAAAGCAATGTCTTCAACCTCAGTTATTCATTTTACAAAAGTCAAAAAGGCCAGGCGTGGTGGTACACACCAGAATCCCAGCAGAGGTGATCGAATCTCTGTGAGTTCAAGGCCAGCCAGGGTGATGATATAAAGAGACACTGTCTCTAAGAAAAAAAAAAAAAAGTCAAGAAATAACGACTTGACTTCTGGTCTTGTTTATGCAGATAAACACCTGCCACAGCCAGCTTACCGGATACATTATTTATACCAACAAATGAATATTCCTGATTATCAGCAACACTAGAGTGAATTCATCAGCCACACCAGATGGGACATGACACTAAAAAGGGCACCCCAAGACTGAGATGTGGTAGGAACCCCTACTATTCAACCCAGCCAGTTACTCCTCAAGGGCCTCCTCACACAAGAGAATTGCCTCAGTCCCTGGGCTTTGTCTAGGATTCTTAGCTTACTTTATGTGTACTTCAGAGGTGCTTTGTCATGTAGACCTGCACCCAAATAGCCTACACACACACACACACACACACACACACACACACACACACACACGCATCCCCACACAAGTACTCATAAATCCAGCCTCTGCCAACCTCTGAGGACAGGGCGTGGCTAGGCCCGCCTTCTCACCTCTGACCCAGGTGCCTATGTTCCTCTCCTCTGCTTTGCTCTAGGCAGCATTGGCTGACCTTTGTGCTTAGTTCTGTGCCTTTTCTCAGATTTCCCACTACACGATTGAATGCCCTCTCCCTCTGCAGCCCTCCTCCAGCCCTTCCCTCACACAGATCCTGAACACATTCTCCATTTACCTGAGGACCTTTGCACTCACTGGCCCCTTTGCCTGCAAACCCCACTCTACATTTCTTTGTGGACTTTCAACTCAAATGCCTATTGCTTTAGCAAAAGCTTCTGCCTATCCCACTTCCCCTGCACACTCTGTGACCACTGCCTCTCCACAGGCTTCCTGAGTTTATTAATTTACTTGTTTATTGTTTCTTCTTCAAACTTGAGGCTCCTGAGATCAGGTCCTGAGTGTGCCATTCCTGTTGAGTCCCTATTATTAGGGACTTTTATTATTAGGGTCTTTTAATGTATGACACACAGTAGGTGCTTAGTAAACTCATGTGATCCAGAACAAATATTTGTGGAGGGAGTTAATTAATCTCTGGCCTTTCTCTTGGATGAGGGGGTGGAAGCCCCCAAGAGCCCTGTTCCCTAGAAAGGCCTGGGCAAAGGCCAATGAGGTTAGCCGGCAAGTCCTTTCATGTTCATTGATTTGTAAAGGCTCTTTGTATGTGAAGGCTTATCTTTTGACATGTAGATCACAAGTGTTTTCTCTTGCATGCATTTGGTTTGTGTCTGCAATGATGGTGACCATTGCTTTTCCAAATAGAAGTACCACCCATTTTTTTTTCTTCATGGTATCCAAGTCAGGGTGTGCTTGTATTGCTCTTCCTCAGTCCAATGTGAATTTTTTGGGTGGTTTTTAGGTTTGTATTTTACCCTTAAATCTTTTATGTGTGTGTGGTTGCTTCAGGGTTCCCTGTAGTAGCTGATCCCTCACATAGTGTGTGTGTGTGTGTGGGGGGGTATTTTCTACATACAAAGCTCTCAGCACATATGGTGTTCTAGAGTTCACTATAAACAGCTCCCTTCTATCCTGGGTTTCACTATGTAAACCAAGACAGCCTGACATTTATGATCCTCCTGCCTCAGTCTCCCAAGCCTGTGACCAGGCTTCCACCTGGTTTCCAGCTTTAATCCCTGGGGCTTTGGTATGGGAGGCCAGGAGTGTCCTTTACAGAGCTGCAGGTGGTGGTTCTGTGGTGGAATCTTGCAGGGTGATGAGAGCAATATTTCCCTCCCAGTCAACCCTGTTGACTTTGCTCTTGACTGCCTAACTTGAGCTGGGAGCCGTTGTCACCTCTCCCATATGATCCTATTGGCTGCCTCCCTTCTGCTTCTTCTGCTACCACTGAAGTCACCCTTGGTGTTCATGTGACTCACCCTTCACCCTGTTTTCAGACTGTGCTGGCTTACACAGATGCACAGTCAATATCCCAGGGCTAGCATCATGTGGCCTCAAGGTACAGAACACTGGGCCATCTCCTCCCTCCTAGGTACCCCTGTTGCTTGGAACTGCCCACCCCATAGTTTCCCTGCTCTGTGTGAACTGATGTCAGCTTTGGGGACAAAGGTCCTGGAGCAGACCAGTGGCAGGTGTGGGGTCCCATAGCCCCTAGCTTCTGACAATACTGGAGGCCTCTGCCTGCCAGTAGAGGTTGGGGGGTGGGGGGGAGGAACCTAGGCTCAGAATAGGGACTCCACCTTTTCCAAAAGACCAGCCAGTTCTCATCAGTCTCAAAGGGTCCTGTTTGCAGAGGCAGCTCCCTGTCAGGGTGACTAGGAAGCTGCTGCTCTGTCTGCTCATATCCGCGCCCCCCCCCCATGGGCAGATTCTGTAGCAGCTGCTCAGGCTGGACATTCTTCTAGACAGGCTGAAAAAGGACTCTGGAGGCTGAGAGGCCCTGTTTGTGCTGGCGTCAGGCACAGGCCCCACCAGCATTGGATTCTCTCCTGATGGAGTCCCGGAAGCTTGAGAACTCCAGACAGAACATGTTGTACCAGAGGCCAGAGCCTTTGGCCAAACTAGGTGGGCAATGGTGGTAGGTGGAGAGGGGTCACATGGGGTTCAGGCAGTTGATCAGGGCTGCTCACCTGGGCCTGCACTACACCCTGTGTCCCAAGCAAACACAAGCCGGTCTGTGGCTGCTGTTAAAGGGGCTTCAGCTCCTTTTTCCAGTCTCCAGCCGCCCTAGACCTGCAGTTTGTTCTGTCTGCCCCTTTGTTCACGCCCACCTCTGCCAGCCACTCTGGGAGCTATCTGCTGATGCGCGAACACTGGTGAGCTGTTCTCAGCCCAGCCCTTCACACGTATACACATATCTGACCAGCTAACCTGTTCACATGACACATTTTCTCCCACCCCTCAGGAGCCAGGTCAGGGAAAGAAATGTTCGGCCTCTTGGCTTTTGCTTTCTCTTTCCTTTGGTGCCCTTGCTTCTTGGTGAAAAACCTTACTGGGACTCTTGACTATGGCCAGTGTCCATTCCCACGGTCACACGGACCGGGGCCTGCTTTGCCTGGGTGCTGCTGGGAATGTACTCTCTGTGGATAGTCTGACTTAGTTCATCCTAGATCTTCCCACAGATGCTTCTTGTTGAACATTTCCAAGTGCCATCTTGTCATAGACAGAGCCCCAGTTTTTTGCTTCCATCCGAGGTTTTCCCTGGTGCATCTCACGGGCCTCTCAGGGTACAGGGCGTCTAGCCCTCTTCTGGTCTGAACACTGTCACTCCATACCCTTCTACTGTAAGAGCGCTTCCCTGCCCCCCCCCCAATATTGGCTACACCTACGTCCTTGTATTTCCTTTATACCTCCCTTAGCCCAGGACTACCCTTGAAATGGACCTACGCAACAGCCGTGCATGCCCCACAGATACTTGAGTATCTGTGTATACAAGGCTTGACAGTTAATGGCTTCTTTCCTCGTCCTATCCTAGAAACAACCAGGAGCACTGGGAGCTTGGTCCCCCATGTCCCTTAGTGTCACCTGGGTGCTGGATTTCATGGCTGTCAGCTTTCATTATGGTCTCTACAAGGTTGCGTGGATCTACATGCTCTCTAGAGTAACCTATTCTGTAAAATAAAGACATTCAATGCTGCCTCCCTTCCTCTCCTTGGGGCCTCCTGTACCAGGTGCTTGGCTAGTGACAGGGTGTTTACCCTGCCTAGCTCCGGCATGAGACACTGTATCCCTCCGTGGCAGTTTTGACATCAGCAGTAATACGATCCAGGTGTGGCGGTCCACTTGCTTGTTTTTGCTCAACTCAGGCTTTGAGGGCGCTGGTTAGAACATGCCAAGGGCGCTTGCTTCTCGGGGTGGCTGTACGTGCCGTGGGCCTCCCTGAAAGGACCTGCTGGGATCCCATGCTGGACAAGAGGACCCAGGGGACAACCCTAGCCCATGAATGCCATGGACCTACAGCATGCCTGAAGTAGACCCTTCTACTGAAGGACGACATGCTAGTATCAAGAGCTGTACCCCCAGTGACCCCTTCACTTGCCTCTGGCTCCCACTGCCCTTAACCCCCCATAGCTCCTAAGCATCTGCCCCTGCTCCAGGTGACCTGGTCTCCCTGGGATACGCCTTCTGGGCAAGGCTTCCTGATTCCCAGTTACTGGCTCCTTACAGACTATTCTCTTTCCAGATTACTTCCTGGCTTCCTTTCCCTTATCTCCCACTTTGAATCTGGGGCCTTTAGAGGATGCCTTCTGTATCTCATGGCCCACCCAATCTACCCAGACTTTGGCCTTCTCTTCAACATAAGTGATCTTCAAGACTTCCAACCTGGGTGTTCCTTTGCCCTCCTGCCTAATACAAATCACTGTGCCTTATTCTCTATTGCCACTCTATAGATGGCTGTAACTATTTTATCTTAGGCGCTCTCACCCTTCCCTGACTGTTAGCCTTCATGCTCCTTATAACTCTTAACCTAGAGTGACTTCTGACTGACCCCAATCAGCTGGCTCCTGGTCTTCTGGGACCCTCCAGGCCCTCTACACCTGCTGAACTTTAAGGAGTTCCCTTCACCCCTCCCTCAAGGACTCAGTGCCACTTTCAGTAAGCTCTCAACACAGGATGAGATACAAGAATCATAGGCTAGAATGATCTAGAACTTTGCTGGTAGGGGGACTAACTGAAGAGCTTGGCCTATCCGTGTGTACTGTATATGCACACACCTGTGGCTGTGGGCATGGCGCTGGGCACAGGCTCTGTGGAGCTGAGTGTGGCTATGTGCTAGAAGCCAGGAAACTGGGAGTTGCTTCTGGAAGGCAGATACCCTGTTGGCAGCAGGGAGCTAGGCAGCACGTTTTGAGGTAAAGGTGAGCAATATCCAGCTGATGTCCCAAGCCCTCTAAGCTGTGCCTGCCCTCCTGGGGCCTGAACATCCTGCCTCACGGCTGTTCAGACTCTGTCCCAGTCTGGAGATTGAAGGGGCCCCATGACTCAGCCAGTCAGTCATCCAAGCTGCAGCTGTGGCTGACCCAGGTGGGCAGGCAGCCCCCAGCCCAGCCTGCAGAAACGGGATGGGGCCCGCTCCCTCCCCTACTTCCTGCTTCTACTCTGAGACAGGATTTTCTGAAGTCAGGACCCCTGAGGCCAGAGTCAGGCTGGAAGCTAGGCCTAGGGCTGCAGATGGGGGCTGGGTAGCTAGGCCTAGAAACTAGAATCTTGTGTCTCTCCTGGCACCGGAAACTCGTGGGGTCACAGAGTTGGAATGTTTCTAACTACTCAATATATTGACTCCCGCCTGGCAGCTAGGTCAGGCCTAGTATTCTGCTTGGAGTAGAGGCCTGGCTGGAGCATGGGGGTACGTTACTTACTTAGGGACAGGACAAGGTTTCCCATACTGTTTCCTCTGGTCCTTTGTGCCTCAGAACTCAGTTCTTGTCCTTACTCCTTTCAACACAGGGTGTCCTACCTCCACATACACAGTCTTGGCACAGAAATTTCAGTATCTCATAGGTAGGCTCAGCCTTTCCTCTGCTGACTAGGAGAACCTGATGGAGAAGCAAGGTTGGGCTCCAATGGGGCTGGCAGTGAACAAGGTTTAGAGGGTGACATATGAATAAAGGAAGCTGAGATTCCATGTCCTCCAGTGACTGGGAACAAAAGGGCTGCCAGCTCTCCTGGCTTTCATCTTTCCACATTCAGCAATGATGCTTCACTTTATACTAGCCACAACACCTCACCACTGGCCACCCTTTCCCCATTACTCTGTCCTCTGTGCTCAGCTCTGGTGTCTGGGCTGCCTCCTCATTGTGACACTGGGTACTCCTTCTCCATGACCTGTCATATGAACACAAGGTCACCCATCAGGTTCCCTGTGCTGGTCCTCACATGGCTGATCAGAGTGTGTGGGGCTAAGCTCTGGCTGCCTCTGGTCTCTGATGGCCTGTTCAGGAAGTGGGTAAGAAGAGTTGGACCAGCAGGAAGTTGTTGGGGCTTCAAGCTAGGCCCCAGTGCTCCAGCCCATCTGGATATATTTGGCAGGTTCTCTTCCCTATGTTCCCAGGCTCATCAGAATGGACACTAGCAGTAGACATATCCAGCCTACTACCTGCTACCTGCCCACTTTGTGATGCTCCCAATGCCTCGGGCCAACTTGCTATGGTAACAGTGGCATTATTGATCCCCAGCTCAGGTTCAGGCCTTGGGATTGTCCATCTCCAATTTCTGTGACAGGCACTGCAGGGCACACTGAGGTGCTAAGGGTATTGTAAGGGGAGTGAACCTGCTCTTTGACTCTGGGCTACTCACTGGCCTTCTGTAACCTCAGTGGGGACCCTATTGGGTGTAATTATGGACCCTAGCCCCCTGTCTGGTATATCAAGTCCCTCCATGACCAGATTGCCGTGGATCTGGGTGGTCCATGTTGCACTGGTCATCTCTGCTTAAGTCTTAACTCAACCCCTGAGTGACAGGCATCACTGGACTTGATCCTGGCCCTGCTGGCTTTTCTGAGATTTAGCTCCTGTATCAGCCTTGACTATAGTGGCAAGGCCCAGGCATTGCCCACCCAGCTAATCCTCCTAACTTCTCAGGGCCCTAAAGGAGGTGCCTCCAACAGATGTCCTATCTCTGGAGGTGGTGGTAGGCATTGCTGTCATCTTTCCCTTTCTGGTGACAGTCCTTCCCTAAGCAGCCTGTTCTAAGCAGAGATAAGAGGGATTTGTACTGGGGGTGGGATGGAGGGGGGGTTGGGGGACTCATGTGCAGTGTAGGTGACAGGTACCACCTTTCCTTGCACCCATAGGAACTCTTATCTTCACTGTAGTCCAGGGTCCACATCACAGTCATGTCCTAGCCCCCAACTCTGGCAATGGCCTTCTGCCACCTTGGAGATTGCTCTGACCTGTAACCCCCCAACCTCATCCTGCAGCCAAAGACAGACATTTATCTTGCTGCTAGGAGCCTTTACTCTGATGCTGGACACTGTGGGATGCTGAGCAGGTCGGGCTTGATTCTGAAGAAGGACCTTCCTGAAAGCTGCTGTTACTGTGGCTTTACACATACTATCCTGTAGTAGCTCTCCTGTGCTCTTGGGAGAAGCTGGTGGGCAGGGTTGAGCTGTAGAGGGGGACATCACAGAACTCTGTGCAGAAAAGTACCTGGTAGACTTTGAGATTTACCTTGTAAATAAGGCCAGAACCCTGACTGCCTCATCCCTACAGAGAACTGGACATCTCGTATACCCCACTAAACTCTTGTTCTGCTCATGCCATGCCTAGAATTGAATGTGGGGTGCTCTCTGGGACCCAAGGCTGAGGGCAAACAGGTTGTGGGGCCCCCAGGAAGGTCTATAATTCTCAGAAGGTAAGCCAAAAGGTGGAGAAGCTTCCACCTAGGAACAAGTTTCTGGTTGGCCCTGGGCCCACCTGACCTGGGCTGACCCCTTCAGCTGATGAGGGACTCAGGCCTATCCTGCAGTTCCCAGCCCGCCCTTCCTGTGCTTGGGGCTGGGAGGAAGAACTCACCCGGGACACCAGGGATCGGGTAAGGGGCACATGTTGACAAGCTGGGTGTGGTTCAAAGGCCCCAGGAAGCCCCAGTCACCCTGGTCTTCAAGTTCTTTATTATGAGCCCAGTTTTTGGAGCCTTGGAAACCATCCAAAGTAACCTTCAGGACTGCTTTGGGAGGAACCTGGGTCCCTCTTTCACCTCTGGTTAAAGGATGGGACACCTGTCAGCAAACTCTCTTCTCTTACTACTGACCTATCCCGCATGACCACAGACCTATTTATTCCTCCCAACCAGGGTCTAATTGACCCAGGCACTGCACGCAGGACAGAGCTTCAGGCTGGTTTGTCCTTCATCTCCTGCCATCCCAGACCCTAACATGCCCTCATCTTTTCCTTCTGAGTCACAGCTCCCTGTTGGACCCTCTCTTCTTTCTCACCAGGCCACCAGCAGAAGTCTCTATTTTTTGGCACTAATGTTCCCTTCCCGCAGTTTAGAAGCTTCTTGTCAATGTTATATAAGCATGCCAGAAGCTCTTCCATCTCTGAATAGCCCTTGCTGGGGTTACATCTCCAGTCCTCAACAGTTCCCAGAGGAAAGTCTTCAACTATCCTAGCTATTTTTCCTGCCATATTTCTTGACACTCTGTTTCTTGTTCTTGTAGTCTTAGACATTTTCTAGTGATGGTCATGGAAGATGAGCCGTCAAAATTTTGTCCCACAGCTTCTTCCTCAGCAATCCTTCTGTGTAGTTACACCACAGTCCTAGGCTAAATGTTTAGCCTTTGCATTCCAACGAAACATGTAGCTTTAAAAGACTGCTGTGTAAATACTATGTTCACAGGGTCCTTCTGTGATAACAGTTTTCTGTTTTCTCTGTAGTTAAGGGTTGCCTTTGGGTTTGCCTTATTTTTTATTTTTTGTTCTTCCTTTTATAAAAAAAGCAGTTTGTGTGTGTGTGTGCACACACATGCACATATATATGCACCTAAGTGGATGACTTGTGGGAGTTGGCTCTTTCCTTCCATCACATAGGTTCTAGAGATAAAATTTAGGTTGTCAAGCTTGGTAGCAAGTGCCTTTACCTGCCAAGACACCTTGCTTATCCTTTACTTTAAAAATGTTTTAAAAGAGTTTATCTTTATTTATGTATGTATGTATATATGCCATGTGTGTTCTCATGGAGGTCAGAAGAAGGTGTTCGATCCCCTGGACCCAGGTTACAGGTGGTTGTGAACTGCCTGATGTGGGAGCTGAGAATTGAACTCGGGCCCTCTACAAGGGCAGTGAGTGTACTTAACTTCTGAGCCATAGCTTCAGCCCCAGAGAATTCATATTTTAAAATCTTTGTTCAGCTATTGTTTTTTTCATTGCTGGGGGTCAAACCCAGGTTTTGTACATATTAGGCAAGCCCTTTACCACTGTGACACACCCCTAGTCCTTTTCTACATCTGCCACCAATCCATTCTTTAACTTTCTGCAAGAATTATAACATTTTTCTATTGATCCTGTTGGGAATACTGATAATGAATCAGCACCCCTCCCTTTCTTTCTCCATCCCCTCCTCTTTCTGTTGGAGTCCTTGCAGGGCTTGTTTCTTTCCAGTTTTTAGGTGTGATTGTTCTCCCTGGTCCTCAGCTTCTGTGTTCTTGTCTGTTTTACCTTTCACTTTGCAGGAGCACATTCCCAGGTCATTTTCTGAGAAAAGGTATGTGGCAGATAATTTTTTTTTTTTTTTGCGTGTTGTGCATCTTGGCAAATATCTTTATTCTTCTGTTATACTTGGGATTCTAGATTGGAAATTACCCCGCCCTCCCACCCCCAAAGTTTGAAGTTAGTGTACTAGCATGTGCTTGCTCACTTCCTGATGTTTTGATTCTCCTTTTTCTGTGTATGACCTATATTCTTCTCTCAGGAGACTTAGGATGTCTGTTTTATTTCTTTTCTGAAACAATAATGGAACCCAGTGGGACATTCTAGAAGTTGGCTTTTTCAGCTTCAAAGTGTTCAGCTCCACCCACAGCTGTTCCTAGTATCGTCACGTTCAGAGCCGAAAGGATCAGCTTCTCTACAGTGTAGTGTGGTTGGGTGGGGGTCAGCAAGTACCTCGAGTCATGGGCTGGGGGGAGAGTGACGGCGTGCTTTCCACTCAGGCTGAGCTTCTGTAGGTGTTTTCTTTTCATGGCTCTGCCCTTAGGATGGTATAAAGTTCTTCTAGGATCCCAGCTAGTAGCTACTTCATCTTTAATGGTAGCTCTGCCTGGGCAAGGCCGATCTCTAGTTCTCATTTCTATGGTTGTCTCTGCTGATAGATCTAGATCTACTTTTCCAAACTTTTGGGGGTTCTTATGCTCTTCTCATGTCTTTACTTGCTTACTTATACAAGTAATTTCCTCCTTTGGTAATTCTACTGCCATTTTTCTTGTGGGTTTTGAGGAAGTAGAGATGAATTTTAGTTGAATCACTAGGTCTTCTGTGATCTCAGCTTTCTGTCTTCCCTGGAGTTAAGACTCACCTTTGGGTTTTTCCCTTTTCATCCTCAGACTCCAAAGAGGCAAATTTCCTGGGTCTTTTTTCTCCAGGCTGGCTACCACCACCTTCTCCCAGGTCTTCTGAGTCCTGCCCTCATACCTTTGCTGCTGGGTGCCTCTTGGCTTCACCATGCCAAACTTTAATGCCTCTATACAACAGTGATGCCAGCCGGCACCCTCAAGGCTCGCTGGGTCACAAAGTTGCCGGTGTCTGACCTCACCACTTAGGAATCTGAGAGGCTCTTAACTTTGACCTATCCTAAACTGAGCTCTGCAGATTGCCTGTCAGTCTTGTCTTTATCCCAGGGATCTGGCCTGCTGTGAGCCTGTCTCTTAAGACTCAGACTGAGCCCCCAAGGGTCTATGAACTCTTTGCTCTCTTTCCAACACCCAGTTCCTAGCAGAATTCTTTCCCTCTGAAACACATGGGTTTGCTCTCAGACAAAGACAAAGCACTTCTTCCTTTAGCAAAAGAATCTTGAATTAGCCACGTATTCACTAGGGGGTCCTTGCAGTGGCACACTGCCCTCTGGTCATTGGACAGAAGCAAAGCTAACAGGGGCCTCTCAGGTAACCAGGCTGTGTGGAGAGGGAGGTTGTTCTTCAGGTATTTTCCTTCTTCCTGCTACTGAAATGCAGAGGTGATGGCAACCCTGGGAGAAGCCATAGGGGTGCCACTTTGTAGACAGAGAAGCATTCAGAGAGCAGAGGCGATTCTTGGTCTGACTGCTGCTCTAGGTCCCTGGAAGCTCTTGACTGAGACACCACAGTCATCATCTCAGCCAAAGCTCAACCAATCTGCACTGCCCTCCTCACAGCATGGCAGATGCTCTGCTTGCTTTTTGAGACCTAGCACATTCTACTCCTAGCCTGACATATTCACATATAAGTTACCTCTGAGCTGTGTTTTAAGCCCTATGACTGGCTCTGAGTGACCACAAAGCCCAGAATCCTTAGGATGCAGCTCCCATGCCACCCACTTGTTGGTGGTACCCACCCTGCCTCTTCCTCCCTGGCCTTAAGGCTTGCCACAAGAACACTGTGCCCTACCTCAGTGGGTCTGGCTGTAACCATGTGGTGCCAGTGGGCTGAGAATACTAGTAGGAAGGGGTTGTGGGTTCCTCTAGAGCAGGCAGAGATCCAGCTAAGCTGGGGGAGGCTGAGGACCCTAGTGATGCCTGATGCCCCAGGCCTGGTCCTTTTTGAGCCCTATTGGGCCCCAAACAAGCATGGTATTTCCTCTGACAGCTGTAGGCTTGCAGGTGAGCCTTGTGGAAGCAGGGGCAGGAGCGGGAGAAAGGGCTGGGATGCTGGCTGGGCGAACTGACAGCCCGCCCAAGTTTCCACAACTGTCTGCACAGAGCTGCACGGTGGTTTCCACAGACTCTGCCAAGTGGCGGCTGCCGGCTCGGCCTGGGGTTCTGACCCCCGACAGGGCCTGCTCTCTGCCAGGCAGCCCTGAGAAGCTAGGGCAGACAGGGCCCAAAGAGTTAAGCCACCCTCCACCCCATCTCATTCCTACAGTTTTCTGTCCAAGGCACAGCTGACGTGAAAAACAATAGCATTCCCTTGGAGAGGTTCGGCTGCGGGCTGAGGCCCCCCTCCCCAATAATTACTCAAGACATTGGCACGAGCCAGGCCTGGTTAGGTAACAGGCTGCTCGCTCGCTCCGGAGACTTATAACTCACAGTCAGTTACACATAATCTCTGTAGACAACAAAATCGTTTCCAGGATGGTGGGGAGGGTGAGGCCTTGTGGAGAGGGTACAGGGGGCAGAAGGGGCAGAGACCAGGGTAAGGTGGGGGTAGGGTGTTATTGTGAGAACTACCAGGAGTCTCAGGGATGCAGCTAGGGAACTCAGGGTGTTGATGAAGCAACTATGGTAAGGGAGGGAGTTGCCCTGCCCCCTCTCTACAATACTCCCCACCCTTGTCCTAGTCCTTGGAAATGGGAGGCCACCCTGGTCTGGTCTGTTATTGAGCAGAGCTCCAGAGGCGCTCATTCATACTGGAGTGTGAATGACTGCTTTGGGTGCTTCCTCCTCCTCTCCTGACAGCCTCACAGAGGACAATTTATTGCCTGTTTACTGTCCATGGCTCACTGTACATGACTTCCTCAAGGGCAGGGCCACATACTGCACCCCCTGCCTCTCCCCACTCCCCATGTTCCCAGAGTACATAGCAGACATTCAGGAAATATCTGCCAAGAACAACGGAGGACATCTAACCCGAAGAAAGCAAGCGTCCATGGGGTGGAGTCAGGCACATGGGAGGGGAGCCTGACAGGGAGGGTAGCAGAGCTGTAGGTGCTCTGTCACCCTTCAGGGCTCATTCTCCTGGCACTGGGACTCTTCCACAGGAAACCCGCCCATTTTCCTGGAAGGATGCTGAGCAAAGCAGGCAAGGATCGGGAAGGTTTGTGTCTGGAAGGGCCTCCCTCAGCCTCCCTCTGGCAACTGGGCAGCTGAGTCAGGCCACTGAAAGCTGGGATAGTATGAGGGAAAAGTCCAGCCCATGTCTAATCTAAACCTAGCCTGGGACTGGGCTTAGTTGGGATTGGGGAGGGAGCCTCCCTCCTTCCCTCTGTATATCTCTGGATTTTTCATCCCTTCATGACTGAGTCTCTGAGTACAAAGACACCTGTGGGCACATGAGTTGAGCACACCATTGCCTTCTTTGCAAACCAGCCTTTGGAGGCAGACTTGACCTGCTGACCTCAGGTTCCTGTCTAGTCCTTCAGACCTTGTTCATCTGTTCTTCACTCAGCGCAGAAGACCCAGCAGACAGGCATCCATGGCTCTTGTCATATCCCATATGGGCTAAATGAATGTGGTACCAAGAGGGAACCCAGTGGGTACTCAGTCCTTGCTTTCCTGTCTCTTCTTTGAAGTCCCTGAGACGTCTGGGATGCAAGAGCTCCTGGACTTTTTCTGCGTACCCTCTGGTAGCTCAGTCCTCTCATCGCCCACACATACTACTCTCTGTAGCCTCTTGTCAAGTGACCTTGACCACATCCCTTTGTAGGGTCCCCTTCATGGCAGCAGTCCTTTAGCACCCACTTTTAGCATCTCTGAACCTCATAGCCTAACTTCTCAGTTCACAGCTGAGTAGACACATATCCATGTGGCTACCTCATCTGTTCCAGCTCTCAGCTCCCAGTCACACGGCAAGTAGAACAGAGTCCCTTTCAACCTCCATCCTTGCCTCCCTTCTCCTATAGGACCCTCTTACAAGCACTACCCCACTGACCTTCGATTTATTAGTTTTCCTGTCATATTTCTTAACTCTCTGTATCCTGCTCTTGGTGATCTTAGGCATTATCTAGTGACAGTCATGGAAGACGAGTCACCAACATTTTGTCCCATAGCTTCCTCCTCAGCAATTTTTCTGTGTAGTAACACCACAGTCCTAGTCCAAATGTTTAGCACTTGCATTCCAAAGAAACATGTAGCTTTAAAAGACTGCTGTGTAAATACTATGTTCACAGGGTCCTTCTGTGATAACAGTTTTCTGTTTTCTCTGTAGTTAAGGGTTTGCCTTAGCTTTTTTTTCTTTTAAACACTTATTTAATTATCTTTAAAAGATTTTTATTATTCTTTTAATTATGTGTCTCTGTGTCTTTACGCACGAGAGTGAATGTGCATGTGAGTGTATGTGCATGTGAGTGTATGTGCTTGCAGAGGCCAAAGACATTAGACACCTCTTGAGCTGAAGTTATAGGTGTTGTAAGTCATCTGACATAGGTGCTGGGAATTGAGCGCTGTCTGAGTAGTAGATGCTCTTAACCCATGGAGCCACCTTGCCAAGTCCTTATTTACCTATTTCCCTATGTATGTGCATGTGCATGTGTGTGAAGGTTAGAGGCTAATTTGTATGATTATAGTTTCTTCTTATACCATCTAGCTTCTGAGGACCAAATCTAGGTTTTCAGACTTGGTGGTGAGTGCCTTTACCTGCTAGGCCATCTTGCCAGCTGGGGAATGGACCTCACTGGGAAAGTATCATATGCACACATGAAGGAGCCTGTTTGTGAGAAAGACTACATTTGTGTGGGTCTGCATTCTGGGTATATATGTGTGTGATTGTTTATGCAGGCACGGTTCTGTGTGCCAGGTGTGTCCGTGTGTACAACTGCATGTACCATCTAAGGGATGCATACTTCTCTCAGTGACAGGCTCTTCTTTCTCTCAGGGTTCTCTTGGGAAGCCCCTCTGCCTTGGGTGTGGGCTGCAGCCTTGCCCAACCTTGCTCTACAGAGGATCTGTATTTTCTAGAGAAACTTGTAAGGAAAGGCATGAAAAGCAAATCCTATGAATTAGTAAGTGTCTCCTTGCCCTTCACAGATACTTTGGCTGGGCATAGAATTCTCTCTTCAGACTTGTAAATATTGAGAGGTCCGTGGACTGGTACCTCACTTGCCATCTCTGAGATGGTCCTGTGGTATTATCTTTGTCCCAGTCTCTCTGGAAGGACAGACTGCCACAAGGGGTACTCTTCCTAGATGGGGCTTTTAGGAGGCTTTTCCTTCTACTTCCTTTTTTTTTTTTTTGTATATGCATATGTGCCTGAGCCTATGCATGTGTAGTACATGTGTAGTGCTCTACAGAGGGGGTATTGGATCCTCTAGAACTGGAGTTCCTGGCATCTCAGATCCTCCACATGGGTGCTGGGAATGGAACCTGGGTCATCTGCAAGAATAGCAAGAGCACTTAGCTACTGAGCTATCTCTCTAGCCCCGCATCCCATGCTCTCCCTGGAACTTCTAGCTATCAAGTAAGTAAGGGTGGGGGTTCAGGGGGTCATCCCTTAGATGCTGTCCACTTTTTTTGAGACAGGATCTCTCACTGGACCTGCAGTTCATTGATTAGTCTAGGCTAGATGGTCTAGCATTTTGGGGAGATTTACTTCAACCTTGCTCTGAGTATTTAATTGTGTGTGTGTGTCTGTGTGTGTGTGTGTATGTGTATATGTGTGTGTGTGTGTATGTGTGTGTGTGTGTGCATGTATGTGTGTGCGTACGTGTGTGTGTCTAATGATTGCATTGAGTCCAAAGGGCCCTCTGCCTCTGCCTCCCTGCTACTGGGATTATAAGTATTTGCAACCATGCCTTATTTTTATTTTTATTTTTATTTTTAACATTGGTTCTAGGATTGAACTCAAGTCCTTATGTTTGTGTTGCAAGAGCCTTACTGTCTCCTGAGCCTTCCTTGTTCATGGATTTTCTGTGATTATAACTTTTTGTTTTCTCTGGAGCTAAAAATTGCCTGTGAGTTTTTCTTTTCTTTTAAAAATATATTTATTTTTTGAGTGCTTATGCTTCTTGGTTCATTTTCTTAATTTCTCATTTTTAACCCCATTTTTGGGGAGATTTACTTCAAACTTGATCTGAGTATTTAGTAGTATGTGTGTGTGTGTGTTTAATGATTGCATAGCCTTAAAACAGAAGGATCCTATATGCACCCCTAAAACCTACATTTCCCTGCTTTCTGGTATCCATGTGCTGAGGTTAGCCCCTGCCTAGTGTTTTGCCTTCCCTAACCCCATTCAGCCTTTGACTTCCTGTCAGTTCAAGCTAGGCCCCTTCCTTCCTGTGCCAGGGCCTTTACGTATGCTACACTTTCTGCCTAGAGGTCTTATTTCATCTTTGTACTTAGCCCATTTGCCTGCATCTTTGGTATCTACCTCATGGGGTTACTTAGGTACCTCTGTTAACTTCCTCGCTGGTTTAGCAGCCCATCTGACATTCCCATAGTTCTTTATAGCGCAAGCACGCGCACACACACACACACACACACACATACACACACACATACGATTCCTGCTGTGGTGACTAGCAGCTGCTTGGTACTGCTGAGCTCTCTAGTCCTCTGCTGTGGCCCAGGCTCCTGTCATTGTCTCACTCTTTTGTTTCCTTAACAAGTCACTAAAGCCTTAGGGGCATATACCTTGATTTTCCTGTCTGGGAGGTCTGCAGTTTGATAATTGCAGGGCTGACTGCTTCCTGAGAGGTCTGGGGCAAGTGTTTTCTGGCCCTTTCAGCATCCAGAATGGCCTGACTCCTTGGCTCATGGCTCTTCCTCTATTTCTAAGCTAGTATCCCACAGTTTCTCCCTCTCTGGACTCTGCTCTAGCACCCATCTCTTATACCTACTGCCCCCTCAAGTAGGGACCCTTGTAATGATAGCTATGACCATCTAAATCTCAGCAGGCTTTCCATCTTCTGATTAGCTGTGTTCACACCCTACACAGGTTTGCATATACTGTTCCTGCTGCACCTATGACACAGCTAGGGAATGTGGAGGTAGGATTTGCATAGAAAGCCCACCCTGTAGCCACAACAGTGCCAAAGGAAAGAGTTCACTCAGTCTTGATCCAGATGCAGAGAGGTTACAATGTCTGTGCCACCCAGAGTGTCAAGAGCCCCATCCAGGAAGAGAACTCAGAAGGACTGGCTGAGCAGGAATTGTTCTGATGTCCTTAGAGAGATGCAAAGGTCAGGCATAATTGGAGCCCAGAGCCTAAGGACCTCCCCTGCCCCTATGATGGCTAAAAGAGGCCCCAGAGATATCCAGGTGCAGAACGGCTGTAAACATGTGAGTACTGATGGACAGGGAGCCAAGAAGCCTCAGGCAATGAAGAGAAGTTCAAGGGAGTAGAGACTGAGTGTGCAGACCTCATGTGGTGTGGGGAAGGGAATCTTCCAGAAGCGGAGGGGGAGGGGGGGAAGGACAGGGTGTCTGGAGCTTGAAGGGGAAGAAGAAAATCAAAGAAACCAATAAATCAAGGAATCCACCACACTCCTGAGAATTTTCACACCCATACCTGAGAAACCACCACTACAGGGAAAGGCAAACAGGTAAATAAGCTCAGAAAGGAAGTCAGGCGCTGGGTGACTCATGACAAGTTGAACTCCTGACAGAGTCCACTGCCTCCTGTGTACACCAGAAGGTCACAGAGGCAGCTCTGGGCATCCAAGGAAAATTTCATAAACTTAAAAAAAAAAAGGAAAAAGAAAGAAAATCTGAACATTGATATAAAATTGGAAAGTAGCCACCAACAGACACACTGGATGTTCAAAAGTAACCCCCTAAACAATCCCATGCTTAAAAAAAGGAAATGAAAAGGGAGGCATGTCAGTTTGCAGACAGGCTCACGATGACAGCGTGACATAGCAGCAGAATGTGCGTGATGCAGCCAAAGGGACATTTAGAGGAATGCTCGCAGCCATGTCAGAGGACCAGAGGGACTGAAAACGAGTGTGCCCAGGCTTTACTCAGGAATCTAAAAGAGAACAGGCCCAGCAACAAATGCCGAGAAAGAACAATGAAATAATTGACCAAGATGCAGGAGAATACTAGCAAAATGGAGAAAAATTCTGATGGCAGAATCATCGAGGAAAGTAAATGCTAGCTGTTTGAATGGTCAATGAAATAAACATTAAGCAAGTAAGATAACAAATTAGAAACTCAAAGGCAGTAACAACTACAGATACCTATGGAGGTGTCTATTTGCTACTGTTGTGAAACACTGTTTTTGAGTCTAGGTCTTATTTGGCAGTCCAGTCTAGTCTTGAGTCCCTGATCTTCCTTCCTCACTTTCCCAGTGCTGAGATCAGAGATGCACCACCAAACCTAGTACTGATAGAAATTTTATAGCAATACAATTGAAACTTAAAATGGTAGATAAATTTCAGGATAAAAATATTTTTGAAGTAGAAAATCTTAATACACATAAGGATGCCGAAGAGATCATGGTTATACCATCTACTCACCTCTAGAATGTTCTTGGACCAGATTTTACTATGATTTTTAGGATGTTTTTAAAAAGCAGATCACACCTGTACAATGTGCTTCAGGGCCCAGGCTAAGCCAGAAAACATTTAACTTAAAACCAGAGCTGGGTACAGAAGCACAAGAAAATTCTAAATTTAAATGATGTCTGAATATAAACCCTACAATACATGAGCAGACGTACTTTAACAGCCTATGGTCATACCTCCCAGGGATGTTTCTGATGTTTGGTGGCTGTCTAGATACTAGCTTCTATTACCTAGTGTCACTGTAGCTGTCTTGGATTGAGTAGGAACATACTAGGAAGTTCACACAGTGATGGGATTGTCTAATGACACAGTCTTTAGAACAAATTCCTATCAGTAAGTGATGTGTAACACAGTTAAGATCAGGTAGGGTTCCTCTCAGGAATGCATGGAAGGTTCTAGGTCAGGAATGCTCTAGGCTCCTGATTCTAATGTGATTCATAGGGGCCTCTATTCCCAGTTGACAACTGCTCAGTGATTAGACAGTGGGGGCTGTACCTCCTGCACACTGGGTGTCCTCCTTGTCTTCAGCCCAGCATGTGGCCAGTTACATGGCTTGTACTACTTATCACCTTGAGATAACCTCCCACCCCCTCTTGATTAGCCAGTCTTCTTCAATATTTCCAATGACAGGACGACCCAGCTCAGCCCTCTTGTGGGGGAGCCTAGGACATGAGGGTGCTTGAGCAATGTTGGCCGGACAGAGGTCAAAGGCTGGATGAATGCCAGGTAAAGACACCCCAGACCCTTCAGGGCTGAACTTCTCTGGCCAATGTCCAGTTGGTCTTTAAAAGGATAGGTCTGACCCAACCCAGCTGGAGCAGAGTATGACTGGTGTGGGATTTCTCTAGAACCAATAACTTCTGTGGAGTCTATTGGATCCCTCAGGCTACCTTCTTCCACAGTGGTAAGTGTGACATCATCCTGCAGGCCTGGGTCAGTGGAATAGCTGCCTAGCTAAGCAATCCCTCCAGCAGTTGGGGGGACACCTGTTGGGAAGGATGGAGGGCTTTACTGGCAGCTGACAGCAGGCCTAGCCAGCT
Source organism: Mus caroli (assembly GCF_978045245.1). Taxonomy (NCBI): domain Eukaryota; kingdom Metazoa; phylum Chordata; class Mammalia; order Rodentia; family Muridae; genus Mus; species Mus caroli. The sequence goes on from NW_028227263.1 coordinate 1,948,731, forward strand.
CGGAGGGGTGGTCATCCAGCTGTGCCTGGGTCCAGGAGCTCTGGGCAGCTGGTGCTAAGGACCCGGCAGGTGGGAGAGTTCAGGGCTTAGCAGCTGAACTGCTTAGGGGAGAACTGGAGGTGGGGTGGACTGCATTCCAAAGGCAAGAGCCTCTGAGCTGTGTGCACATGTGTGGAGTAGATACACAGCATTTGTGAAGAAGGGACAAAGGGGGCACTCTCTTGGCCCCTTGCTTGGGTAGCCAAGCCAAGTGGCCCAGGCACATGGTGACATATGTCAAAGTATCCTGCTTCTGTTTTCTAGTCTGAAAGGCCTCTTTCTTTGTCTTTTCTGAGGGCTTTTGGGCACTCTCCACTGGGCAAACTGGGTCCACAGGATCACAAAGTACAGCCTGACTCTGAGCAAATGCTTTGGTTGGTATGGCCCCCGGTGCCCGAAATGGACATGTGTGTTCACAGATGTCCTTAGGGCACTGTTCCTGATTTCCACATGCTTTGCTAGCTGACTTGAAGGGAAGAACAGACAGATCCTGAGGGTGGCAAGGGAGGTGGGCAGTTTCATTTCACACTAAGCCGGAGATGCTGAGGTTTAATGGTGTGAATGTGTGGCTGGGAGTTGTTGTTGGATGTTGTTTTAGACAGTCTTGCTAGTCCCTGCGGGGCAGGTGGGTTTTAGATATCTGCATATTCTGAAAGAAAGTCCTGGGGGGATGGAAGATGTTTAGACACTGCGTAGGTCCTTAGGGGTCCCTTTTCAAGGTCTTTAAAATGCAAATGGACACAATTTCTACAAAGCTGGTGAGTGCCCAATGGGGAGGGAGCGCTTTAGAGAAGAGTGTGTGTGCCTATAGATTTGTGTGCAGTGTGTAGAGACCAAAGGTCGACTTGGAGTATCTCTCTTCAGGCGCCACCCACCTTGTTTGTTGAAACCCAGTCTCTCACAGGCCTGGAGTTCACTGATTAGTCTAGCTGGCTCTGCAGCAAGCTCAAGGGCCTGCTTGTCTTTGTTTCCTGATGCCTAGAATACAGACGTGTACTACCTCTATTCCTGGCTGTTTTGTTTTTAAATGTTTAACTTAGATCCTGGGGATTGAACTCAGACTTTCATGCAGGCTTGTGTGGAGAAGCATTTACTGTCTGTGCCATCTCCCTAACTTATAGAGGTTTCTGAGTTATGTTAGATTCTGAGTCCAGCATCCCTCCTGGGGATGCCACTTGTATCCTCAGGGTTGGGTGTTTCTTTAAGTCTAGTGATTGGCCCCTGCCAAGGAGGAAGGGCTGAACCCCAGGAGGAGCCCGGCAAGGGAAGGGGCCCTGGTTGGGTCTATAACCACAGTTCCCTTGGCTCAGGGTGGCTCCAAGCTTTTGTGGAGTCGGGCCGGCCCTGTTAGTACTCAAGATACTGCACCACAGCCATCCGTGGAGGCTTCTTGGCTGAGGACTATATCAGAATCTTCCAAAGGCTGCATCCCAGGTGCCAGTCAACGAAATTAGGCCTCACTTTCTCAGCACAGATGCAGAGTCCTGGCCCAGCCTTCTTGACTACCACCACAGGGGTCAGCTTCTTCCTAGGTACCTGGGTGCCTGGGGGTAACTGCATCTGTGTAAAACTGGAGGAGCTGGGCACTATCACTGCCCTCATCCTGGGATGTGACAGGGCTTTAAGGTAGTGTTCAGAATCTGGCTAAAACCGCGGAAAGACCCGTCATGGGTTCCATCCAACGTGGTTAAAAACATCTGACTGTGACCACAAAAATGCTGGCGCCCTGGCCACTGCTGAGACCGTTCATCTTAGCAAACGTGCGGTGCGGAGAGCTTTGCCTTAACCCTTGGAAGGGTATGTGCAGGAGCCTGTGCAGGACTGGAGCCATGGACTTCTGCTATGAATTAGGCCAGACCAGGATGAGCGAGGGACTGATTCTTGAGTATTCCTGGTACCACTGGGCATGGTTGCCTCTAAGGCTGTCTAACAACCCTTAGGCTCCAGTGACTTCCGGGGATAAGAACTAAGGTATTAGGGGGGACTTCCAGGGGCCGGAAACTGGCACTTCCCAAGGTCTACATGTAGGAGGCAGACATGTATCCGTTCATTTCTGGAAACGAGCAGACATTACCTGGCTGAGGTGTTGAGGAAGGCACATAACCTTTAATAAAGCACTGACCTCCCCCAGGTGACCATTAGGGTTGTGAGGAGATGAGCAGTCACCATGTACCACATCCACATATGTCAGACAGTGAAAAGGGGTGCAGAACCCTGAAAAGGGAAGTCTTATGAGCAAGCAGCTTCTGGGGTCACAAGCTGGGGGGTGTCGGTGGAGAGCAGCACCTCAGGGCAAGTCAAAGGAAGAGAAGGGAACATGCTGGAATGTTCCAGAAATAGATGACAGACAACATTTTTTTGCTTCTTAGTCCATCATAGCTATGCCTCATGTCAAGGACTTGACTCCATAGTGCCCCTATTAGCTACTTTTTACTATGATGGGGCTTCTTGTCCCTTCACCATGACAGGCAGTCTATGGTCAGTTTTTAACCATTATGAGGCTCCATGAAGCTGGTTCCTACTTGGGGGCAAATACACAGAGGGCTGGGTGTTTGGACCAGTGGGTAAAAGCAGCCTTCATTTTGTCATGAACCATGGAGACATTCTCCAGACATGGTCTGTCTGGAGATGGGAGGTTGTGTCTCCAGCACTTAGTGTTTCTCTACTTTGTAACCTCTGCCTTTGGGATCTCCCTTCCCACCTGAGTCGTCAGGCTGCCTACTCTTTGATTCCAACTATGAATCTTTGACACAAGGGCTTCCTCCTGGGAGCTTTCTATATTCTGTGGTTTTGAACCTCATTACCCTAACCCCAGCTAGTGGAGGGCCACGTATTCCTGGTTCTTACTCCTTTCATTAGGAGCTCAACTTCCTGCAAATCCCCACACCAGATGTTCTTCTCTGTCTCATGGCCCTATTGCCCAGGGCTGTGTATATGTTAGGGTAGAACCTGCCTACCAAAGAATGCATCCAGTTGGTCTGCTTTCCAGGTTGCCTGGCCCCTTCACCCTAGCAAGTATGGTGACTCAGAGGCACATGCAGCTGTTGGACATAGCCTGGGGACCCTTGTACAGTTTGTCTGGGGTAGGATAGGGGATTAAAGCCAGGGACTTGGGGTGTGTGAAGGGAGGGGTGGAAGAGTTCTATCCGGTACTTCATGGGTAAGGTCAGTACAGGGACCTTTACCTTTGGGCTTTCTGTTTGCCAGCTGGTAATTGAGTCACCATGGTGCTTCTAACATAGGTGTCCCAAGCTTCCATCATCTGGGTGTTGGCAACCCTGTTCATACTACTAGAGACTCCATAAGGGGAACAAGGGTGGGAGCCTGAGGTAGGTCTGGGGGTATGGTCTACAGAAAGCAAGGCTCCTGCTGAAGGGCCACTGAATCCAGAACCACCCGTAGGACTTCAGGCTGCCTTACACAAATCCAGAGGCAGCTTATCCTTGAACCTAGGGGTCTAGTTGTTCCATGTGTAGGCCTCTAAAGAGAATGCTAGTGGCCGGGCATGGTGGCACACGCCTTTAATCCCAGCACTCGGGAGGTAGAGGCAGGCGGATTTCTGAGTTTGAAGCCAGCCTGGTCTACAAAGTAAGCTCCAGGACAGCCAGGGCTATACAGAAAAAGCCTGTTTTGAAAAACAAAACAAAACAAAACAAAACAAATAAACAACAACAACAACAAAAGAGAATGCTAGCTGGATTCGCACCTCCTGAGTAGCCAGGCTCCAGGGTCCTGGAGATGGCTGGCTATCCAGGTTTAAGGTTTAAGCCATAGCAAGCTTTGGTCCTTCATTGATCTTAGTATGGTTTGGGTCTGAAATGTTCTCCAAAGGTTCATCTGTTAAAGATGTGGGGTTTGGAGGAAGTGATGGACTTGCAGATAGAGAAACCCATAGACAGATCCTGATTTTAGTGTACTGACAGGAGGTACTGGGCACTGATGAGGTGGGATCCAGGAGAAGGGAGTGGGTCCTTGGAGGCTAGATCTTGTCCCTATCCCCTTGCCTTTGTTCTCTGTTCTCTGGCTACTACAGGGGAATAACCTTGCCTCTACCAGAGGCTCCTACCATCATGATACTGTGCCTTATTGCAGCCCACAAACCACAGCACCAAGTCATTGCCCACTGAAGCCTCCCAAACCACAAGCCAAAACAACTCTTTCTTCCTTTTGAGTTATTTTTTCCCCTCAAGAATTCTGTTATAGAAACAGAAAGTTGACTAATGTGGGATAAGAAGGAGTTGGTACAGACAGCACCAACAAGATTTTCTCCAATGCCTGAGAGGTGTGTGGGGAAGTGTTGCTATGACATCATCCTTCCCAAGGTCTATGAGGCTAAGGTGAGGAAAACCTGGGTTTGTAGTCAGCTGGCACTGGATAGGCCCTGCTGGAGTTTTACATGGGCTCTTGCTCACCAAACCCCACACTAGGCCCAAGGAGCACTGAGCCAGGGAAACAGAGGGAGGTGGTTGGCTTTATAAGCATCTTCTCATATGCAAGGAGGAGCTTAGAAGGGAAATGGTCCATGACTTCGGCCTTGGCAGTATAGTAAAATGATAACCAGAGGCTGATGGAACAAAGAAAGGGTGCCGGCAGTGAGGACTTGGGGTCCACATGTTCCAAAGAGTAGAACCCTTGCTTGAAGTTATCACTACTCCTCCAAACTTGCTTCTTCTGTCCTTTCAATGTAGTGACTCCCACTTCTTTTCTGCCTTACAAACTCATCTATGCATTTGTCATCCATTCACAGATCCATCTATCCATTCACCTATTATCCACCCACCCACCCATCCACCTACCCCCTTCTACCGCCTATCTATCCTTTCATCCAACCATTACCACCCACTAATATATCTCCAGGTACTCATTCATCCTATTTTCTGTCAAGCACTCATTTATCTATCCATCTATCTATCATTGTTGTCTATCTATTCATTGACCAACTCATTACCCATTTAGGTGTCCACCATCATCTATTCATCTATACACATACTCATCTACTGACCCATACATTAACATCCATCCATCCATCATCCATCTATACATCTAGCCATCATCCATCCATTCATTCTTCCATTATCTGTCACCCATTTTCTATTCATCTATCTATCCATTCACTTAATTATCTATCTATCTATCTATCTATCTATCTATCTATCTATCTATCTATCAATCATCCATCAAAATATCCATTCGCCCACACTATCTTACTTTATTCATCCTTTTCCTCTCATTTGTTATCTCATCCATCAGTCCTCTCATCTAGTTCTCCCCATCAGGCTGTATGCCTGCCTCAATTCTTTCCACTGCTTCTGTTTCCTGTGTATCTTGCAGCAATGACAAGATCAAATGGTGTGGATGATACAGTCACTGGTCTTGGAGTGACAGCTTGTCACCATCTAAAAATAGATCAAGACCAATCAAGATGCAAGTTCTCTTTCTGTGCTTTCTCTTGTCTCTTGATCTCATGTTCCTATCAAAAGGGCATACACTCATGTGGTGATGGGTCTAGATCAAATGGAACTATGGAGACAGGGATAGGTTATCTTCAAGACTAGGTGACTAGGCATGGGACTGTGGAAGTGGGTAAGTTGGAACATTTCTGAGAGAGCTAGTTTAACAAGTGGTCAGGTTTGTTGGAGAAGGAAGCATTACAAACATGAGATCCAGTGTTCCTTGAATGGAGATGTGTACAGACACATGACTTAGGCCACCAAGAGTCAAATTGACCACTGTTACCACTATGTATTTGGACATGACACAGACCTCTTCTTTGTGTCTACTCTTCCCAAGTCACTGTAGGCACGAGCTGATTCACAGTTAGGTGCTGTGGCTTATTGCCCATTCCCAGGGCTGGTCCTCATCCTAGGCAGATGATTCTGCTGTAATAGGGGAAGACAAGAGCTTACACCGTTTCTCTGGCTTGTTTTATGTGTCTGGTTCTGTGCAGGCACAGGACTGTAACAGGAATGGCTTCTGTTCTAGTGGGGAAGCAGAACCCGCCTGGCCAAGCACAGGGATGGTGAGTTAAAAGACTGGTGCTGGGATCAGGAACCCAAGGCATTGGAGAGACAACATACCAGGAAGGGGTCAAAGTGCCTTTATGAAGCTGTTGCAGCTTGACGTCAGGGTTGCTGTTCCCACAGGGGCCCAGGGATGAGAGGAGCTCCAGGAAGGTGCTGCTAGGGAGACTGGCCAGGGGTGGGGCTGCATTGGAATTGCCTTCCAGGGAGGAGGGAGGCCGACAGGCCATGAGCGGGAGTGCCGTGGGTCTGGTTTATGTTTTAGACATCCTTCTGGCTGCTGCATGAAGCCAGGAATGTGGGGGGGAGAGTGGAAGCCGGGGTGCCCCTTGGGATAGGGAAGAACTCTGTCTCTCTGTACATGCCGTTCCTGACTGCCGGAAATGCCCTTCTGGCCCTGGCAGAGTCCATGGTGGGAAGAACAGGAAGACTGAGCAGAACAGAGGTTCGAGCATATCTCCCCACACCTATGATTTAGTCGGGTGCACTGTAAGGGGTGGTATTGTAAAAAGAGCCCTGTCACCAGGAGGGAGGTAGGGAGAGAGGAAGCTGCACCTTGGACTTCAAATGCTTATCATGGGAGGTAGCTGTCCTTCATTGGCTGCCATGTTTGGGTTATATTATTACAGCAGTGGAGCTGTGCCTGTCTAGAATTACTGCTTCTATGTGGGATGGTGACAGGACGGTCAGCATTCTCTGTAGTACCCACCATGGCCACTGCCACTCCTTCAGTCCTCTAGAGCTAGCAGAACCTCTTCTTTTGGGTGACCCTTTTCCTTAGGTTGCCCAAGCTTCAGGCTAGGTACACGACTCTGAGGCAGGTACAGAGTACAGCTGTCTGCCAATCATAAGTAGGTACTGGGCTTGTGGCTCAAGCTGGCTAGTGAATGTCTGCTGGTGGTATTTTTTTCTGGGAATATAGGGAAGTTGTAGTTGTGACCTTCAAGGTTGTAAATCTGGGACTAAGAGTCATTGGCCACCACACAGAGACCACCGAGGCCAGAGACAAGTCATGGAGCTATGGTGCTTGCTTCTGGATCTCACTACTCCTGAAGCTGTCACCTTTGTGGCTTTTCAACTGTGTGAGTCAATACATGACATTACCATTCAGACACATTTTAGAGCAGCGTTTCCAGCTCTGGAACCAGAGTGTGTGTGAGAGAACATGAAGATCATTTCTAGAGGCTGGGGTCTGATGTAAGGGGTAGAATGCCTGGGTGCTTTCTGAAGGAGGCAGTGGCTTAGAGGGGCTGTGATGGTCCAGCTAAGGGCCAGCAGACACCAGTATAATGTAAAGGTGGGGCTCTCATAGTGTTGAGTGGGTGTCCTGGGGTGGGTCTGAGCCACTGCTGGGCTCTGAGCATCCTGGGTTTTAAGGCCATCCAACTGGTAGAGTGGTAACATCTAGGGATCCCAAGTCTAGACTCATGTGATACATCTGATTGTCACTCTGCTTGTCCTCAGAATTGTTGCTGGGAGGGAACTTAGGCAGTATATCACATCTATTTCAGATGACATTGAGGCCCAGAAAACTTCCCCTGATTAAAGTCTGCCACTTGTCAGGAACACAGCACAGCTAAGCTCACCTAAGAAACCTAGTTTAGGAATATCTGGAGAGAGGTTACAAAGGCCACTGGGGGTTAACTTGATAATGTGTTTTTGCTTCCCTATTGGCCCAAGGCAATAAAGAGACCCAGCCCAACAGCTGCTGAACAGAGTCTGGGATACCCACAGCAGGCAGTAGACACCTGAACAAATATAAACAATAGGAAATCCGGTGTTTGTTACTCAGCAAAACTGACTATTGCTTAAGACTGGACCTCAAATGGCAACTTAGCGAACCATAGAACTTATGACCACTCCTCCCACAATAATTTAAAAGCAGGGAAACATCCAAAGCTATGTATTCTCTGTGCCAGATTCTTGCTAAGTTAGGCAGAGATCTCGACAGTGGCTGCCTCTCTACTCCACTGGGGTAGGGTCTTACTCTGTATAAACACACCAATCTCTATCCTAACTTTTCTGCCAATGAGGCAGTCTTCTGGGATCAGTCTCACTGGTCTGATGTCGGGATGCCTCAGTGTAATGACTGGCATTTCCATCACTGTTGTTCCCTAAATGATAGATGGCATGGTCTGACTCCATGCAGGCCCCAAGAAAATACTTTGTAACACTAGAAGAGGGCAAGGACAGGTGGCCTAAGCAGACACAGAAGGTCTGTTGACATGTAAGCCATATTTGGAATCTCCAGAAAGGCCTAGGAGCTGCTTGGCCCTGTAGGCCATGGTGAATGTTAAAGGGCAGGACATGTTACAGGGTGTCAAGAATAGGAGATAAGACCAAAGTAAGGGCTAAGAAGACAGATGTAGGTAAAGTGCTTATATAAACAGAACACCAGAACATAGAAAGGAAATTAGGAAGGGCATGAAAGACTCATTAGAAATGTCTTTAACACAGTCAAAAGGCTGTCTAGAAAGACACATCAGAAATAATTGTGTAAAGGAAATAATCATAAATAATAAAAGGAATTTTTTTAGAACTTGAGGATTCACCAAATATTCAGAGAAACCTGTGGTTAAAATTACTCACAGAATATTTTGGCTAGGAAATTCAGACACCCAAGATGACAGTATAGCTACTGAAAATTTCCAGGAAAAAGGAAAGAAGAGACAGGTTAGAAGGTGTGTGAATAAGACTTCTAACTGCCAATACTGGATGTTACATGACCACAGGACCAGGTGTTTAAAGTTCTGAAGGAAAATCCACTCCTATTTGAAATTCTATACCCAGCTAAGCTATTACTAGGGCATGCCAATGTAATGAAGATGTTTTCTGGTCCCAGAGTACAGAACAGTGTTCTTTCATATACTTATTAGAAAGGTACTTGAAATTTCCTCAGGAAGACAAGAGTAGGAGGTAAGATCCAAGCAGCTGTACTCCCAAACTAAGGGTTGTTGATTAGGATGTCTCTGGAGAAAATAAACGCTAATTAAAGCAAGAAAGAAGAGGTCTGGGAGATTATGGACAAAGGGAGTTTGAGAAAGAGACATCAGTCTGGACACCCTGACAATTAAAATAGTAAGCCGAAAGAGTGAAGGGAGTGGACAGTGGGCAGCAGGCAAGAACTAAGGGGTCTTTTGGAAGGGTCATTGAGGAAGAACTCTGTCCCATTAGGAGTTAAGTCAAAACCAAAGTAAAAATTGGGGAGACAACGATATGTAAAGTGCTTGCTGTGAAAGTATGAGGCCCTGAGTTTTATTCCCAGTACCTGTGTGAACACAATAGGGAATGATGGCATGCAGCTGTTACTCCAACACTGGCTAGGAGGAGACAGGAGGATCCCTATGGTTTGCTGGCTAGCTAGCCTAGCCTTTTTGGTGCATTCCAGACCAATAAGAGACCCTGTCTCAAAAACTAAGCTGCCAAGGAATGATATCCAAGTTGTCATATGGCCTCCCTAAACACATGCATATATACATGCATACCCACAAATACACATAAGCCACTCCATGAACATGCACATACATGCACAATCAGACAGACACATACATGTACATACCAAAAGTCACAACCCCCTAAAACAAACAAACACCCCCAAACACAAAGAACCGAAGGGAATACATCTGTTCAGTGGATTGTGATGAACTTGAGCCTGCCTCCAGCTTTGCATAGAACTGAGAGAGATGGCAATGAGAAACAGGGCCTCAGAACTGAGGAGAGGAGGATAGCCTTTGGCCACAGTAGAGCTGGCTATCATGGAAGGCTAAGACTGCAACCCCACAGTGAGTCCCATTTCCCACATCTTACAGTTTTCCCTCATAACCTGAGAGTGACATTTTTCTGTGGATAAAGATATGTTTATGTGAACTCATCATTTCTTCCACTTCACTTCTAATTTTCTTTTTAAAAAATTGATTCAAAAGTTATAAAACCAAGCCTAAGATAGTTCTTGATGGTATGTGTCCCTTTATCTATACCTCATATATCCATCTGTCCATCTGTCCACCTGCTCTGTCCTTTATTCCTTCATCCATCTTTGTACTTATGCACATATGCATTCATTCATCAACTCATCCACCCACTCATCCATCTATCCATCTCTCTTCCCATCTATCCATCCATCTCCTTTACCATTCATCCTATATACCCACTCATTCCTCCACCAATCCATCTGCACACTGATCCATTCATCCATTTATCCACCCACCCATCTATTTATCCATGCACCCATCCATCTATTCATCCTTCAGCCTGTCTTCTCACTTAGTCAACTGCCTCCTCACCATCCATCCATCCATCCACCCACCCACCCATTCTTCAGCCTGTCTTCTCACTCAGTCAACCACACCCTCACACATGCACATGCTCATTCACCCACCTTTTCACATACCTGTCATCCACCCATTCACCTCTCAATCCTCCAGCTCTTTACACATGCATCTATCCATCCATTCACCTGTCTGACTATGCATTATTTTCTGTGCCATATGTGGAGAATTACCAGAAATGCTGCTTCTTTCATGGTGAAGATGGATCTTTCTGGAAAAACAAGGACCATATTTAGGAAAAAGAGAGGATCACGAGAATCTTCACTTTTTTTTTTTTATTAAGACCTTGCTCTACTGCTAGAATTTGAAAGAACAAAATCTCCATATATCATCTATCAACTATCAAAACTCTATTTTTATTACCATCATCTAAGTATCCATTTATCTATCATTCACGTATGTATGTATGTATGTATGTATGTATGTGTCTGTCAATCACCCATCCCCCTCTACTTTTGACATGAGTAACAGTTACCTGTGAAGATCTGTGTCCTCTTTTGCTTTCTTCTCTGGCTTTGCACTGAGGCCTATTAATAGCACCTCCGCACACTGTTTTTGGACGCCCCTCCCTCAGAGGTCTTCCCTGACCACCCTGGCTCCTCCCGGCACAGTGCCCTGCTCTGTCTCTGCATGGTAATTTTCCCAGTCTGTAATTACGTGGTGTATTTTCGACCAGGGGCCGCTTCGTAGTGCCAGGAGCTCTGTCCTGTCCCTGCAGCACCTCCAACACTGTTTGCTGTCTGGGACATAGCAGGGGCTTCAGTGGGGACTGTGGCACTGTGGGGACTGTGGAAGGAGTTGACCATGGGCAGCCTGGGATTCTCCCTCAATGCCCAAGCAGCCAGCCTCTAGCCTCAGTGTGGTACTTGGCAGTGGGCGGGGAGAACCAAGCCTGACAGTGCCCGTAGTGGTGCCCATAAGAGGAGGCGGAAGCAGGTGCTTCCACTTGCCACGTGCCGGGCACTGGGCCAGGTGCTCAGCAGGGAAGGTTCCAGGTAATGTAGCCCATGAGCCTGGAGGAAGTGTTCTTATCTTCTTCTAGATGAGGGAATTGAGATGCCAAGGGACTCATGGGGGCTCCAAACTTGGCCGTCCTTTCTGTAACTCTGTTCCAGCCACTGTTAGGGGCTGCACTGAGGCAGGGGCATGGGATGAGGACAGATGGGGCCTCAAGATGTGGAACTAGATCAGGGGCAGGTGAGGGGGTGGGGAGAAAGGGGGAATCCTAGTGGGTGGTGGCTAGTAGGAGGGCCATGGGGAAGGGATGCTCCTGAGACAAGGGCAGAGAGCCAGGAGGGGGTAGGGAAGCTTGGAGAGATGCCAGGCCCCAGCAGTACCTAAGCTTGAGCTACCCACATTGCCAGCAAATCTCACCGTATGGAGAAGGGACCAAGTGTGACATTTCAGCCAGAATGGTGGCTGAGGCAAGCTGCCTAGTCTGTCACCTTAGGGTCACCACCCGGGTCCCTCTGTGCTCTAGCCAGCAGTACCAACATTCATCCCTTAGGCTTCCAGACAAGAAAGTCACACTGAGGAAGAGTAGGCAAGGGGAGGCAGAGAGCCTCAGAGATGGGAGGCACCAAGGTTTGCTGGCTTCAGGCTTTGCTTTCCAAAAGAGGGTCTCAGGGGGCCAGGAATGGGGTGGGCAGGAGTGGTGGGCTGTGGAAAGAGTATGATAGATGGAGAGAGGGGAGAGAGAGTTCTGGAGAGAGTGGGAGGAAGTGAGGGGGAGGAGGGGCAGCTGGAGGTAAAAGGGGGCTGGGGCATGGCCCGGAGTAGGAGGCTCAGCAGCGGGTGAGGGAGGGGAGGGCAGAGCACTCCCTGGCCTGTGTCATGCCTGCCACTGAGCCTGTGTGCATGCACATGTATGCGTGTGTCCCTGGGGTGGATCTGGGGACACACATTGAGCGGGAAGGCTGGCTGCTAGGCTGAGGAGAGCCCTGGGCCTGCGGGGAATGTTCCAAGGAGAGATTTATTAGTGAAACAAAAGCATATTTTTTAGGCAGGACTGTTTGTACAGTTATTTCATGACATCGCCTTGGCCTCGGGCCCAGAGCAGAGCGGCCGAGGAGGCCCCGCACGGCTGGCCGGGTGTACAGGCCTATTCGTTAGCTGGCCGTCCTCTCCCGTCCTTATCTGGTCCTGGACATCAAAGCGGGGGCTTTTCATAAATGAATTAAAATAGCATACACACAGCACCGGGGCGGAAGACCCCAGGCCAATTAGCTCTAAGTAGGGTGAGAGGCCTTTCAGAGACGAGCCCCTTTCTGAAGGAGTCGCAGCAGCTTGTCAAACTCGATGAAATATTTTGCCCAAAGCTCATTAAAATAATGAACCTGCATTTCTTTCCTCAAGAGAATAATTAGCAGACTTCCAAATGGGTTAAAGCAGCAATTTAGAAGTGGCCCCCCTTAATCGTCCCATTTACTACATTTTGTGACAAGAAAACTCTGGCGCCTTGGGGAGGAGCCGAGAGTCTCGGCATTGGCTCTGTGTGGTGACGGCAGGGCTGTGGAGCTGGGTGGGAGTTGGGGGGCCTGCAGAGAGGGCTGCATTCAACTTGGGATCCTGCCTATCTCTGCCACCTCCCTTGCTTTGCAACCATAGGCCCCCTCCTCCTTGTACATCTATCTATAACAGGTTGGTTAGAGACTGGAGGCCTGAGGGTTAGGGCCATCACCATGCTGGGAGAATATCAACTCTAAGGTACAAGAGAACGAGGGTATCAGATGCAGGCTCTGCTTCAGAACAGGTACAGACGAAGAGAACGCCAACAGGTAGGTGATCTGAGCCTTAGCATAATCAAGGGCAGAGCCCTGGTACATCAGAGACTCCGAAGAGGAAGCGAGAAGATACCACTTAGGGAGATGTTGGGGGAATACATGAGTTGAGGGCTGAATGGATTGAGAAGGGTGAGCTCAGAGTGAGCTAGGGGCTGTGTCCCTAGATGTTGATAACATTGATGGCCAAAGGGCAGAGTGGCAAGTTCATCTGGTGCAACAAGTGTGGGGCAGACAAGAGGGTCATAGGCAGGCTGGTCTCCTGCTGAGAGCCATCCACCCTTCCCCATGCTGCTAACAGGGAGGTTCCACTTTTGACAGTAGCCTGAGGTAGCCCTGGACAATCCAGAGAACAGCAATAAATTCAAACGTGGCTGAATCTAAAGGTTGAGTGGTCCTCAGCAGGAGCCTCCAAGACCACCTTGCTTTGCTTCTTCCTCTTTTTCTTATTCCGCATTTGTTGTTTATAAAGTAAGACACTCATGATGGAGATTGGGTAAAACAGAAGTAATGGCATGTGCAGTTGGACGCCATTTACAAAGTGCCATAGTATGCACACACAGGTCAATGTGGGACTTGCCTTCTCTGCTAAAGTTCTGTACTTAAGCATTTCTCATGGTCACTGAAGGATACCTGCAAGCATACTAGGTGTAACACAACCAACCATTGGCCAGCGAAGACTTGGAGTCTCTTTCTAACCCCTCTCTGTGATAAGCAAGACTGCCATTAACTTGCTTGCATACAACTCCCTGAGCAACTCTGCTTGGAGACAGAGTCCTGGACAGGGGTCACAGAGTTAGGGCAAGGATGATCTGTACCTTGGACATATTTTATCCTTGCAATATGGGAAACAGGCTAGGCTCACTGTCCCCTGCAGCCTCAGTGTCTTCATCACAGTGTTTTTTTGTTCCTTTGCAGACAGAGCAAACATGTGAAGCTCTGTTGTGGGCCACATGAGCGCTGGGGCCAGCGCTCTTACTTTGATGGTGGGATCCAGTCTGAAAGCCTAAGTATGCTGGAAATGCACCGAGTCCGCCAGACCCATGACATCATAGCTTAGCTGCAGCATATTTTAGAGGGTCTGAGGTTCACCCTGGAAGGCAGGGGACTGAAGAGAAACTGCTCCTGAAGCTGCCTGGCACCTAAAGAGAGAACTGAATAACTAGCTCAGGAAAAGATCCAGCTTCAAAATCTAAAGTACAATGACCATGTACACACACATTTAGACACATGCATATACAATATACATATGCATATACAATATACATATGCACATACACACACACATATATATATATACATGTACATACACACATAAGCACACACATAATGCACAGACACAGATGTGTGCATGCTCAGACACATAGGCACAAACACACACACACACAGGCACAAACACACACACACACACACACACACACACACACACACACACACACACAGAGTACAGCTCTTACTAACGTATCATGCTCACATTCTCAGACAGCCAAGCTATAAGTTGAGGACTATCAAATCTATCATTGCAACATGTCAACTGCTAGAGCTTGCATATCTGTGAGTGAATGTGACTCTGTTCTAATAAAACTTTACTTACAAAGACAGGTGTTAGGCTGGATCAAGCCCATGAACTGTGTTTTTCTGGCCCCTTTTTCAGTAGATAGGTGGGATGAGATGTATTTCTTCAATCTTGGGCCTTCTCACTATAGGTTTCCATAGATTTGGAGTCTTTATATACTAAAGATGGCCCTTCTCCATCATGGCTTGCTGTCTGGTACAGCCTAGTCAGCAGAGAGGGCCTCTCTGCTCTGCCAGCCAGGCCGAGGCTGGAGGGAACTCTGTGACAGCCCCTAGCATCTGTGAACTCATTCTCCTTTAGAGACAAAGGCCTGCTTCCAGCTGTCAGTCCAAGCTATCAATCAGACTCAGCCTGACCTTCTGAGACCAGTGGGCATGTCCATCTGCTGTTAATAGCTTGTCAAAGCAGGGGCTGATCTCAACTCAGGCTGGCTGGGCAAATATGCCCAAATGGTGCCAGCATGCCTGCTGCAGTCAGCCAATCTGGGAAACAGTCCGGGAAATGGAACTTCGTGAGATGAAGGTAGGAAGCTGCAGGCCAGAGCAGAGCCACATACTTATCATGGCTGCATCCACATAACAACCCGTGGCCCCTTGGCTGGCTCCTGAGACAACAGAGTAGCCCAGAAAGATGAAAGCAGTTAGGAGGAATAATAATGAGGGGGCTGTTCCAGTTAGTGCCAAAGTCCCAGCAGCTGTCTATGACCCTAGGAGCCCAAGGTCTGTGGGAACTGTTCACCTTGCATCAGTCATCTACCATCACCAAACTTGCCCAGACTTGCCCACAAACTCCTGGGGCAGAGAAGCAATAGCACAAACTAGTGTGGTCCTAACAACACTGATTGTTTAGGGAAAAAGTTAAAGTCCCAGTTTCAGCATAAGCAGGATCTACAGATCACAGGGCCACGGGTGTAAAATGATTAGTGCCTCGGCTTCCCTCCTGTAAAATGATACTGCAGGCGATCCAAACGGCGAGGTTCTCGGAGATCCGTGCCTGCCAATGTGTTCAGGGCATTTGCATAGCCAACAGAAAGCTGCCAATTGTCTCTGCTGAGTGGTGGTTATTCTTGTCCCTGTAAACATTTTTGTCCCTTGTACCTACTTATCAGCCAGCAGCCACCATAGAGAATGAATGACAGCCATAGTACTTCTACTTAGGATGCAGATGGATTCAGGTTCTGTCTCCATTCAGGGCACACTTGTCCCTGCCTTGAGTGGTTCATCATTCTCCTTGGTCTTGACCTCTCAAAGCCCTGTCTTTCCCTTGAGGCTGTGGGCAGGTTTGAGTGGGACAGATGGGGGTAGGTGATCCGAGGTACCGCAGCCAATGGCTGCAGTAGGGCTCTGAATACCCCATGTATACGAGAGCTGATTCTGAGATTCTCACGGGTAGCAGGTGGGAGATTCTGGGACTGAATAGGAGATGAGTGGGGAGGAGAGAGGCTGGGAGAGGAGCAGGGAATGCTGGGAAGAAAGAGGGCCCTAGGAATTTGTGGGCAAGTCTGGGCAAGCAGTAGCTCCGGGCACGCAGGGGGCAGGCTTGGATGGGCAGGCTGGGGCAGGCAGCAGGAAGGGGGCTGGTAGAGGGGTACAGGCCTAATCATGTGTCCCTGAGGCCTGGCAGGCATCTCTTAAGTCCTATGTCCCCACAGCTTGCCAGAACCTGTAGGAACAAGGTGGGGTACCATGGCTTTATATGAATACCCCCCTCCACAACCTAGAGACATAGATGTGTTCTCTGATGTCTGCAGAACTCTGTAGCACAGAGGAAACCTCTTATTTATTTATTTATTTATTTATTTACACCATAGACATCATCATCTGTTCTTGCCTATCTTTAAGGTTTCCAGTTCTTTTCTCTGCCCAGGATACTCTGTTTGTGCCCACATTGCCTTGGCCCCTCAGGAAATCCTCATTTGAGAACTCTGCTTCTTTACTGGGGATAGTTATGCGACAGTATTCTGGCTAAGGCTAGTCTGCTAGTGTGTTCCGTAGGGGAACATAGCTGCCTGGCAGAGCTGCTTTACACAGGTGACTTTTCCCAGGCTCTGGTCTTACAGGAGGTCACACTGATGGGCAGCTGGCTACCCCTCATGCTACAATTGGACCAGGAACCCTTGTGGGTCTACTTTCTGCTTAAGGTTCCATTATGTGAGAACTTGAGACTAGGGCTGGGCAGGGGTGTGTGTGTGTGTGTGGGGGGTGGGCTCAGCCTTGAGGAATCCAGGGGATAATGTACCTATCTTCTTGTTGTGATATGCTGTGGGATGGATGTGGATCCTGGGATACTAGGGTGATGGTTGAAAGTAGGTGGTGGCTACTCCACTTCTCTGTGACCCCAAACAGCAGCCTGAGGGGTAGCCAGGGAATATGCATTTTAAGGTGTTTGTCACCAGGCTACTTTGTGTTATATCCATGTCTTGAAGAACCTGGGGCATTGTAACGGTATCTGAGAGCCAGGGTGGTTGTGAGGGCCACCCACCCCAAAGAGTAGAATTCAAGGAAAGTGTAGCAAGACCAAGGGGGTTCATGCTGTGGCAGGTTCCTTGTGGGTTTAACATACATGAGGTGGTCCATAAAGGTATTTTTTTTCCACTTAAGGATGCCATCTTCTAGGTCCCCTTTGGGATGATCTTGATACTAACAGGATCTAGGAAGTTCCACTGGCTGAGGACAGGGATAGAGACAAGGATAGCTCTGAAGCCAGGGCCAGGCTCATCCTCCTGCTGGCTGTATCCTCCAATACCTAGTATACTATGAAGCTCAGAAGGGTCTATGAGACTCAGGCAGAAGAGAATGGTCCTCAGCTGAACTTCCTGTGTAGCAGTGATGGTAGAGAGCCCCTCTTCATGCCAGAGCAGGGTTACTCTGGAGGCTCGCTTCTCTCCTATACATTTCATAGATGAGAAAACAGAAGCTTCCAGGATGCTGGGCTGCCTGTGATCTCATGGAGAGTTAGTAGTGAGTGACTCTCAGGCAGGTAAGAGGCTTAAGAGATGACAGGAATCTAAGGGCAAGGGCTGTAACTGGTTCCTATTCCTAGGCAGTCCTTATACATCCTCGACTGAGACAGTGGGTCCTGAACTTCCTTGGGTGCCGGGTGGAGGGCCACAGATCCTGCTCGGGGCGCATCGACTCCTGCTGAGGTAAGCCATGTGCTCAGGTATTTAGCCTTGATGATTCTTTTTTTTATTGTTGACATGGCTATATTTGGACCACATAAGAGACATACTTCAAGCCATGACCAGGAGGACATTCCAGAGAGGTTTAAGTTAACAAGGAAGATCAACCATAAATGTGGGCAGCACTATCCATGGGCTGAGGTCCCAGACTGAATAAAAAAGTGAGAGAAGTCCCAGCATTCATTGCTCCCTGATTCCTGACTTGAGATGCAATATGGCCAGCTATCTCGGGCATCAATACGTCATTGGCCCCACCTCCATCATAGTGGTCTGTACTCCTCCTTAAACATTAGCTAAAAATAAAATATTCCCACGAGTTTCTCTTTCATAAAGCATTTTGTCACAGTGGTGTGAAAAGTAGACCCCACACTGAGAGCCCCATGACCTCCCCTGATACCCTCTCTTCTCCAGAAAAACACCAGATTCTTTCTCAAAGAAAGAGAAGGAACCCCAGGGCTTGCTGTGGATAGACAGACATTCCAAAGGCTAGTGGAGGGTCAGTAGAGAGCCTGGTAAGTCTCAGTATAACAGAGTCTGAGGTGAGTGGTCAGATGGGCAGTATCTCTTGGAAGGACACCCTGAAGATCCCATCCCTGGATGGGATGGCTCTGCTGACCCTAGACTTAGGCCACTCTTGGATAGCTGACCTAACCTACCTGGGCTCCAGCTCTTCACCTTCAAAATAGGGTTACACAGATGAACACAGAACTTATCACCAGGTGTGGGACTCTTGAAGTTCAGGACAAAGACCCAGGAAACATACTCATGTCCGCTGCCCCTGGCCTGAGCACTGCTCTCAAGCAGGCACTCACTTCTACTTGGCAAAAATGAATGAGGCATCTGACTGTAGCTTTGATGGTCTATTCTTGAGAAGACTGAGGTGGAGATTATACGGTTAAACCCAGAGAAAGCCTTACTTAGAACATCAGTATACAGCACATCACAAGCTCATAGTGAGTGGGTTCTCACCCACACCACAGGTCCTAAGGACAAACCTTCACCTACATACATACAAACACACCACATAATACACAGAAACAACCAACCAAACATACCAGACACACACTTACATATATGCAAATACCCACCACCCTCACGAGTGTAAGCACATTATATGCAACATCCTCATATTTACAGACACACCACAACCTCATATGTATAAACACACACCATCCTCGCACATGCAGAAACACACACAATGCTTTCAAATGTACAGATGTACCACATATCATTCCACTTTAGAGTACAGGCCTCCAGGCCCAGTCAGGACAGCCTCCCCTCCCCAGGCAGAGCTCCATTGCCATCATTAAGAGCAGGGTTCCTTGCACAGCTCTTCTCTCTCACTTGAATGCAGAGGTGCTGGCTTTCTTTCTGTCCCACCTGTCCCAGGGTCTTTGCTCTTCTGTCTCTGTAGATTTTAGATGTCCTCTGTTGGGTACACGTTGTCTGATCACCTGTACCCAGTTTGCTGCTGCTCATACCTTCTGCACATGGTACCTTCTCTCAACACCCCTCCCTTTCCTGCCTTGTTTCTGCCATCTTCGACCCCTTCTCCTGTCCCAAATTAGGCAAAGGGGCGCACACAAATCAACCCTGCCCACAGCATAGAGGCGAGAGTTCAAACAACGCGGCCAATTTACAAACAATTTTCTCTGCAACGATTAAGTTACATTTTCCCCAATAGCTGCTTCATTTTCTTGTCAAAATTACACAGTTTTCACATTTATCTCCCTGCAAGGGTAATTAATTTCCAGACCATAAGTAAGAACTTAATTTGATACCTGCAAGGATTACAAACCATTTCAATCCATTGTTTACATGAAATCAAGAAAGATTCGTTCTGTTTGCAATTATGTTAATGAGGAGAGTGGCCACTTTTTTTTTTTCAGGGAACTCAAGCATAATTTTGTCCTTAGCAATGAATTGGTCTAAAAAGGTCCATGGCCACCACAAACCTCTGTGTGGCTATTTTTAGGGTGAACCTAGTAAGGGAACCCATGCAGACAGCCAGGTACCCCGAGGAAGACTTTGGGGAGAATGACTCTCAAACTGGTGGTGATTTCCAGGGTGTGTTCCCAGGTTGGGTTGTGGACCATGAGATGGTGACAAGCAGGGGGATGGACCTCCCGCAATGCACTCTCTCTATTATTATCTACAAAGAAGGGATCTAAGAAGATCAGGGTAGCAGGGAAGCCAGGTATGATGGTCTGCCCCTCTGCACACACTGCATACTGGCCAAGGCTGGGGACTGTAGGTGGGGACATTGAGGGGGAGAAGAGGTCGCTTTCAGGCAGGAGATATATCCTAACTCTGACCTAGTGCTGTCCCATGACTGTGGGGCAAGGGGGACTGAGATGCTTGTCGAGAGTTCTGTTTGCCCCCAGGGCACTCTGTAGGTCATCCCTGATCTCCATCAGCCCACACCATGCAAAATGACTGGAAGGTGCATCCACAGGAGACCAGCTGCCTGCTAAGAACGGGCCCTATGGCTGGGGGCTGGAGGCTAGGTGAAGCAGGCCTGCTGGGAGGAAGGGGCAGTATGAGCAAGGGTGAGAGGCTGTAAGAAATTTCTGCAGGCACACAGGAAGCTGCACTCAGAGAAAGGAGTTGGGCCAGGCTACTAGTGCCAAGGGCCATGTGTACCCTTCATAAAGACAGAGAACAGACATGGAGGGAAGGATGCTTATAGGAAGTCCTACAGACTCCTAAGTCAGGGTGGACCATGGTGGGCAGCTTGGAAGAGGTTCTGCCTGTGTGGACATGGGTGTTAGGGAAATCCTTGGGGGTCTAGAAGGCTTGGCCCAGACCTCTGTAAGGCAGGAGCCCTGAGAAGGTGGGCTGAAGGAACTGGCTCAGCCTTTTGCTTCCCAGCCCTCCTGGGCACTGTGGGGCTATGGGAGAAAGAGGGCCCATTCATGGAGTGGCCCGCTGTGGTCTGCAGACACGTTATGGCCTGTCCCTGGCTGGCTGTCACTAGAGGGCTGGGGGCTGGGCACTGTCCTCTTCCTTACTGCAACCTCCCTACCCCCCAGTCGGCCCAGAGCAGCCGGCCTGAGGCTGCGGCTGAACCTCGTAAATCCTGGGATGCTGGAGACAGCCCAGGTGAGGCTGGGAACAATGCCCCATTGTGGCCCCGTGGGGACGGTCTGCCACCACTTGCCACCAGCCCCTATGCTGTAAAATCTCTCCCCACGGATCCAATTTCGCCTCTCCGGCCCTTGAGGGGTTAGGCCCGGGACAGGCGCAGTTCCACTCCACACAGAAACCATTTACGGCTGGGATAAAGGCTGCCTTCATCGGCACCGAAGGGCCAACGTTTCCCGGCCCCATCGTTTTGTCACTGCCACATCTGTCAGGTGGCGACATGCACAGCAATGGGGGCTCATGTGAGGGCAAGGAAGGACCTCAGCAGCCACTACAGGGAAGAAGGGCCTATAGTCTTGCTCTTCCTGTGAGTGAAGTCCATGGCACCTCCCTGGCTTCCCAGCTTGTGCTTCAGTGGGATAATATTATTGCAGGATCCAGCTCTGAGGTGGAGAGCATGCATCCTGAGAGGCTGGCAAAGAGGACACCAGACCAGGCTGAGTGAAGACATTGCCCTTTGTTAGTATATACATTAATGAGCAAGCCAGGATGGAGGAGGATTGGCTTTGGCCTTGCCAGGTGCTAGTTCAAAAGCCCAAGAGGCAGAGGGGCTGGGAACACCTGGGAGAGGATGGGGGGCAATCAGTGGGCTGTGTCCCACCATCTTGCACTTTTAGTTCAGAGCCAGAGATGGATCTCTGTTCCATCAAGCTTTTGAGGAAGAACAGGGACCTAAGAGCCAACATGAACTTGGCCTGGCTATTCATCATGAGAAAAGCCTCTTCCAGGCTGTGGCCACCATGGCTATGCTGGTCTTCTATGGTGAAAGAATAATAGCTTTAGGTAGTACTTGAGCCATCACCTGTATCTTAGCATCTACGTTTGCATTTCAGTGCAAGGTACAACAGACCATGCTGAGCCAGAAAGCTATGGCTTCATGAGTGTCAGTCACTTCTTGGGATGAGGATTGTAGAGCCTTTGTGTTTATGAAGGCACTCAGAACAGCACAGGACTGGATGCTCTGTTGTAGCTCAAGGACCTGAGACAGCAGAGGCTTATTGCCCTGGGACTCTATCTAGCCTCCCTTCCCTACCCACCCTGTCACTGGGGAAGGAAGCTGGGAGAGAGGATAGGACTAGAGGCTCATGGGCTTCTTCACCAACTGACAGAAGATGGGTGCATTGCCACTATATAGCAGAGGAATATTTTCTCCTGCTCATGGCTGTGAGCACTGGGTAGTTTCTGAGGCTTGAATGATAAAGTCATTGTAACAATTGAATATTTGAATCCTGCAGAATTAGGGTCAAATAGTGTGTTCTGGGGATCATTACGAAACCTTGGTGAACCCTGGTGGGTGGAGAGTAGGAAGATTATGTTAGTTTTCTTCTTCTTTCTCATCAGGCTGGGAGCCAGGTTAAACTGGGGGATGGGTGCTTGCTGGCACCTGTAAGTCGCTGTTACTTCTGGACTTGTTCTATAACTGGGTGACAACTGGTGACAATTGGGTGACATCCTGGGTCATAGTGCCCAGGGGATGATTCAGGTCCATGATTCCAATTTTAGGGCAACAAGTATGTGATAGTTATTTCTGACTGTCAATTTGATGGGATTTGGAAACACCTCTGTGTGCATCTGTGACAGTGTCTCCAGAATGTTTGAGGGGAGACCCACCCTGAATGTGGACAGTCCTAGCCCATGGGCTGGAGTCTTGGACTGAATAAAAATGAAGCAGCGAGCTGAGCCCCCGCATTCACCTCTCTGTGCCCTAATTGTGGATGCTCTGTGACTAGCTGCTTCAGACTCCTGCAGTCATGCTAGACTCCATCTCTTCAAACCGTGAGCCAAAATAAACGATTCCCTTAAGCTGCTTCTGCTGAGAACTTTGTCACAACAAGAGGAGAGATTAACAAAGAGGAAAACTGAGATGGATAGCGTGGCCCACCAGGGGCCTTGTCAGGGACAGAAGACCACAGGAGGACCTGAAGCACAGGAGGGGAACAGGGCCCACTCTGTGAACTCAGCCATTATGCCCTAGCTGTAGGTAGCACACGTCATCCTTAGCACACCCAAGTAGCAAGGAGGAAAGGTAGGGAAAGCAAGGCCTGGGGGAGAAGGGCTGCCTATGCCCTCAGCTATTATCAAGGCAGGGGATTCTGAATTGGCACTGGATTTGGGTCACATCTTTCTCTACTACAGCCATTGAAGTATGCATATTGACTGTGGGTGCCTGGGGTTTGTGGATGTATGCAGGGTTATAGGTACAAAGGGGAAAGTGGATGATCCTTACCAAGAGGTGTCCTGGGTCCCTCCTTGCCCTTCTCCCCACTGACCTTGCATCAGAGGCCCTGGGGTCATGCCTTATATGTATTCCATACACTTTCTTGACTCTCTACCCACCACAAAGAGTGGGGTTGAAAAGGGGGGGGGATAGAAGAGCTGTGGCGGCCACTGGTCACCTGGCCTTCCTTCTATGGTCCAATCACTACTGGGAGATGAGCCTGCTTTATTTCTCATTGGTCTTCTACCTAGGAACAGTGAGTCCCAGAGCCATTTGCTCTGGAAACCTGATGTCTGGATTCTGTTCCCTTTAGATTCTCACAAACCTGGTTCACCCTTTCCTTGGAGTAAGCCCCGAGTTCAGCTCTGGATTGGACTTGGGAGCACCAGCCTGAGGCAGGGCCAACCTCCTCTTCCTGCCCCTCTGAGGAGCAGGTAAAGCCTGTTTCTTAGGCCTTAGCTATGGCTTTGTACCCTTCTTGCCTCTCTACCTTGCACTGACTCTTCATTCCTTTCTACCTAAGCTCCAGACATCGGAGGTCCAAGGCTTGGGGCTCTTGATACTCTCTATCCTCTATCTGCCTATCCAGTCTCAGAAGGGGCCAGCAGTCTGTGGGACTGGTCCACCTAACCCCATCGCAGCCCCTCATAGTTCTCTGGGGTCTCCCCTGAGAACTCTCCTGGGACATAGCTGGCCAGTTTATCCCTTGTTGGCTAGGTTCTATCTTGCTGTTTTCTTTGACTTAGAGGAGCACAGCCTTTACACCCCAGGACCTTAGTACAGGCTGCTCACAAGATACGTCCCTGGCCTATCTGGCCTTCCACCTGGCCCTCTTCTTTTTGGCTTCTGGCTCCTGACTTCCTGACCAGGGAAACCCTGTTTCAATACTTTCTCCTCTCCACCATGGGAAATATGTAATTACAGGTCACTATGGGTGTCACCTCCTCTGCCAATGGACTGTGTGTTCCAAGGACAAGAGCCAGCCCACTCTACTCTAAGTGGTAGCACTGGCTATGGGGCTGGTATCAGTGGGTGCGAGGTGACCGGCCAACTGAATGAGTTCATGCAGTGCGCAGAGGTTTCCTGCGTGCTTCCCTGGGCCCTCTGCCCCTCTGTCTTGGCTAGAAAGGCTGCATTTTAAAGGGTTCTGTGGGCTCTGAGGAAGAAACACCCCACATGATCAGGAGGTACCTGTCCACCTGGGTTGTTGGAGGTGGTCCATTGTAGCCAGGGGGGTTGTCATAGACATGTAAACCAAGTCTGTGGGCTTGCTGGGCACACCCAGACATGTCCTACATGGTGCTGGTAGGCTGACCCCCTTCCTCCCACTGTAGCTGTGGGCCTCTCACTATTCCCACACAGGCAGCCAAGAGTGACCCAGTGACATAGGCTACCTAGGCCCTAGGCCAGGACCTCACACCTTTCTCAGAAGCCCCACCCCTTGAGGGTGGGTGCCAGTGGTCTGATGGGACGTCGGATGGGCTGGATATAGCATCTCTGTGCGGGCAGCCGGCAGCTGGCCACCTCGATGCCTACACAGATGTCTCTTTATGCTCCAGACCTGACTTGTGGCTCCTGGCTGCCTGGGAACAGAGGGGGCGCTGTGCACAGTAACCAACCTGTGTCCTTGGCTATGGGGTGAGGTGGGAGGATACACGTGGGCCTCACCCACTGCAGCTCATAGGAACACATCAAATGGGCCTGCTGAACATTGAATTGGGGTGCTGCTCACCTAAGCCCTGTCTCTCAGACTCCTCAGAGGGGAACCTCCAATAGCTCCAGGGTGCACAGCCACGCTCACCATTTGCTCCAGTTTCTGCTCCTCTTAACCCATCTTTTGCTGTGGGGCAACATGACAGGCATGCACTGTACCTTTTGTCCCTAGAGCCCTTTGCCCCTCTGGCTCCCTGACAGACCTGCCCACCCTCAGAACCCCTCTGCAAAAGTCCAGATATTGGAAGAAGCTTCTGAGCAGGAGAAAGGTGTGGCGCTCCCAACATCAGCCTGGGACTTTTGTTTTCTTGGGAGCACAGTAGCCAGTGTGACAGCCTCATAGTGTCCCGGTGCTTTCTGGGTACTAGACCACAGGCACACTGCCTCACCTGGCTCAAATTCAGGTTGCTATTTCACAGATGGAGATCTGGAGGTGAAGGGTACCTTTAGCTTAGGGTCCCTGCAGGAGCTGTTGTGGAGGGCCTTGGCCTTCCCTGTTCTGGGCCAGCGGAGTTATCCCTCGAGGCCATAGGAGAGGGAAGGGATACAGAGCAGTGGAGGAGGGAGACCCAGGAGCGGAGGCATGAATGGATACGCCGAGGACGGGAAACAGCGGATGAGGAGCGGGCGGGGAGGCAGCATGCTGCCAACCCAAACAGCCCAGCGTGCCTCAGCCCGGCATTTAATCCACAAAAATTTCCATCTGCTTCTGGAGCCCTTGGAACCCAGGCAAGGAAAGGCCGTTCCCTCAGCAAAGCAAACAGGCCTCCGTGTGCGCAGCGATTCCCTGTGCTTGCGGCCCCAGCTGAAAGGCAGAGTCAGCCATTTTGTAGATGAGGCCCTGCAGGCCAGGCCAGGTCCCACCTGCACGGCAGGCCTTCCATGGGTGAGCGTGGAGAAGGCGCTTGCTGCGTTAGCAGGTTTCACTGGCAAGGACCTACTGGATACACCTGCCATTCGGTAGGGGTTATGTGAGCTACATGCCACATTGGGACGGCGAAGGCTTTCCCCATCAAGAGAGGCCCACTGTGACACCATTCAGGCCTGGCCCTGGCTGTCATTTGCTATACCAGGTGTTCTCAATGGTCTCTGTGTACCCTGAGGGGTGCTCCTAAGTGCGCCTCATGCCTGCTATCCCCACTCTGTCCACTGCCTGCTTTAACCAGCCCATGGTTTCCGGAGCTACCAGGGACAAGGCCAGGGCCAGGCACGGCTGGCTGCCCCTTTCTAGGCTGGTCCTTTCCTAGGGAGGGAGGGATGGCTCTAGGTTGGAAGATCTATTTTTGGTGGTGACCAAACTGCTGCTTAATATGCAGAGCTGGGGCAAGCTAGGGTGACAAGTTTAAAAAGAGGCTCATTTTGACCAAAATACATGTTTTTCTGAGGTTGGCCAAGGAGGCCAGGCAGGGCTGGCCACACGGACACAGGCTCACACCACCCTCACGCTCCATCCCCTGTGGACGGTACCCACTGCTTCCCTTTACAGAAGCTACTGATTACAGATCACCCAACAGCCCTGTTGAGGCCTGGGGCCCTCGTCTGCTACAGGCTGACACATGTGTCTCTGTCTGCTGCCTGCCCGTCTCCCTGCCTCTCAGAAGCAGTCACACCCACAGAAGTTGACACGGGCTTGAGCTAAATTTTCAAAAAATGTAAATTTCCTCTCCAGCCAATATTTGAGGCCTATAAATAGAGTCACTCAGGAGAGCTGGTGTAGGGCGGGGAAGTGTCTCCCACACAGACAGGGAGAGAACCATCCCACGAGAAAGGAGTGTGGAGGGAAAGAATGACTTTGGGGTGGGGGCTGCTGAAGACTGGTCACTGTTGCAGTGAGGGGAAACTGAGACCCAGATTTGGGAGGACTGCTCAGGGATGCAGAAGAGGTTGGGACGGAGCCAGCTGCTCCTTACTCTCTCATGCTCACACTGTGAGCTCGGTGGTCAGTTATCAGCTCAGTGGTCACACCTGGGCCGCTTGGCTCTAGAATATTCACACAGTACTGCCCATGCCACAAGGCCCTTGCATATAATGGGCCTCTGGCCTGGCTGGGGATCCTCTATCAGTGCTGAGTGTCAGCGGCAGCAGAGCTTGCAGCCTAGAGGCTGGCTCCAAAGGCATTGAAGGAGGCTCAGGTTCTGGGCTGCGTGACACAGGCAGGCGACGATGGTGCAGGGTTTGTGGTGTGCCTGTGTGCACAGTGGACAGTACAAAGATGCAGCATCCAAGTAAAGGAACTAGGATGACCCTTGGCATGGGGCTCAGGGGCTGGGTGAGCCATTAGGCTTGAGATGAGCACTGAGATTCTGTCTACAGCAAACCAGTGTGGTTCTCCCACAAGGGAATGACCCCCAGATCAGGCCAGACAGAAGACCCTGGAGGACACATGCTTTTAATTTCTCCAAATTCATGGTAACTGATACAAAGTATCCTCTATGCCTTGGATAGAGAAGAAAACTTAGGCTCAGTGAGGACAGTGGGGGTTGTTAAAGACAGAGAGAGAGCCATCCATGCCCATATCTATCTGCAGTTTTTGAGGTCCAGATGCTGTTCTTGTCATATGGATGAGAGAGAAGAATCCTATCCCCTCAAAAGACTGTCCTGGGCTGAAATGGGCTCTGAGACTTGCTGTCAAGATAGGCAGGGTATAAGGCCATTTTCATGCTGTTATTGCTGGGAAGAGTGGGGGCAGAGAGTACCTAGCATGCAAGTTGTCAGGCTGGGAGAGTCCTGGAACCATGGCAGACTGCAGTCAGATGGTTAGCGGACCAGGGCAAGGAAACCAGCTGGAGATTGCAGCTACCTTGTTTCTGAGGCAACTCTTGTGAGCCAGACATAGCTTTCCTTCCAATGCCAGTCCAGGGAGAAGCGCCCAGAGGCCACTAGGCATGTGCGTCTCCTGCTTGAGCAAAATGAGAGCCATCTACTGCCCTGATATTCTGCTTATGGTTTGCTATGACACAGTCATCTGGGAAGAGAAGGGCTATGCGGCCTCTAGCTATGCGCCTCACTCAGGTCTGCCTGGGGTACCAGCAACATCCCTACAGAGCCACATACTATGTCGAGCTGGCCATAGTGCTGCAGACCGCTGTGTCAGGAAGAGTTCAGTGTGACCAGCTCCTCTTCTCCCATAGTTTCTCAAGGTTGCAACCTAACAGTCAACTGTGCCCTTGTACATCCAGCCCTCTGCTGGACCTGGTACTTCTCCTCAAGCTATAGGCTGAAAAGGTACATGGGTATCCAGTTCTCACAGACTTCCCTAAGCTTTTCTACTGAGCCTGTGACTGAAGGCAACCTGCTCCACTAAAAAAAGACAGGAAGCCTGTGACTCACACTATGCTACCCATTGTGGCTGTGGTCATTTTCTGACATGGTGACTTCCTTCTGGGAGAGGTTAGCAGCAGACACTTCCCTATAGCTTTACTGGGGTCTTTTGCAAGGACCCTTCTCAAACTCCGGGGGTAGCCTGAAGGCAGAATGGAGTGGCTTACAGGATGCAGGCCTGGCTCCTTTGGTCCTGCACTGGGACTTCAGGTTCTCTTCATGAGTGGCCTCCCTCAGAGTGTTAGCTGGGCACAGGGACTCCCCAGAAGCCATGCCCACTCCCGCCCGGGACTGGGGTGGTGGGGCACTGTGTCAAATGGTGCTTTCATTATAGGTTTATCTTTGAAACCCTAGACAAAACAGGGCTTGTGTGGTTTGAGTAAAGGACCAGCACCTCAGGACTTCACCATCCACTAAGACGGCTCCTCAGGAAAGAAAAAATACACGAACCTTAAAATAACCAGTTCCCAGAATAGCAAACGAATGCCGGCTTCTGAAGGGAGCTCTTTGATCGTCTGGAGCCCCATGCCTTTGCCTGTTTACGGCCCTGTCACTCAAGAGTAGCCCAGCAGCAAGGCAAAGAGGGGTGTTGGAGTGGGGCTGGGGAACAAGTAAGAAGGAGAGCTCAGTGGGGGAGGCAGGGCTGTGCTGTGTCCTAGGCTGCCCACTTTCTAATGTAACCAGCCCGTGCAGGTAGCAAGGCTCTTAATGGCGGCTGGCAAATTAGCCTGGAGTATGGCCTGTGGGTTCCAGGTTATGGTCCTCTGGGACTTGGAGAGGGTGGGCCATGGACTGGGGAGGAGGCTTAGGAGAGGTAGCCCAGGGAAGTCCTATAAGGATGCTTTCCTGGATAGATAGGAGTTTAGAGGCTGCCTCTTGTCCCTCTTCCCCTCCATGCCACCTCCACTTGGCCTTCCCACTCTCTTGCTGGTGTTCACAGAGCTTCTGGTCTTCCTGTTAAGTCATATGAAACAGCATGTCCAACAGCTTAGCCCTTACCCCATATTATCTTCAGAAGAACTGGGTTTTAATGACCTAATTTTAATAAATTTAAATTGAATTACACATAGATCCTTAACTGAGTTTTAAGAAAATGTAAAGAATCTCCTTTCTTAGACTGGGTGTGGTAGCTCAGGCCCATAATCCAAGCATTTGGGAAGCTGAAGCAAGGGAATCAGTGTGTTTTTAAAGCCAGTCTTAGCTACACAGTAGGTTACAGGCTAGCTTGGGCTACAAAGTGAGTTCTAGGCCAGCCTGGATTGCAGAGCAAAACCTAGTCTTAAAAACAAAGACAACCGCCCCAAATGTCCTTTCCAAGTTGTAAATTTTATGAAGTCTTAATACAGTCCCAGAAGCTCTCATGAAAACCCAGCTTTCAAATTGAGATGGGCCATGTGTACAAAATTCATCTGGCTTCTGAGGACTCAGCATAAGGGGAGAGAAGCAACTGTTTTAATAGTTTCTGTATTGATTATATTGAAGTCATAGTATTTGGGGTTTCTGGAATTAAATTAAATAAATGACTGTGACTTTAATTTCACCATATTACTTTTTAGGGCAGCTTTTGGAAAAGAAAATATCCGTGTTTAGCAGCCAGGAGCTGAGCAGACAGTAGGAACACTAGAGGCTGAGGTAAGAGCTTCCCAAAGGCAGCCATGCACCACAAGCTTTAGATTCTACAATCTTCCTAGTGACTCTGGCCATTAGAACCTGGGAGTCTCAAGGCAGAAACTGTCAGCAAGCTCAGACCTTCAAATAGCTCAATGGGAAAGTCAACAAAATTAGCCCACTCCCTGAGAAGACTGTCAAGATGGCTTTAACTGTTAAGAGGAAGGGAACAGTTTTTGCCCTGGGAAGTTATATCCTCAAGCTAGTTACAGCTCTGATTAGAGCTCAAACTCTTATCATCTGAGTGGTCTGGAAAATCTCCGAGTCTAGGACTGAAAGGCCAGGCTGGATGTATGCCCATATGTGTAGCAACAGGAGAGGGAATGAAATCAGGCACCTCAGACAAGGCAGCGGGTGTGAGAAAAAAGTAGATAAAACTGCTGATCATATTTTTAAAACACACACAGAGAGAGAGAGAGAGAGACAGAGAGAGAGAGACAGAGACAGAGAGAGACAGACAGACAGACAGACACACACACACACACAAAAGAACCTAAAGTACAATATCCTTTATGACTATAGATATAAGCCAGGCATGGTGGTCCTGGAATCTCAGTATGTGGGGGGCAAAATCAGGAGGATCATAGTGAGTTTGAGATCAGCTTGGGTTACACAGTAAGTTCCAGGCCAGCCTGGGATAGACTATATAAGGAGACTCTGTATTAACCCCTAGTTCCCCCTCTCATTGTATGTGTGTGTGTGTGTGTGTGTGTGTGTGTGTGTGTATAATATATATATCTTTGTATACATAAATAGTAATGTTCTTGCCACAGTATAACAACCCGAGCCCTGCAAAATTAAAAAAAGAAAATCCTTCATCAACCATGACCAAATGGGGTGTATCCCAGGAACGTGAGATTGATTTAGCACCCCCAAAATTAGTTACTATATCATACTGTATTAATAGAATAAGGGGTTAAATATCACATGGTCACCTTGATAGACTCAGAAAGGACAGCTGGGAAAAATGCACATTTACTTTTGCTCAGCTCTTAGTGCACTCAGCATAGGAGAACATATCCTGAACTCACAGGGAGCATTGATGAGAACTCCAAAGCCATCCTCATCCTTAATGGCAGGTGACTGGAGGCCTTCTCCCAGGAGAGTCTCTAGTCATTCCTACACATTACTGACGTTCAAGCTAGGGCAAGGGTGGTGGGAAGGCAGCGAGAGCAGGAAGGAGGGAAGGAAGGAAATGAAAGGCATTGGGACCGGAGGGGAAGAAGTAAGTTTGCCTTCATTATCTGTAGCAGGAGTGGAAAATCTAACAGAATCAACAGCAAGAACAAAACATGAAGACTAAGAATAGCAAGTTTGGACTTTCCCAGATCAGCCAAAGATTGAGTTTCTAGCTCCAGTAACATACAATCCCAAAGTGAAATTAAGAAAAAAAAAAAAAACTAATCCCATTAGCAATTGTATGGTGAATAAAACAGAAGTGAAGTTAACAACAACAACCATACCAACGATACACAAAATATATACAAACTACAAAAAAAAAATTATCAAAATTTCTAATCCCAGACTTTGGCTGAGGCAGGTGGATTTTTAATTTCACAGTATAGCTAACTAGTTCCAGGCTAGCCTGAGCTACAGAGGAAAAAAAAATAAACCTTGTCATAACCTCACCTCCCAAGAACTGGAGGAAGTAAAACAGAGATAGCATATTCATGGTCTAAGATGTCTGTTTACCCAAATGGATCCATAGATTCAACAGAAAATCCCAGAAGCTCACCACCCTACCTGCCTGCCTTTTCTACCCCCAATTTCTCTTTTAAAGAAAAAAAATACAAGTTCATCTAAAAATTCAGATGAAAATGTCTAGGTCTCAGACCAGGGTAGGAGAAAAAAAAATCAGAATATTTTCACTACTCAATTTCAAAACTTACTGTAAAGATCCAATAAGCAAGAGACCATGGAGCATATGGACCAAGAGAATGGGAATGAAGGTCCACAAAGAAACCCATACATTTATGGTAAATGGATTTTTTTTTTGAGGTAGCCCAGGCTGACTTTAAAGTTCGTATATGCTTGAGTCTGGTTTTGAACTCCTGACCCTTCTGCATTAGTTTCCCAAGTACAGGGATTAAAAGTGTGCATCACCATGCTTGGCTTAGTTAATTAGTTCCTAAGAAAGATGCCTTTGCTGTTTGACCAAATAAAAGGTCTTTTTTTTTTTTTTTTTTTTTTTTTTTGACTAATGGTGCTGTGCAAGTGAAAAAGCAGCTGTTTGTGTGGAACTTGCGGGTAGGCAGATATTGAAGACTATTAGATACCAGTCAGAGGTCAGCCTGGGCTTGGCCTACATCTTCTTTTGTTTGCTTTTATTTTTAGTGTTTGAGACAAGGTCTCACTATGGAGCCCTGACTGACCTAGAAGTCACCACATAGACCAGGTTGGCTTTGAACTCACAGACATAGGCTTGCCTCTGCCTCCCAAGTGCTGGGATTAAAGGCATGTCCAATCATGCTTAGCCTTTGAGCTATATACCTTTAAGAGGCTAGGAAGATAGCTCAGTTGTTAAGGTACTTGCTGTGCAAGCCTGAGGATCAGAGCTTAGTTCCCAGATCTCACATAAAAATGTCAGGCATTGCTGGCACATATTTATAACCCTGGAGCTGGGGAAGAAGAAACTGGTGGGTCCCTGGAGTTCATTCAGCCTAGCATACTTGGTGAGCTGCAGGTTAATCTGAGAACTTTTCTCAAAAAATAAATGGTTCTGAAAAACAACTGTTGAAATGTTTCTTTGGTCTCTAAACACATACACACCACCACACACGTGTATCTGCACACATACAAGCATACACATGTACAAAGCCAAGTAAACAAAAACTTAGATCTCATCTCACTGAATACTCTCAAATTGCCTCAAAATCTAGGCCTAAATACAAAAGCTCACTCTCTACGATTTCTAGAAGAAAAAAATAAAAATAAAAATAAAAGAAGAAAATGTTCATGACCTCAGATAGGGGAAAGAGATCTAAGACCGTCAAAAGCAGGAACCATACAAAAGACAAATTGGACTTCATTAAAATTAAAAACTTCTGAGATTTAAAAGACAATTCAGAAAATGAAAAGACAGCCGGAGATTAGGAGAAAGTATTTGCAAGTCATACGTCTGATGGAGGACTTGTACCCAGAACATATTAAAAACTCCTGCCACTCGACAATAGAGCGGAGTACCTAATTGGAAAACGGGCAAGAGAGTTGAATAAACATTTCACCAGAGAAGACTATGAATGGCTAATAAGCACATGAAAAGTTGCTCAACATCATTAGTCATTAGGGAAATGCAAATCAAAACCACAATGAGATACCATTACATACTCACTAACAGGGCTGAAATAGAAAACCCAAGCATACCGCCTGGTTGCAAGGCTGAGAGAAAGTGGGTCGTTTACACACTGCTGATGGGAAAACAAGGGTAAAAACAAAACAAAACAAAAAACAAAACTTTAGAAAAGAGTCTCGCCGTTTTCCTAGAAAGCTAAACAGAAATTCACCCAACGACTTCGAGGAAATGATAGATCAAATAGATAAAGAGATTCCAGCGAGGATAGAGAAGATTTGAACGAAACAATGAACAAGCTTGTTCTGGTGCTTGTAAACACAGCCCTGCATCCAGCGACTGCCGAATATGCTTCAAGTACTCGGGGCGCGTTACAAAGGCTCAGCGCATGGTTTGCTATAAAACATCCCTCAAAACAGTCCAAGGGGTTGACATCCCAGGACTGCTTGCTCTGACAGCGAAGCAATGTCACTAGAAAGTTCTACCGCAGCAATAACAATGATGAAAACCACATAGTTATGCTGCCGTGGCGTAACTCTTGGAATAAACAAGAGATGATGGAGATTAGAAAAAATACACCATAAGCAGATGAAAGTGAAAGTAAAGCATCCTTGTATGGAGTGTGGGTGAGCCCCGTGCAAGGCCCTGCGCCTGTCACCCCTGTGACGGAGAAGGCTAAGGCAGGACAACCTTGGGGACTGAGCTACTGAGTGAGATGCTGGTTCAACGAAAGTGGTGTGTGCCTTTCCAGTGATGCTTACAGACAAAAAAAAAAAAAAAAAAGATTATACTGTAAATGCTACAAATTGCTATCATGCTTCACGGGCTTCGAAATCTAGAAAATCTGGAGATTAATAATTATCTAGCTTAAGAAGCTAGAGGGAGGGAAAAACATATTAAGGCCAAGTGATTAGAAGGGAAGAGAGATAAACAGACGAGAATAAGCAAGATAAAAACCCACAGGCGGGAAGATCCACAAAGCCAAAAGTTTGGTGAAAATAGCAGTAAAACTGGAGAATGCACGGCAGGCTGGGCCTCCGTGGGAAACGGGGCCAGCGTTGATAAATGACAATGGGGAGCAGGGGCAAAAGACAGAAGCCACTGACACCAAGTAAACAGCAACAAATTGAAAACCAAGATAAAAAATACAAACTCCTCAGCTCTGCGGCTTATCAAAACTGACACAAGAAGAAATAAAGAGCCCCAGTAGTTCATGAACCTCAGGTCCCTGTAATTAGTAGTTAAAAGTATTCTCACAGAGGAAACTGCAGCCTGGATGGAGAGAGAGACAGAGAGAGAGAGAGAGACTGACTCACAGAAAGTATTCCAGGATGTAGGATGGGTGGGAACACCTCACTACTTAACCTGTGAGACACCACGACTCAGCAAAGATGGCAGAGTAGGATCGCCTGGAATTGGGCAGCATTTGAGACATATGGGATGTGAGAGATGAGGTCGGGAAGTCTGCAGTGATATCTATATAATAATTCCCCAGGCAGAGAACATGAAGACCTGGGCTTAGCAAATACTCAGCTGGAGAACAAGGATGGAGCAGGGCCCAGGGAATGGCCTGGGATAACAAGGTCTCATGGTGCAGCTTGTAAGCCTCATGGATAGAAGCAGACCCTGAAAGGCAGGTGTTGGAGGCTGGGTGGTATCCTCTAGCAGGAAATAAGTATGCATGGCCTGGCTTCTAGGACAGAACTAGGCAGAAGTGCTGGGTGCTGGGACCTTTCCCTCCAACCCATGCTCCCTGCCCCCAGATGCCCTGTGGACAGGGTCTGGAAACCAGAATGCCCCTGTGTCCGGCTTCAAGCCACAAACATTTCCTGCAGAAAACAAGAAAGTCAGTCTCTTGGCCCCACTGTACTCTGCATATCAGCCCGACAGTGTGAGCTTGGCTTGTAAAATAAACACTGCAGCAGGTCCAGGTCCAAGAAGAGCTAAGAACACCATGGGTAAGAGGTGGGTGGGGGTTCTGCAGAGAGCCAGGGGACCGTAGGGAAGCCGAGGCAGGCCAGGCAACAGAAGAGGGGTGCCGGAACCAGAACTCCAGGGTTCCTATTACAGGGATGACAAGGTGGCTTGTACCATCTTGAATTGCCACTAGTCCTGACTACTATAGCCAGTGGACAAGGCCACCACCTCTACCCAGCCTTGGCTCTCAGAGTTGATTCTAGCCTCATTACCAAAGGACTATCACACTTCTGAAATGTTCTTCTCTTACATCTGTGACTGCCACCAGGACCAGCTCTTTGTATAACTAACTGCGTGACAGGAGACTGCCTGATTTCTAGAACAAAACAATCCATAATCTACGACAAAAGCTGAGAGTGTATAGTGGCTACAGGAAGGGAGCCCATGGGTATGCTCTCCCTGGTATGAATTCCTGGCCTGGACCTTAGAGAACTCTGGCTGGGCTCAGCCAGGCTGGCTGGCACCTTAGGGAACTCCTGGTCAGGAACCAGCTGGCCTCCCCTAAGAATCCCTTACAAGTAGACACACTCAATTTCTTTGGTCCTTAGCTTGATCCTCTCCTTCTATGGGGTCCAGCTGTTTGTAAGTGGGGTTCAGTCCCTGTGATGTGGGCAGACTATGGTGGGACACACTTCACAGCTGAGGGACTAAGCTGAACTAGGCAAGTTGCTGGGCACTAAAGACTTGACTTTGGCCAGTCTGTAGCTGGCCTGGAGGGGTGGGAGGGAGGGGCTGTCAGCAGGGAAGCCCAGGGGCTCTGGTTGGGCTCAGCCAGGCTGGCTGGCACTGGCTCTGCTCTGGGACTGCTGGGCTCCCAGGGATTTCCTGTCCCCTACTTCCCAAGGTCAGCAGGATTGCGCTTGGGTTGTTTCTGGTCCCGATGGTTACGTTGATAACTGTGATAACGTGGGGCCCGGCCATGCCATCGTGCCCTCTGGGCCCAACAAAGCTCTTTCCCAGGGTCTGTCCCCACAGGGGGCAGTGGTCCCGGACAAGGGAGGGACTGGGCAGGCTGCCATGGGCAGTTTGGGTCAGTGCATCTTGACAGCCTCTTGATGTACAGTGGGGGTCCAGGCTAGAGTCCTGGGAGGAGCCTTGGTTCAGTGTGACCATGGCCTTGGCAGAGGACCCACTACTCCATCTTCACCATCTTGAGGTAGGGAGTGAAAGTGAGAGTGGTGCCCATTAGGTGTTTGCTGCAGGATTCCAGCATTCTTGACAACCTGGCTCAGAGCCCAGACAGGGTCAAGGTCACCAGGACCTCCGAGGATCGGCCTAGCTTTGTTCCTAAACTTTGCTCCCAGAGACCATGGACTCTGGAAAACCAGCCCTTTGTTGTTCTGATCTGATGAAGTACTGGCGTGTACTTCTGCCCCTGCCCCTGCCCCTGCCCCTGCCCCTGCCCCTGCTCCTGGGCCAGTTCAGGCTCCACCTTAGTCATATAAAGCTGTGACCTGCTCTTAAACCCTAGACTGCTGCTAGTCAGTCATATATGGAGTCTGGAAAGGGGACACTGATTTTTAGGAGCTATTAACAATCATCTTCTGTCACTTACAAGAGATAACAGGTTTCTGGTCTGGGTTTGAGGGGTAGCCTGTACTATAGGTAATGAGCAGAAGGAGAAAGCTGGAACAGTTAGAATGGGGTAGAAATTTGTGGTGGAGAAATTATCTGGTACTGGAGACAGTAGGCATTTGTGCCAACAAAGAGTAGGGAGTCTTCAAAGCCTTATCCTATGTGGGCCAGACTATCGTTTGCCTACCTGTCCAGTTGCAGCTCATATTGAGAGTTAGAGGCAAATGTTGCTAGAGCAACCCAGCAGCAACCACACTCACCACTCAACTGAAATTCCACTATTTTTAGCTTCCTAGTTATGTTCAGATAAAATCCATGTACACAGACTCAAGTTGTCTGGCAAGATAGCAGCACACCTCAAACCGCAGAGACTTCGAAGACTAGCAGTGGGTTGTACCATGTGCCCAAGAAAAGTCCCCCTATGATCCAGAGCCTCCAGTGGCTCATGAAAGGTAGGGTGGTGGGCACAGAAGGTAGGGGGCAATGGAGGAGCCTATTTGCCTAGCTAATACCAGCTGTGACATTCTGATAGCATAAGATTGTCGGCAGCCAGAGTATGCGGAACGGTAGCACTCTACAGGGTATGCACTCTACTGTACATGGGAGCCTACAGTAGTGGATTCTAAAAATAGCCTGGCCAGGCAGAGACAGAGGAGCCTAGCACACTAACTCAAGCTGGATCTTCCTCATCAGCCAGGTCCAGGATAAGTAGAAGCTGACACCATCCAGGAATCCATCCCAGCCAGGTTCTGTATCTTCTGAAGGTTTGGCTTACCCAAAGCAAGGACCTTAGACAGTTGGCTTATGGGGAGGCCGGTGTGAACCTGGCTGCAGCCACCTCCTGGCTAAGACACAGCCAGGAGGCTCTTAGAGCTCTAAGGGTAAGGAATGGAGGGGAAAAGCTAGGTCATGTTTAAGGCTTCAGTGCATCTGGCTCTGCAGTCTCACTCCTACCTTCCCAGGGCAGCGGCAGGGCCACAGGCCTTGGGACACCAGGCAGAAGCAGCCAATAGGCAGGTCTCTGACTTTGCAGGCACACAACTGTGAAGTGTTTTGGCCCAGCCACTGTGCACACTGCTTCTCAAGAACTTCACGGAGGAGGTCAGAGGGGTGTGGAGCTAAGCGGGGCACTTGGGATACTGCACTGGCCAAGGATGGTGGCAATTAGAGCTGACAGAGCTGAAGCAGGAACCTACCTTGTCTTCCACCCTGTTCAGACGGGCACCGATGGTGTTGCTGCCACGGTCTTTGCTCTTTTCTATGGGGTAAAGCACAAAGTCAGGGGTATGGGCTGTGGGTGTGGGCTCAGGAGCCTAGGGAGCAGGAGATGGGGTAAGGGGTAGCTGGGGGTGGGGTGGGGTGAATGCTTGAAAATACAAGACTTCCTTTAAAATTCTTTGTGGCTGGGACACCAGGGGTTGCGGGAAGGGTAGATACTATAATGACAGAGTGTGTCTAGGCTCCAGACTTGCTCCTCCTAGCTTTGGAACCCCTGAGTGTCTTTTAGGTGGGATAAATCACTCTCTGTTCAGGGGTGACTCAATTGATTTGTGATACTTACTGGGCTTGGTCACATTACCAGGCCAGGGTGTCTGCTGCTTCTGTGGTCCCCAACATTAGATTATACCCCATAGTCCTGTTTGAATCTCAGCTATCATTGATACCAGGAATGTGCCTTGCTTGTCCTTCCCTGGTGTGGCCTATCCCCTTGTCTGGAGGACCTGAGGATTCCCACCAAGCCAAGAACTAGCCCACACCATGCCATTGTACATCCCTGAACATCTGAGCCAGGAAGGAGACCCCCACCCCCATCATAGCCCCTGAAACTTTGGGCTGGCTGCTTATCTGACCCATGCTCCATTCCAAGATCTTCTACCACAGGAAAATGGGCCCTTGGTTCTCACTACCATATCCAGAATTTGACCATGAGGCTTTAAAAAAATCTATCATTTAGAGGAATGGAATGGGCTCTGTCATCACCAAAGCATCCCTTTATATAGCCTGTCTACAGCTACTTTGCATAGCTTGGGGTATGTTCCTTCTAGCTTCTATACAGGAGGCCCTAGTGGCCTGTCGTAAGGAAGTTAAGAGACAGACAGGGGTGGGAAAGAGAGCCCCTGTGGGTTGCTCTCTCCAGGTATCAGTGTGGACACCCACCTGAGATGGGGATGAACAAAGATGGCTTCCCAATGGACTGATCCAGCCTGGAGAGAAGAGAGGAACATGAGCACACACAATGCCTGAGGCACCACAGAGATAGGCTATTGTGTCCAGGAGGACAGCATGACACCCACTCCAGGAGCATCTGCTACTGTTACTCCAAGACCAGCCAAGAGGCACCCAAGACCCTATGGGCTCATGCTCCTGAGAGGGCCAGGCAGGAAGTTTAAAAATGAGGATCAGAATCTGGGCTCCTTAGGCTTCCTCTCTGGATAAGTGGGGTCCTGAACCTTTGACCTTATGTATGGAAGGGACAGTCACAGTCTCCCAGCTGCACTCCATGATATACAAAGCTAGGTCTGCAAGCTAGCTCATGAAGCTAGCCTCCTAGATCTATACCCATGCTGGACCCCGGGGACTTTGATGGAAATAGGATTCAAGACCATGTTGGCTCTGAATGGTCAGGATCCTTAGCTCCACCCAGTAGCAGGAAGACCCATGGATGGATGGGTAACCTAGAAGGAGATGTCACTAAGAACCTTTTCTTTCCCTGTGAGGCTGGGGCAAGGTCTCCTTTCTGTGCCCACCTTCTCTGTAGTTCTTTAATGCGCACCATAAGGTTCAGGTGGCCCTGGGAGTACTGCTCGATGACATCTCGCACGTCGTAGGGCTTCCGTGCTTGCTGCAGGCCAGAAAGACAACGTGTCATTTTCTCCTGAATCCTGTATGCTCAGTTCTCAACACAGTGATGGGGTGGGGCGCAGTAATAGGGAGGAATGGCTTAGAACATACATAGTAGCAGGCTTGACCCCCAAAGGCTTAGCCTGTCTGGGCCTTTTTCCTTCTGTCAGTTCACTGGTAGGACTAGGCAGCTCCTACTGGCCCTCTTGGTTCCAGGCCTCCTCAGAAGAGTTGGCCTCATGGGCTGGAGACATGGTCCTGCATACCCACAGTTCATCTGGGCCCTAGACTGGCTGTCGACACACCTGCTGCTTCTCTGAGAGGGGAGGTGGAACAACACAGGTTGTAGATGGCTCACAATGCCACAAAGACTTTCCATAAGACAGCCCAGCTCTCGTGAAAGAAGGACCTGCCATGCTCAGGGCCATTCTAGGCACCAGGGTCACCACATCTTCTGTGGTCTACACATCCAGGGACTACTGAGTCCAAGCTTGGGATAGCACTTAGGCAGACCCTTGGTCTTGTACATACATCACTTTGAACTTCTTACTAAGAACTACACTTGATGATATCTCCAGGTCTTACTCTCTTCTGTAAGATGGAGATATAAGCCCTGATCCTCCCTTCTCCAAGATGCGTTTCTGAGCCTTGTCGCTGTCTTCTGTAAAACAGAACACTGAATCTTGTTCCTCTTTCCTGGAAAATGGGTTGCTGAAGTCTACGCTGCTACTTCTAAAAGAGACTGAGAATAAAATAAGACCTAAGATGAGGAAGGTCAAGGAATCCTGATGTGGTACCTTGTCAGTCACAGGTGGTCATGACTGAGTCAGGGGTCTGAGTCCTTCCTGAAAGGACACACTGAAAGGACCCTAAGTAATAGGGGAGAGACTTGTGGGAGAAAATGCTTTCTAAGGTGTGTGACACCTCTAGGCATGCCTGGTGACACATGAGGTGAATGAGCAAGGGAGGCAGAAACTATAGTTTGAGGTGGTGCAGACCTGGATTAGAAGCAGGACAGATCCTTATGTTGGTCTGTGGATAGCCTGAGAGTCTGAGAGCCTCTGTGCCCAAGTGAACATGGGTACCTCTGCTAGCCTCTGCAAACATACATGTGATTTGTTGAATATGTAGTGGGGAGAAGTGAGTCTGCCAGCCTGCAGGAGGGCAGGGGACTGTAAGCAGGAAACAGTTAAGAAGGATCAGAGAGCTGCTGGCCAGTGGTGGTGCATGCTTTTAATCCCTGCACCCAGGAGGCAGAGTCAAGTGGATCTCTGAATTCAAGGCCAGCCTGGTCTACAGGGTATGTTCCAGGACAGCCAGGGCTACACAGAGAAACTTGGTCTCAAAAAATCCAAAACCACAAAACAAAACAATCAAACAAACCCAGAAGGATCAGAGATACCCTATCAACCAACCACCCGTGGTCAGCAGCACTCCAGGCCTGCTGAGACTTGTCTTGGAGCCACTAAGCTCCCCTTCAGAGTCTGGTTGGGGATTGAGGAGCCTCTGTCAAATATTTGCCTAGGGCTCATGTAAAAGACAATCTTAGCTTTCTCCCTGGGCCAATGTCCCCTGGTGGCAGCACGAGCCAGAGATGAGCCAGATAACACTGCCTGTCCAGATTGATTGGCTGTGGATGTGGGTGCTCAAGGCAAACTTTCAGGGCTAAGAGGCCCTGGCACCTCAAGCCAGATACAAGGGCAGCTGGCCAAGCACGTTATCGGCCAGCAAGGCAGGCAGGCAGGCCTATAGTCAGGCCAGTATGGCGGTTGGAGAGCAGGAGGGTGGATGGCTAAGGCAAGAAAGCTGGGTCACCAGGGTGGCCTGGAAGCCTGTGGAGCCCTCCCTACAGGGGCTCCCTCTTCAACTACCTCACTCTTTCCTGGAGGCCTGCCACCACCTGCCCATGTGTCCCCAGCAATAAAGCCAGCTCATTGTAGCACCCTTACTTTTCTCTGTACCCCATAAGGCCCCTCTGCCACCTGGGCTAAGTGTATAGGTGAGAAGCAGCGAGCTGGAAGGCAGGAGCTGTTTGGCCTGTTCTGGCAGTTTCCTGAGCCACTCTTAGGACATTGGCTAATGTTCTGAGGCCTGACAGAAAGTGCTCCGGGTCTCTTTTTCGTCAGCCACCAACCATATCCCTTATTTGTGACATAGAAACTAGGTCTGCGTAGGCCACTAATATGACTCTGACTCAAAGGGACCATAAGGGTCCTTGTGTTCCACTGGGTACCCAGAGTCTAAAAGTGAACCCCAGGGAGCCCTGAGCCTACCCGCCGTAACCCCATTCAACTGAGCAGTTCCTATACTGTTTCATGTAGAACCGTTTCCATCACCTACGGAGCCTACTTCTCTCAGCCTGGGGACTGCCATCAGCTAGCAATTCCTCATGACCCTTTAAACACTAGCAACATAAGCTACACCACTTCCTAGTAAGAGTGTCACACCCTAGCCCCACATTTCCCTGAGAGATTGCCTTGTCAAGATGTAACTCTCCATGGGGTTCCTGTGGTTCCTCGCCAAACTGGGAAGAGCTGGTTCTACAGGAACTCAACTCCCTATCTCTCTCTTGGTGTCTCAGCAGTGGGACTGTCGGTCACGTGGCTTCTAGGTAGGGGGGAGAAACAGCTTTAGGTGTAGTTTTTGTGGGGCCTTTGGACCCTTCTAATCCATTTCCAGGTGCTCCCTGGCTCTGGCCCCTGCTCAGCGTGACCTTTACTCCTTTTGACAACATGAAGTCCATAGGTTTGTGAAAGCTTGGGCATAACTTGGTCTATTTGTGTTGTGACAGTTCCAGGGGGTGCAGGCTAACAATTGTACAGCAGAGTGCCACTGTGTTATGTGCTGGATGGGCATAGGGTCCCTCCAGGGTGGCAGTGAGGAGCTAGGGTGAGAAGCTACATGCTGCTCTCTTTAGTATCAGAGGCTTGGCAAGGGGAGGGGCTGTGGCTGTTCTTAGGGCTAGAACAGTTGAGGAGCTGAGGACGACAGTGAGACTCATGTCACCCAAGGCTCCTCTCAATACAATGATGACAACTTGGGATGGGGACTATACCTTGGCCTGTACCTCCTGCAGAGTCTAGAGGTTTTGGCTGCCCCAGAGCTGGGGTGAGGGTTGTGATGAGGGGGTAGGGGGAGCCAGTGTCAATCTCATGGCCTGGTATGGTAGGCGTGGCCTATAACAAGGCACAGGGCCACCACTGAGATTGTCCTTGGGCAGGCTATACTAAGGTGGGTTGTCCCAGCCTTCTCTGCTCAGTGACAAGGGCTTTCCAGTAAGAGAATGCTCTCCAGCACTTGCTGCGTCTACTGACATGTTCTCAGAGTGAGGAATAAGGCTTTCCTCCCCATGACTTCTGCTCACAACTGTCCCAGAATAGAGGAGGAACACAACCTGCTACCCTCGGGGTCTCAGCAGAACAGTATGCTGATACTAAATGGACCCCAGTGTGGCAGCTCTGCCTGCTCAGGAGCCCTGGTCACTAATCAGGCCCCAGTATGGGTATGGTAGGATACAGAAAGCTCCAAGCTAGCTGAGGACATAAATCACTTAGGACAGATGTCACTTCCAGTCCCAGTGACAATGCCAGGCTGTCACCATCACAGTCTTGCATGGAAGGAGAAGTAGTCCCACAAAGTTACTTCTAACAATCAACATAGATCGAAAAAGGGACCCTGGGCCAGGGCTGGGTACAGTAGCCTTGGAGGATCCTGCTGTCTTGGGGAGTGGTGATGGTCTAAGGGGTACAGTCACAGCATGATGGCATTTAAGGGTGAGGGCATACTACTACTGTAGTCGTCTCGGGGTCAACTGCACTGGGTATGGTCTCACCTGGAATTTCTTCTTGGCTACAAAGTACTGCATGCGCCTGATGACCTTGATGGTGGCCCGATGGTGATCCCGCAGCCTGTGGAGGAGGTGGGGTAGAGTGTGAGCAGCCTTCACATTGGTGACCCCACAACACACGTTAAAGGTACCCCTGCCAAACATGGGTAGTCTCTCCAGAAACAAGAACATTCTATCCAGGACTTGTTCTGTCTCTAGAGAAACTAGACATAAGGAGTTTCTGCAGGGGACAGGGAAGGATGCTACCCACAGGTGGGGAGAACAACTCCTTTCCTGCTTTTATCTCACAAATGGGGTGACTGTCTGTACCTCTAGTTTGGAAGGGTTACAACTCCAACAGCACAGTCAGGGAATGCCCTAGGAGGAGGGTGTACTACAGTCTTATTAATGAAGATCCTGTTTCCTGAGACGGCTTGGATACTTTGTTGATTTGCCTCTAAATCTCCTTCTAGAAATAAAGTCTTTTTATAAACATCACTGGAGAAGGCAGGCCTGTGATCAGACATCTGTGTGCACAGAAACAGATTGGAAGACATCAGGGCAATGGGGAGACTGGGAAAATCTGCTGTCTTCGAAGCTCAAATTTGACCAGCCAGGCTACACTGCATTGGCAACAGAGAGCTGCTGGGAGCCTTTGGGAAAGGGAGACTGGAAGCTGCCCCCACCCCCAGCCCAGAAAACAAGAGGCAAGAGGAAGCCAGCCTACCCTCCAGGCTGGGCTTCCTTCTCAGAGAAGTGTGGGAAATGTCTACACCAGATGGGATGGTGGGACTTCCTGGGCTGTGAAGAAAACAGTGGAGCCTAGGCTCCAGAGCTACCAGGAGACAAGTGACAAGATTCCGGAGAACAAAGGCTATCAGGGTATCTTTTTTTCACACGATACCCCCTTGGAAATAGCTGTGGTTCTCACAGAGCAATAGTAGCTGCTGGGAGGAAGTAAAAATAGAAGCCAGCAGGCTCTTGCCACCGAGGACAGGATTCAGACCCTTCTAGCATGGGACCCCTGGAAACATCCAGAGGGTTTGGTTGAGAGAGTCTGGCACAGCCTCACATTGTCTCAAGCATAAACTAGCCCAGCTTTTTTTTTTTTTTTTTTTTTTTTTTTTTGTATTAGAGGAAAATCTGTACCGAGATAGAGATATTTTGGAATTTCTGGGGTTTGTTTTTTTTTTGTTTTTGTCCATACATAAAAGTTGAAAAATAAGGGAAAAAAAGACCCTAGTAGATAGAGATCTACAGGTGTGGTGCATTTTGCAATCTTAACTGCTAGAGGCCTTCCCGCAAGGAGACAGTGTGGTTTTCTAGCTGCTTGGATTTGAGCTGACCTTGTGACCTAATGTGGCTGTAGAGCTCTGGGGAGCTCTCCGTGTGTGGAACCCACAGGTGTTGAGAGGGTGGCTGGAGTGGCTGAAGGGGGACGAGTGGAGGTGCCCAGCCTTCAGTCAGCACTGATTGGAGGTATGTGA
Organism: Mus caroli; assembly: GCF_978045245.1. NCBI lineage: Eukaryota > Metazoa > Chordata > Mammalia > Rodentia > Muridae > Mus > Mus caroli. The sequence goes on from NW_028227263.1 coordinate 1,993,714, forward strand.
CTCAGCCATCTTGGATCACCTGGCCCTAGGCAAGCTACTGATGACTGCATCTGTATGAGTCAGCCCAGGCACAACCATAGAACTACCTTCCAGAGGAGCTGAGTCCAAGCTCCTGACCCATGGGGCTGTTAGCAAGACAAATGACTAGTAGACCACAACATTTGGTTATAGTTTGCTGTTCAGTAATAGACAGCTGATAAAAAAATTAGAAGCTGGACCTATACTCCCAGATATTTAGAAGGCTGAGGCAGGAGGATCACAAGTTCAGGCATTGTCTAATGAACAGAGTGATTTCAAGCCAGCCTGAACAAGTTAATGGCATCATACCTGAAGAGGCAGTTCATCAGTTAAGAGTACTTGCTGCTTGAACTCCCAAAGGTACTGGGTCCAGTCCCCAGCACCAGCATGGCACCTTAGAACCAACAATCTCTGACACAAGTTTCAGGGGATCCAATACCCTTTCCTAAACTCCAAGGACATCAAATACACACATGCTGCACACATATACATGTAGACAAAACATCCACATATATACAGTAGAATAAATAAAACTTTTAAAAAGTAAAAGAAGACAAAGAAGAAGAAGAAGAAAAAAAGGCAGGGGAGCTGGGTGTGTTGGTATGCGCCTTTAATCCCAGTACTCAGGAATTTGAGGCAAGTTCACTCTGTGAATTGGAGGCCTGTCTGAATTACAGCAGAGAGTTCCAGGCCACAGTGTGAGACCCTGTCTCAAAAAATGGAATTGGGGCTGGAAACATAGATCAGTGGTAGAGTGGTTGCTTAGCATGAACTAGGCCGTGGCTTCAATCTCTAGCACTGAGGAAAAGAGAGAAATAAAGGAGGGGAAGAAGAAAGGAAAGAAAAAGAGAAAGAAAAAGAGAAAGAAAAAGAAAGTTATTAATTAGAACCCCAAGGTGGGACATTGTGATGTCAACTTTGTATAAGATTTGACATTGATTTTAGGACTGGGAAAGGGTGGGGGAGCAGCTGGCAGAAGATCAGGATATGTGATGGTGTTTGTAGTTGTAAGACCTCGAAGTCTGTTTGGAAGGAGAGAGAACTTTGTTTTAGGGAGGACTGTGAAGCAATGGCTTTTAATGATAGCTGAAAATTCCTTCTTGTTCCTGCCTTGTTCCGCCATGGTGGAAGCAGATCATGTGATCTGAGCTTCGGCCTCAAGAGATCTGCAGACTTCACTTTTACCCTCTCAGGAAAAAAAAAAAAAAAAAAAAAAAAAAGTCTGCCTCCTGGACAAGCCCGAGCTAGCCTGCTGGAAAAGCTGAGTGAAGGAAGAGAGGTGAAGGGTTCGGATGACAGCTGACAGCTTCAGGCATGTGAGGCTGACACTGCTCAGCCACCAAGTGAGTGTTCTGCCCCCAGCAGTGCGCCCAGCAGAGCAGCCCCAGTCTGACCTACAGAGTCATTGGTAGATAGTTGGCTGTGCTGTGCATCAGACCTTTCTAGATGAGAACTTTAAGATAACTGTGATAAATAGAGTCAAGAGAATAGATGAAAAGATGAGGGATTTCACCAGATGATAAAAGTTATCTCCAAATACTGAAAAAGAAATTCTATAAAAGTCAGGCATGGTGGCACATGCCTATAATCCCACCTCTTGGGAGGTGGGGTTGGGAGGATCAGGAGGTTCCAGGTCACCCTTGGCCACACAGAGGTTCGAAGCCAGCCTATGTTACTGGAGACGCTGTCTCAGCCTCATTCAAAGTCTCCCTCTCAAAAACAAAGAAGTAAATAAATGAATAAAAGAAGGGAGAGAGAGAGAGAGAGAGAGAGAGAGAGGGCAGCACACTGGTGGAAAATAGTAAAACAAAATGGATAAGAAGAATAAGGTGGCAGAGAATGTGGGTTTAAGTGAATTGATAGTTCATTAAGTAGATCATGATTGTCAGTCAGGATTAAAAATGATGATATGAATTCACTAAAAGCAAAGAAAAGAGAAAGGGGCAGAGAAAAAGGTAGTCTAGTCTAGCTTTCTAAACAGCAGCTGGGAACTAGCACCAGGTACAGTAGACTAGACAAAGAAAATTTGGGAGTTACAAAGTATCAGCTCTGGGCTAGCTGTTAAAGTGCTTGTCTTACAAGCAGGAGGACCTGAGTTCCTTTCCTAGATCCCACATTGAAAAAAAAAAAAACCTAGGCATAGTAGCATGTGTTTGCAATCCTATGGTTAGAGAGTGGGACACGAAGATTCCTGGGGCAGGCCAGTGAGAGACCCTGTCTCAAAAAGAAAAAAAAAAAGTGGTTTGCGGCTGAAGAAGGGCACTAAAGATTGTCCAGGATTCTCACCTACCTTGCTTCCCTGGCAATGGATACCAAAGCACCAGCAGAGCCCAATATGGACAATCTATATGTCAGTTCACCCAGACAGGGACAAAAGCCACACCACTGCTGGCCAGCACACACAAATATTTACAAAGATACCAAGCGCTAGGTTTTAAAAGCAAGTTTCAACAAATTTCAAATAAATAAAATGATGTTTAACATAGTCTTTGACCACAATAAAATTAAACTACAAATCAAAAATATTACTAGGAAATCCCCAAGTGCTTTGGAAATAAAATGATCTAAGTAACCCAAGGTCAAAGAAAAAATTTACATGAATTAGAAAATAGTTTTAATTGAATAATAAAAAAATGTATCAAACATTACAGCTAAAGTATACACCTATAATCTCAGCAACTCAGGAGGCCAAGTCTTAAAGATCACAAGTTTGAGGCCAACCCACGCTATTTAGCAAACTGGTGATTTTTGTTTTTTGTTTTTTGTTTTTTGTTTTTTGTTTTTTGTTTTTTGTTTTTCAAGACAGGGTTTCTCTGTGTAGCCATGGTTGTCCTGGAACTCACTTTGTAGACCCGGCTGGCCTTGGACTCAGAAATCCGCCTGCTTCTGCCTCCCGAGTGCTGGGATTAAAGGCATGTGCCACCAAGCCCGGCTGCAAACTGGTGATTTTTAAAATAGCAAGATGGCTCAATGGGTAAGGGTGCTTGTGCCCTAGCCTGAAGATGTGAGTTTGATTCCCAGAACTCGCCTGATAGAAGGAGAAAAACCAACTCTTAAAAGTTGTCCCCTGACCACCACATATGGGGCATGGCACTTGCACCCCCCACATATACTCAGATAAATAAACATAATATAAATTTTTAAATTGTATCTTCAAAATTATAGTTAAATAAATGTTGGAGGTACACTGAGAGATGAACATTGAGGAGAAGATAACACATGGTCTAAAATGTGATAGAGGAGAGGCTAAGATCCAACTCAAGTTAACACACACACACACACACATACACACCAAATTTAAACCCAAAGGAAGTAGAAGGAAAGAGATAATAAAGATAAGGGTGTAAGTTGATGAAATAAAAAATGAATGTTGCATTAAAGAAAATCAACAAAGCTTACATTTGGCTTTCCAAAGAGACTAATAAAACTGATAAAATGCTAGCAAGATAGATGGGATGGGGTAAGGAGAATCACAAATCACCAATGTTGGGAGTTTAAAAAAAAAAATGAGCACCACCACTGTGGAATTAGAGACATAAAAAAAATTCTATTTAGAGAATAATGTGAACAAAAGTAATTCTGATAATATAGATAAAATAGATTAACTCATCAAAACACGTTTTAAGAAAAGAAGAAATAAATACAAGCTGCCCAATGGAATTAAACTTAGAATTTTAACGATCTTTCTGCAGAGAAGTTGGCTTAGATGACTTCATAGGCGGTGTCTCCCCAGCATGTAAGGAAGAAGCCCCCAGCTATATACAAAGCTTCTTACAGGGCTTTTCTGAGGTGGCCTGGCCTTGACGCTCAAATCTGACAGGGATATTCCTGAAAGAAAACTCAAGGGCAATGTCTGTCCTGCATGTGGAGGCAGCGTCTAAAACCCAGCAGCCAGTGAGATCCGGGGCTCAAGTCAAGATGCAGGATCAGAGTCGCTTAATCCAGTTATGCAAGGCTGGCTTAACATTTGAAAATCAATCAACAGAACTCACCACATCAACAGAGCAAGAAAAAACATATAATCAACTCAAAAGATGCAGAAAAGCACTTGATAAAGTTCAAGGCCCTAGTCCTAATTAAAAACACAACTCCTAGCAAAGTAGAAAACACAATTAAAAAAAAAAAGAACAAAAATGAAAATCGAAACAAACAAAAAATCCTAAACACTGAGCACACATCAAGTCATGGAGAAATCACTTTGTTCCTGAGATGGTGTGTCCCATATTTTCTAACAGAGATTGTAAAGTCCCAGCTTGTGCATTAAAATGAGAAAAGGAGAGAGAAGATGGAAGGATTGGGCTGCCAAAAGGGTTCAATGGCTAAAAAGGCTTGCCTCCAAGCCTGGTGACCTCAGAACCCATATGTTGGGAGAAGAAACCGATTCCCACAGGTTGTCTTCTGACCTCCCCATTCATACTGTGGTAGGCACTTCCTACCCCTGCCCCACACAAATATAATATAATTAAAAGTTAAAGGAAAGCACTTGGGGGGCAGAGCAGGTATATCTCTGCGAGTTCAAGGACAGCCAGGGCTAGAGAGATCTTATCTGAAAAATAAAACAAATCAAAAATAAAACCAAAACTAAATAAAACCCCCACCAAACTATTAGGAAATGACTTTAGCAGAACCCTGACCTTGCTGGGAGTGGACGTCGTAGCTTATGTTTGTAATCCCAGAAATCTGAAGGCCAAAACATGAGGATTGGAAGATGGAGCAAGCCTGGCTTTACAAAAGGTTGAAAGCTAATAATCCATTATCTTTCTATCTGCTAGCAATAAGTAATTAGACCACAAAATAAAGACACTAACTGTAATAGTGTCAAAGCTAATAGAGCCATTTAAATTGCTAGCAGGTGAGACTTATAGACAGACAAGCACTGAATAGTGAGAAGCAGATGCTGACTTGAACTCATGGAGGTTATAACACATTCTTATCTTGGGGCTGGAGAGATGGCTCCTTGATAAAGGGCACTGGTTTGCTCTTCCAGAGGATCTGGGTTTGAATCTTCCCTCACTACCCTCCAAGACGGGATTTCTCTGTGTAGCACTGGCACTTTCCCTGTAGAGCAGGCTGGCCTGGAACTTACACAGAGATCCACCTACCTCTCTCTGCCTTTTGAGTGCTGGGATTATAGGCATGCCCCACCACTGCCTGATCTGGGTTTAATTCTTAGCATCCACATGGCAGTTCACAACCATCTGTAAATCCAGTCCCAGGGACTCTGAAGCCTTCCTCTGATCTCAAGGGCACTGCATGTACATGGTGCACAGACATGCATGCATATATATACTCATACATATTAAAAATTTTTAAAAACCTGTGTGGTGGTTTGAATATGCCTGGAGCAGGGAGTGGCACTATTAGGAGGTGTGGGACCTCCTAACAGTGAAGAACTGGAGAAAGGCTAACAGTAAAAAGTTTAGGTGTCTTATCAAGGTCCTTCCTCAGGGGAACTTCATTCAAGGGGTTCTGAGTCTACAAACTGGCTCAAGTCTGGAAATTGATTCACTGGCCAAGATTGCCTTTTGCCATGATCCAATGTAGCCTTTCTTCCATTTATTTGAGATTTTTTTTTCTTCGTATACAGATCAAACAGAAATGTAGAAGGCTTCCTATCTATTTCATGCCTGGAAACACCATGATTGATTAGCCAGTACCAAAGGTCCGTACAAGTCACGTCATTATAAAATTCACATCTCCTGTGCTGACCATTACGGGTTAGGTCATTGTGAACCTTATTTTGTCTATACTTTCCATTATAATAACTACGATCAACTTGCCTCTGGAGATATAATGCTGCCATCTGGCCCTTGCTACCTCAGGGCCCAGTTAAACCCATTGCATTTAATCCATTCAATTGAGCAGCAGCATCTCCAACCCTAAGGTCTGGCACAAGGAAAAGGGCAAGAACAAAATTCTTCAAGTGTGCTGCTGCCTTCTCACCAGTTTGCGTCTTATAGGATTTGTGAAGGGCATTATCTTTTGGGCCTTCCCATTGTGGAGGATTAGGTTTTACACAACGTATCCACTCTAGCATTGCAATTTCCCTGAGCCTTAAAATCCCTTGTCAACACTAAGCCAAGGGATATCAGGCATCTCCAACTCCTTTTCAGTAGGCCATCTTTCGATAAACACTTCAACCAACCATTCAAACAAACTTTTGACACATCCACAGCATAAAGAAAAATACTGGTAAAACCTGTGCATTAAGGCTGGCAGTGCAATGGGGTGGAGCAAGACCTTAGGCATTATAAACATATATGTGACCATTGGCTTTATCGTCAAAGCTGTTTCCATAGGGAACCAGTGTTCTCAGTAAATGTGTTTAGACACCATAAGAAGAGACACACACTGATTGCTCCCTCACCACAGCTACAAAGCTAGCCTGTCAGGCCTTGAACAGGAAGCTGCCGAGATCAGGGTGTGAAAGACCAGAGAGTGTCTGCATAGCCTTGGGCTAGGTAAAGGTTTCCTTATGGACTCCTGGGAACAGGAGCCATTGAAGAAAAATTCCAGTAACGCTGGACTGACAAACTGGAGGCTGCCTGAAACCCTTCATTCCAGGCCTGGCTTGAGGAGATATGACTCTGACCTTTTTCCACCACCCTCCAAAGGCCTTGAAAGTGGGTGAAAAGTGGGATTCCGTGAGTATCTCACTGGGAAGGGTCCTTCCTCAACCGTGATTGTAGTCTTGAGAACCTCCAGTTTTGGCTGTGGTAGCCACCAGCCTGAATCCTGCATTTCCTTTTCTTGGTTTCTGTTTTCATATATATATATATATATATATATATATATATATATATATATATATACACACATACATATATTATTTTAAATCACATATCTTTTAAGTTAGGTGATTCGACAAAAAAAAAAAAAAAAAAAAAAAGAGTTGGGCACGGTTGCACATACCTATAATCCTAACACTCTAGAAGCCGAGGCAGAAGAATTGTAGTGAGTGTGAGGCCAGAGAATGAGACTCTGTCTCAAACAAACAAGTAGATAAACTTAAGCAAAGGTTACTCAGCCCTCGGTATTACTCCATTGCTGAAAGCCTCTTATGTAGCTGTCTGCCATTAACACGGTTACATGAGCTGTCATAAAGTTCTCCTTAGCTTGAACATCCATGTTCCCCTGACAAGGGTGGGGCTAGTGCTAGGTCTCAGGCCTGTGGACAGTGCTGGGATACACATTCCCTTTTCAAGGTCTGAGTACCAGGGTTTCTTGTGGGTGCAAAGCCAGACAGGCCCTTGCATGCCAGTCATGTGACTCCCCCACCTCAGAGATGATGTCACATTTTTAAAATGATGGCTATACACTGACGAACCAAATGTGCTTCCTCTGCTGTGGTGGAAGCAGGCTCGGGCAGGGGGTTCCTTAAAAATGTGACCCCTAATAACCACAGCTCTACATATGTATTCTAAGAAACGAAGACACAAATTCATATAAGAACACAGATGTGAGGGTCACAGCAGTGCAACTCAGAGTAGATCTAAAAATCTGTCAGCAGGCAGACACACACACAAGCACGGTTTGTCCATGCCATTGAGTATCATTCAGTCACACAAACTAAGAGTGGTGACATTTTGACACATATCACAAAACGAATAAACCTACAGGGCATTGTGCTAGGTAAAAGAAGCCAGCCACGACTGACCCCAGGCCGGAGAGCCCCAGTTCTACGAAATGCTCAGAATAGCACATTGTGGAAATTTGAGATTGGTGGTTCTTTAGGCAAGGAGGATACGGGGTGACTGCTGATGGGTGAAGGTGGCTTTTGAGGGTGATGAAACGCTCCACAGTTAGCTAGTGGTGATGGCTGCACAGAGTGTGACCATGCTGACGTGTGCACAGAGGTGAGCATTGTAGCAGGAGTGGCTGCCTTGCAGTTCTCTGCAGAGAGCTCAGCTGGAGAGATAGGGAAGTTCTAGAGGGTGGACAGAACCCCTTTCTCAGGGTATCCTAGGGACCCAGGCAGGCAACCAGTGGGCCCTGAAGTTGGTCTCATTTCCTCTCTGTGTGCACAACAGTCCATCCTCGCCCCTTCTGCCCAACCCCCAGACTGTGGATCACAGGGGATGCTTCCAAGAGACAAAGCACAGCTCCTGTGATTCCCCCACCCCACACTGCAATCCTTGCTGTAGCTCCCTGCTACGCCCAATGATACCCACATCATTCTCAGGGTAGCTCTCGGTTCATTATCAAAAAAACAGGACAGTGAACTTTGACTCTTTTGGCAGGTCTAAGTGATGTCTCATCACGTAGAGTGTTCAATGGATGGTTCTTATGTCTTTGTCAAATTATTTCCATATTAGCCATCCATGTGAGCCACCCTTTGCTGGGCCCCCGCCCAGGCCAGCCATAGCAGACATTCTTGTTTGGCACTAACATTCTGCAGGGTCTCAGGGGCAGGTGGCTGCAATGCAAAGGTCACCCATTTCAACTGTCCCAGAGCTGAAAGAGGAGGGTGATTCTGTTTCCCCAGTCAAGGCTCTTGGGTCTGAGTGTCTGCATACACTAAAAACTTCATCTCCAAGGAGACTGTGGTGGGGCCTTTGGGAGGACATTAGGTCATGAGAGGGGCACCCACATGAATAGGGTTAATGATCTTATACAAGAAGCCTGAGGGGGTTTAGTTATCTCTTTTTGCCCTTCTGCCATCTGCCACAGGACACACAGAAGACACTATCTATGAGGCAGACATAGTCCTCACTAGACACTAAATCTCTCAGAGCCTAGATTCTGGACTTCTATCTTTAGAATTTGTACAGTAAATCTTTATTATTTGTAAATCACTTAGTCTAAGGCATTTTGTCACAGTTAGGGCTAGTACTCAACTTGACTCTGAGAAAGGGTGTTGATAAAAGATACGGTGGTGGTGTTGGGAGGGGGATCAGACAGGGGCCTGTGAAGCACAGAAAGAGAGACTGAGGATAGCTCAGAAGACCTTCAGAGCTTTAGGGACAGTCTCAGTCTTCCTAGGCATGGGCAAAGGACTACAGTTAGGATGCTGGTGGGAATGGAGGCAGGAAAGGATACGCTGGTGAGGGCTGGGTAGAAACATGGAGTAATGAAATAGCAAAGAATGTAGTGGCATTGTGTTCCAGGATGCTAGTGCTCTGTACAGGATGGCACTTGTGAGAAGTGAACAAGGCGATTTAGCAGAAGCAATCCCTCAGCACAGTGTTGATGGTGCCGATTGGCTTCTCTTTGCTGATAGTACAAGGTGAAAGGAGAATCACAAGCCGGTGATTGTGGTAAGGAGAAGAAAATGTACCTGTCTAGGTATACTCAGCTACCAGGAGGAAGAAAAGAATGAAATGAGTCCAGGCATGGTGGCACACTCCTCTAACCCCGGCACTCAGAAGGCTGAAACAGGTTGACTGCTTAGACAGTGTTCATGTCAGCCTGGGCTAGTGTCAGGCCAGGCAGGGCCACACAGCAAGAAGCACAGTAAGACTCTCTTTCAAACCAACCAGGCAGATAGCAAACAATGAAAAGAGGCATGTTCACGAGAAAGGTTGGAGGTCAGAACTCGGTATGTCAGATGGGGGAGTTGATGCTGCTCGTCAGGTGACACAAAGACCAAGAGGCATTTCAGGGAGCATAGCCCACCTTATCCCTTACATCGAAAGCCTCTGCCTCCCAAGTTCCAGTGCAGCAGCTCTAAGATGCCCCATCTGGGGCTTCAGAAGCCATGTCAAGTGTTAGCACAGTGACTACTCCTCCAGTGAGTGGCAAGTCTTGGTGGCCTTCATGGGGTCTTGTCTACCGGGCATAGGAGCTAAGGACAGATTTGTCTCCACTCAGATTCAGAACTGAGTGGAGACAAAGAACCCAAATAACTTTTATACCCAAAGAACTACAGGGCTGAGGCAGAACTGCTGTAGGGTAGGGCTATCAAGAGAAATTCCTAGTCTGGACATGGTGGGAGGTTTGTCTCTAAAATCCAGAGTGTCAGAGCCAGTAGCATTGAACTCCAACCTGGATGACATATGGGATATATCTAGTTAAAGCATAGTGTCACTGCTATGTGGAGTTTTGGCTTAGTGGATCCAGAAAGTGGGACAAAGACCAATGATTCTCAGCCCTTACATATTCGCGCTATGTGACCTGTTGGGGTTTGAATATACTTGAGACCTGTTAGTCTTTCCTTCTTGTTCATTTCTTCCTTTGAAAGGGGATGTCTTCTTCAGATCAGCTCCACTACAGTAATTTGGAAGCTCATGACCTTTGCAGTTTCATAGGCTAATAGATCTGGAGACCAATCTGCCACAGGACAAGTCTCATCCAAGACTCGTTCATTTTGGACACTGGAGACTCTTGTATTAGTACTGAAATAAGATAAGATCTTTGAGGGCTCTGGGGATTCAGTGAACTTGAGGGAGCTAAGTCTGAATGCTATGATCTGGGTGGTTATACTATAATCTGTCTGTAAGTCTCATGCATGGATGGTGCAGTCCTGGTGTGGTGGCATTGAGAAGTGGAGTCTCTGGGAAGGGGTTAGGTCCTGATGGCCGAGCTCTCATGAATGGGATCAGTATTCTTATAAAAGAAGTCTGAGGGGCTGGGGATATGGGTCTGACAAGCTCTTGCTTAGCATGCCCCAAATCCCTGGGTTTCACCCCTAATATAACCCAGGTTTATGTTCATCTATAATTTCACTACTGAGGAAGTAGGGACCGGAAGATTAGAAGTTCAAGGTTGCCTTCAACTACATAGTGAGTTCAAGGCCAGTCTGTGTGCCCTGGGGATAAAGAAGGCAGAGTATACTAGGACCTACCCTCCATAATAGCCCTAAGATAATTGGAAAACCCTAAGTAAGTTCCATCCCATGCCACCAGCATTGTCTTTGGGGGACACCAGAAAAGAACTGGTAAGAGTGAGGGAGGCTTGTGTGGAAGAGCTTCCTAAGGCAGGGACCTGACCGTCAGTGGGAACACCCAGGCTCAGAACAAGCTGCCATTGGCAGATAAGTCAAGGGGGCGAAAGGCAGAATCTGGATAAAGTAGGACAGCCAGGAGTGGCCCAGTTTGTGAAAATGCCCCCAATAGCTTCTCCTAGCTAAGTCTGGGGAGGAGAGTGGGGGCCTGGCCACACACATGGGGCCCCTGTCTGATACACTAGTGGTCTGCCCTATGAGATGAACATGAACCAAACACTTGTATGAATATAGGAGTTCCCTTTAACTAGAAGGAACAAATTCCAAGATGCCAATCAGATGCCCAAAGTCAAGGGCAGTTCTGAGCCATGTAGCTAGAGGAGAGACAACACAATTAGCAGTGACTTCCTTTCCCTTCTTTACAATTTTACAGGTTTGTTCTGCCTGTGGGTCTTGGCAACCTAGCTTGCAACTGTTTTCTTTCCTTGCAGACACTTCTTCTTTTTTTCATTCAAAGGACATACTTTGTGGTCTCTTCAGCATACCTAAATGGCCAGCATCATGACTGGTGTATTCTTTTTTTTTTTTTTACTATTTTGTATCATATTTTACTAATAAGTAAAATTAAAGGTAAGCATTGTGACACCCAGAAGGCAGACCTGTTGAGATGGTTACCAAGTGACTAATAGCAAAAACTCTGGATTTGGTTGACAGGGACTTCACTCATATCCCAGGTGGGACAGGGGGTGATGGCACGAATCTCATAACAGTATTACAAAGACAAACAATTAAAAACTTTTGCATTGTTTATTCCTAGAATTTTCTATCTCATATTTTCTGACCATAGTTGGAGTAATTAAGAAAGCAGAAAGGGAAGCCAAAGACAAAGGGAATTATTGTAGCCATAGAATGACTGTTTTAGGGGATATTTCAAAGGACTAGATGGAGTTGGGAAACTGTTCATCCAAGGGGACTGATGCCATCAGGATGGGAGAGGGAGAGCTAAGTGTAAGGTGGTAGATGAAAGCTGTAAGTTGGCCTGCAGAAATAAGGCTTGTGTAGCAGGCCGGCCTGAGGAGGCTCTGTGTAGTTCCACCAGGGCCACATAAAGCAATACATGCAGGTAAGTCATCCAGAGACCGATGCCAGGCAGCGCGGCCATGCTAAGCATCATGCCTTGGTTTTATGAGTGTGCCCTATCCTCATGCTGACCTGAGAGTTTTCCTCAGACGCTCCTTTTGCAGACAGACTGCATGTTCAGGGGCTGTCCCCTGTATGGTAGCCTCCACAGATGTACAGGCACATGGCATCCCCAATCCTGTCCCCACTTACTGTTCATTGCATGTGAAAGGATAAGGGTGACACTTAGGGAGTGCCTACCCAGGACAAGCACATATCTCAGAACAGCAGCCTGGTTTGGGAGGAGATGTAAGGCCTGTGAAAGGAGGATTCGGTCAGGCATGGTGGCACACACCTGTAGTCTGAGACAGGGGTACTGCAACAAGTTTGAGGCCAACCTGATCTACATGGTGAGTTCCAGACAAGCCAAGGTCTTATAGAAAGACTTTGTCTCATAGAGCCAAAATGAACAAAGGACAGAAAGGGTGGTTGGTGGGAAGTTGCTGACCTGGCTGAGAATCTGGACCACGGGGTATGCAGGTGAGTCTGTAGTCCCACCCCATGGCTCTTGGCACTAATGAGGCTTGTGTTTCACACCAGGGGAAGGGGGTGCTGGGGTAGGATGGATGTCTGCTTTGGGTATCAGCTCAGCCCTGTCTTTTTTTTTTTTTTTTTTTTTTTTTTTTTTTTGCTAGTAGAGACTGCCATTCCAGGTCTGGGCCTTCTCCCAAAGGTGGCACCTGTTGCTACTATAGGCTAGGGTGAAGAGGGAACCTTCCTGACAGACAAGAAAAGTCCTAGCTTCATTCCTTCCCTGAGCCTCAGCTGGTTCCAGTCAATTCTTTGATCTTTGGGAGTCTCGGGATCGAAAGAGCCCAGGAAAAATAAAAAAAAGAAAAAGAAAGAATAGATAAAGTTTTCATGTTGACAAAGAAGCATCCTGGGAGGAAGGAATGCCAAAAAGAAGACACATTGGTAGCTCTGAGAATCACATAGTGTCTCTGGACCCATTGAGGTAACAGGGGTGCCAGTGCCCCAAGGTCACTGATGGCCTGAAAGTCCAGGGAAACCTGTGGGGAACTGCCGGGTAGAAACAGTAGAGAGACACGTCTTTGTCTGGGTTTGTACCAGGAGGACCTGGTGCCCAGAGGTGAGAAGCCAGCAAAGGCTGGGGTATGGGCAGGCACTGCAGAGGACCCACTTTAATCCTGGGGAGAAGCCAGGAAGGTTGGGATATGAACAAGCAATGGAGAGGACCCTGTTTCAGTCCTGGGGAGATTATGAGGACGTTTGCTGCAGACTGTCAGCCCTCATTAAGTTAATGGAACTGGCGAGTTGGCTAGTTTCCAGCACATTGGAGAAAGAAAACAAGAAAAGCGTTTTCAGCGAAAGAGCCGAGAGATCCCGTTTCGCTCAGCAGCCCCGAGAGATTAGGGGCCGTTGGTAATGGCCTCGCTGAAATGGCTTATTGGGGACTTGTTGATTAAAACAAGGGAGAGAAACTCCTAATGTCTAAGAAGAATTACACAGGCTATGTCTAGAGAAGTGATTTGTGCATAGTTCCTTGTGAACTACACAGCAACCTGGGCACAGCCAGGACCTCTGCAGCCACTTGGGTTACAAGTAGGAGGGGGAAAGGCAGGAGTTAAATGAGGGGCATTCAGGAGGTAGCAGCTCTCTGGGGCTCCTTGGAGAGGGCCTTAGCAGCCCAGAGCACTAGGACCCCAGAACATAAAACTCCTGAAGCTGTGTACAACTGGCAAACTTGGCATCTCTAACTAGCCTTCCTGAACCCTTCTGGGTGGGACAAAAAGTCCTGGGTAAATCTGCCACAGTGTGTCCATGGTGGGTTTGTCTCTCTGCCACATTTTGCTTTGTGTCCAGATGTTTTCCCCACAGACTCCATACATAACCTGCCAGCTAACCCATAAGCTCACCTGGTAACCAACTCCCAAGGGCTTGGCCTTGTGCAGAGGTCCCTGACGTGTTTCAATCCCATCTTCCTCTGGACTGAACTCAAATCCTAGACCCAGCAGGCCTCAGGTTGGGAGCTGACAGATTCTACCCTGCCCCAGGCTTCCAGCAAGATATTCTAGGTGCTTAGCATCTTTATTGGCTTCTTACCTAGGTTCCTTCCCCTTATCCTAACCTCTATCAATACATTTTTTTTATCCCAGGCATCCCTGTTTTTGTGCTTTAAAGCACATTTAATGTCTCGAATTGTCTCCCTTGTACAAATGAGGCCAGAGAGGCTTAGCTATTGGCCTTGGGTCATAGAGCCTTGGAGGGGAAGCCCAGCAGTCCTCAGTGCTCATGCTTTGCCAGCAGAGCAGAGCACTCAGTCTTATCCCTAGCTGCTTCTCTGCCTCATCCCCTGGGGTCAGGCCTCTTGAACAACCCTCATTTTATAAGTTCCCCACTCTAGTCCCCCAAGCCCCTTCCCACAGAGCCTGTAACCTTTTCTAGACTTGGCTGGTGGGTCCTGGCTCCACATTGGAAACTGCAGTATGTGGGACCTTCCTGTGGGTGCTGAAGGAATGAATGGGCCTCCAAATCAGACGAAGGAACTAGACCAAGTTCTATAGGCTTGCCTGAGATAGAACCTCGTTCCTCCTAAAGCCCTGGTATGGACTGAGTGTTCACCATGATCTCCCATTAACTTCTGCTCTAAGAATGGTATAGGGGGGGGTGTGTGTGGTCTTAACCTGGCCTGAAACCTCCTCTCACTTCAGAGTCCTATAACTCCTAAACATCTTCTGTCACACAATTCAGTGGGCCAAGAGCTACCTACCCTTGAGCCAAGGTTAGAATCAAGGACAAGGTGATATCTGCAAAGATGGAAGCTCTCCCAAGGGTGAAGGCCCAAAAGCTTAACAAGAGGTGGGGATGAAGCCGGGCAGTGGTGGTGCACGCCTTTAATCTCAGCACTCGGGAAGCAGAGGCAGGAGAATTTCAGAGTTCAAGGCCAGCCTGGCCTACAGAGTGAGTTCCAGGTCAGCCAGGGCTACACAAAGAAACCCTGTCTTGAAAAAAAAAAAAAAAAGGAAGAGGTGGGGATGTTGGTCTACTGGCTTCTACTTCCCTGCCTGATTAGAGCCCCCAAGATCTTGGCAAGGTCGAGGTAAACCTACTGTTCCTTTCCAATAGAATCCCCAGAAAGGGAGGGCTAGAGGGCTAGAGAGTTAGCCCACTACTGAACACTGATAGAATGAACTTGGGGTTGGGGAGGGAGGGAGGGTCTCCACTGTGAGCTCTGCTGGCCCCCAAGACCTTATGTCTCAGACTTCCTGGAGCTCTTATATCTATAGATGGGTCCTCCTTGGTCAGGACCCTTCTCTGAGAGTCTGAGCGCTTTCTCTCCATGTATATGCCTGGCCAGGGCACGGGCTTAAATGGAGGGCAGGCAAGGAGTCTATCAGGATGCTGAGAAGGCTCATCTGTGGGAACCCCTGGGGACTTTCTGAGGAGGCTCATGACCACACAACACATGAAGACCCCTCAGTCCTATTCTAACTTGTCATGTTGCCCAGTCTACTTGCTGTGTCAAATATAGCATCTGGGTGAAATATACACCTTCTGGGATCTACATATGCCCCCCCTTACCAGGGTGAAGTAAGGGGGGGGCACAATAATCCAACCTGTGCTTCCAAAGGTGGGAAAAACTCTTTTCTTTGCCTATCCAAGAGCTGGGTCAAGAGGAGTTGCTGCCCTGCCCCCGCCTGGCTCTTTCCCGCCTAGTCCTGGGCCTCCTTCGGGCCTAGTCCGTGAAGGAAGAGCTGGCCTCCTGCCCAGCAGTAATCTCTGCCCTTCCTTATGGGTAGATTGTGAAGTTCTACAAACTCAACACTGTTCTCAGAACCTGGGCTTAGCTGTCTTCCAGGGTGTCCTGTCAGTGTGGATAAGCAGTTTTTCCATGTATGTTCAAGATAGCTTGCTCAAGCCAGAGAGATTGCTTTGGAACTAAATGTTATCTAGAGCCATCTGGGAAGCACAAGGAAACTGGTTCCCTAGGGCTGACTGCCTTACCTGCTTAAGTTAGCCTTGCCCATCCCCCACCCCCACCCCAGGACCTTCCCTTTGGCCTTTGAACACTGTCCACCGTGATCCCACAACCTGGTCTGGCTATTCATCTCCTCTCCCTGTGTACTTGATCCTGCCCTACCTGACTCTTCTGCAGGAATCCTGCCCTATAGGTCTATTTCCCCAGAGGTAGACCTTTCTGCTTGGATACCTGTGATAGCCATGAGCTGTCAGCCTTAGGGACAGTGTATTTTTTTTTGTGGGCTCTGTTTCCTCAGAGCTGTGTCCCCAGAACTTGGTGTGCAGTGGGGTGTTGATACTGCTTCAGTCAGGGACAGAGTGCTAACTGCTCCAGGGTGCAGAGCTGGCCTGCTGGGCAGAGGCAACACAGTGGGCAGGGCCCTCCCGGGGCCACCACCCGGTCCCCCAGCCCCTCCCTCCTTCCCTAAAGGGAAGGAGAGGTTAATAAACCAATTACTTTGGGCAACGAAGCAAAATAAGTCCCATTAAAGTAATTAATGTCCTTTGCACAGTCCCCATTGGAGAAGACTAATAAATTGGGGCTTTGTCACCATCCGGTAATTTCTCTCTAAGGCGTTTCTTCACCCCCATCCGACAGCACAGTTTAAGGCTCTGTTAATGCTTTTAAGACGGGCTCAATGCCAGACTAATTAGATTTGCATTTCCACCATGGGCCAGGCTGGGCGCGGATGTGCCCAATGAGAGAGGCTCCAGGACCCTGCCGGGGCCCAGGGACAGCACCCGCCTTTGAGAAGGGGCCATGTGTGGATTCCCACGCCTGCCTGGGGCGATGGCCTGCTACCCTGTCTGCCTGCTCAGCTTCCCGGTCCCCGGGGAACAGGGCCCATGGCTTTGATCCAGGAAGAGGCCAGACTTCATTCTCAGGGGTCCCTCCATGAATGGTCCCCACTAGGGCCTACAGAGGTCAACAGTATGGTCCATGTCTTGGGGTCTCTCTAGAGCTCCGTAAGGCCAGGCCCTGGTGGCTTTTAGGAGGACAGTATAGAAAAAGGGGACAGAACAATATAAACATTGAGAAGCTGGACAGACACAGCCCAGCCAAGATAGCCAACCCTGGCATTGGGATAAGTTGTGTAAACAGTTGGCACCCTTAGTGGGTGATAGAGAGAGGCCTAACTTCCTTTCCGAACCTATAGTCTCACCTAATACTAAGAAAAATGTGACGGAACTCAGCTTAGACACCCCAGAACCCTTGGAGAACCCATGGTCATATCAAAGATAGAAAGAAATAGTTCCGGTCTAGAGGAGCCTCAGGAGGTAGGACCTGTGGTTGTATGGAATCCTGGATAGATTCTGGACCAGGAAGGGGATATGAGGGGATGCTGAAGATTCAAACAGAGTGAACTGTGTGAGGCACGGTGAGTACTGGTGGGTACTGCTGGTCATTGGTAATGAATAGACACTGAGATATTATGTTCCTGACAGACACTGGAGAGGACATACAGGGACTCTGTACTGACTCTGCAATGATCTTATAATTATAAAACTGTCCTACAATATGCTTCACTTCAAATGAATCAAATACAATAATAGGGAGAGATAAGAGGCTGGTGGAAGGAGAGGGGTCTCCGTATCATTCCCTCTTGCCTGTGGCACAGGTAGGTAGGTGTCTGTCACTGTATTGGACATAATCAACTAGGAGATGGGGATAAGCCAAAGTAGATCATCAACAACCCATTAGGTGCTGAAGTCTCCAGAGCACCCCTGCAGCCCAGTACCTGAAGGAAAGAGGAACCTCACTGGGCAAGAGATGTTAAGGCCTGAAGCTAGCTACACTCACTCCTCATGGCAAGATGTTCCCTGGGCATTTCAACCATGCAACTCTTGGCCTGAAATCATGCTGAATGAAAATATGGAGAGTAAGTCCTGGGTTGAATTCAGCCTGCTCTAACACTTGAACTCTGAGGGTTGCTCCTCTCCCTAGACCCTGTTATTCTGTTTTGTGTGATGGACGCCATTGCCAAGAAGATCACCATGAGCTCAAGTAGCTCCATGGATAGGCAAGATCAGTCAGGTAGGAATAAGTTTCTGCAGTCTGTGAACTTATAAGTCCATTCTTTCTTCTTGCTTTCCTTCCTTTTCCTCTCCTCCTCTTCCTCTTCTTCCTTCTCCTCTTCCTCCTCTTCTTCTCCTTTGAAACAGTCTCAGTTTATAGCTCTGGCTGTCCTGGAACTCTCTATGTAGACCAGGCTGGCCTTGAACACAGAGATACACTTGCCTTTGCCCTTCAAGTGTTGGAACCAAAGGTGTGTGCCACCATGCATGACTCTGCAAGTCATTTTCTTATTACTGAGTTTTTATCCTAGGGCATGGAGTTTGGTGAGCATGATCTACAGAGTAGGTAGCAGAGGGCCTGGAGAAAAGCAGGGTTGGGCCTGAACCAAGTTGGCTAGAAGCCTGATACATATGGCACAGCCCAAGATGGGGATGACAGGGAAGGGACAGCTGAGAAGTTAGGTGGGGTGAGAAACACCAACAATGCTGGATTGACTGAGTCTTGGATGACAGGATATGTGGAATGTGAACAGCAGTGCAGTTCCATCTGCCGGGCAGACACCTGCTTGGCTTTGCACTGCAGCATGGGAACAGCTGTGAACAATGAATGCCACGGCTGCCACAGCTGTGTACCCATAGAGTTTACCATGTGGATGAGTGTGTTCACAGTTTTATACTTTCCCAGTGTCCTTTTTCTATTCGTCTTTTTTGCTTGTTTGTTTTAGTTTTTCAATTATTTTAAAATGTAAAGAACTATTAGTTCATGGGCCATACAAAAATAAGTGACACTTCTCAGTTTGCAACCCATGGCAAAGATTAATGAACGAAAGTCACAAAACAATGAAAATTAGGTCTGATGGACACCTGTGTTTGCGTAAGTTCAAAAACACCAATGAAAATGGATGAACACTGAGAACTATAGCAAAATCAGAACTAGAAGGTAAGCATTTAAGAAATTCAGTATAGAGCTGAGTGGACAGCCCAGTGAGGAAGAAATTTCCTAGCAAGCATGAAGCCCTGTGGTCAATCGTCGGGGACTCCTCCCTTGACACACACACAAAAGAAGGAGATACAAATGTTACTAAAGCATGTCTAGTTTTGTAGTTGAACCCTTCCAACGCTTCATAAAATATCTACATGGCTCCAGAAAACAGAACGAGAGTTACGCTGCTCAGTTAATAGGTGTGGTTTCAAATCCGTGCAAGGAAAATGTAAGAAAATGGAGATTCAGTGCAATGCCACTTACAGAGAGGCAAAAGTCCTATAGAAACAGCTAATCAAACCAAAGAATGTATATTAAACCAGCAAGGAAGAATAGAACACTGAATGAGGATGTGAGCCAGGAATGCAAAGACGGTTCAATATCAGAGTCTCTCAGTGTGATTCTCAGATCAAGGGAATACGTACACAATTCTTCCAGCTAGTAGAAAAAACATCTGATAAGCATGTCCCCCCCCCCACTTCCTTTTTGTCTCTGTGTAGCCCTGTGTGTCCTGGAACTCACTCGGTAGGACCAGGCTGGCTTTAATTCAGAGATCCTCCTGCCTCTGTCTCCTGAATGCTGGGATTAAAGGCATGCGCCACCACACCCAGCTCATCCTTTATTTCTTATAGTTAAAAAGGCAATCT
The DNA here is from genome assembly GCF_978045245.1 of Mus caroli. Classification (NCBI taxonomy): domain Eukaryota; kingdom Metazoa; phylum Chordata; class Mammalia; order Rodentia; family Muridae; genus Mus; species Mus caroli. The sequence continues at coordinate 2,013,419 of NW_028227263.1, forward strand.
TTAGAGAACAGAAATAGAAAAGGAACTTTCTTAACTCAGCAAAGGTTGTAAACAAGCAATTCATCAAAAAGACATCACAGGGATTTTCACTATGAGCTGAAGGAGCCAGGGCACCCATGGTCTCTACTGTTAAGGATGGTCCTGGAGATATTCAGGCTCAGGAAGCAGAAAGAAGGTACTGTGATGAATTGGGGAGAGAGGGGAAAACTGTACATTTTTGCTGCCCTCTTAAAAAACTGGCAGCTCATCTGTTAGAGCTGGCTAAAGCAATCGGCACTGCTTACTGTACAATGCTGCTTTATGCCAGCAATCAATACATTCCAATGGAGCATGAGAAAGGACACATTCTCCTGGAGTCGCAGAAGTGAACTCTCCGGGGGAGGCCTTCAGACTGCAGTGGGGCACCAAGCATGTGGTTCAATATTGTGCGGAGAGACTCCTTGCCCTGGGGTAGGTGGGTAGAATAGTATAGATTCCAGGATTCTCACATGGAATGCTAAACCAACTTAATCTGGAGAAAATTCTGTTTCACAAGCAAACTGAACTCCAAAGCTGACAGGGAGGAACGATGGGTCCAAACCTTTACACCACACTAAAGGGATGAAACACTATAGGAATCAGTGCTCTTCTAGACTCAAGAACCTCGTTCCCTACCACAGCAGTATGTCTTGAGATAGGGGTGGTTCGCAGACCACCAGACAAAGAAAGTACCCCCACCATTCTCCTTGTACCCTTGAGGATGAAGCTGAACACAAACATGGCTCCATCTACCATCACGGAGAGAGCGGGGACATGGCATAAAGTCTATCCATAAGGGAAAAGATTACACTGAAACACAAGTGTACCCGAGAATGATAGCAGAATATTTTAGTTTCATTTCTGTGGCTGTGGCAGGTACCCTGGCCAATAAAACAACCTGGGGGTGGTGGGGGAAGGGGTTAATGTGGCTAACAATTCCAAGGGTGGGGTGGTTTAATGTGGCTAACAATTTCAGCACAGGATTCTCACATGGAATGCTAAACCAACTTAATCTGGAGAAAATTCTGGGACATCAAGACAGGAACTCAAATGGCAAGTCACATGCACACAGTCAGGAGTAGAGAGAAAAATACAACCTTGCTTGCTTGCTTCTCAGTTAGGGTTGTACTGGTTTATCTAGTTCAGGGCCCCAAGCCTAGGGAATGGTGGAGCTCATCATGGCCGGGGTCAGGTAACAATCAAGATGATCTCCCGAAGATATGCCCACAGGCCAATCTGCCCTTGATAATTCCTTAAGTGAGACTTTCTTCTAAGGGGATTCTGGGATGTGATACGCTGGCACTTAAAACTAACTGGCACACCTACCGAGGGTCCTGATATGAGAGAAAATACCAAGAAATACCTCCAAGTGGCACATACAAGAAGGCCCATCAGAGTTAGGAATACTATACAGCATGCTAAGTGTGTGTTGGCTCATCTTTGAGGCCTCATCTTCATGACTGTGGCATGCTGGACAGAATCTCCTCTCTTCAGACAGGCTTGGCTTCTCTTCAAGACCCTGAATTAAACAGATGAAGATCTTGTATCTTTTTTTTTTTTTTTTTTTTTTGCATCTCTAAGACCTAATATGGTACCTGGAATGTTGGGTGTGGATCAGGATGAATGAGTGAGGGAATCAAAGAGAGAAACCCCTAAACCCTTGCACGCTGGCTATGCCTCTGGAGCATGGGTAGGTTGTTTGTTCTTAGATTCTTCTTTTCACAGTAGACACACCGAGTAGCTGGGCAGGTGTCCCACACTCACCAAAGCTGTGGTAAATGGTGCATTCTTCACTCCTATGGGCCTAAAAGAATCTAAGGGCTCATGTCCTGTCGGAGATGCTGGGCTGCTTGGTCCATTCAGTGTTTACCTAGATGGAGCATCCTTCCCTCTGCATTCTGTGCACCATTCTTCCCAACACCCACCTAGCCTCCTGCTTGTGACAAGATGGAGACGACATGGAGTGTCCTAAGTGGGTGAGCCGCAAGCTAACACTCTCTGCCAACTCTCCCATGCCTGGAAAGGCTCCTGTTTTGTTCCATGGTAATGCAACACCATCTGAGTGTTGGGTTTAGGGACAGTCACATCTTTTCCTTCCAGTCTTCTGGCAAAAATGTTTCTTGGTGTCCAGAAAATTGAAGTGGGTAAGGGGAGGGTAGATGGACATTTAGTGGCAGCAGGGACCCAAGAGCTGGGCAAACTAGGGAAGATGGTTTTTCCTTGAGGCTCTGAGTAGTGTTGGCAAGATCTAGCTAGGCTCCTTGAGTCCTGCTGTGTCTAGAGTTTAGTTTCTTCCAGCCTAGCCCCAGGGCTCTTGCTCTGGGCTTGGATCAGGTATGTGTTACAGGGCAGGGTAAGTAAATGATTCGGAATATAGCCACATATGGAAGAGTCGGTGACAGGGTGACTGGTACTCTCTGAGCTCAGAGTTCAGGCTAGGCTAGGCCGGTCCCAAACCAGGTGTATATGCAAGTCTCAGCTGTATCCTCCTGAACTGTGCTAAAAGGTAATTGTATGAGACCACAAATTCTCCAGGAATCTCTTGCTATACTGCCCTTTCATGTTTAGCCACCTTGCTGGTATCTTCCTGAATTTCCCACTAAACTTTCAGTGAAGTCTGACTTCCACTGCCATGCAGTTACCTAAGCAAAAACCCAGGGAGTACACGTGCTCACAGACACACGTCTAGGGGCATATAAGGAGCCCGGGGAGGACTGGGTCTTAAAAGCAGTTACAGTAAGAGATTACTCATCATTACACTATTCTGTGTTACAGTCTGAGGATGGTGGACTGATGGTCAATGTTTTAATTTGTGATTTTTAAGCTTTGCTGTGGTACGAAATACGTGTGTGTTCAGCAGAAAGTACATCTTGTGTACTGAATTTCAACCTAGTCTTGGTGTTACACTTATGGCCATCTTTCATGATGATGGGTGGAGTCAAAGTACAATGTACAGTCAGGCCCAAGGAGCAAGTGGTTCCACAGGGTGCCAGGAAGCTGTCCTGCTATATCCACTAAGAGAGGTAGATACCAAACACTCTCTCCTCCCTCCGTCTTTCCCGTGTGTGTGTGTGTGTGTGTGTGTGTGCATATGTATGTGTGTGTGTACATGCACCTACATGTATTTGGGGAGGGTATAAGGCAGAGGACAACCTTCTTCAAGTATATCCAAGGTGGATGTTTTTTGAAAAAGGATCTCTGATCTGGGAGTTTGTGCTAAGCAGGCTAGGCTCAGCTGGATGGCCAAAAGAGCCCAAGGATCTGCCTGTTTCTGCCTCCCCAGTGCTGGGGTCACAAGCATGTTGTCACGCCTAGGGTTTTTTGTTTGTTTGTTTGTTTGTTTGTTTTTTAAACATGGGTTCTTAGGCTAGAACTCAGGTGCTTGTGTTTGTAAGGTGAGCACATTACTGAGTTTTAACTCCCCAGCTACTACAATACATTTTTGACTTAAAATATTTCAACTTGTGACTGATATATCAGGATATGACACCATGGTCAGGAAAGAAACATGCGTGATGGTTATTAAAATAATAATGGTTACCTTTAAAAGAATAAGCTGAATGAAAATAGGAAATATCATAGTATGTTATATGGTAGGTTTGCGTATGTGTGGCCAAGAGGGACTCTGAATCTCATAGCTGGCCAGTGAACATCAGTGTTTCAGGAGAGAACTGAGTGGGGATTTGGAGAGATCGTTCAGGTGGATACAGAGGAAAGAAAGATAATGGTTAGGAAAGCATCCATTCCACCTCCCTTGGGCACCACTGGCAGACATCGAGCATCATGGTCCATCTGTACAGACTCAGGAAGTTCAGCAAAAGGGGAGTCAGGCAGGGTTGATCTCCTGGTGGGGGGTGGGGCTGGGCGAGCCAACAGAACACAGGCTCCAGCGTGAAGGGTAGTTTGGGTAGGGAGTAGGCACAGTGACAGCAAGTCCAGGTCTCAAATATATCTCAGGCTTTGAGTCTGAGTAAAAGCTGTGGTTCCTTCTAACCCTGAAGCTGAACAGTAAGAAGGGGGTGGGAACTCTTCCTTGAGGCCTGAGCTGGGTCCTGATGAACGAAGGCTCTGAAGCAGCAGAGAGCAGACCAACCCCCACAGACTTCCTGCACTGGAGCAGCACAGGGTCCCTGGCTTGCAAGACCCCTACAGATAAAAATAGTCCCTACATCACTGGAGGCCCATGAATCACTTCAATTGCCCATAATTGCTAAGACACTGCTCTCTGCTGCAGCATAATAGCCATGACCCTGGCTTAGGTATCCCAAATGAGACCTGCCTTGGTTTGGACCCACACTAAGGGACATCCAGGCCAGCCTTCTCCACAAAGAACTCAGAGAATGTAAAAAGTTCAGGGGGAAGGGCAGCAAAAGACTAACTTTCCTGGATCCTAGGAATGAGAAAAATTAAGTACCTCAACTCCTGGCAGCCACCTGGGGAAGGCAAATGTCTACATTGCCCTTCCCAGTAATTGTGGACTACAGCAAAGGGCTCACGCAGAGCTTTCTGAGTCTGCCTACTCACGGGGGTCTCTAGGGCACATTTGCTTTGTTTGACCTACGTTTATTTAGTGCTGTAGAAGAGCCCCAGCTGGCTGTTTGCACCGAGGTCCGGTGTGCTGGACTCAGCACTCTGGGGAGGTGAGGGCCCCTTGTACTCCAAGGCTCTTGTTTGCCGAGCTCAGGAGGACCCAGTGGGACGGAGCCTAGACAAACATTGAGCATCCTTGGCTTCAGAAACTCTACCGGTAAACACTCCCCTGCCATGCATTTCTGCCTTGCATTGATTCAGCTGCAGAGTGCAAACGGCCCTGAGAAAGGGCCAAGGGGAGCCTGGGCTCAACTGCATTCAGAAAGATCTGTATGGAAGTGGCATAACTGAATGGTCAGTCTCCATGGTCCCTAACACAGTGCTGGGGTATAGGGGGCTAGATAGCTGTGAGTGTCTAGGCAAACAGAGAATGTGCACATTGGACTAGCTCAAGTCAAAGGCTATCTGCCACTACCTCCTGCTTCCCTGATGTGTTGGTCATGCCTGAGCTAAGGTACGGGATAGCCCAAGTCAGGAATAAGTCTCCTAGGAACAGTAGTTCTAGGAATGTCCTCAAAGACACTTTTGCTGATCAAGAGAAGAGGGATGGCTATTTTGGATGAAAACGCTCTATCTCAAGGGCAAAGCCTATTTCTTTCAGAATTTATTTTTCTTCCTTCTAACTTTTAAAGTGGAAAAATCTGGCATTGTCACAGCAAGTGCCTTGAACAGGTTAAACAGTCAACACTCACTCTCAACTCCGGTGCCAAGAGTTCCGGGAGGTAACTAAGAGGCCAGGAGTGGCAGCTCCAGGGCAGGGGATTAGGGGGTAAGAAGGGTGCTGCTAGGACCTCAGCAGCTCTGTGGTTGATGATCACCCTGATTTTGCTTGGCAAGCCTGGGTGAAGGGGCCACACCCTCTCAAGAGGGGTATCCAGAAAAATTACAGGCCAAGGGGGCTCTGGGCTCTTATCCCCCAACTATTAATATACCCATGGCTATAATGAAAAGAGTCCAGCTTCTCTGGTGGCTGGGCATGGCTCCTCTAAAGTAGGCACTTCACTCCCAGAGATGGGGTATGTAAGTAGCAACAGAACCTTCTAGAATGTTCCCTTAGTAACAGATGGGACTTGTGGCTAAAGAGCTGAGGCACAAAGGGATCTTAGGCCTGGGCTAGAACTGAACAAGCCCGCAGATCTAGAATGGGGCAGGGGATGGACAGAAGTCTTGGTGCAGGATCACACGGGGCCAAGTCCACCCCCCCACTTATGTGCATCCCTGTGAGGACATATGGAACCCTAGCAAGAGTATATACAGAGAGACAGAGATGAGGAAGAAGTTATGTCCAGGATCACCTGTGTCCTGCTCATCACCATTCCGGTGAGACATCTCCATTAGCAGATCCACCAGGTTCCCTAGTTCCTCAAAGACAAAATGAGTTAAAGTCCAGCTTCACATCCTTCTTGGCCTACTGTCTCCACTCTCCCCAGGTACAGAGATCTCCCACCCACATCCTGAAGCTCCTTATATAGGCCTTCAACCACTGTGGTGTCCTTCAAGCCTCATAAGAGGCATGGTAGACCCCATTGGCCCATGAGCCCAAGCTGTGGGTATAGGGGATACAGAGAACTGGGTTCTGTGGTGGGTAGTAGCTTATTGGTCCCTGAAAATGTCCATGTCTTAACACTTGGAACTTGTGTCATGTGTCAACGAAGAATAAATTTTGTTGATCAGCTGATTTGGGGGAAGCAAAATCAGCATGGATGGACTATGGGCTGCCTTATGTAACCATAAAGGCCTTCCTTATACAGAAATTGGTGGAGCAAAGATGTGGCCACAGAGGGGGTAGGAGATAAGGAAGGCAAGTTGGAGACGTGTTCACTGACATCTCTATCCTTACAGAGCCCATAATCTAAGGATGTGGGATGTCTGCAGTAGGAATCAGCCCTCCCCACACTTGATCTCCAGGACTGGAGGATGGTAAGTCTGTAGAGTTTAAAGCTACCACCTTGTTGGGTCTTTGGGTCTTCTGTCACCGACACAGGTCTTGTGTCTACTGGCACAGGAAATGTGAAGGTAGCATTGAATGATCTTCCATCAAAGTCAGGGCCCCCAGGGGTACTATGTCTGTTCACCAAATCTAGGGACTTCTAGGGAGGACTTCCAAGTCCACATGTCCCGCCCCCTTCCATTGCTGGGTCCCTTGCCATATCTACTACTCATTTGATATCTTTGAACACCTGTACCACTGTTTGTTTAGCACTGTTCCTTAAACAGACTCTTATTTCCTTATCTGACTATGTTTTAAAAGCCAGAAAATGTCACTTTGTGTCGAAGGTAGTTGTGAAACATACATAATTAAAAGTAACTTTGACTGAATCTGTTCAGGTTTCCTTGAATCGGGCTGAGAGATGAAGGTATACTCTTCACATCTTCCAACCCTACTCTTGGCACTGTCCCCAGAGGAGCACCCTGAGGAAGTCTGTCTCACAAAGGAAAGAGAGAACAGCTGGTGCCTTTTCATGGTTTCAGAGCAAAGCAGGAGTCAAAGTCGGCACCTATGGGCTTTATTCCTACCGAGCTGTGGGTACAGGGCGGTAGCTATGGAACCATAGGCTAGTAGGTTCTTGTGGCTTCACACTGAATTTGTTTTGTCTACTACCCTTGTTCCATGTCTTTGGTTGCTGGGATACAAGAAGGGGATTCCACACAAGAAGACTATGGTCACTGCCCTCAGCTTCTACCTCAAAATCTCATTCCTAAAAGGGCTTCAGAGAGCTTGTTCCTCCTTTGTCCCCGTCCTCTGGATTAGACTTGGTCAACCCAATACTGACTGAACGAGGACAGCACACTGACAGGACCAGGTGTGCTTGGAGTGGCAGGGTGGCCCAGAGGCTCTGGTAGATGTCATCTGGTATCCATGAGGGAGCCTAATGTCTGGACCAGTGTCAGCTCCTCTCAAGATCTGTGGGACTCACTGTCTTAAAGTCAAGGGGTGGGGCTGATGGTGGGCCCAGCTGAATATGAACAAGTTCCTAAGCCACCAGCTCCCCAAGTCTGAGAGGAGGGCTTAAACCCCTTTAGAAGGGAAATGACCATGTGTGACCAGAGCAAAGTTGCCTTGTCATTGGCCTTCCTTTGTATAATAGAAACACTGGCCACCTTATATGTGTCCCATCATGCTCTATCTATGGCCAGGATTAGCTTATCAAATGGTATCATCAGTCAACAGTGATCTTGAACCCACTGCTGTCCTTACATCACTTCAACTGGTCCATCTGTGCCTCATTTGGAGGCTGGAAATCTATTACCTGCAGGCACTAAGGGAGCCAAGCTACCATGGGATGGGTTCCTGCATTGACTATGGATGCCTGATACAGTAGGAATATGGGGTGGTAGCCTGGAGGTACAGGGTGAGGCAGACCCTCAAGGCCACTTCAAAAGATCCAGCTGATGTCATCTATATCCCTTGCCCCCATAGAGATGGACCCTGCAGGAAAGCCAGTACTTGTTCAAAGTAGCATGGGAATGGAGTTTGGGAGTCAGGCTGTCATCTATGAATTCCCAGCCTCCACTCATACCAGGGGTCCCTGGGGGCCCATCTGGTGAGTGACAGGCTGTGCTGTGCCGCCCACCTGGCCTCTGGCACCCACACTGCACCTGTAACAACAGGGCGTCGGAGCTGGCATCCGATTACGGCCCCCTCGTGGCCTGCTCTGAATTCCTGCGGAGAGCCGGCACATCGAGGTCCCGGGCCGGGCAGGAGGACAATCCCCACAGTGTCTGTGCAGCTGGCACTGTAGCATGTGGCCTGCTGAGAGGGCAGCCCGGCCCAGCCCAGGGCTTGGGTCCAACTGGCATCTCCCAGCCCCCAACAACAAGGCTCCACAAGCCCCTTGCCTGGCTACGTGACACTCCTAGACCCTGGAGGGACCACCAAGCCTGGCTTTGCCTCCTTGTATCCTCCCCACCCACCCCCCAAGCACATTCTGCTACTGGCAGGTGGGGTTGAGGCATACCAAGGTGGCTGCAGTGATTTATCTGCCCATCTCAGAGGTGCCCATCAGCCTGTGGTACACTTACCAACCTGCCAGAGGCTGGTGGCCTTTCCATCTTCCTGCATAGTTAAGGCAAAGTTCACCTCCTCAGACAGCCCTCCCAGACTATGTTGGCTTCCTGACAACACAGCCATCCACCTCACTATCAAGGACCATATTGGAAAGGTCCCCAAAGACCCAGCCTCCAGTTGGCAGGGGCCCACTTCAACCTCCCCTTCCCTTCCCTCCCCCTCCCTGCCAGAGGAATTATTTCTTTTTCCTTTTGTTTATATTTTTAATTTCTTGCCTTGGCCACAGCTTGGGCTTTTGGAGAGCTTGGTCAAGTCAGGGTAGGGTGTGGATTCCCCCTGGAGCCCCTGAGCCCCAGTCGAGGGCAGGAGATGGATATAGTATTGGTTCCATGCCAGAGATGCCCTTCCTCTGGGTGGCATGGGTGCCAAGCCCTTTGTGTCTCCTGCTTATGCCTCCTGCACATTCTGAATGTATAGACCACGTCAAGACAGTGACAGCCCCTCCCATGGCCATTTGAACCGTGGCTCCATACTCACTGACACCCAGGAGTCCCGTGTGCCGTGGTGTTACCAGGGACTTTGCCACGACCTCAGATCCCTGCTGGGCTTGGACCCACCAGCCGGTGTTTTACGGCCTGTTAGGGCCGAGGCCGCATGAAGCCTTCCCGGCAGTTTACACAAAGGTTCTTCGCCGTGAGCGGCGTCAAGTAGATTCACGTTGGGATCATAAAGATAATTAGGAGACTTTTATTTTCAAGTAGCACTTCTGAAATCTATAAAATTAAGCTAATATACTGATTTTTTAAAACACAGGAATTTTATTGCTCTGTGAGTCAGAGTTTGCCAGCCCATGAGGTCGGGAGTTAACTCCTTCCCGTTCTCAGGCAGCCAGTGGTATGGCTGAGTGGCTGGGCTTCCTCATTCTGCTGAGGGCACATGCTCCAGGAAAGCAGGTTCCCAGGATAGGGTAGTGACTAGACAGGAACTGACCCTCCATCCCCCAAATATTGCTACTTCCCCCCACTCCAACTCCCCTCCCTTTTTTTGTCTTTCCTGACAAGTTGAGCCCTAGCTTTTGCCCCTCCTGAAATCTACTCCCTCTTAGTGTTCTTCTTGGTCCTCCTTCTCTTAGGTGGGTCCTACTTAGTACCCAGAACTCATCTGTAGCCACCCTTTCCTCTGAGATCCTCTCTAGACCTTGCTAACAGGATGAGCCACCACAGCTCTGTGTCCTGGAAAATCAGGCCAGCATATTCAGCATAGCCTTCGGAAGGGGTAGGCAGAGAGCCTGAAGCATTGCCATGAACGGGCACCTCAAGGGCAGCCTGAAGATGACCTGGAACTTTCTGGGCTCCCCACTTGTGGCTGAGTCCCTGGGTGTCTCATCTTGACCAAGTTCTCACTCAATGGCCTTGCCTGACATGACCAAGGCACACAACCATGTCATAGTCCTAGATTGGAGACAGCTGTGGAGGTCACTTCCTACAGCTGCTTACTTCACAGGCTCCAGGCATCTCCTCCCTTCAGGGACTAGGTCCTTTCTTTAGGACCACAGAGTGAGTGCCTTATCTTCACCGAGAGACACGGAGGTGACCATGTTAGGGACAGCAATTTAGCAGACCATATCTTGTGGGTTTTTGTTTGGTTTGTTTTGTTTTTGAGACAGGGTCTCACTATGTACCCTTGGCTAGCCTGGAACTCCCTATGTAGACCAGGTTGGCATCAAACTCATAGAGATCTGCCTGCCTCTACATTCCATATGCTGGGATTAAAGATCTCTGCCACTATGCCCTGATAAAACTGAGTCATGCATTGGCTGGAAATGGAACCAAGGCCTTCTGTATGGCAGGCAAGAATCTTACCATTGAACCACCAATTCCTTGCTCTGCTTCCTGCACTCTTACATTCAGTCCTGTTGTGCCCTTCTGGGTGCATTGTCAGATTTAACACATTTTCTTGAGAAGTACAATTCAAGCCAGATGTGTACAGACAGCCACAGCTTACATGATGACAAGTGGAGGCTTCCATGGCACATGTGACATGTGTTAGCATGCCATTCAAGGTACTCACTTCCACTGGGCCCAGGGCAGGCATGTCACGGGCTTGGCCACATGGCTGTTTTTAGCCACACAGAGATGTCAACCTAGACATCTGCATTGGCCATCATTCTTGGTGTCTTAGTCTGGGGCTTAGGTTACCACTGCCAGGCCCAAGTAGAGGTCATAATTCTTATTTCACAGCAGAGGAACGTGAGACAGGAAACTTATTCCAAGATGCAAAGAAACAGTACACCTTCATGCTTACTCCTAATCACATGGTCACTTCTGGAATCATTACCCAGTGGATACCAGACTAGAGGATCCAGGACACTGTTCCTAGATATTTTTCTCAACTCTGAAGGTCCTAGAGAGGTACCCCACTCTCCAGCCACCCAGTATCCCACAAAAGTAGCACAACTCAGGCTGACCCTGCTCACTGCAAAGTCTGCCGATGCTGTCTCCATTAAGGGCACAGTCACTGAAGACCCAGCCTCCATTTACCCAGCCTCATACCCATATGTAGCAGTTATTGGACTTGGACTGGTGGCTTCCCTGCCTCTCAGCCATCTAGACTCACTTTGAGGCCTGGTACGACTATCTGTTCATTCTCTGCAGTATTCACTCTCTCTTTCTCTCTCCAAATGCTTACCAGCCCCTCCCTTCTATTCCTGAAGCCCTTGAAGCAGAGCAGAACCCTTCCTCAGACCTTACTCTTCCAGTTCCTGGAGATAGAGCTATTGTAGACAATTTACTGGCACCTATAACCACCAGGAATGCCAGGCCTGCTAGAAGGTCTGGGCAGCCTTGATTTATGGCACAGGACTCCTCTTTGGAGAACCTCAGAAATAGCTGCTCCAGGGACCTGAAGACAAAACAGGACTCAACCAGAGGAAAGAGGTGTGTGTGTGTGTGTGTGTGTGTGCACGCGTGCGCGCGCATACATGTGCGCACTTGTGCATGGGCACACAAAGGCCCTGAGGTAGGAAATGAGAGCAAACAATAGGCCCGGAAGTCCCCCTCCTGTCCAGCAGAAACTTTGCACTTTTGTTTTCTGCTGGCTGGGGGTTCAGCTTCAGGTGGGAGAGTGAGATAAAGGAATGTTCACCTACTGCCCTACAGGGGTGCCTGGGTCTGGCTTGGCCCCTCCTATAATGCCTCTCCTGGCAAGATGGCCTTCTCTCCTCTTAGAAACTGCTGGTTGGAAGTTTGGGGTACCCCCATTATCCTTTGGAGTCTACCCTAGCTTCCATACTTTTATAACCAGGGTTTGATCCTCACGGGAAATTTCATGCTCAGTTGGGTCTTCCATGTTGTGCTGTGGGGAGGAGGCTGGCATGATAGAGAGAAATGAGGGTTGGGAGTCACATAGGAGGGAAAAGTGTAGGATTCCTTGGTCTGAGGTCAGTTGAGGGACCTGAGGTTGGTGAGCCCTGCCTGTGGGAACTCTTTCACTTTGGACATGGGAGGAAAGGCTGAGACTGAGAGCAAGCCTGAGAAAAAGCAGCTGTAGCTGCCCCTTTTGAGTTCCTGGATGCTGATGCTGGGGCTGGGGCTGGGGCTGGGGCTGGGGCTGGGGCTGGGGCTGGGGCTGGGGAGATGTGTGAGGCTGGATCATGCCTCCCATTTTATGGAAGAGGAAACTGAGGCTTCCAGAGGTGAAGTTCTTGCCCCATGTGAAGAGATCTCAGGTGTCTTTGTGTTTGTGCTCCACCAGGGAAACTGGCTGGCCTGCTGCCTGTGGGTGGTCACAAGCTCCTAGCAGGATCCCTAAGCTCTGGAGCCTGCTGTGATGGGAGCCACCCCTGCCTTAGCACAGTGGGGCCAGGGCCCAAAGGGAAGAGGGTCTGGCCAAGGGACCGCCAGGGCAGGGGTCCCCTTCCTAGGCCCCAGTGGGTGGGACAGAGGCCCCCAGGCTCCGGCTGCAAGGCGAGGCCTTCAGTGGCGGCCACAATAAATATGTTTGTTCAAGGGAAGCCAGGCTGGGAGCTGTGTGCGCCGGCCTGCTGAGGAAGAAAAGGCTGCTTGTGCCTTGCACACTGGGGTGATTGTTCCTGCTCACGCAACTGCTGCCCCATGGCCGGAAAGGTCAGACGGCCCTCAGGCCCCGTCGGAAGCACCCGGTGCCTCGGGCCCCTTTGCTTGCACCCTGCCATGATGCCCTGTAACGCCCGCGTGCAGCCTGCCTTCTGGCCTTGGCATGGGCAGAGAAGCAATGAGTCGAGGGGAGAAAGGAGGCTGGGAGTCCACCTGTTGAGCTCAAGGGACAAAGGTGTGAGAAGAACAGGCCCTATAGGGCTCAGTGCTCAGGGGCAGCCAGGAGCCAGTTGAGGGGCTGAACTAATTTGCTCAGTTGACTATAGGCCTAGACATTAGGAATGACATAGTAATCATTACAGATGACATAGGGAGAGGCCCAGAAGCACACAAAGGTCAGCAGGCCACTCTTAGGGGCCAGAACACCATCACTCCACTCTGCTAGATGAGATGGCTGAAGTAGGTCCCCGCATCTGCTTGATGCTATAGAGAATCACTCCTGATCTTTGGGCTAAGAGTACAGCTTAATTGGTAGAAAGCCTATCATGCTTGAAGCCCTGAGTTCCATTCTCAGTATTGCATAAACTGGGTGTGTTATTACACTTGGGAGATGGAAGAGGCAGGAAAATAAGGGGTTCAAGGCCATTCTTAACTATACACTAGTTCAAGCCTGGGCTAAATGCTACCCTGGTTCATTCATGTGTGTGTGTGTGTGTGTGTGTGTGTGTGTGTGTGTGTATACATGATCTCAGAATGATCATCCAGCTCCTGAGATGGGAAAGAGAAACAGGACCTTAAGATTTGCTGGGTTTGGTAACAGACCCTGAGTGATGCTCTTTCTCCAGGAAGCTATTTAGGGACACCCCCAGAACCATGCCAGCATTTTCACTAAGATCATAGGAATAAGATGGCTATAAAATTCTGAGGGATGCTGTCCCTTCCCAAGGCCCAAGGCCCAGTTGAACAGTCCTGGGGGGAGGTGTTGATAATACAAGTGACTTTTGCAGTCAGTTTTGGCCCAAGGAACTCCCTAAACTTGCAGCCAGAATGGCTAGAGCTTTTGGTGATCACGATTTATAGGAGGGAGTTCAGCAGCTGCTAGGGCCAAAGCATGGGAGGGCTGGCTAGGTAAAGGGAGGTGGATCTGAGAATGAATGTGGCACACAGGGATTTCACTGGTATTCCACTTCCTTCCACTAGACCTATGCAGCCTGCTTCTTACATGTACCTGTTGTCACAGGGCCCCTGGAGTGCTGGACCTGTTCAGAGGACTCTTCTGTTGCTGAGAGGGAAACCACCCTCAGGAAGGTTAATGGAGGCACACCATCACAGCCAGAAGATAGCCACCCTTGCATGGTCACTGTGTTTTGCATCCAAGAGGGTGTGATGGTGGTTGACCTGTGACAGTAGCTTCTATTCTCAAGACTCTACTATGGACATACTACCAGAACATGCCACCTTCAGTTACCCGGGGACCTAGCATTCTGTCACTGGGATAAGGGCATGCTATATTGTCCTCTGGATAAGAATCATAGGGGGCTTGGAGGGTGAAATCCTTAGAATCCACTTGTACCTCTTGTCCTAGGGAAGAGGCAAGGGGTGGGCTCAGATGAAGGCAAGTTCAACATCCCTCAAATGGGGGAAGCCTGACCTATACCTACAGGGAGCTGGTGAGGGACTATTGGGGAGGCTACTTTCCTCTGCCAGGCCACGGGCCAGGCAGTGTCCTGTGACCTCCATCTCAGGCTCTGTGGTTAGCTTTCAGGCCCCAGATTCATGGTTGCTCATCGCCCAAGAAGACGGGTCTCCTTATTTCTTTCAGGGAAACCAAGTTACCAGTGAGCCATGGCTGCTAGGAGACAGAGTCAGGGCTTGATTGCACGTAGCCTTAGGCCTGGCCTTGTTGGTAGATACGGCCACCAAAACCAACACTTCCACAGTCTGGCTGGAATCTTAGTCGTCTGTCCAACTCGGCCCCTTGAAACCATGATCACTACCAGCTAGTGTCTTTCATGGCAATCCCTATCAGGCACCCACCCAACCATTCCCTATCTGGCTGCCAAAAACCCTACTTTTCTCTTGGGCCTTGACATAACTGGCCCCACAGACAAGCTTATGTTACTATCCTGACTCTAACTTCAGTGAACCTCTGTGAGCCTTATAAGCAAGGAGGAAGGCAATGGGGACTGCTGGGTAGAAGGGTCTGGGGAGTGGAGAGAGAGCTTGGAGGAGGAGCAGGCAGCAGGAGTCAGAAAGCTGAGGAGAGGATTGAATCTGCCACCCCCTTGCAGAGACCCAACCACACATTGACTTGATTGATCCTATCTTGAATTCCTAACTCCCAGAGCCCTTTGCTGTGTACTTTTAAAAGCTGTTGTGTTGGTGGGAGTATGTTGCCATTGAAAACTAGAATCTTTTTTTTTTTTTAATAAAATAAATACCAGCTTCACTACTTCCTTCTGTATGACCTGGTTCTCTCTTGCTTGGGTTAGTATAGTAGCTTCTGTTCTGGCCTCCCAGCCTGGCCCTTGTCCTTCCTAAAACCTGGCTATATGAATAGGTGTTTGAGTCTCCTAGACGATGCCATCTGGACTCTGGTGGGTGGTATCTCCAGGAAACCAGCCAAATATTAAGGCACTAAAGACTCAATCCTAGTGTTAAGGGTAACTTCTCAGGGTGCTCCTGTAGGAAAGAGAGCTAGCATATGGGCATGTCCCACAGTTTCCCACAGGACAGCACACTTCTATCCTGCACAGGACACACTCTAGAGGGAGGCCAGGAAGAAACTGAAGAGGCTACAATCATACCCAGGGTGGAAGGAAGAGGTCAGAAGCCTCCCAAAGATGCTCTTGGAAGAAGGGATAGGATAGCAGACACCTTCATGAGGGCAGGGTAGCACCATTACATGTCCTAAGCAGAAGGAACACCCAAAGGTCCTGGGACACAAAGAAGATGGAAGAAGGCAAGGGATAGAGTTCCTAGGCAGAGTAAGAAGAGGACGAGGTGACAACGAGGCTGGGGATGACATGTGGGCCTTAGGCATGGTGAGCTTTGCATTTGTTACTGTACGCAAGGTCAGTGGGCTAGTGGAATTGATGCAATGTTCCTGGAGTCAGGCACCCCTCCTGCCTGCAACACCCATAGAAGATTACTCAAACATCCCTGCTCCTCACTGACCACACAAATCCCATGTCTCAGGGATTTTACACAAATGGTCTTGAACTCTGGATGCTACCTCTGTCCCTTCCTGGTCCTATGGCCTTCTGCTGCTACTCATGCTTGAAGAAGACTGACTTGATTTGGTTGCATGCCCAGGCTTCTTCCCTTTGGCTTCCCACGTGGGTCCAGCTAATGAGATACCTAGAAGGATGGTGAAGGAGGAAGGAGGCCATTGAGGCCCAAGATTCCCCACCATGAAGTCACTGGCCGCAACTTACATCTTGGGTCCTTATTCCTCTCAAGGTGACCAGGGCTCATGACTCTCAGTTTCCTGAGCTTCAGACTCTCTTTTCTTTTTTCTTTTCTTTCTTTTTTCTTTTCCAAGACAGGGTTTCTCTGTGTATCCCTGGCTGTCCTGTAACTCACTCTGTAGACCAGGTTGGCCTCAAACTCAGAAATCTGCCTGCCTCTGCCTCCCAAGTGCTGGGATTAAAGGCGTGCACCACCACTGCCCAGCATAGACTCTCTTTCTTGATCTGTAAGTCTGGGGCAGGATCTGATACTGCTTAGGGTTCTGGATACCCTGCCCAGGTCTACAAGGGCCTAGTGTGTTTTACTTAGGCCTCTATGCCCATTGTAAGGATGGCTGCCCACTGAGCAGGGAAGTAACAGTCACCATGGCAAGCTAAGCACAGGTCCTCAGTGGCTTTAAATCCCCCATTTCTCTCATATTCAAGTCAGCTTCTACTCGAGACAATACAGAAATAACATGATTTGGGAGGGAAAAAAATCAAACTTATATTCTTCCCTGCTGGGAAATGGCCTTACCGCTCTCTCTGGCCCTGCTCCATTAGCTTGTCACCACAGTCCCACCCAAAGACCCTCTGGATTCCAAGACACCTCCCTCTCATATCAGCAGAGGGGGTGGGATGAGAGCTGCCAGAGCCTGGAGTGGGTCACTTCCCTGTCCTTAGTGTCTTCTGCCTTGCCAGAGAAGCTCTCATCTCCCTAGCTGCTTCTGGGCTTCTTTGAAAATCTGTCACTAGCTCTAGGCTTGCCTCCAGGAAGGGTGTGCCCTTCACTCAAACACATCTGGGACATAGTTCAGTGGTAGGATGCTTGCCCAGTACATATAAGACCCCTAGTTCAATTCCTAGCAACACACGTACACATACATCACCCCAAAAT
Organism: Mus caroli; assembly: GCF_978045245.1. Taxonomy (NCBI): domain Eukaryota; kingdom Metazoa; phylum Chordata; class Mammalia; order Rodentia; family Muridae; genus Mus; species Mus caroli. The sequence continues at coordinate 2,030,456 of NW_028227263.1, forward strand.
AAACAACATAGCACTTCTTATCTGAGGTGCCAGCAGGTTACCTAATCTATCCAGGGATCTAGGGGTCTTTAAGTCAGGAGCCTGGGTGGACATTTCTCTATTCACTTCTGCCTAAGCTTGCCACGTCAGCACATATCCTGAGAGCCATCTCAGCTTCTCCAAGTCACCGCCCTAACCCACCCTTGGCCTTGTCCTTGCTGGGGCCAGCTGGAAGCAATCTCCCCAGAGTGGCAGGTGGTCCTCCTTAGCAGGCTCCTGAGAGGCCATCCCAAGCCCAGCACCCACGCAGAGGTGGCTCTGCACGCACGGCTGCCTTGGGCCCCTTCCCCGCTGGAATGAACCAAGCACTTTGGAATTTGCAGAGAAATCTGGGGTCTTTAGCTGCTGTTTTTCTTGGCGCGGCCTTATCACAAATTAGTGGGGAAGCCCGAAGGTTAGGGTTTCAGTGAGCTCAGCAGAATCTGAGAAGTGAGGAGCTGGCCTCCTGCCTTTCTAAGTCAGAAATAATACTTGACCTGCTGGGCCCCAGAGGCTCTCAGAGTCCAGGATAACTCCTGGGCAGGTTACCCTGGCTCTGAGTGTAGGGAAGCCTGGGGAGGCAGTGTTCATACAAGTTGGTGTTTTTCCCCCTCAAACCCAAATGGCCTCCCTGGTGCCTTCCTGGGGTCACCCTGAACTGTGTGAGTTTAGAGCCTTCAGACTGGGGTTCTTGGCACTGCTAGCAGCTCAGGCTTGGGAAATGGCACACCTGGGAAGGAGGTGTAAGCAATTCTGAATAAAAGGGCAGACTCTGAGACCTAGGGACCTCCAGCCACATTTAGGCTTTACTTCAAAGTTCAGAGAGAAGATGGGGGCCTGAGCAGACAAATGCTGGGGGACTCCACTGTGGTATAAGCCTCTTCTGATGTAGAAGGCAAGAATTGCTACGCCATAGTTAGGAAGCCAGAGCATCAAGGAACCATTGAGTATTCCTGATGAGGGCTACCTACTCTCTTAGATGTTTAAGGTCCATCTGTTTATGTGGGGACCAACTCAGAGCTTCTCTAAAGCTGTATCTATACATACCTCTAGGAGCCCTTATCTACATCCCAATGACTTATCCCCACCCTGCCCAAGTCAGAGCCAAGTCTAGTTCTGGCATGTGCTTGGGGGGCACCTCTTAGCACACCAAGAACTTGTTGGACTGCGGCCTAGTGCAGGGTCCCCATGGGCCAACATTATCCTTGGTACCTGGTACAACTTGCTGCATCACTCATCATTACCCTGTGACAGAGTCCACTACACTTCCACTGTACAGCTCAGAATATGGAGGTCTTGGAGAGTCTTGTTTCACATCACACAGGACCAAGGAGGATATGCCAGGGTGTGAAGCAAGCTCTATGCTGTTGTTAGGAAGACAGATAATGCTAGAGCAGAGTGCATGTTGTGCAAGCATGGGGACTTGAGTTCAGAGCTTCAGAATGCACATAACAAAAAGAGCTTGACATTGTGGCACATGCTTGCAATCCTGGAGCTGGGGTTGGGGGTAAGCTGGGTGGTGACAAGAATATTTCTGGGGTTTCTTAGCCCATTAAACACTTCTTATTGGCAAGATTTAGACTAGAGAGACCCTATCTCAAAAACCAAGGAAGATGCCTCTTGAGGAATGACCTGTGGTTGACCTGTGGCTTCCACACACATGTGCACATATATGTAAGGGTTACAACCCTCCCAAAACTCCAAGATGATAATCTCAATGACCTTCATAAACAGGTGTAGGCGAGTCTTTCCCTTAAATAGAAGACTTTGGTACACACCACTTCTCTGTGTACTCCCAGGCAAGTCCTAGGGCTATGTCAAAAAAACTAGCCAGTAGGTACAAAGCTTAACAGCATTTGACTGGCATTTGTATGAGATTGTATGTAGCCCTGAGTGTCTCTCCTTCAGCAGGGGGGCAGCTTTTGACATGTGCCTCCTTAGGGGATGTGGCTGCTGACCAGGGTGCAGATAAGCCCCAAGGCAGCCTGACCTCCCCCTTTCCCACCTCCCCTTTACCCTCTTACTGGCCCTTCCTCAAATGGTATTATCTTCACAGGGAAGGCCTGGCCTCAGAGCCAGCAATGGGACCCTGGCCACCAGCCCTGCTCCATTGTAAGGAAACCCAATCCAGGCAGGAGGACGGCTGTCGCTCCTCACGATTTAGGGCTGTCACCTGGCAGAGTAGAGGGCTCTCTACTCTGACAGAATAAGTGGTTCCATGCTGAAAGGTGACACCATAAAGCAATTCGGAGCCGGCAGGAGGACTGTATATCATGTGGGCCTGGATGTGTGTGTGTTTTTCTTTCTGGCTCTCCTTCCTGGTCTCCTTGCTGTGGCCCCCACCCCCTGGTGATCTTATCAGAGCATCCGGGGCCAGATGTGATTTTCTATCAAGAGGATGGGGCCCTAGGCAGACCCAAGGGGGTCATGTCCAGAGGGGGAAAGGAGACTTAGAGGAGGTGGGCTTTATGTCAGACACAAGAATCAGATACATACTTCCTACCAGCCAGAGAATGGAGGTCTTCATACCTGTAATTGGTGAGGAAGGTGTCAGCTACCCACCCACCCCCAACTTGCTTTGACCACTAGGTCACAAGTAAATGGCCTAAGAGGCTAGCCGTACCACATGTGGAATGACTGAACACCATTATTGGGCACAAGGATGTCCTTTGCCATCCATTCCAGCCCAGGCCTGTCAGCCTGTTCTACAAATCAATGAGAACTTGAACGACAGACAGAAGTCCCTTTGGACTACTCGGGCTGGGAACAGCATCACCTCTTTGAGCCCCAGTGTTTGCTTCAAATGCTATTATTTTCGGGTCCCCTGATCATTCCAGAGTCATGGACCAGCTATGGGAGTGTCACCATGGGGTCTCTGACTGACCAACTGACCTCACCTAGCAAGTCTTCTGTTATGAAGGTATTCTCATATTCTTTATAGACAAGGGTACCAAGGATCACTCAAGGAGGAAGGTCCTTGCTATAAGAGGTCTGTAGGCACCCCCTAAGCAGACCAATGTTCCTTGGGAGCCCTGTAGTCTTCATGTCCCTTTCTCGTCCCAATAGTCAACCGGAATGCTGTCGTCTCTGTTGCCATCAGGTAGTATGTGGAGGTCCAGAGATAGCCAGAAGAGGAGAAAAGGAAAGATGGAAGCGTGTCCACTCATTTCTCTTGTCTACCACCTCTCTTCTCTCATAGTGCCCCTTCCCTCAATGGGCTCTTCCAAAGCAGAAGCCTCCCTGTCTTTAGAACCTCCTATTCTCTTGCGTTCTCTCTCAATACACAAGCTGGACAGTGGACACTCTCTGGGTAAACCCTCCCCATAGCAACCATTTTCCCAGGATGCCTCTGGCTGTGAGAGCCTGTGAAGTCAAGGTAACCCATGTGTGGGGTCAGGGAAGTACTGCTGTGTATTTTCTGTGGCTGGGGAGACACTAGTCCTCAAATTGACACCTCCATTGGAAGCTTTTCAAAGAAAGGTGCTGTGGCTCCAGGTTCTAGGCATGCAGAGATTAACAACATGTAGGTTCTGGCCAACCTGGCCCATTCCTTTTGCAGAGATAGCCTTGTGACCTTTGGGGGCTGCCTTTGCTTTGGGAGTTTTCTCAAGGCCAATGGTCTCCTCTTGGTCTTCATCTGTCCCCACACAAGGCCAGTATGGGCTTAGCTTAAAGGAGGCTTGACCTCAACATGGTCCCATAAGGCAGTTGAGCTAGGGAGATTGTACCTGCATATGCAAATCGGTCTGACATGAGAACTGCCAGCACACACATGCCTTGAAGACATCACTGATTCTAAAGATAGTCCATGCAAGGGAAATGTGGCTTGTCCTGCATCTTTAAATTGTTTTCTTTTTTCCCCATCCATGTCAAAGACTCCTGACTATCTAATGTACTGGAGCTTTTCCTGGTAACTCTCTAGCAAGTTGGGAATCATACCCTCTATTTCCTGTAAAACCCAAGCACTAAGGGACACAGGCAGTTGGGGACTAGTTGTGGAGGTCTGAGGCTTGGCATATTGTGCATACCACAGAATTGTCCTACCTTCAACCAGGTGCACAAAGGGCCAGACCCTGGGGTCCCACCAGCAGTGTGGTCTAGTCATACACCTGATATGGTTAGGTTGTATCCATTTCTGTCTTTCCATAATGGAAAACTATGGAAAAATGAGATGACTCCAAGAGATCACAGCCATGTTGGAGATTGTTAACCCTAAACTTAAGATACTTTCAGCCTCAAAGCTCTTTGCCAAGACACCTGGCTCTTATAGATGCTAATGGGCTGCCTGAAGGCTCACCCATCAGCAAACATATTTGGCTCTGGAATGACCAAAAGGATTATTTTGCTATTGTTGTTTATTTATTTTTTGTTTTTTGTTTTGAATAGAAGATTCTGACTTCCTGGCTTAAACTTGTGATAACCAAACTCAGTATCTGTGAGTGTAACATGAGAATGGCTTCCACTTTAAAGATTCAGAGACTCTGTGTGTGTGTGTGTGTGTGTATAAGGCTCAGGAACCTGTATTTCTCAGATTCTCTGGGAATTCAGGTGTATGTATGGGAATTGAACCTAGGCTCCCATGGAATGCCTACCTGGCCCACTGTTCAGCTACTCATGGGAAAATAGGGACCTGGACACTGGGTGGGTGCTCTGTGTAACTTGGCTCAGGGTTCACTCAATACCCAGGTGGACACAAATCCCATAGGTTTCCTCAACATAGTGTTTCCCATAGTTTTCTCAACTGTTCTTTTATTACAGATGTGCATGTCCCTGGGGCTGGTTGCCAGGTGTGGAGGCAAATGGGTAGGCATCGTGCCTATGGAAAGCCATGCAGTAGGTTCCCAGGTGGCCCAGGCTGAACAGTCCTCTTTGAAGCCACAAGGAGACCATTATTCTCATTCCTCATTACCATTATGGCCCCCAGGGCCAATTTCTGAAATCTAAAGATTTGAGCCCCTTCCTCTGCTCACTTGTATCCTGAGAGCTGAACCCTGGAGGGATGGCATAGAAGAATCAGAAGAACAGTGAATTTGATACTGGATCCTGAGGGACCCAGGTCCAGTCATGGGTGGAAAGTCAAGAAAAATATCACAGAAACAAACAGGATGAAGGGGCGTGGTCAGGGCCAGGGCTATATAAGGCTCTCTGAGTATGGGGCCCATCAGGTCTCAGGCAGCACCAGAGAGGTCAGAGCATGCAAGGGTAATACGGAGGGGGTTACAGGGGGGTGAGGGGGAGGAGGGTACAGAGGATGTTGGAGGAAGGAAGGCAAGATGAAGACATGTTTGGCTGGAGCAGAGCTCCCAGCTCCTCCCCGAGGACAGGGAGAGTCCTCAAAGGGTTTAAGCCACAATGGGGCATGTCAGCCCTGTCATCTGGGAGTTCATCTGAGAAGGGAGACCAGGATGGGGCATGTTCCATGTCAGCCTAGTGCTCAACTCCTGGAGGGAGCAGTCCCACAGACCTTGAACCGTGGGACCTTGAGGCAATGCCCTGTCATCAGAATAAAACTAGACTTACTTTCTCAGCAGATGAGCCCTTCCCAGCCTCAGAATCAAGACAACACAGCCAAGTTGAGTTCTTTTCCCATGATCCTTAAAGAACTGGGATGTCAGGGCTGGTGAGAGTACTCAGATGGGAAAGGCACTTAACCAACCAACCTGATGACCCCAGCCTGATTTTCAGAGCCCACATGGTAGAAAGAAAGAATCAACTACAAGTTGTCCTTTGACCTCCACACACATGCTGTGGTGTACACACACACACACACACACACACACACACACACTTGCACAGAGGGTGCTGAGCTCTGTCTTTAAGGGAGCAGACCCTGGGGACTTGGGACAAAGTGAGCATTTAAGGGTGTTTTCCCCTGAGATCCAGATAGGTTCACAGGTCTCAGCCCCTGGAGGGTGGCTTTTTTACTTTCTGCCTCCATTTCCTGGCTCTCCTTTGTTCCCACAGCTTTCATTGTACTCCTGGCTGCCCATGCCTCTTCTTTTCTACTCTTACAAGATTGTGTGTTTAAACAAAGTTAGAGAGCCAACAATGCAGGCTTAAAAATGTTCCTGAAAGCAGGGCCAGGGTAGGAAATAATAGTCCTGGGGGAAGCAATGACTTCCTGGGTCTGTCCTCTCTTACCTGTCCTAATGTCAGCCCTGGTGTGAAAAGAGTCGCTTAGTCGTCTTGATAGAAAAAGGCTTGAAGGCAGGGATGGAGAATTCTGTCTGGCTACCTGCAAGTCACTGTGTTTTCTTTGCTTTGTGGCTTCCCATAGCTGGATAAAGATTTGAAGAGAGACTGTGTGTACAGCAAATGCAGGGTGGGCTGCAATTAAACAAATGGGGAGATGTCTGTTCATGTACTCACTATGGGGCCATCTTATTCCCCATCCCCTAATCAACACTAGTCACTGCTGGTCATAATCTACCATGCCTTGTAGAGACCCATGTAACCTTTCTGCTGGGAGTGAAAAGGGAACACAAGATTCTTTATAACAGTAACCAGGGTCCTTAAAGCCCCACCCTTGCCACACTGAACAAGCAGAGAGAGAAGGAAGGGCAGCTGGGGAGGCTTCATATTTGGTGTAAATCTTCAGTTTGTCACTTGGTAGTTGGCCAGCTAATCAGGGGCCCGCCAAATAGTTCCACACCTGACATCAGGATTCCTGGACTTGCTCAGTGGGGATTTGTTGAGCTTGGACTGTGTGTCTGGCCCACAGCCAGGGGCCACGCCCTCGGTTGCCCAATATGCAGGACGCACGTAGTGCTTGCTCCAGACTGCTCGTGGCTCCCTCAAAACATGGAAATAGAGTGGTTGTTCTACACTAGAAATACCAGGACCCATGGCCCGGTGTGAGTCACCCAGTTCCACACCACTCAGCAGAGGCAACTGGCTTCCAGAGGTCCCCTTCCACAGGGGGCCTTCCAGTGTTCCCCTACCCCAACCAGGAGTCTGGAATCCTGGAGCTGCAGGGCTGGGCGACTAGGGAGCCTTTGAGATAAGGCACACTGGGAGACAGGCTGTAGAATTTCACCAGCCTGCAGTACTGAAGTTGTTTGTCTGCCTAGCCATTACTCAAGAGCCCTGGATACCTGAAGCTGAGCCCTGGGGCACAAACTGGACCGGTGATGGGGGAGGGACACATTCTGTCCTGAAGAGCCAGGAGACCTCAGTGTCTGACCAGAGGTCAGCTTCTCTGCTGTGGCTCTGCAAACTAGCCACAGATTCCACCTGAAGCTGCCTCCCAGGTTTTTTAGATGGACCCGGGATGAAGAGACTGAGGCTCTTTAGAATTTCTTATTTTAAGTGCTTGTGAAATAGAGTCTTGATTTGTAGGCCTTGTTAGCCTGAAACTCAGTATGCAGATCAGGAGAGCCACAACCTTATAGTAATCTTTCTGCCATGTGTCCCCAATCTACCTCCACCATGTTTTGCTTAGCCCTTGAGCTTTGTGCCTCCTTCCTAATTTCTTTTCCTAGTGTCAGAGCCACTGAGCCTGGCACAGAGTGGATCACATTACTTAGGAGATAGTCATGGTCAAAAGTAAAAACTAAACTTATACAACATAAATAGCTAAATACAAATGACTACTAATGTAGTCCTGGGTCCTAAGATAAATGAGGTGGCCTGGGACTAGACTCTAGTCTCTGTGGCCTGGTCAGTGCTCTGAAGACAGGGATGCCCCTGTAACTGTGGGAACCATTAATGTAGGAGAGGTCAGAGGCAGGGTGCTCTGTGGTGTGGCTGAAATATGCTTTTGTGGGGCACGGGGATGAATCCTGAAGCTATAGCCTTGAGGTTGTCAAGGAAACCTTGTTTTATCTCAGGTATCTGAGCTGTATCACATGGGTGGAGAGTGACCGCCCCTTAGTCCTCATCCTTCACTGAGCAGGTCAGCTAGAGAGGCCTGGCTGAGGCATGGGGGAAGATAGGGTTTTTTTTTTTTTTTTGGTTTTTGGTTTTGGTTTTTCAAGACAGGGTTTCTCTGTATGGCCCTGGGTGTCCTGGAACTCACTTTGTAGACCAGGCTGGCCTCGAACTCAGAAATCCGCCTGCCTCTGCCTCCCGAGTGCTGGGATTAAAGGCATGCGCCACTACGCCCAGCTTGGGGGGGGGTAGTTTTATGGTTTGTATTGGCATGGTTCTTGCCCAGGCTGTCCCTGCCCACTCAGGCATTGGAGCTATGGCTCATGTGGCTGCTCCCCAATCCAGGAAGCTTGGAGGCATTCAAGCTAAGGCTCGGTCTCTGGGGGAGATAGGCTGCTCTGGCTAGTTGATCTTGAAGGAAAGGGCCAGGTGGAAGATGACCCACAGGACAGGAAATGAGATGTAGGTATCTCAAGAGTCTTCCTTGTGGGCTGAGCTGGTGACCCTAACCCTCTAGAGAGATTCTCTTTAGTTTGACCATGGTGTGTCATAGGTCCAGATGACCCATACACATGGCTGCAAAATGCTGGCATTGCAGGAATTCCCTCTGAGCCTGCCCTACTACCCAACTAGCTGCTACAGGTATTAGTCTTCAAAGCCTATGCCCATTATCCTGCTCATCCTCAGCCTGCCTCTTTTTTCTCCTTCCTGCCTCTTTCTGCCCCTCTGCCTGATCCTCTCCTGCCTAGCATCCATGCCAGGGCCCACAGATCTCTCCAGCTTGGACTCCCCTGAGCTTAGTGGACAGGAAGGACCCTGAGAGAGGCTTCAGAGCATACTCTGGCTTGCTATTTCCTGGTTATGTGTCTGTCGGTCTGGGGGATCCTGGGCTGGGTCATAAAGTGTCCATATAGAGAACTTGTAGGAAGAGGGAGGAGAGGTGTGTGTGTGTGTGTGTGTGTGTGTGTGATATGCTGGGACCAAATCTGCTCAAGGGTATTCTTGCTCAGTGTCTCTCAACAGTGTTACTGCTAGTTCCCAACCCTGATACTTTTTACTGGTGCCAACACCAGAGAATGCAAGACTGCTGGCACTCATGAGCTGTGTGCATGATACCTGCTATCTCCTTCAGGGCCCCACGCCTGAGCTTTTCACCTTAGTGGGGTGATGCTGATAAAATGGAAGGAAGCACATGCTGTAGAGGACCCAAAAATGAGTCTTAAGGTCTTGCAAGAAAAGTTACCCTGTCCAAACCATGTCCTTGCATAAGAAAGGAATTGGTCATCTGCAAGACAGTGACCCACTTGGCAGCTCCTATTGCCTCCCCCCCCCCCCCCCCGCCTGCTACTTGCTCTTGGCCTCAAAGCCATGTGCTACCAGTTTCTCTGAAGCTGGTGATAGCTGACTACTCACTCTGTGCTTTTGTGGGCACTGTTCCCTCTGCCAGGGATTTGTCCTTTTTTGTGAAGCGAGGGTGCCAAAAACGGACATGAAGACCACCCCAGGTGGAGGCCTGGAATACTCCTACGGAACTCAGATCCTGATAAGTGGACAAAAAAGGTGTCTCCAGTTCCTTTATTCCACGTATGCAGGCCTCTACCCTGCTCAGACAGACCATGGCAAGAGAGTGCAGAAAAGAGCCTTGGCCTTGTACGCAGAGGCTGCTTGAGGGGTAGGGCCACAAACTTGGGTGCCCTGAGGTATCTCACACTTTTCTGAGTGACAGGCAGTCTGGAGGTTCCTGAGTGAGCTGGTAGGGAGTGGGCAGCAGGCAAGCACAGAACAAAGGCTTGGTGCTGAGCCCCTGATCTGGCCATCATGTATCTCAGGGCTGGGCTGCAAGCGAGTGTTTGCTCATCTGGAAGCAATATTGTAGTAACGTTAGACGGCTCGAATACGGCATATTCTCTGAATCCGTGAACTCTACAGTGAGGAATATGGATTTAATGGATAATCTCACCAGCAGCCAAAAGAACCCAGATTCCTCCCCGGCCTTCACCCGGGCCTTGGCTTCTCTTGGAGCCCCAACTCAGCCAGGGGCCCACAGAGCCTGCAGCACAGCTTCCAGGAGAGGCATGTGATCTTTGAGATCGGGGCTCTCTTTTTTTTTTCTTTTTCTTTTTCTTCTTTCTTTTTTTTCCCTCCTTTCTCTGGGTGGGAGTGGAGGAATTGGGGACCTGTTCTGGGCAACAGAGTGACTGATCTCCAGACCAGCCTGTAGCCAAAGAAGTTGAACTGGAGAAAGTAGGAAACCAGGGTGATTTATCACTATCTCCAATGGCCAAGGCTTGCTTTGGAGTCGGGTAAGGGTAGGCAGAAATAATTCCTGCAGCTCTTCCCAACTTAATATAGTTGGAATAATAAAATGAAACAATAAAACCACAGCGGAAAAGATGATGGAGAGGTTTTACAGTGAGCAGAAGAGGAAGAGCCCAGAAGGCGGACAGAGCTCAGCGAACAATGTGACTCGGGAACTCATCCAGAAGGCAGCCAGGGGGAGGGGAGGAGTGGAATGCAGGTCTGGCTGGCCCTGGCCACCAAGTGCAGTGGGGGCTGCAAGCCACTCAGCCTATGGAGACTGCAACTCAGGTAGATTCCTGGCTACTCTCTGGGGTCTCATTTCAAATGCTCATTAATTCTTAATTTAAATATTGTCAATACATAATGCTTTCACAAAGGTGCTAATTTTACTGAGAGCCATCAGCTCCTGATCTCCTGGGTGCTTCACGCTGCCACTGCAGCTGCATAGGTGGGCCTCTCATTCTTGCCAAGATTCCAATCCACTCTCCTGACTATGCAGATGAACTTCAGGGATCCATCTGCTCTCTGATGAAGAGGGAGGGGTGAAAGATAAGGGTAAGAAAGAAGAAAGATGGGTCCTTCCATCTTTCCAATTCTTCAGATGTCCAGTTCAGAGACCACGCAGGAAATAAAGCAGCTAACATGAACACTCCACTCTAGGAGGCCCTGAGAGTCATGTGCCCTGGCGTCTCAGCCTTTGGGTGTAGCTGTTCCAAGGACCAGGCTAGGGTATCCAGGCTAGGGTATCCAGAGGAGGTGGAGGCTCCCACTGCAGACTGAGTGGAGACAGGATGGGGGAGTGGGAAGTGGAGAGGCTGGGGGGTGGGAGGTGGGGTTAAGGGAGGTAGGGGCCTCTCAGTTGGCTTTATCTTTACATTCCAGGATCAGTAGAAGCCTCCAAGGGTTCCCAAACCACGTCATCTGATGAGCTGGAGATCAAAGCTGAGGCAGCAGAGTTTATGGGCCTCCAGTCCATCCTGGAGCACAGGGTGGCTAGGGACAGAGGCAGGGAGGGGGCTCCCGTCTGCACTCTCGAATATTGTTCATTGTTTTCTACAGTTCCGTTCTGAGTCTCCCACAGTCTTCCAGGGGCTACAGTGAACACAATATCCTGTAGTTGGGACTCTTGCTCTAGCCTCATCTAGTCTCAGAGGGGGGTATAATGCTCTCTGAGGCCACATAGCCCTGTGGGACAATGCCTTCCCTGGGGCAGAGGTCACGAGTGTCAGTTCATTCCATAGCAACAGTTCCACACCTTGACGAGAGCTAGAAACACAGAAAATATCCAATGAAGGAAGAAAGCGAATGTTCAGGGCTTAAATGAAATGCAAGCACAGGGCAGGGTCCACAACTCAGCAGCAGTGATTTTGTAAACTGCACAAGGCCCTGGGTTCAATTCCCAGTACCATTAAAAATAAAGGCAAGCACAAAGCTCTCTCCCAAACTCCCAAGGGACACCAAGGCTGCCACCTCTTTGGGTCTTGATCCCCTTTCTGTTTCTCTAGGGGCAGGAAACACAGGCAGTATGTCCTCTGTGTACAGATGGGGAAGGAGACCCAGTGAGACAGGGCCATATCAGATGGCCATGATTCAATTTGGTCCAAATGACATGACCCTGCTCTGCCCATGGGGATGTCTTCATGGAGCAGCCCTCAGCACCTGCCACAGCTCCAGGCAACTACGCACCATGAGCTACTTCCACCTCACTCTCAAAGGTACCCTCCTCAGAAGCAGGACCAGAACCCTGACTACACCAGAAATCTGTAGACTAGATTTGAGACCCTTGAGTTGAAAGGAAATTTGAAAATCAAATTCCTTTTGTAAGCTGCCAAAGTCCTGCTTCTCTAGCACTGAGGCCCCAAGATGCCTGGCTTGCTACTAAAGAACTGTTTATCTATCATGGAGATATGTGATACAATGATTATCTAGGAGTCAGTTAAATTCTAATTTAGATTTCTGGGTTCTGAGCTGGCCTGTAGCTTACTGAGGTGGACTCCACTATCTCTAGTGGACTCACCCCAGGTTTAGAGATCTTCAGTCTAGGGGTAACATATTTGGCAAAGGACACCAAGGAACAGGGAGAAGCACTTGGACAGGGGGGTGCTGGTGCGACTTGAAGAAGCTCATGGAGAAGGGAGGAGAGCGTGTCTTCTTGCCAGGTCTACAGGATGTGAAAAACCTTGTCAGGGCAGCAAACTTAACAGTGAGACATAGTGGGAGACTGTGTAGAAGTATGGCAGATGTGATAGGGTTAGAAACATGGCCTTTAGTAGCTAGCATGGGAGACTGACTTGGAGAACTGACAGAGCCAGGTTGTACAGAGGAAGGAAAGCTACTGGTCACCAGCCTGAAGCCTCACCAGACCAACAAAAGAATTACCAAAGAGATACTCTGAAGATAGCCAGGTATTCTTGGAAGAAAACTAAAAAGATAGCCACATTACCATTAAAGTGGTAACGCTCTCCAACATAACCTCAGGTTCAAATAAGACTCAGAGTCCCAACAGCCTCCTCTGTTAAATATTGACAAGTGCTGGGAATTCTACAGACCCAAGCAACAGGGGAGAACAAAACTGGACAATTCACACTTTCTGATTTCAAGCTCTGGACACAGCTACAAAAATAAAGTTAGATCAATAGCAATGAACCTTCACATTGGCCTTCATTTCCCCAAGAGCCCACAAGGCTGGCAAGATCAAGCAATGGGGAAAGAAGACACCCTTTCAACATATGGTGTTGGAACCACTGGGTAGTCACATAAAAAAAAAATAAAGTTGATCCCCTCACACCACATACAAAAATGAATCAACTTTTTTTAATGTTAAAACTTTAAACTCTTAGAGGAAAGTAGAGGAGTAAATCTTTCTGACCTTGGCTATATACATTGTCAGATAAAATAGCAAACACAAGCAACATGGTGATGGGGTGGAGATAAATTGGACTTCATCACAGCTAAAATTTTCATCAGTCATTGCTTGCCCCAAATACTTGCATGTAATTAAAATGGTATAAAAAGTGGGTTGGAAAATAAAAATTTGCCTTCAGACTAAAAATTGACTGGGGTCACACTAAAAAAACAAACAAACAAACAAACAAAAAACCAAACCAAAACAAAACAAAAACACTATAAAGAAACTAAAAAAGAGCCAATGAGAAAGCTCAGCTGGTAGGGGGGTGGGACTTGTGCCACCAAACCTGACAGTCTGAATATCTATCTACATACACAGCAGGAGAGAACTGAATGTCCCAAGTTGTCCTCTGACTTCCACAGGCACTGTAGCCTCACACACGCCCAAATAAACCCTCAATCAATGAATAAATAAATATAAATTTAAAACAATTTAAAAGGAAGCAGGGGTGGGGGGCCCCAGATATATGCTTGTAATTTTAGCACTCAGGAGTTGGAGGCAGGAGGGTCAGAAGTTCAAGTTAATCAAATTGGAGGCCAGCCTGAGACCCACTCAAAAACAAAAAAATAAAAAAACAAAACAAGAAAGTGAAGAGGCGACCCACAAAATGGGAGGAAATAAAGCTGATAAGGGACTTTTGTCTAGAATATAAAATCTAGTATGTAGGTTAGGAAGAACAATTACTTTATAACAACAACAACAAAGTGAACGATCAATCAGGATTGGCATTTCTCCAAAGATGGTACACAAATGTCTTTCTGTAAAAGATGCTCACTGTCATTAACCCTCTAGGAAGTGCCAGTCCAACTTCATACCCACTAGCAAAGTAAAAACAGAAAGCAAATGTTAGTGAGGGTACAGGAACCTCAGGTACTGTTGGTAGAGAATTTGAGAGATGAAACTGGTGGTTTCTCAAAAAGTTCAACAGAACTATCCTAGGACCCAGCAATTCTACCCCTCCGTGGATATGCAAATGAAAACATAGTTCACAAAATGCCCAGATGTTGATGGTAGTATTACTTAGAACAACTAAATGGTGGAAACAGACCAGACCTTCATGAAGGGATAAATGTGCTCTCGCCATACAATGAAATATTATGTGACCATAAAAAGGAATGAAGCATTGCCACTTACAGTAACACAAATGGACCTCACAAACATGATACTGGGTACAAGAAGCCAGACTCAAGAGAACACAGAACATATGATTATAGTTACAGAGAGTATCCAGAGCATGCCAAACTATAGAAATGTAAAGTTGAGCTGTATGTATCTTGGACTAGGGAGTAGGCTGGGGAATAGGAAATGATAGATAAGGGACAGAGAGAATGTTCTAGAATTAGACAAAGGGAGAGTTGCACAATCCTCAATAAATTTCAAGTGCTTCAAGTAAGGTGAATTGTATGGTATGTGATTCTTTTTAAATAAATCAATTCAAAAAAAAAAAAAAAAAAAAAAAGGAAAGCCAAGAAACACAAACAAACAAAAAACCCCAAACCAGTCCCACAGTACTGGAGCCCCTGACTGGACAGGCCCTGACTGTGAATGGTTCCCAGTTCCAGGTGCTCCTGGATTCAGGAGTCCAAGAGGCCCCTTGGGCTCTGGGGCTGAGCCTCCACCCACATCTTGCTCCTCAGCTCTCAGGTTTGCTGTTTCTCAGGGCAAAGGCACAGGAGCCTGGAGCCAGCAGTGCTCTGCAGCTGGGGCTGGGCTGGGGTGGGGGCGGGAAGCTGTGCAGCAGGGATGTAGGCTCCCACGCTCCAGGGCCAAGCTGACGTGACTAAAGCTAAACAGACCCCATGCCACAATGGGGTTACAGCTAATTCTGCGCAGCACACTGAGCCTTCGCCAGCGATGGCAGCCTCGGGGAGGGGCGGTGGGGCAGGCAGCCCCAAAGGTAATTTGCACACGGCGTTTATAAGGCCCCTCAGCTCTTTTAAACATATGCTTCTCTGATTATAAACAGCTGATGGCTCACAAGATTCAGATTTTCCAGCAGGGCTTCCAAAAAAAGATTGCACTAGGGTAGGGAAAGGTGACGGGGTTCTTTGCTGAGGACGTAAATCCAGCCATGTTCTCGAGCAGCCCAGCCGTCACCAGGCTCCGAACCTGTCACGTCTTTAAAATATTGGCTGCTATTGATGTGTCCCAAGAAAGGCTCTGGCTTGGGGAGGGGACAGAGTGGTGGGGCCTTCCATAAGAATTGGGTTCCCTGCTGCCTTGGTGTGAAGGATAGGTTTTCCTCCATCTCCTGCCCTGAGGCTTTTAGTCCTGGATCAAAAGCCAGAATTCAAGGCCCCCAGGTCTAGGCTTCTGGACTCAAACAGTCACACAGTGCCCACAATAGAGGTCTCTAAAAATGATTGCTGGGCTTCTCCTGGGGTCCTGGGAACCTAGCAGGAGTTCAAAAGAGAATGAAGAGCAGGTAGATGAGCAGGGCACCAACAGCACGAGACTCCAGGGATGCCAGCTCACTATTTTGCCAAGTCCCCCTTAGTCATGACCCAGGCTACACACGAACACCAGGCTGGCAGGGAACCATACAGGGATGGGTCAGAATCCTGATTACCAACTAGTTCTGGTATCTAGAGCTTACATGAAATCAGGAGGCATCCTCTCTCTACTGAGGAATGGCTCTCAAAGGCGTCTAGCCTGAAGTTAGAGAATAGGATGTCATTTGACCCAGCAGAGTGTCCTGGGGCCCCTCATCTTGGCTGTCTGCAGAAAACATCTTAGGAGCAGAGGCCTAGCCCCAGAGATTTAGCACTAGAAGTTATCCCTTTGACCTTCAGTAGCCAATACATAGTTCTCTAGTCCCAAATCAGATTCTGGGGAGTGACATAAGAGGTCTCAGTGGCCAGGAGGCCACATGTGGGTACCTTCATAGCAGAAGTTGCCAATAAACATGGTCTGTGTCTCTGATATGAAACTGTATGCCAGAGAGGGAAGAACTGAGATGGTCCCTGGTTCTGTATACAAAAATTTCCAGGGCCTTCTGCCTGTCTGATTTACTTGGAGTGGGCCTGTTTATTTGCTCTTCTGGATACTAGACGGTCTGAAAGTCTCGCAGGGCCTCCAAGTTGGACCTGCAAGCTAACTTTTCAGGAATTGGCTGAGGGTGAGGCTTTGGTAGCAAGGGCTTCCTTGTGAGGAAGTGTGTGTGTGTGTGTCACAGTCATGGTGGGGTTGAAGAGTAATGCAGAAAATGGCAGCAGCTCTATTCCTGGCTGGACTGATGGACAGCTCTACATCATTCCATTATTTACCCATGGGCTCTAAAGGAACTTAACCCAACACACATAACTCTAGCAATGTTCAAAGACAGACAAAGTCTGTTTATTGAGCAGGCCCAGGAAAAGAGGGGCTTGGAGAGGGGGCTTTAGTAGCATTCTCTACCAATCTATATACCCTTGTGTCTACTTTTAAGGTTTTTTTCCTGCTCCCTTTATTCTATGGCTAACTCAATTTTCCTGGGCACAATAAACAAATGAGGGACAGGGCTGACCAGTGAGGATCCCTTTCTCAGCGCTTACAGGCATTGTCCTTAGTCTTAACATATCCTAAGGAACTAAACTTGGAGATTTTCTGTGAGTGGAAGTCACCTTTTATATTGTCACAGGCTAACTTCTCCCTACCATAAGCCTACTGTCCCTACATAACTCCTCTCTGAAAGCACAGCCGACACTTCAGACCTGTAGGCTTAGGGACCACTCAGTGTCTGGATCTCTTGAGTTTCCAGGCTGGGACCTGTGCTGGAGTTCTTGAGCAGGGGACACTACTATTCTAGAGGATAGGCAACCCTCATCAAAGAAAAGGCATGATGTGTGAGGTCAGGGAGGTGTGCCGCCTGGGTCCAGGACACTTACTGGTGCTCAGATACCACCTTCCTGGGAGCTGTTGACCATTAGAGAAGGCTGAGGGACAGCCAACAGTTGAGCTGAGACAAGTAGAGATGGCTGGATCAGCTATTACTGGCTCACAAGTCACCCCACAGAGTCACAGTCTGATGCACACAGGGATGAGGGTCAGTGGATCATGGTTCTTTGGTAGCCTGGCTGGGCAGGATTGGCTTGTGATGTTGCAGTGAAGAAGTGGGCACTGGTTGGAGCTTCTGGAATTACCTGAAGACCTGAATCAGAGCACCATCCCCACCTCTGGTTCTTTGTGGTACATACATACATACTTCCTCACTGGTATCTGGCCACAAGTTTGCTTGGGTGTTCTTACAACATGGAAGCTGGCTTCTGTAAGCATCAGCTACCCCAGTGAGGGAGAATGAGGAGAAAGTTATAAGACCTTTTATGAGCTGGCCTTGGCACTCATGCTGTCCCCTGACACACATTCCACTTGTCAGAATTGAATCACTGAGTCTACCCTAACTAGAGTGGAAGAAGATGCTGTGTGTGTGTGTGTGTGAGTGTTACATGTTTGCATGGGTGTGCACGTATGTGCATGTACATGTCAAGATCTGGCATGACTTCCACAATTGCTCTCCATTTATTTTCTAAGACAAAGTCTCTCATGGGCCTCATTAATTCTGCTAGCTGGGCTCCTCAGCGAGTGAACTCCTGGGATGCATCTGTCCCCACCTCCTCAGCGCTGAGACTATAGATGTGCTGCTATGTTTGGCTTTCATGTGGGCGTTGGGGATCTTAACTTAGGTCCCCATGCTTGAATGACAAGCACTTTATGGACTGAACCATCTTCCCAGCTCCTAACTCTTGAAGGATGTGAGTGTATGGGGGAGGGGGAGGTGTCAAAGGCCCCACAGACACATTGTAAAAGCACCATGGCCATTGTCAGGCCTCCCTTTCGTCCCATTCTTATCTTTTTTGTCCAAATGACATCCACACTCTGAGCCTGCCTGGCCGAGGAAAACATGTTCACCAGGCTCTCCTTGGCCCTCTGCACTTGATGCTTCCCAGAGGCCTAGTCACTTCAGCAGCCTTGCCCTCCAGAGCACACAGTGGGGGCTGGGGGCTAACTGAGAGAATGAGCATCTATGCTTGCTGTAAAAACAGTGGAAAGCCCTTTAACACTGAGAGACCAGCTCAATAGAGCAGAGGGGTAGTACTTCTGGTTCACACCCTCCTGGGGACTTCAGAGAGAGCATTGGGGTAACTCCAGCATTGGTAACAGTCAGAGGACAGGATAGGGGCCTGATGAATGGGCTCTGAACTTGACAGGCCTGAGCAGGATAGAAATGCTCTGAGCCTGAGATGCATCCTGGGAGACCACTGCTTCTGGAAGATGGTGGCAGAAAAGGCTCTTTTGGTGGTGGGCCTGGTAGGCCCCAGCTCCCTTCGTTTTCCCATTCCCAGTGCCTGGCACATAACCAGGCCCTAGGCAGGTGCCAGGGAGACAGCTGCGGCATTAACCCGTGTCGCAGCAGGGGCGCAGGGAGAGCTGGGTTTGCCTAATCAAGGCTTGGCTGTACAATGTCCAAACATATACAGGACAGCTGCCCTCCCCATGAGAAGTGCCCACACCCCATGCTGCCACTCACAGAGACTGCCTGAATGCCAGGCCTCCCACGAACAACCACCTGGCCTCCAGTTATTGATGACCCCAAATGAAGTGAGTGAGTCTTCCTGTGCGTGGAGGTCAGCATCAGCCCTAATGTAGCATAGTCACCTAAGGGCATGTCCCCTAGCTGTCATAGTCACCTAAGGGCATGTCCCCTAGCCATCTACCCCAGAGTTCCTCAAGGTCCTAAGACTAACTTGGACCCTGAGCTACCCTAAGTGGCAGGATACAGGCCTGGCAGGCTGTACTTCCCTAAGCTTGTGCCTCATCTCTGGCCCAGTGTAGCAAAGACAGGGATGGAGACACTGACAAGCTATATCCAGGGGGTACCCTAGAACTATGAAGTGTCACCACAGTAATAGGTGTTGTGTATGAGGTTAACTCTGCCTATGGCTTTTTAAAAAAAAGTATATTTTATTATCTTTAGTTATATGTATGTGTGTCTGTGTGTGGGTAGGTGCATAGGCCCACAGAGGCCAGAGGGGTCTGATTCCCCTGGGGCTGGTGGTGAGCTGTCTGATATGGGTGCTGGGATTCGAACTCAGGTCCTCTAGAGGTGCAGTACATGCTCTTAACCACTGAGTTATCCATCCAGTCCCCTTCCATGGATCTTTAAATTTTTTTAAAATTATATTTTATGTGTTTTGGTACTTTACATGCATGCATGTCTATGCATGCCTGATACATGAAGGCAAAGAGGGTGTCAGACACTCCAGAACTGGAGTTACAAATAGTTATGAAGTACCATGTAGATACTAGGAATTCAACCCACCTCAGAAAGAGTAGCCAGTGCTCTTAATTGCTGAGCTATCTCTCCAGCCCGAGGCCATGACTTTCTTAAGACATAGCATTGACATTGACCCTTACTTTTCTGCATGCTTGCCCACTGCCACAACATACCACTTGACTAAAGGTCTAACCTTAGCTACAAAGTCTAATCAAGGCCACCTCTTCATGAAGATACCCCTAGTCCAGTCCTTCTCACTTTCATGGATACTACCTTCCTCTAAAATCACCTCCTTTCCCACTGCAGAAAGACAAATCTCCCGCAGAACCCACTGAGCACACCCTTCAGTCTTTCTATCCAGCAGCCAGAGAAATCTTTCTCGAAAAGTTCCCTCTAAGGAGTCCCTGAAGATTGCTCATTGTCCCTTACTTCCAACCTCGGCCTACGGGGCAATGCCCAGAACCTGCTCATTGTGGGAGGGGTGCAGAACAAGGGGAACAAGGGCCACAGGGACATTGGCCAGCATCTTCGGGAGAAAGTAGACCTGTGAACCTCAAGGATGGATGGGGAGTTATCAGCAGGTCCACAAAGACACAGATCGGTGGGGAGATCCAGATGGCGTGTAGGCTCAAGAGACACAGAGGTCGTGGGAAGAGGAAGGTTCTGCAGCAAACACATTGACTATTCGGAAAATTACAGAGAGCTCACCTAGGTCTGCAGAGAGAGAGAAAAAGAGAGAAAGACAGAGACAGAGACAGACAGTGACAGACAGAGACTGCGTGTGTGTGTGTGTGTGTGTGTGTGTGTGTGTGTGTGTGTGTGTGTGTGTGCAAGCGTGAGATGTCCACAGGCACATGTTTGAGCATTAACAGGGACATGAGGAGGGGCTGTGGAGTCTGTGGATAATGTCTGCAAGGGTGAACTTTAAGAATGGCTTTCCTAGCTTTGCAAATGGCCACTCAGCGATAACATGGGGTCCCTGTTGAGTGCAGACTACAGCATACAGCAATGCCTGTTCCCAGAAGATGGCCTAACCAGGCAGCCACGTGACCCTGGGCCTCTCTGCTTTGGAGAAAAGCAGTAACTTGGTAACCTGGCTGAGCCTGAAGCTAGTTCTATCCTTAGACTCTAGGGATGGGGGTGGGGAGAAGTGAGGCCCACAGAACCCCTTGGCCAGGGCCTGCTGAGTTGCTGCTTGGATGAGGGGCTCCCACTGCAGCCCTTTCTTTCTCCTTCCTTGCCTGTGTGGAAGAGATCTGGTATTTCCCTTGGGACCCCATGGGGCTCTGGGCCCCATCTGCACTTCTGTGCTGGCAAATGCAGAAGAATTAGCTCAGCAACTTCCTCCCCCTAATCCCCCACCCCCACTCTAAATACCTTGGAATCAAGAGAAAAGCCGAGTGGCCGTTTGCAGCCTAATTCTCTTCAGCTGTGTGTGCGTGCATGTATGCGTGCGTGTTCTCGGATGCAGAGGCCTGCGAGGGAACCTTTTGAACCCCAAATGTTGGAGTTGGAGGGAACACAAGGAACGTTAAGTCCAGCCCCCACTATGTTCAGATGACATAAACCAGATACAGGAGGAGGACAAGACCTGCCTCTGTCACATGGAAGCCCAAGTACAGAGCACCAGGTGCTGGGCTCTCTGCCTCTGCCTCAGCATCCTCATCCTCACAGCCCTTAGCCTCTGGAAGGGAAGGAAATGTAGGCACTATACCCAAAGACAGCCCTGATCACAGAGCAGCTAGGCTGGCCCTGGCCTGGGAAGGGACTAGTACAACCCTCAGAGCAATGACTGCTGCCTTTCCCCCAAATTCTTTGATGCCTCAGACCGGCTCTATTCTCCCTCAGCCTGCCTTGCAGTCCCCACCTTCCTCCAATCAGTCTGGAATCGACCCAGGTCTCCCATGTTTCTCCAGAAACACCTATATGTCTTGTTTCTCAATGAGACATCAAATACATTCAGATCAAGCTCTATCCTCTCTGGTCTCCCTGAAAAGAGTAGAGAGGCAGGGTTTGGGGGTGGCATATAGCAGCTATACTGAGCTTGACAGGCAGAGTTAGTTGTTTGACAGCACCCCATGAAGGGGGTGGTGTCAATTGAGCCTATGACCCAAAGGATAAGGACAGGTTTTTTTGGCCTAACTGACTTCAAAGATTGACCTATGGAGACCTCTTGAAAGCACAGTGAGGTATGTACCAGATGTCATCAAAAGGAAATTGATTAGGGACAGAACTGAGGGCCCAGAATCTACAAACTGACAACAGACACTCTTGAATCTACTTGTTGGGTATGTCATGACTAAAGACACAATTAGAACTCAGACTGTAAGTATACCATTAAATAAACTCAATTTTCATAATTAAAACAAAACAAAACAAAACTATTCTCAGCCTGGTGGGGTGGTTGTGGTATACAACCTTTAATTCCAGCACTCAGGAGGAAGAGGCAGGCAGATTTCTGTGAGTGTGAGTCCAGCTTGGTCTACCGAGCTAGTTCCAGGAAAGCCAAGGCTACACGAAGAAACACTGTCTTGGAAAACAAAACAAAATGGAACAAGTACAACAACAAACCCAAAACAAACAAACAAACAAACAACCCATTATCAAGATAGAATCCCTATCAAGCTCCCAGGAAGGTGTCACTCCTCTAAGTGACCTTGCTTCAGTTAGCTTCAGAACTTACTCATATATTTGAATAAAACAGACCTTTGGGAAACCCACAAGTGAGGCCTGGAGGGTCAGCAAGGCACTTTGTAAGACACAGCTTCCCTAGACAGCAGAGATCTACCCATTTTGTTTGGATTAAGAACATCCACAACAGGCGGTTGGTAGCACACACTTTTAATTTCAGTAGTTAGAGGACAGAGGCAGGAGGATCTCCAAGAGTTAGAGTCTAGCCTGGTCTACAGAGCAAGTTCCAGGACAGCCAAGGCTACATAGAGAAACCCTGCCTGGACAAAACAAAACCAACCAATCAACCAAACAAAAAGAACAGGGCTGGAGAGATGGCTCAGTGGTTAAGAGCACTGACTGCTCTTCCAAAGGTCCTGAGTTCAAATCCTAGCAACCACATGGTGGCTCACAACCATCCGTAATGAGATCTGATGCCCTTTCCTGGTGCATCTGAAGACAGCACAATATATATATATATATATATATATATATATATATATATATATATATATATATCAAAAAGAACATCCATAACATTTTGAAAATGTGGCTACATTTCTTACTGGGAGTTGTGTTTTGGTGAAACATGTGGATAGTCTCTAAAGAACTGGGGGTTCCACTCCCCTTACCTTCCCTGCAAGAAACAGGCCTGCAGGAACAGGATCCAAGGAAAATGCCTGGCCTTCTAGGCCAGAGGAGGCAAACAAAGGCTTAGGCCTCAGAGCTAGAGTAAGGAAGAGCAGGGTTTCAAATCAGAGCCCCATGGCCCCCTCACATTCTCTCGGTGCCTGGCTTAGCAGCTTCATGGGGTCCAGCAGCAGCATCTCTAACAGACAGATGGGAAACAAGACATAGAGGGTTCCCTGATCCCAGCCAAGGGGAGCAGATAACCATGTTTACCATGTGGCCCTGATGCCCCTCTTAGAGGTCACTTGGAAGGCTGGCAATGGCAGGAAGCAGGTGCCTAGTCACTTATGCTGGGGAAGTGGAAGGGGCCTTTGTGGCAAAAGATCCCAGGCTTCACTTCCAAGATGTAAGCTCAAAGCTAATAGGATGAATTTAAAGATGGTGACAGGTTCTTGAGGGATGCCATTAGCTGCACATCTGCTCTGGAATAGGCAGAAAAGAAAACCACCCGTCAGGTAGGAGGGTAGGACTGGCCCTTTGAATCAAATGCAGCATGTTCCTGATGGGCCCAAAAGGAATTGGCAAAGCAGATGTGTGGCCTGGTAGGAGGTGGGGTACCAAGCTAGGAGTAGCTTCTGAGGGTAAAAAGGAACTGTTTGTTGCTGGAGGATGACACCAGTTTCTCTTTTCTCCAGCTAAATAACAACAGGAGAAAAAAAGAGAAAAAGAACAGAAAAGAAAACAAAAAGAAAAAGAAAAGGAAAAAGAAAAAGAAAAAAACCCCAAACCAAAAACTGCCTTCCCCTCCTTCCCCCACATATACTCAGTCATCTTTGGCAAGAGAGCTTCCTGGCTGTTTTTGTAGACATATATTTTCAGCAAAAGCAGTTAAGATGTATGGCTTCCTTGCGTGCTTTAGATGACCACACCCTGGCCTGCTCACAGGACTGGCTCTCCCTCCCCTTCCCCTAAATCCCGTTTGAAGTCAATTCTGGGTAGGGGTGGTTTGGAGAGTATACCCAGAGTTCCACATGCTAAAACTATAGTTTGCACAGAAATCTGCATTACCACCCACCCCAGGCTTGCTTATGAATCCTGGGCAAGTGGTATGTCCCCCAAATCTGGCATTTTGTCAGGTTTCTCCAGGCTCTAGGTCAATGCTGGATACATGGGTGGTGCGTAGACCATGTTAGTCAAATAAATGCATGGATAAATAAGTGGACAGAGTGGAAACGATCCTGAACACTCCAGTGACAGGGCCAGGAACCAAGAGAATCTGGAGGATGGGTCGAGTGGCTGGGGTCTAGCCTCTGGACTATCATTACCTAGTTTTATAACATGGGCAGACTCAGGGCCCCCTCCTTTTCATAAGTAAGATAGCCCCAAGACTTTCCTCACTTGGTGATTAAAAACAAACAAACAAACAAACAAACAAACAAACAAAAAACAAGCAGGGTGGCCTCTTTGTGTGCTTTAGATGACCACACCCTGGCCTGCACAGTAGGATTCCATGGGACAGCTGAGAGGGTGGATTGCTTTTTTGCATCCCAATTTCAGGCCAGGGCCAGGGGCATACTCATCTTTGGCCATGGAACCTTTTAGGTACATTGGCTGCCTCAGGTATCTGCCCTGTACTGCATTGGGGTTGGTCTCACACTTATTCAGAGATAAGAACCCCAGACTCAGCCAGGAAGGGATGAGGAAGGTAGACCTTAAGGGGTAGTGGACCCAGCAGGCTAGGTCATGCAAGCCTGTACAAGCTCACCCAATCCAAATCCTGGAGACATCAGGCTGTTTCCTCTTGGCCAATAAAAATAGTCAGCACAGAGCTATCTGTATCCAGCCTATCATGAGGAAGATCTCCCTAGTCATTATTCAGCATCTGTCCAATCAACTGTGTCGTGGCTGCTACGTCACCAAGGTATTGGTAGGTGGCCTAGCCGTTGTCGCTAGGAGGAACAGTTGCCTCAGTACGTCTGCGCAGCTTTCCTTGCGGCGCCCCTCCGCGTGGTCTATGATGGTGCATTTTGGTCCAGTCAGGCCGGGTGTGGTCGGCCTCATTTTGGATTACTTCCGTGGGCTTCTCCTCGGCGTGGTTACGGTCTAGTACACCTTAGTGTGCTTTTCTCTGCATGGTCCTTCCCAGCGTGGCTCGTCTCAGCAGCGTGGTTTTCATCCGTGTGATCGTCCTCTGCATGGTTTTTCACGGTGAGGTCATATCAGCCAGCAACCAGCCTCAGCGTATTTGTCCACAATTCTTTTGGAACTGTCTCTGCTCGGATCACTTGAGCCCTACACCTCAGTCCCGACCAGCCATCCTCAGTGTGCTTTGCTCAATGTGATCCTCCTCGGTGTTTGTCCTGAGCCTAGACCTCCATAGTGAGGTCTTATCTTGTTTCGTCATGGTGATCGGCGTTATGGTCCGATCTGCCTCAGCAATCGGGTCACTTCCGTGTGGATCGTTTCAGCACGGATCACTCCAGCGCGGTCGGCTGCCTTGGCGCGATCCACTTGGCTTCTCAGCATTTTATTTTAGCCTGCTGGGTTCTCTCAGTTTTTCTTCAACACGCTTCTTTTCCCTCTGTGTGATTCTACTTGGAGAGCTTTTCTTTCTGTTCAGCTTGGTTCCCAGCGCTTCTTTTTCTCTGCATGGTTCTCCTAGGTATGTTTTTTTCTCAGCGCGGGTTTCTTCTCTGAGTCAGCACGGCACAAGTCGCAAGTCCGCGTGGCCGCGCTCATCATAGCCTCCCCCTCCACGCGGCAAGCACGCATGGCCAGAAGCAGAGGTGATTCTGGTGATTCTGTGCCGCGCTTTCGCGGCTGGGCTCCATCTTCATTTTGCCGCAGTGGCTCCGTATTCGTTTTGCAGCTACGGCTCGGTCCTCGTTTCACGACTGTGGCTCAGTTCTCGTATTTTGCGTCCACGTCTCCGGCCATGACTCCATCTTTGTGGCTCAGGCTTACAGAAGCAGGGGTGGTCTTAAGGCCCTTTGAGCCCCCAGGTCGGTCGAGTTCCAAGGTGAGTGGCCTAGAACACCGGCTCAGGCCTTCGGATTCTAAGCCCCGGGCTGAGTCGGAACACACTGGAGCTGAAACCGAATCGGGTCTGGAGACCCCTGAGCTTTGTAGCCCGGTGTGGCCAGCACCAAGGTAGTGAGTGGAGTATGTGTTGCTATGTGGTGGCTGTTTTAATGCTGAGAGTGAGGGGCCCCGTTCGGAATGTTCATGCATGGTGGGGGAAGGGTATGGTAGAACTGAGGCTGGGGAAGGCTGCTTATTCAGAGTTTTGAACCGAGTTGTGATCTAGCTCTTGGATCCGAGTTGGGTGTGTGTATGTGTGGGTCTACAGTGGTTCCGAGTCTAGAGTAGAGTCACGATTGGAATTGGGTAGAGATTCGGGTCTGGAGCCGACTCAGAATTCAGGTGTGGAGTACACCGTGGTTCAGGATTGGGAACTTGGGGTGGAGGCCACAGTGGTTGCAGTGGGTTCTCAACCTTCCTTGTGCTTTGACCCTTTATAATACAGTTACTCATGTTGTGGTGACCTCCAACCATAAAATTAATTTCATTGCTACATCATAACTGCAATGTTGCTACTGTTATGAGTCATTATGTAAATACTTGTGTTTTCCGATGGTCTTAGGCGATCCCTATGAAAGGGTTGTTCAAGCCTAAAGGGGTCACGACCCACACGTTGAGACCTGCAGAGTCAGAATCAGGTCTGAATCGGGGGAATAGCAGAACTGGGAGTTACCTCCAGATTTTCAGTTGGAATTTGATTCTCTTCTGTCTGTGGTTTTAAGTTGAGATCCCAGAGGCTCAGGTCTCTGTTGGGGACCAGACTGAGGGTTTTTAGTTATATTCAGGACCTGACTGGGCAGTACAGTAAGAATTAAAGTTGGTTTTGAGTGTGAGCACAATGGTCTGAGGTAGGGATCAGGACTGAAGTATAAAGAGTCTGGTTTTTAACAAGTGGGAATCACATTTTGAGACATGGGGTCCCATGTGGTCTGTTGATTTAAAGGACCAAGGCCAGGGCCCAAACCTTAGTCCTCCATTTTGTTGTTCTTGCTGTTCACATTCCCTTTTCTGTAAAATGGGGAGGAATGCTTTCTGCTGGAAACTTTCTGGGCATAAAAGGGAGTAAGTAATTCATAGAGGTAAAAATAGTCTTATCTTAAATGATTAAAAAGTGTAAAAGATTTCTCAATAGTAATAGGCACAAATAATACGCATTTAACAATCTTTTCTCATACGGTGTGCCCTTTGTTAGGCACTACCAAAAAGGAACCTTTTCTGTTCTCTTCCCTAGAGCTTGCCCCACCCAGCCATAGGCCTAATACACAGCCATCCTCAGGCAATACTTGCTGAAGGAAAGCAGGCAGGCAGGATTAACCAGATTTCTATGGTGTCTTAAATGATCCATTTCTGCACCTGTTTTCCAGATACTAGGAGAAAAATTTAAAGGATTGGATTGCTTGATTATAGTTCTATTTTAATGTGTTACCAAACACACCGAAGAAAAAAAGTGGCTCTGTTTTGGGATTTGTGCTCCAGCTAGAAGGATCTTTTAAAATTGCGAATCAGAGCATGTCCAAATTCAAATAAGGAGAGCACAAATAAAGAAAATTATGAGGCACTTCCCTGGTGAACATAGATGAAGGTCCACTTACAGTATTAACTAACTGAATCCAAGAGAATTTTGAACAACAGTTCTTAGACAAGTAGGATTTCTCTGGAATATAAAGATGATCCAATATCAGAAACTCTATCCGTGTAAGTCACAGTATTAAGAGACTGCAGGAGAAAAAAACATATGGTTTTCTCAATAGAGGCAGAAAATTTATATGATGAGGTTTGACGCCTATGTATGCATTTGAGGGGGCTGGAAGGACATTACTTAGGAAGCCAAAAACTAGAAGAGAATTTCCCTAACTTGATACAGTGTATATCCAAATTTAACTTTTAAGTAAACTTTCAGGAGAAACTATTATTCCTGGTAAGATAAGGAGCAGGCTAAGGGTATTATCTAGCCACCTCCTAATATAAGGAAAAGAGATGGAGATGTAAGACTTCTGTGGCAGGAAGAGCGAAACTAATGACTTAGAATAGTTGTATTTGTATTGGGGTTTGCAAACATTTTGATGTTACAATCTTTGTGTACTTAAAAAAAATATTAACTCCCCCTCCCCACATTTATTTAAGATGGACTATGTTTATTGGTAGTTACAGTCTTAGACATTAAAATTATGTGCTTAAACATAGAGCTGTATCATTGTATATTCCAATGAGGGCATATCTCTGGGAAACTCTGACTTTGTGAGAATCAAAATAGAGAATGCAGGTGAGGTATGGGCATATTTATTCCTCAGACCATCTGTGGCCTTGCCTGGGAGGGTCTGAGAAGGCTTCTCGGGAATTTCTTTGGACTTAACTGCTGAGCTACCTGAAAGATAAGGTTTTGCAGCAGAAGAAATATTTGGGTACATACAGTATACCCAAACAAACAAATGTAAAAAAAACCCACATTCCTTTATAACAATAGTGATGTAAAAGATAGAAGAAGTACACTCAGATACAAATTAGAATAGCAACAAGATTGTCTGGTCTATACATTTTTTTTTTAAAGATGATGTTTATGGGCAAACTGTGAATTCCCATTGGAGATAAAGGAAGGTATTTGGAGTGCAGGGACATTTGTTTTCTTGGATGGGAAGATTTAGCGTCCGAAACCTCAGTAATTTTGCAAATCTATAAATTGAGTTAGATTGCAGTCAGACTTCTAGCTGGAGGATTCACCATCTCTTCCTCAAAAATGTATGTGAAAGAAAAAGATGTACAGATGCCAAGTGAACTTTGAAAAACATTCCATGGCTTAGCAGCCAGAAGGGTGGAGTGACAGAGAACCCAGAACAGAGCTCAGCGAGCTCAGCCCCGAGTCTGGGGAAGGTGACATGTGATCAAAGTGGCCCCACATATCAGTGGAACCTCCTTGGAAGATGTTAAAAAGCAAGTAAAAGAGAAAAATCCTGTGAACTCAAGAGTCCTTAGAAAGGGGGAGCTCCAAACTGTAAGTAAAAGGTAGTTGCTATTTATTAAGAAAAACTACAGAGAATATTTTCTAGGGAAGCGTGGAAGTCTTAAGTAGGATAAATCTCAAGACTTCAAATTTATGAACTTGAATTGGTGCAAATTAAGGATTTCTATGAATCAAACCCACCATGGCCAGTGCCACTAGTTCCATAATTGAAAGGCATGATTTGCCTTTTTATCCCTTCTCATGCGTAGTTCTGCCCATGACAAATTACAAGATAATCAGAACACTAAAACCAGGGAGCAGCAGCTAAGACAGCAGATCAGGAAGAAGGTAAGACAAGAAACTCACAGGAGGGTTACCAGTGAAGATATGCTCAAACTGAAGTCCCCAGAGAAATGCAAATCAAAGTGACATTTATTTTTCTTCTGAGAAGCCTTAGAAAGTAGGATAATGCCAAGTGTTGGCAGAAGGTAGGGAGCGAGACTCCCCGCCTGCCGCAGGTGAGAGGGGAGACCGACACAGACGTTCTGGAAAGCTGGCCAGCATTTTTTTTCCTCAAATAAAATATTTTATACCTGCGGCGCAACAGTTTCCCTCCTGAGTAAACATGCTGGAGCAGTTCTCCCCCAGAACAAGGAGAGGCTGTGTGTGCCTGCTCAGCACAGCATGGCCTGGGGGTGGTGGGGTGGTGGGCATTTGGCTCTGGTTGCTGTGGTTAGAAGCAGGGGACTAGATGTACACTTCACACGATGGAGACACATGGAAACGGTGCTGAGTGACACAGACAGCAAACAGAAGGAGGGTTTCAGTCCCTGCCTTGGTGTTTAAATTCAAATTACACCCCTCCCAGACCTGAGCTAACTGGGCATACTGTCCATACGTACAATGATATTAATAAGCTACTCCAGAGCCGCTGTCTGAGTGGAAGGGAGTGGGGGGTTACAGGATGGAGATAGGATGCAAAAGCATGGAAGGAGCAGAGTGGTCCTTTTAAACAGACCCTTTCACAGTAACGATTTTATGGGCAGAAGGCTGTGATTTACTCTGTGTGTTATGCACCAGGACCCAAGAGCCAAGTATGAAGGAGTGAATGTGCACCCATCACTCGCCTGCCAGATACCCTCTACAGACTCCTATTTCTAGGAACATCAGCTTTTTACAAGGTTGGCTTGCCCTGAACTCTGACCATTTCTTCTTCTCTTGCTGAGCTTGGGCCTCAGCAGCATTCTCTGTGTACACGTGTTCTAGGTGCATGCATGGGTGGGGTCCAGAGGTCGATGCTAGGTGTCTTCCTCTATCACTTTCCACTTTCTTTTTTTAAAGACAGGAGCTCTCACTGAACCTGGAGCCCACCATTTTGTCTTGACTGGCTGGCCAGTGGAGTCCCCTGGGATCTTACTTAGTGTCTATAACCTAGAACCCCAGTCATGTGCTGCCAGACCTGGATTTTATGTGTGTGCTTGGGATCTGAGCTCAGGTTCTCATGATTTCCAGCAATCACGATTCCCAGTAAGTACTGTAGCTACTGAACCATCTTCCCAGCCCAATATCAACATTTTTTTTTTTATTATATCAGCAAAGTATTCCTCCCGCTTCAGGGTCTTAAGGTTAGTCACTCTGCCTGACTTTTATTTTCCCGTAATTCTCATATCTCACTGCAAATGCCTTTTCTAACCTGCCATATCAATTAGTCTCCTCAGCTAATTGCTACGTTAGTCTCAGAAGCATGGGCTACACTGTGGTATTCTTGTTCCTTGGGCGTGTCCACTTAAGTTAGCTGCCTGTCTCCTCCACTAGAAGGGAGGTCCTGGATGAGCATGTGTGTCTTCTCTGTAGGGTTAGCACTGTGCAGGCATGTCACACATTTCTGGTGAGTGGCTTCATTGATTTGTTAAATGAAAGGAAAGAGCAGGCCAGGAAAGTGTTCTTCCACTTTCAGAATTCAGTGAGAAAGTAAGTGGTGAAGATTTCTTAACTGCCACCTTGGTGTTATTTGGTGAAGGATGGGGGTTGAGGGGAGAGGGGTGCTCTGTGTCGTAGTATGTTTCGCAGCCTAAATGGCATTTATCTAGTCCAAGTAATCCCCTCACAGTTGTGATAACAAAACCTGCCTCCCAAGGTTATCACATAGCCCTTGGGGTGGGGGTGGGGGGCACTCCCTGCCAGGTCTGCCTTAGACTAGTTGCAAGGAGATGGAAAGCCTTTCAGCTTTAAACACAGGGTCCTTTAAACACAGCGGACCCTGGCCTTTATCCTGCAATGCACTAAATCCATGTCCTTATGGTCCCTGTGAAGATGACCCTGGCCTATGCCTATATAATAGAAGCACCTCCATCTCTGCTCATTGGTATAAATATATTTTGACAGGTAATCCCGTCCTCACAATGCATGGGGTTCCATTAAAATCTTTACAATATTCTTAAAACAAATAAACAAACAAACAGAACCCTACTTATTGTTATGTTGATGAATGTCTTGTCTGCGTGCGTGTATGTATACCATGCATGTGCCTGGCATCCCCGAGGACAGAAGAAAGGATCAATCCCCTGGAAACTGGAGTTTCAGAGGGTTGTAAGCCACCACATGGGCGCTGAGAGACAAATGTAGGTTCTTTCTACAAGAGCAGTGAGTATTCTCAGCCACTGAGATATCCCTAACCCCGGTTACAACCATCCTTTAGCTGCAGTGCCTCAGTTGTGAGCATTGGCACCTGCAGCTTTACCAGTTTGGAGACGGCCTGGAAAGAGGCTGGGTTGGGTCTTCTCACAGCTGCCAGTTAGTACAGACTAGTAAGTGGCTCTTGTGAACAATAGATCCAGAAGTTTACAGTACACTTAGGAGGAGAGGAAGGTTTGCCTCAGAGAAGGCTGCTTGGGAGAGTAAGTGGGTGGCCTCTAATACTGGGTTTCCTTTCCCTGTGCTTGCCTCTGATATCAGCCTTTGCCATGGTCCTCTATGCTGCCTGGCCCCAGAAAGTCTGGGTCAGTGGCCAGAGTCCAGACTCCCAGGGTCCTGATCAGAGTCCTCAGGAAGGCCTGAGAGATTAGAGCACAGAACTCTCCTAGCCTCTCCCACTGGGAACTGAAAGCTTCCCTGAGCCTTTCCTAGGAACTGAGACCCTTGTTTGCAATTTAAATATGCCCTCCTTTATGGAAGAATCCCAGCTCCTTGAAGAGCCTTGAGCTCAGCCTCCCTAGCAGTTGTAGCCTTAGCCAGGGGATGAAACTGATCTAATTGGCCTTTCTCCTAATAATGCTAATTGCGGCAATTAGGCTCTGCGGAATAGAGAAGGGGCAGGGCCAGGCCCACTAGTTTGCCCTTAGCTCAAATCCAGGCCTACTTACTCAGGCTGCTGTCCAGGTTGACTAAGCCTGGTGAAGGTGCTAAATAAGCAGAGGTTCAGCAGAGGGTGGTTGAAGCCTGCTGGCTTCCAGGGGCAATCACAGTGGATATAGACCTGAGTTTAATGTTCAGTCTAGTATCCATACAGGTGACTCCGGGCCTTGCCATGTGATCCTCCCAGAAGAGGGTCTAACTGGAGCATAAGATGGTTCGAATTAATCAGTAGACCAATATCTACCCTTTCCTCCCTCTCTCTCTCTCTCTCTCTCTCTCTCTCTGTGTGTGTGTGTGTGTGTGTGTGTGTGTGTGTGTGAGTGAGAGAGAGAGAGAAAGAGAGAGGGAGAGGGAGAGAGAGGGAGAGAGAGAGAAGGGGGGGTGTGAGGGTGAGGGCAAGGGTGAGCAGGGGAGGGGGAAACAAAGAAGAGCGAGCAGGGGACCATGGATAAGGGCTTATCTGGTCTGGCAGGAAGTTAGGTTTTGAAGCATATGGCTCTATGGATTAAGAAACCATTCCTCCGTATGGCCAATTAGTAGATCTAATCCCCCCCAACCTCCTAACATATACTAAAGGATCAATGTTTCTTCACTCTGCAGGGTCTTGCTTACAAAGCACTCTGGGTCCTCTGGGAGCTGGGAATCTGGTCTGATGAAAGGAAGCGCAGCACAGGCATAGGCAGCCTGAATGCTTAGTTATTCAAAGGTTACACCATAGCTGACTTTGAATCAGTATATAGTGTCTGCACGATACAGAGCCTTTCCAGGAAGTGAATTATGTGTGGGAGGCAGGGAAGTGATTATTGCTCCATTTTATAGACTCAGCCATTCCACACATACTTGTTGAAAGTCCACCATGCATCGCACAGCTGTCTTGAGGAGGGATTTTACAGGAGTCAGGTCACGCCTGTCCTATGGTGCTTGTGTGTTGTTATACACTGAAGGGAATATTCTTTGAGATCTGGAGATATAGAGAAAGGACTATTAGGAACCAGCCAGAACCCATCTGGGATCCTAGTTAGGCGCTAAGACCAAGAGGGCACTGTGGAGGAGGGAACACGAGAGAAAGAAGCTAGCTTTCTAAACCTGGGTACAGAGCTTCAGGTCTTGCTTCCTGTGAGGATCTTGGGTTTGTTCTGAGACCACTGAGAGCTGCTAAGGCTCTTAAGTTCCCATTCCATTTAGATCCCATTCCGGGAACTAAGCGGAATCCACATTTTAAAAGGCTCTTCCTCCTGAGTGGAGGGGAATAGAGGTTATCAGAAGGTGTTGTGGTCTCCCAGAGGAGTGACAATACAAAAGGAGGGAATGGGTAGAGGGGATAAGCATCCTGGCTTGGTGTTGGACTAGTTGGGTCTCAGCTAGGAAAGAAGGCATTGGAAGTGATTGCAGGGTTTCAGGTTTACACTACTGGAAGGATTTTTGTTTGGGGTGGAGCATGAGTTGGAGGAGTGGAGTATGAGGTGACAGATATGGTGGGTCCAGCTATTGGAAAGCTAGTTTTTGTCAGTCCAGGAGCTCCTGGTGCTGAGGGAAGAGACCTGTGTAGGGAAAGAAAGGCAGCACTACTTAGTGGGTGTGAAACTGGGGACAGAGCTAGCAGGGTGACCCGGGATAGATGGACAGGAAAGAGGAACCCATTCTTGCAGAGGTCACATGGAGTCAATGCTCTAGTCTTATGAGGGTTGACAGTGGACAGCAACCAGCCTAGAATGTGCCTCCTGCCAGTATGACTATGATACTTGCCTTTCTCTGTGACTAGAGAGAAGGCCTTATTTTGCAGTGGTTCTGTTTTCTCTCTGCGTTCCTAGAATCAAGAGTCACAAAAGAACATTTCTCCATAGAATGTGCAGGGAGGGTCACCTCCCTCCGGAGGCCTCGTCCCTGCTAAAGTATTTCATAATCTTGGAACAATGGAAAATCCTTCTACCCATTTTAATGCAAAGCTGGGCAAGCTTAAAAAAAAAAACAAAACCAAAAAACAAAAAACAAACAAATGGCCTTGAATAGGCTGAGATGAAAAGCAAAGAGGTTGCCAACAGATAGAGACTGGGGGAGGGGTGTGCAGTGGGCAGGGAGATTTTGGGAGGTTCCAAAGTTAGCAGTTTCTGAGCTTTACTGCTCAAACCTAGAGGCCCAAACCAAACAGAGCAGGTTCAGGGTTCAAGGTGCAAGGGGGCAACAGCCCTGTGTGGAAGATGTCTCTTTCTTGTCATTGTTCCTGATTAGCTGTTCAAACAGCCTTCACAGGTTCTGCAAAAAAAAAAATTGGTTAACTGTGGGTCCTCTATATCTTCTACTTGGTAATTTTTAAACACAGCTGAGCCCCGGGTGCCCCTCCCAGAGGCTCAGAGGCCAGAGGCCAGAGGTCAGCACAAACTCTACACCACGTCTGCCTAGCCTTTACTTTGTGTGTCTAGGAATGATGTACATTAGAGTAGAGGCTCTGATACCTCCCTCACTCAGGTGCCAGGTCAAGGCTTCATCCTCTGCCCTTTGCCCAGGGTTTAGTGGGGTTTGCTAATATTACTTAATTCCTGAATGAACCTTTTAGGTCAGCATAAAAGAGCTGGGACTGTATGGCAAAATCTGGATGGGGAAGATGGCTCAGACTGTTAAAAACAAGCTCCCAACAGTGGGAGGGAAGCCCCCCTCCTTGAGGCCTGAGGTCAGTGTTCCCATTAATCCTTCTGCCAAGGGATATGTACCTAAAGGTTCTAGGGTCACATCCTATCCTTAACCACTTGGGACTTCTGAGAAATGGCATTTCATAGCTACACGTACTGCCACAACTGTACACCAAGTGCACACACATTCATCCTGTTCCCAGCCAGGGCCCAAGACTGAGTCTCATTCCTGTTTTACCTTCACTTAGCCTGGGTGCCTCTACCTTGTAATAGATGCTGAGACCTACTTAGACCCCATGACTGTGCCTGACAACCAAAGAACCCCACCTTCTGGTGTCACCCACCTCACCCTAGCTCTCTGTGATTCCAGCTTTTCTAAGGAAGGCAGGTAGCCTCAACCAGTCATATGCCCCCTCAACCAGTGAGGGAGGTATCAGAGCCTCTACTCCAATGTACATCATTCCTAGACACACAAGGTAAAGGCTAGGCAGACGTGGTGTAGAGTTTGTGCTGACCACTGGCTTCTGGCCTCTGAGCCTCTGGGAGGGGCACCCGGGGCTCAGCTGTGTTTAAAAATTACCAAGTAGAAGATATAGAGGACCCACAGTTAACCATGCCAGACAGTCATGCCGGCCGCTCCAGTGCTCGTTAACTACCTTTAGGCCTTGTGGACTTCATGTTCTATGGATGCGATTTAGTACTCCCAAGAGCACCACAAGAAAGGGGATAGCAAGCAAGAAGAAACTCAGCCACATAGAAGGACTTGTTTGAGGCCACTGAGTGCCTGACACTGCCTCTGGGGAAACCAGCGCTCCATGTCTGTAACCTTGACAGAGTGCTCTTGGATTTATGTTTTCATAGAAGCAGTCTGGGGAGGGGTAGAGAGGCAGCTCCTGTTTTCCCAGCTCTCTGCTTGGGAAGTCACAGCTATCACTGTTGAGAAAGGCAGCCCAGGTTTAGAGCAGTTGGAGGCTATCCCCGAGAGTGGGCTGGATGTAGAGGTAGGGGTGCATATAAATACCATCCTGGGTAAATGGAAAGGCCACAGGCCACCGTGATAAGGTACCACTTCCTCTTCCTGCCCGGTGGGCTGCTTCAGTACCAAAATGTCCTGCCACTAACTTGATATAAACAAATGGGCCTGATCCAAATGCAAAGAACAGATGCCTCTAGCCCCCACTCCTCCTGCCCTGATTTTCCTCAGTGGGCTGTATGTCTCCTCTTGATTCTGTTTCTAAAACCACCTAAACATCAAGAATCTGGAAAATAGCTGCTACCGAAAATGTTTATATTCTTCTTGGTATGTCATTCATTCTGTTCCTCCCAGAGAGGCCTAAATGCTGAGACACTGGGCAGAGGGCAAGGAAAAGTACTGCCCAGATCTTTCCAGAGGCTGCCAAGAGACAAGGCTGTAGTTGTAGTCTTTAGGGCCATCAGCCCTACATGATGCTGTCCTTCTCATTCCCTTTTTCCTATGGGTGGGCTTCTTCCCATGGGCCACTTCTACCCAAAGCCACGTGAAAGGCCTTAAGTTCTAGAGGGATAACCTGAGGGTGGCACTGAGTCGCAGGGTGCAGATGAGAGATTATTGCAAGGCTGGTAGAACCCTCCATCTGCAGGGCTGACTTCAAAGCTGCTGCTGGGCTTCGCCTGCTGCATCAAAGTCAGCCAGTTAAACAGTTTTCACATAAAAGGGAGAGTAGAGGGCTTAAAAGCCTTCCCATGAAGACAGGCAGGCATTCCACCCTCTTCTCAGGCACAAGAGCCACTAGCGGAGAAAGTAACTGCCTCTTAAAGACACAGAAATCACCTTACACCCTGGTTTAGGATTTGAAGACTAGCCTTAAGCACAAGCCTAGTGAGGCACCTGTGTGGAGGGATCCTCCATTTGCATTCAGCTCCCTGCTTTATATCTGGCCTTGTATTTTGCTTCCCTACCTCCAGCACCTATGTTTTGGGGGTGGGGTGGGGGTAGGCTATCTGGCTGTCTGGGAATAAGGAGATGTATGGTATGACAGCCCTGAGGGAACTCAGAGTCAGGCTGTTCAGGTTGGATTCTAGCTTTTAGTCTAAATAATGGCTTTATACAGTGCCTTTCTTCCAGTCCTAGCAGCCTTGTGTGAATACATTTAGAGGACACCCTCCTTCAGCCTCCCCAAGAATGCTCTGGGAAGATCCAGAAGACTCTACTTTGCTCTCTGTCTCCCCACTTCTGCCTTCTTCTTTGCCCCCGTTGGGTCCCTTGCCTGACTCCTGTATACTGTGATGGCAGAAGTACCAATGTCTCGTCTCAAGCAGAGCCTAACCCAGCTTGTGCCTTGCAGAGGGCAGAGGGGTGCTCACCCTGCCCTCCTTCAGGGAGACATCAA
Organism: Mus caroli; assembly: GCF_978045245.1. Taxonomy (NCBI): domain Eukaryota; kingdom Metazoa; phylum Chordata; class Mammalia; order Rodentia; family Muridae; genus Mus; species Mus caroli. Next base: position 2,067,474 of record NW_028227263.1, read on the forward strand.
AGGGAAACTGGAAGCATTCCCTGCTGACCCCCAGTGAGTGGGAGAAAAGCAGCAGCTTGGCTCAGCTGGCTGGGCTGGGGATTTTCCATCCTACCAACAATATCCACAGGATAGATACCCCACTCTGGCTTTTGAGGAACCAGGAACCCTCAGGAACCAGTGTTTGATTTGCAGCCTGATGGTGCCATGAAGGGCTCATTGGCCTTGGGGCATGGCTAGCCACTTGAGGAGTTCCCTGTCCTCATGACATGCCAACGACCGGTTTGAAATCTTAGCATTTCTCACCCTAGCAGAGTACTACCTCGAGGTCCCCTGAGATCAAGCTAGCCAGGGGAGATCACAGTTTGTGTGGGGACCCAAGAAAGGTAGAGAGAAGACTGCCTGCCTTTTATCTATCAGCTGCTTATCCCCCAGGCCTTTTGTGGAGTGCACACTCCAGCCTCCATAGCAGCTCAGCACAGCCCAGGCTATCCTAGACTGTCCCAAGTCCTCAAGGGTTTTAGCACCTCCCAAGCTGAGGGAACAGGAAGTCCAGAAATAGAAGTCAACATTTATGCTAAACCAGGGTACCCTCCCACCTTCGACTAACATGGGCTTTTGGCAGCTTCTGGCTCTCAGATCTACATGCAGAATTTGTAGGCTAACTACTCTACACTATCAGGATATCTAATCCTGTCCCTCAAGAGTTAAACTGTCAGGTTTTTCTGAGTCACAGCAACCTTAGGCCTGGCCTTTTTTTTTTTTTTGCTTTTATTTACTAAGATGAAATAGAAATACCAGGTATACTCTGAGACCAAGTGTCCATGAGACCCTTATGGACATGGACTGGGCTATCCCAGCCTCCAGCTGATCATCAGATATAAGCACATGAAGGCCTCTGTCCAGAGGGTATCACATCTCAGAGTCCCTTTTTGTACTTTTTGGGGCATGTGCAAGGGCTCCTTACTTGACAGTGGTTGGGGTACAGGCCTATAGTTGGCAATTACTAGTCCTGGGCTAAAAACTGAGGCCTATGATGTAGGGAATTGTTTAGCTTACAACTTGAGTTTGCTATCCTAAAGAGTCCCATATATGGCATAACATATCTGTTCTATGTAGCCTAAAACTGGGTCTGGGAGCAGATGTATTGATGAAGGTGCTAGTACCCACAGCTGTCGCTCCAGCAGCATTTTGCCAAGAGATGAACTATTCTGGGGCTTTATGTGAGGTGACTGTGGAGAAGTGTGTATGTATGTGTGTGTGTGTGTGTGTGTGTGTGTGTGTGTGTTTAAAAACAGAGAAAACCTGACAGTATAGAGTCTCTAGGCATAGGCATCAACATTTGACAGCTGGATTGGGGTGTTGTGGCATTGCTGGTAAGTCATAGTGAGCATGTTTCCCTTTTCAGCCTAGAGCTCATAGGACGGGCCAAAGAGAATGCAGTGTGGTTTCAAGGATGTCCAGGGCCAGCAGCACTACCTGATGAGATGAGATGAGATGCTTGCCTGCTCCATCCTGCCAGGGTCTGGTCACACAACTAGGCTGGAGCAGGCTTAGAGGGCAGGATTAGACATAGTAAGATCCAACAAAGGCATAGAAAATATCAGAAGTGAGATAGCAAGCCAGGCTGTAGGCTTGTGCTTCGTGTGTTACTGTCAACGCTGGCCAACTCTATGATTATGGAAAAAGTAGGAAAAAAAATCTTTAGGGAAACCTATCTAAGTACCAGTGTGGCTTTTGTAGCAGACTGAATTGTGGGAGGCCCTGGTGAAGACATATTGAGCCTTGACGTGTGATTGTGCCTTAGCTGAGGTCTTCCCTCCCCACCTCTCTCAGCCAAAGCAGGGACTCATTCAGGTCCCAACTCCCACAAGGTTATCTTCAAGTACTGTTGTACAGATGGAGGTGGGGGGCTGTTTCTCATTTCTGCCAAAGTCACTTAAGGGACACAGAGAAGGTAGACCTGTTGCTTTTCTGGTACCTAGAAGTGGAAAGGTGGATGGGAAGGGGGAGGTTGGTCAGAAAGCCACTATTTGCTTCTCATTCCCACATGAAAAAAGATGGCGCTGGGGGTTTACCCATCTGTTCCTCTATATCTTGTCTGTGGCTGGCCTCGGCCCTTATCTCACCACATGCCACTCTGAAGAGAGACGGAAATGACAAGAGTGGGCTAAACTGCTTGGACTGGGTAAAGCCACTTATATTGCCCGATTAAGAACTAGGAGGTACATGTCTTCTTAAGTCTCGTGGTATGTCCCATTCTTCCAGGGAAGCCATTCCCGAAAGAGCTGGTGTGACAGATTTGAAGTGGCTGTGCCAGCTAATGAGTCTTTTCCTCTGAACCATGTAGTGATAGGCAAGGCGGGTTGACAAGGAAGTTCTTTTCAATTCGAAGAAGCTAAGGCAGCCATCAAGCTTTGTCTTACCAGGAAAATGTCAGTGTATATTGTTGGCTGTCTGGCTTAGAAGAGGCAACTGTGAATGATGGCCAGAGAGAATCACCTAACACAATCTGGTTATGAACACATTTGGGTCATGGAGCAAGAGGCTAGCCCTGGAGGCCTAATGGATCCACAAGAACCCGGAGAGAGAACAAAGAGGCTCAGGGTCTTAGAGGCTTCTGATCCACACAGAGAGAGAGATTCAGGGAAGTTATTAGAGGTGTTCCTTCAGCTATGGGAACCACATTGGAAATGCTGGTACTCCAGGGCAGTGTGTGTGCTGCTGGATAGCAGGAAGGTTTCTGCTGATGCCTGAGGCTTGCTCTAGCTCATAAATCTCCACTTCTCCTTAGCACTGTGAAGTGTTTACTCTGAACTAAGCCTCTGCTTTAACAAGCCATGTTTCAATAGGAAAACCTTCGTTGATGGAGTCAAATGCAATTCCTCCTCCTCCTCCTCCTCCTCCACGACAGTTACCCATTCCTAAGAAAAGCACAGCATTTTGGCAAGCACCCAGGGCCTCAGGAACTAGCATTTGCAGACAGTAGTGTGGCAGATATGATGGCCTCATGTGCATCAAGGAGAATCTGGCCTCTATGTGCCTGGTCTTGCCAGTCCTTCAGACTCACAGTTCTGGAGTGCTCCATCCTTCACTTCCAGCCCCATTACCCATAGAAGCCTTCACTGGGAACTCTCAGACTTGGTGCTGGTTCATTCCTAAGTCTGGCCTGTTGCTGTGCTTTGGAGTTAGCCTAGCTAGTCCTACCCAGTGCTGAGGGTGTATACACACAAACATGTGGCATGATCTACCAGCCCTAAGGCAACAGTGTGTTTTCTTTACTTAAACAGTAGAGTAGGTTTCCTGTATGTACCTAGCAGCCAGAGGTTGCTGCTGTGACCTAGAAATGGCTGCTGCCCCAAGCTTTGATTCACAGGTTTGTTTTTTTTTTTAAAGATTTATTTTTATTTTATGTGTATTAGTGTTTGCCCACATGTATGTCTGTGTATAACATGCATACATGGAACCCACAGAAGCCCGGAAAGGGTACCAGAGCCCCTGGAACTGGAGTTACATATTCACAAAACCAAGATGGTTCCTTCCATGTGAAACCCTTCTAAGAGAATCATCAAAAATTACTGTATTTCATTGGTGCCTACATTTCTAGAACAGCAGGCAGAAAGGGGTGCATTGTAGAGAATGGTGATAAGATAGCTTCTGGAGAACTCTGGGGCCCCAGGCCCCATGGATAGAACCCTGCCAGGGAGCTTTGAAGCTGTGCGTCCCTTCAAGATGTTCCTGGCACTAACAGGGTCCAAAGCAGCCTTCCCAGCCCCAGGCTGGGTCCTAGGAGAACCTAATTGATTGCATGGGAAACCTCAGGCATTTATATATTCATTTATTTCTTCATCAAACATTCACTGAAGGTTCCTGATGTGCTCTGAGTAGATTAAGCACAGAATATAAAATACTGAATGGAAGTGGTCAGTGTCTGCCCTCATGGACCTTGAATGGAATCGACAGAGAAAGTCAGTAAACTTGTTACCACAAACATGCGGTTATACATTAAAAATGAGGGATGGGGGTGCAGTTCTCCATGGTTCAGTCTGAAGCTGAGAAATAGCTTAGGCACGTTTCAGCCTAAGAAATCAGCCCTAGCTTGTGAAGGTGAAAGTCAGAGGAGAGCTTAGCACGTTTAAAGATGACACCAAGAGAATGTTACAGGAGCTGGGGCTCCTTCAGCAGATTGACTACTCCCTGGCTTTGTGACCTGGGCCCCAGACTTGATCACTCTAGTTTCAGTTTATCTCTAAATCAGAAATGATAGATAGTATTCATCTGTCAGAAGCTGCCGTGAGGATTAGTGAAGTTATATGTATAAAGCACTCAGCATAATGCCTGAAAACTCTAAGTAGTATTAGCTCAGGATTATTCTTTAGACTGACAGTGTGCTCGGAGTGAGCATGTTTTCTCCTTAAACCGTAGAGTGGTGGTTCTTTTGAAATACCCAGACGGTAAAATCAGGACTCTCCTGTTACTCCTGCCCCTAGGACTCCTTCTGGATTCATGGGCAAGCTCTAGTGAGGCCTAATACTCAGAAGAAAAGAGAAGGCTTTCTTCTACCCACGCTCAGGATGTTGCAGAGTTTTCTAGCTTCTTTCGGCTCCAGGAGCCTGTGTCTGTCACAGAATAGCTTGGCTCAGCCTAGAACCAGCACTCAGAGCTATGGGAGATCGAAGCTACCTTTTGGAGATGAGTACATTGTATATGCATGCATGTCCATCATTTGTGTACATATTTATTTGTAGGGCACAGCTAAAAATCTCCAGAAATATCCTGGGGAAGATGAAATTCTTTCTAGGCTTCATGGTATCCTAGTGGGGACCACCAAAGCCTCACTTCCTACCCAGAGAGTCTGAGGATGTTAAGGTCAGCTGGTTCCATTGTTTCCAGAGTGCTCACAGAAATCACCAATCTTTATCTGAGTTAGCTTAGCCCCAAGAGCCTTCACATGGGGTGAAGAATGAGTTAGAAAACTAGGGGTCCCAGAGTTGGAGAGACAGACAAAACAGAGGAGAATGGTTTGTCCTGGAACTCACAGAAGAGAGCATCCTGCTTCTGCCTCCTAAGTGCTAGGTCTGCATCTAATCTACCTTCTGTCAAAGCTAGTGGGCTTCTTTCTAGCCTCCCACCTTCCCTTAACATAATATAAAAGCACATTCCTTGGAATCCTTGGAATCCACCCGTCCCCCAGCATTGAGAATAGAATTATAGAATTTTTCTCTTAGGGGATCTCTCTCTCTCTGTATGTGTATGTGTACGTATACACACACATTCTTAATGACGTTTTCTAAAGTACTGTTGTAAAGTCTTGAAGTAAAAATTCCACTGGTAGTGGGGCCGGAGCGAGAAGAAAAAAAAATTTCATTGGTGTGTTAATCTGACAGTGCTACATAATAAAAGAACACACACCTAACAAACCTATGATGGCTAATATAAAACTCTTATGTATTAGCCAAGAAGGTCTGGCAGTTTAAAAAAAATATAGACCTGAATTAAGATCATAGCAGGATGCAAAAACATATACAACCTGGGTGAGCCTTGGGCAGACGGAGGGCTTCATATTCTTTTAAAGATGGCATGCTGCTCGGCTCAATTCATGTAACATTGCTATAATGCCATGTGTGGCAGTATATGCCTTTAATCCCAGCCTTCGGGGGCAGAGACAGGTGAATCTCTGAGTTTCTGTCTAGTCAGGGTGTATAATGAAACCTTGACTCAAAGGAACAAACAAATTTCAGTGACGTACAGGCTAGTAATTGCCAGGGGATCAGGAAAGTAGGGCTGGAAAGCATGAGGTACCATAAAGTGGCTGTACATAGCCCTTGAGGCCACAGAAACATTCTGCAGTGGCACTGTACCCTAAGCTTGATATGTTTCTATAGTTCTAAATATGTTGCTAGAGGAAACTGGTCAAAGAGTATAGGGAATCCCTTTGCTATTGTTTACAGGTATATATCAATCTGTGGTTACCTTAGAATGGAGTGCTTAAAAAGTTACATCTCACTTAAGTCAGTAGTACACTTAAAGATACAAAGAGGTGAATTAAAAAATGTAAGAGGAAGATGGGTGGGTGGGTAAAGAGTTAAACAATATAGAGACTTCCTAGTTCACTTGAGCATTGGGAACAGCGAGTTCTCCTTGTGAATGGACGTTTTCTATTTACCAAGGTGATTCTTCCTTCATCTAAAACATCAGCACAATAAGGAAGGTTGCACACAGGTGAGTTATGCTAAGTCTTGTGGAAAATGTGGCATGTCCCATGTTTCTGAAGATTCTAAGATTATGCTCCCATTCTGAATAACCATAAGGGGCTGCATCTGCCTTGCTTCTGACACTGATGCTATTCAACCAGACTTCCCTCTCCACGGCCTTGCTAAGCATGGAGAATGTGGGTTGTAGGTGATAAAAGGTAAGCTGATGCCTTGTGATGGAAAATGCGTTTAAGGAGCACAGCAGACAACCCATGTCGAACACCTTTCTACATGGTTCCATATTAATACGTTTCACCCCTGAACAACTCAGAAAGAATGTTCTTTTAGTATGATTTTATAGACTGAAGGTCTAGAATGAAGGAAGTGGTGAAGCCTGGATTAAAATTTGGTCTATAGCTTCAGAACCTGCTTTTTGACCATGTAACATTTTAGTTGCATATCCTGAAATAGAAGCACCAATCAAGGAGTTGGTGTGGCATTCCTCCCAGCCATGGACAAGGTTGGAAAAACGTAATTGTCCCCGGTGGCCCTGCTGAGAAAGGGACTGAGTCCTTGCTTTACAGATCATGCTGTGGGGCCATTTTTACCTGTATAGATTATAATAGCACTTTCTGGTGCACCCCCTCCTTTTGGTGACAGGATTTAGGGGAGAGACTAGGCTTTATGTTAAGATTATGGTACTTTTAAAAGTTTTTTTTTTGGGGGGGGGGAAAGGGCAATTTCTGGGGACTGAACCCAGGGCCTCCCACATGCTAGGTAAGTGTGCTGAACTTTACTCACAACCCAAAACACAAAGCCTCTAACTAACCCTAACCCTGAGTTACACATTGTTACAAAGCCTCTAACTAACCCTGACCCTGAATTACACATTGTTCTCCTGTTTTCTCCTAATGTGATAAATTGTCTCACGATGGCCCTAAAGCATGATTAGATATGTACCCAGATGGCTCCTGTGTCTGGCCATAACATACTCTTTGGATGTTGCCTTATGAGGGAGCCTCTAAGACAAGTTCATGGTCCCTGATCATGGTTAGCTATTGAGGACTAAGTCAGGAGTTAAGGATGTGTGTCACTCATAGCCATAGCCATGCTTAGCTCACAGGCCAGTCTGGGAGCCACTCACTAGTTGATACATTGTGAATGAACACTTCATGCCACCTGGGTTTTGATAATATATGAAGAAGCCATGACACACAGAAGGACATCTCATAAAGTTATATAATAACACCAGCAGGCCCAGTATAGTTCTAAGTAGAGCCTGGAAACAGACCCAAAATCAGGAAATACAATCAAGATAGCTGTTAAAACCAGCAGAGCAAAGATGGTAAGTTTAGTGTTGAAACAACCACATAACTGTGGAAAATAAATCGGCTTTTTAACTATTCCAAATCCAGATAAACAAATAATAACATAAAGCATGAAATAAAAGATGATAGAAAACACGGGAGACTTCATTAAGACAGTTACACAATGAGCTTATATCCAGATCTGATACAAACCCCTCAAGTAACCAGACTGAAAGAACTAACTTTGTAAAAAAAAAAAAAAAGGAAGAAAGAAAGAAATCTTAAGTCTTCAGCAGTTAAAAAAAAAAAAAGCTAAAATATCCAAGAAACAGTGGGAAAAAGTGTTTTTAATGTATGTGCTGTAGGCATTTTATATGAAGTAATTTAAAAAGTCTAAAGGTTATGAAGAGATAACCTGGGTAGGCTTTCAAATATATGACCCAAACCAAATGTTTTAGGTATTTATAAAAGATAAAACCCTCATGGTGGAGAGATGGCTCAGTGAGTAAGAGGGCTTGGCATGCAAACATGAGGACCTGAGTTAGGATCTCAGCTCCCATGTCAAAAGGTGGGTGTAACTGCATTCACGCCTGTAACAGTACCTGTTGATAGATAGCTAGGAGGATTGTTGGGCCTTGCTGGCTGCCAGCTCAGGTCCAGGTTAAGGGAGAGACTCTATCTCAGAGGAGTCAGGACACCTGATGTCCTCCTCTGGTCACTCCATGTGCATGGGCTCCTGCACAGCACATGTGTTCTCCCTACACCCCCCCACCCATGGACACCCCCCCCCAGATAAAAGAAAACCAAAGCTGTAGCATACTATGCTTTAAGGTGCAATTAATTTAATTCCAATTAACAGGCCCATCCATATGTACTCTTGTTGTTGGGATCTAGGGAAACAGGCATATTTGGGCAGCATTAACAATAGTATAGGGTCTGTTAGGCGTTACCTACTTAAATCCCATTTAAAATAGGCGGAAGAGACATCTTAAAATGAATCCATTTGAAATAAAAATCAATACATTGTGATAAGCAGATGATTGGAAGGTTATCTTGAAAAAGTGTTAAGTTATAAAAAGATTTGCTCATATATAATAACACTAATGTCTGCAGATACACACTTTTAGAAAAATAACAAATTGAAAACTTTTATTTTGTAAAGCATTATGCAGTACCATCTTGCAGAGAAAGGATGTTGTTGCAGAAGTATGGCAAGGCCTGGCTGATTTTGAGAGGGGCTGCCCTGAATCTTCCATGACCTCACCAACTCTCCCTTAAAATGCTTATCTAGAATTAGCCTGGCTCATCTTTTCAATAGATAACTGGTCTAACTGTCTGATTTTTCCATGGAGAAATTCATCAGCAAATCTCTTTCCAACTTGATGAATTCTTGTATAAGATTTATAGTTTCTCTTCATAAGTGATTTGCTTTGTGTGTGCTTAATGTTGTTTGGTGGACAAGAGCAGCCTAGAAGGAGCTCAGTCAACAGAGATGCCAGCAGGGATAACATGGATGGGGATGGGGAGGCACAGCCATGTTCAATGGGGAGAGCAATTTCAGAGGGAACTAATTTCATAAGTGGTCGGTTCATAAGTGAATACACTTGAATGGATAATCACTATTTTTAGCTGCTCTATACATTCATCAATAGGGGACTTGTTCCATAAATCATGGCATAATCGGAGGCTCTGCAGCTGTTAGTAGAAAGGATGCTTGCTGCTTGTCTGAGTAAAGCTCTATCTTCGAATTCATGTCCATTGGAGCAGAGCACCCATGCTAAACGTGCAAAGTTTCATTTGTCATGGCCTCTGGGACATATGTCTCAGTCTCTGGCCACTGTGTGCTGTCGAACTCCTGATTTCTGCATTGGATAGTAGCATCCTTGGGAATGTTCACTTTCTTCATAGACTATCCTTTGGAAGAGAGTCTGGGTCCACCAATTTATTAAAGGTCCCTTTAGGAAGGTAGTTTTTTAATACCTAGTTTAGTATTCCTAATCCTGCACTACCATCTACATGACTTTGCCAGACACTGTTGAGTTTACGTGTTGACTAGAAATGAGGCTGGTTCCAGAAATACAGCTAACAACCTGAGGAGAATAGTGAGCACGTTCTGTCTGGAAAAAGCCTGGCCCAGAGCAAAGGCCACATCCCTCTTAAAACATCCTGGAATCCCAGCCACAAGAAAAACAGCACTGTCACCTGCTCACTTGAATGTGCATCTATAAGTAAAACTGCTACTCAGAGTCGCAACATATCGTAACAAGCCAGTTCTGTGCAGACATCTGCAAGACTACGGCACCTACCTGTGCATAAGACGCACGTACAAGTATACAAGAATGTGTGCCACCCATGTCCAAAGGAGGCACAGAGACATGTATCTTTGCTTATATAAAGTCTCTGGGAAGACCTAGCAGAACTAAAAACATTTAGGAAAAGAAACTTGGGAACTAGGGTTGGGGTAGGAGAACCTTAGTTTTGTGTTTTTGTTTTTCTTTGCCATATTCCTTTCTGTACCCTAATTTATCACTGTTTGATTTGTGTATGTACACACAAGGATGTGTGGTGCATTTTTTGTGGTTTTTTTTTAAACATAATACTAGTATAAAAGGTTTGCTCTGATGTGCAGTGCATTTTACTGTGATGTTTGCTTTTTTAGCACAACATTAATACTTTACAAAAGTCTTGTTTGAACATAGCAGGTGTAATTCCAGATCGGGAGCGGCTGCAGGCAGCCACAGTATGCATGCTGGGTGGACAGCATGCCTGTGTGGAGCTGGGAGTCTCTGGTTCATGTCACTCTGGAGCAGGGACTGCTCTAGCACAAAGAAGGTTTTGAAAGGCAAAGGCAGAGCCAGAGTCAGGGCAGGCTCTGGGCAGGCTCCAAGAGAGCCAGCAACCCTCTGCTGAAGGGCGCCCTGAACCCCATTGCACAGGCGGGCAGGGCACCTCCTGTGAAGTGAGATTGCTGCACAAGTCTCGTCATTACAGACTTTTGAGTGGAGTGATTCTGAAAGAAGAGAATGAGAACAGCATGTCCTACTGTGCCTCATTAAATATGGAAGTTTTTTATGTAACTTTCCTCCATTTCAGGTAATCTCTAATTTGACGAATGAAGAATGACAATAGTTCATCTTTCAGTTCATTTGTGCCTCTATTGATCTAATTGAATGTTTTCTATACAAATTTATTTTTAAATCTAACTTAGATCTTAGTCTACAACCACATTTCATATTGCCAAAACTGCATTAGGGAGGGCCAAGTTATCTTCACCATTGAAACAGGTCTGCTCTGGAGCTAGTTTGGCTCTGTCTGTCCTGTGGAAATGACACAATGTTGACCTAAGAGGGGGTCCTCACTTCTCCCTACTGAGTCCCCATGGTTGGGGAAGAAGAAGCTGTGAGCCCACCCCCCCAGACCTACCCACTCAGGACATGCCCATGTTGGGCTTGTCTGTGGACTCTGCCCTTGGCATCCCTGTTGCCCACCTGGGCTCTGGCAGAGAAGTTGGGCGGGAAGAGGCCAGCCGAGTACCCGCCAGTATAAGAGGAAACAGAGAGAAACAGCTCCAGTCAGCCCCAGAAGGGAGGCCTGGAAAAACTCTGCAGCTGGAGCAAACACAAAGGACTTTTCAGATCCTGCAGTCAAGGTGCCCAGTGCTTTTTTTTTTTTTTTTTTTTTTTTTTTTTTTTTTAAATACAGCTATTAGGGTGACAAGCCTTTCCAAAGGCCAGCAGTTGGCGAGAGTTTCCAGGAAGCTGGTCTGGCATGGGGCTGGGATCACAGCAACTTTTAACGAGTGAAGTTCAGAAGGAAAGAGTCATCAGGAAAGGTTTAAGGTTCAACAAACTTTTTGAATTATTTTGCAAAAAAAGTTCTGGCTTTCCAATTCAAAGGCATGTTTCCCTGTGATGGTTTTAAGCCAGAGCTTATTTCAAAGGCAACACAGACTGCACGTTTCTAATTCATTCCCTGGAGATATTTGCCTAATCCTAGAGACAAGCTTTGCAAGTGCCATCCAGTGCCTGGAGACACTAGAGCCATCCTACTATCTTTTCAAACAGCCATCCACCCACGTGTCTCTCCCCTCTACCAGTTTCTGTGGTTGGGAGTACACACATGCACACACCTTCTCTAAGCAGGAAGCTGCTCTTTGCCAAAAGTGAATGGAATTCAGATTTCCAGAGGGTATCCTTGGTCTCAAGCTCCAACAGCCATCTGACTGAAGAAAGATGCTAGTGTGCGCGCTGGGGCTGTGAAGAGAGGGGCTTCCGTGTCCATTCAAATCTTTCTGGGCCCCAAGAAAAACCAACAACTGGCTGTGCTCTCCCTAGCCCCACCCAGCCTCAGTAACATTCCTTCCCTTCCTGAGCCCACCCTGGGTGGCCCCACAAACCAGCTTCCACTCCTCCCTTCCCACCAGTGGGGAGACCTAACTCATGTACTCATCGAACAGCCAACAGTGAAAATGAAGGTCACACTGCAAGCCCAAAACAGCTTAAAAGCAGAGAAGGGTCCTCCCCGATGTCTGTTCTCACCCCAGTCAGAGGCTATTCCCTTATTATCTGTCTAGCAGCCCCTAGGACTAAGTGTTCATACCTTCCTGTGCTTGCTTCCAGGAAATCCTAGCCTACTTCTGCCTGTAACATTCTTGGTCCGGGAAATGAAGAGGCTGCTGTTTGGGCTGCTGTAGCCTTCGCTACTAGAACGTTCCAACATAACAGGGATATCTATCCCTACCTAAGCCTTCCAAGCCCCAGGATCCAGCATCCCCTGGAGTTGTACATTTATACATGCTGACCATGTATAAATAATAATGAGTCACAGTAGGGGTCAGCAGTGACAAGGTAGACTGGCTGGTCCTAAGCCTAAGTTTCTGGGATTTGTACTTGTCCAGCCAGGGAGGGAACATGTGGAGAACCGTCTGCAGCTGTCAGAATGAATGAGTGACTATGGTGGACATTTTGGTTCTGTGCTCAGCAAGTCCTGATACCTAGGGCAGAGACTTGGCTCAAAGGCTGCAAATCAAATCCTTTGAGTTCGAATGAGACTATTTTCAATGCCATAGTCTCCTGGAAGCAGGATTATTTCTCCTGAGATCAGTTCTGGAGGCGATTGAGGCTTTGCCATCTGGGCATTGCTCTCTCACCTGGTTCTGGTTGCTACAAGGTGCTCAGCTTGTCTAATTACAGTTGACTGTCTCTACTGTCTATGGCTCTAAGGCCCAGTCTGATCCTCTTGCTTGGTCAAAAGTAGTGTTGTCCTAGTGGATTTTCCGGGTGTTCTGTAAAGTGTTATTATGGTTTTACTGGCCAGCGTTACTTTCTTTCCTTGACCAGTCTCAGGTCTCATCTGTAAGTATCTGCATCATACCTCAAGTCTACCAACTTCTTCCTGGCAGAGTCTGTAGTGGGCTTGTCCTCATCACCTTGGAAGGATCTTCCTGTTCCAGTCCTAGGTTTTGAGTGTGCTACTTAAGAAAATGCCCCAGGTAGCTAGCAGTAATGCAGCCATTTGATCTAGCCCTGCTGGAGGTGACTCACAGAACCCCATACAGAGGAGATAGGTTCCATCAGTAAAACAGAACATAGGGGTAAGAATTGGGCCCGCTTTCTGGCTCTGGTCATGCCATTAGGTGGCCTTATACTCTCTTATCTCTGATTGACTTCCATTCTCTTGTCTTTACATTATATGACACCTCCAAAGATGTTGTGACCCAAACCCAGATCACATGGTCTCCTGAGATCCTGTGATGGGGCCATTGCCCATTGTTGAGACAGTCTGGTAAAGAAAAGCCTGGTAGCATGGAGTATACAGAGCCTTAGGGAAGAATAACTGTTTGTTTGAGACAGGTCTCATTTAGCTCAGTTTGTTCTCAAACTCATTGTCACTGAGGATGACTTTGAACTTCTCATCTTGTCTGCAGCTCCTGAGTGCTGGGATTACAGATATATACAACTAGACCTAGTTTATGCAGTGCTGGGGGTCAAACCCAGGGCTTCATAAATGATAAGCCAGCAGCTCTCTAACTGCTAAACCACATCCCCAGAGGGAAGAATATCTTCAGTGAAGCCCTGAGCCTCTGGGGTGGACTGCTTTACCCCTCCCCCTGTGCACATAGCATGCTAAGTTCAGTCAAGCCTGGAGCCTTTTGTCAAGCATTGCTCCACTGAAGGTCGCCCATGCTGTGCCTCCCCCCCCCCCCACCACCCCCGCCACCCCAGGCACCTGCATCTGGAGCCCACACTCTCAGCTGGTAGAGTTCATAGGGTAGGTTTTTGTTTTCTGAAAAAGACTATTTCAGTGTTTTGGATCAGCAGAGTTTCAATTTAATTTAACAATTTTAAGCTCAGTGGTGGCGGCACATGCCTTTAATTCTAGCCTTTTAAACTGCCAAGAGGCAGAGGCAGGCAGGTTTCTGAGGCCAGCCTGCTCTACAAAGTGAGTGTTCTAGGACAGCCAAGGCTATAAAGAGAAACCTTGCCTCTAAAAAACAAACAAACAAACAAACAAACAAACAAACAAACTCCATATCCAAACCTGAGGGAAATAAAAGTCTGGCTACCTCCAAAGGAGGTAGACTTAGGCAAGAGAAAAAGATCTTGGAGCAGAGGGCAGGGTGTTGGCTCACACATATGGTGTAAGTGTAGTCAAGGCCAGGGCAAGGGGACAGGCCCAGAACAAATGAGCACTTTAAGTCCCAGTATGACCTTCACCCTACCATTTTCACCTCAGGTACAGAGACCAGCTGCCTAGGAAATTAATGGTGGGGCCCAGAGGACAGCTGCTTAGTGCTACCTACTTCAATGAACCTAGTTCTGTTGGGGCAGCAAGTTTAGGCCCTAAAGCAGGATAGGTGGATTCACGTAGGTAAGAACCCTGCCTGAGAGTATGTGTTTGTAGAGCGCTCTATGTTCTCTAAGCCTCATCTTTCACCCTTCTTACCTGCCTACAACCCCACAACCTAAATACCTCCTAACTACCTTGCAAATGCAGCCTCATTGCTGCCTCAGTTCTCCAGTACCACAAGCCACTGTTAGGACAGAGTTATACTTGGAGTTTGATTTTATATGAGGGCTTACAAGCCAGAGTCCTCAGAGAAAAGCCAGGTAGAATAAAAAATATCCCTGAAAACATCTTGAATTACACCCTTCCCCAGTAATCTCTCTCAGAGCCCTCTGATCTCTTGTTTCTAAGTTGTTCTCATGCCCCCAAAGAAGAAGAAGAAGCTCTCAGGGGACCTGCCAATTGTCTCTGGACTTCTGGGGCTGTAGCTATATGTGTGATGAGATTACTTAGGCAGAATATCTAAGCAGATGGTGAGGCCAGGATTATGGAGCTAGAGATGCTTGGCTGAGTAGAGACTTAGACTAGACCCCTATCTACTTCCCCCCATTCTCTTCCATGTTTCCAAGATGTCACCCAGGTCACCCATGGATCCAGCCATGGGCTTATCGTCAGACCTCTGCTAACCAGTCATTGCTTTTGCCAAGGACACCTGAACTATCCCAAAAGGAATACAAATATAGGCATAAATACTGAGTCGGAGGCTTCGGAGCGCCATGAGAAGCTTAAGAGGAAAGAACACCCTAGTTCCGAGTCTCTGAGATCTAGAGATGCCAGCATGGCCTGGAAGCCAGTGAAGGCTCCTGGCTTCCTTATGTGGCAATGTCAATCATGGTATACTTAACAGTCTGAATTCACAGAATTCTGATGGCAGAAGGTGATCAGATGACCAGTGCCCAAACCCACCATGGACTGTTCAACTCTACCAATGGTCATAAACTCTCACGTATTACTAAGAGTGCCAGCTTACTACTTACTCTCAGGACTTCA
Organism: Mus caroli; assembly: GCF_978045245.1. NCBI lineage: Eukaryota > Metazoa > Chordata > Mammalia > Rodentia > Muridae > Mus > Mus caroli. The sequence continues at coordinate 2,082,790 of NW_028227263.1, forward strand.
ACCTGACCTTCACAAAAGGAGACATAGGCCCCCAGTGACAGTGTGTCCCAGAATGAACCTGGCCATTCCAGTATTTCTTGTGTGAATAGTAGCAAGTTTCTGCCCTTTCTGAATCTTTAGCTTCCCCTTTTGTGAAGCCGAACACTGACCCACTAAGTTCTCCAGCTTACACAGATATACATTATGTATATCAGCTAACTATACTATCACCAACTCTAGCACCAGAAGTGCAGCACAGGCTAGCACTGAAAAGCTAGTTTGTAAATACTGTGGCTACATTTGGGTGTATCTTTTCAACAGAGAACCTTCCTATCACTTGCAGGGCCAAAGGAAGGCAGGATATAAAACTTACCCCTCTCCTTAGTCTGTCTGAAGGTAGGTGCTTTGAGTAAGCAAGTCAGCCCAATGATGATGGGACCAAATATTGAAGCACACAGAGGCACCTTTAACTGCCAAAGGCACAGTCCTTGGATCCCATGTCCGACTTCCTCATCAGAGTTATGGGTGCTAGTCTTCTGCTTGTACCTCTATTTATAGGAGTCCAAACAGCTCACAAGCCCCTTCCCCAGCTACTTCAGGCTTTAGTCAGGACTTGTAGCCTTCCCCTGCTGCTACATATTCCAGATCATCCCAGAGCTCAGTCCTCTTAAGTCTGATTTTATCCTGTTTAGGACGGCACTTGGGATGCAGCCTGACCCATTTGTAGCCCATGGAAATCATTACCTGGCAGTTTTTAAAGCTGTCAGGTCAGATAAGCAAAACCTTATGGGGTCTCCAGTCACAAAGGGATACTTTGTACTTTCTCAAGTAGTTCCCCAAGTCAGGTATATGACTGGATACCTGTCCACATTTGCTAAAATGTATATACCAACAGAGGAAGATACATTCTAGATGTGTTAATACACAAAGAGAACTGTAGCTCATAGACATTAAGAAAACTGCTTTAGGGTCCTGTGAGCAGGATTGGATGACCCAAGCCTGCTAGGGTTTCCTGAAAGACAGGGTCCGTAGCCACTGTGAGCCCACAGCAAATGCAAACTTCCCAGGGCTTCCTGGAAGACACTGTTCTTAGCTATTGCGAGCCCACACCAGACCATAAGCATATGCAGAAAACTACAGTAAGAGGAAAGGAAGGTGACCGAAATGGCTGGAGAACCAATCAGGCCATTGTTCTGCAGAGCCCTCATAGGGCCATCACAAAGGACATTTTCCTAGAAACTGATGCATATATATTGAAGCAAAGGCCTTACAGAGCCAGCCAAGCCAGCCATGAGGAAGAACTGTGGGAGCCTGCATACCCCAGCCCTCAGGTCCCTCTGGTAAACAGCAATGATAATGAAAGGGTAACACTGGCCAAAGAGAACAACCTGAAAGCTGACCAGTTGAACAGAGGACAGTCCAGAGGTGAACCATATGCCAACAGTGAGCTGATTTATAGTGACACTGATATGGCAGGGCAGTGGGAGAAGGATGGTGCTGTATCAGACTGGATGTCCAAGTGGAGGAAAAAGCTTATCTTGACCTTGACTTCACACAGGACCCAAAAATGGATTCCAGATGGACTGCAGATCTACATGTGAAAGGTGAGCTTTTAAAGCTTTAGAACAAACCAGAATATCTTTATGACCTTGGAGTAGTCAAAGTTTCTTAAGTAGGACATAAACAGCACTATCCAGAGAGGAAATGTTTGATTAACTGGACCATGTTAAAATTAAGACCGTCTGTTCATCAAAAGACACCAAGAGGGGGCAGGACAGTCCGCAAGCAGGGCAGTATTTACAATACATGTATCTGTGTATCTGACAAATGACTCACACTTAAGAACACCCAGGACAGAGAGAGATAAACTTGTGCCTGAAGAAGAACAGCTCTCAGTATAGGATATAGATGTCTTACAGAGATCTATAAAGAAATGAGAATATAGAATGGGGCTTAGCTCATTGCAAATTACAGATGCCATTTTGATGTTATGAGAAGCCAGAATGGCTAAAAAGGAAATAGTGAAAAATTCCAAGTGTGTGTGAGGATGTGGAAAAAAGTGGAATATTCACATGCTGCCAAGCAGGGGTAAAAGTTGGGGTGACTGCCATGGGAAGCAGCTGATCCCTCAATGACCCAGCACTTCTAGGCATACAATTAGCAGAGATAGCCATAACTTTTACCAGACACATATAGGTAGATTATTCTTAATAACTCACTACTCAGATCTGCCCAGTGGTCATGGGTAGTAGAATGAAAGAGCAAATCACAGGCCACTCAGAGCAGAGTGTCAACAATCAAAAGGCTCCTGAGACCACTGTTTTCTTCAGCCTCACCGGGAGGGGTGGGTGGTTCTCAGACATCAGAGTGAATGAAAGTCCAGGTACATGTGTGTGCTGTATGCGACCTAGCCATGTAGATTTCAAACACGGGCAAAGATGGCTGTTGCTGCTGGGAAGTGAGCTTATGGTTTGTTCTTGGTGTGTCCATGATAGGAAATGGGATCTAGGGGACTTCCTGGGGATATTGCTTTCTTTGGATGCTTGGCTCTCAGGTAGGGAGAATGCATTAAGTTTGTACTGGAAATCTGTATACGTTACTCTTTTGATGTGTTCCCTTTCTACTATAAGTAAGTTTGTAACCCAATGCCCTATATAAGACAGTATTTTCTGAGCTTTACTAGAGACACAACTCGGTACAAGCCCAGAGGGACTGGCCTTGCCGCCTGACTACCACCTTGTTTAGAAGGATATATTACTCCAGTACCCTGACCAGACCACCAGCAGTCCCTACTGTTCAGTTTCCACCTCCAGCTCTAGGCAAAGCAAACAGAAGATGTGTTTGAGGAGCTCTCTCTGTTATTCAGAGTACCTTTCTTTTATGGAATCAGTGTAGTATGTACTGTCACACTACTCTCCCTGGCCTCTCTGTCTCCCTCAGAACAATTCTAGGAGGTTGCTGCATCCCTTTTCATGTGCTTAGATGGAAGAAGTGAAACTAGGGAAGGTTAGGGGCACTGGGGGCTGCCTATAGCTGGGCCAGTGCAGGCTGGGAGCCAGATTGAGGGCATTCGATTCCCAGTCCCTTTCCCACTGAGCCACTCCGCCTCGCTTTTAATTTAATTAGGAGAACATTTAATCCCCCGTGCATTTCAGAGACGGGTTTGAGCCTGGCTGGGGCCTTGTGGGGCTCTGACAGGGATCCTGTGACTCATACAGCCTTGCACAGCCCTCCCGGGAGGGCTCCCATGGGGCTTCTTTGGCACCTTGAGCAGACAGAGGTGGTCTGGATATTCACAGAAGACAGGACACTAGTCTGGAAAGACAAACTGGTCTCATCTGTTCTTGACAAGCCCCCTTCCCTATCCTCCTGGACACTGCCCCCAACATGGCCCCTCCATCTTCTTCCATCATCATTTGCAGGTTGAGAAGCCAAGTAAGAGAAATGGGTGCTCACTGAGGTGCCATAGCAGGCCCTGATTGTCTCCAGGCCCTGAATATCCCAGGCCAAGCAGTCCCATCAGAAGAGCTAGCCCCCTGGTCCACTAATGCTCCCCTTCCAGAAGGCATAGGCTGGCCCCAGCCTCGCTGACAAACGCAGAATTCAGGAGACATTAGTAGTGATGTGGATGAAAGCCAGGCCACAGCGGGCCTCCCTGGAAAAGAGAAACTCGACCGTCTTGGCGTGAGATTCTGCAGGGTCCAGGAGAAAGTTGAAGACATGGAAATTCTAATTAACGCACAAGGGGCTGGTTTTGCTCAAAGATTTTTGAAGCTGTCATGTCAAAAGAGGCCCGGCAAGCACATGCTCGCCCGGGAGGTGCTTGTGGGCACCTGGTGGGATTCTTGCAATGTCCTAGCCTGTATTCTTACTTTCCCTCTGTCCTCTAGACTTTCCTCCACCCATCTTGGTAAACTGGTGGCCCCTGAATGTCATCCCAGAGTGGGATGACAGGCTGGTTAGTAAATAAATGTTGAGGCTTCCAGTTGAAAATGTCACAACAAAATGTCAGAGGGCTCAGGAACCAACCTCTTGGAAGAAACCTTTAGGGAAACTACATGGCAGAACCAGGCTGAGCTATAGGCTGCTGTGCTTATGGTAGAGTTGGCATTTGGAGATGTTCATCTTAGATATCCTTGTGCAACGGTTGGGGGAATGGCTTCAGACAAGTTCTGATTGATTTATCAGCTGGAGGGTGGGGTGAAGTGGCTGTAGGAGAAGCTCACTGAGGTCAAACCCAGACATGCTTCTTTAGCGTGCTCATGTCCTGGACCCTATGTATGTCTCAGCATCTATGGGACGTACCTGGAGACCTTGCTTCATTTCAGGCAAGGCTAATGATGATGTGCTTTCTGTGTCAGAGTAGGACTGGCAGTCTTAGGGTTCTTTCACCCTGGAATTTTGGGGAGTGCTGGAAAAAGAGTGGCCATGAGCAACCACAACACTCTGCTGCTTGCCTGACCCAGGCTAGAATCAGGGAGCTTTGATGATAGCCTCAAGAGGATGCGAGAGGCATTCCTGGGGAAAGGGAGGACTGAGTAGACACTGGAAAGATGTGCAATTCTGATGGCTACAGGACCAACAAGGACATTCCAGCTGGTGGGATACATATGAGCCCTTGCCAGTTAACTCCAGTAAGCAGAATCCTGGAGACTTGCCCTATTCGTTGTAAAGATACTCCCCATCTCTCGTGGCAGTGGGTCTCTATTTCCTGCGTGGCCCTTAGAAGTCTGGAGCAAGGCTTTAGGTAGAGGATTCATGTTGAGGGAGATTGAGGAGTACAGGGCTCCCTTCCAATGATGTTAGAACCAGGAAGACAGCATCTGACTGAAATATGTATGCAACACTGAGGCCCAGCTGCCCAGAGCTGGATGAGGCCTGGGGCTTACTTGAGGAGCTGCTGGTACGTGCCTGTTGAGCTGGGGTCAGAGAAGCTATATTGTCTTCTCAGCATCCTTCTCTGATTACCTCTCTGGTTTTCAATAGGCCTGCACCTTGGCCTCTCTGTCCCCCAAACTATCAGTGGCCAACAGTCTCTGAAAAGAGGAGCTTCACCCAGCCCCAGGGACCTTCCCATAATCAAGGCTACAGTGACCTCACCTCCCTAAGGGCCCCTGGGCGGGGAGAGCTTGAGATGGAAACAAAATGTGTCTTTATTTATGCTTTTAATTTGAATTCTGGAACTGGCCCAGCATGGTAATACATTTAACATCAGTAAAATACTGAAGAAAAATGGATCTGTTTTTCTGCAACTGCTTCCCACCCACTCTGCCCCCTGCAAGACCCTAGTACACATCTCTGTCCCTGGTAGACACGTACGAGGGTGTGTGCCTCTTTTTTTGGTGTAGGTTCATAGGGCCAGCTGCCCACAGGAGCCATGCTGCATCAGGGAGCTGCTGGAGCCTAGCTTAATTACAGACATCAATCAACAGGCTGACTGTGCAAGAGGCAAAGGAATGTAGCCCTGGTGTGGGCACGTGGGCCCCTTACACAGTACCCACGATGGCCTATCTGCTCCCCTAGAATGTGGAGGGGTCTTGATAAGGCCAGTAGTCCTGGGAGCACATCGGGTTCTAGGACCCAGACACACACCAGGCCTATGGTCATGCTCTCTGCTAGGACTTCCACCAAGGATGGCACTAGACTTCTACAGATGTGGGTGTCTAGATTCTCAGATGCCTCAACCCTGACCCCAACTCTGCTTTGACCAGATTATATTTTTTGCTTAAGCCTATGATCTCTCTCGGTCTCTACCTTAGGTCTTTTAACTCAGCCCCACCATGGGCTCCTCCTTTCCTCCTTTCCCACCTTCCTAGATTGGCTTGTTCCCAGCTGCTGCATTTGGAATAAATTGGCCTAGAAAGGGTCTTGGTGTGTTCTTGGGTAGAGACTTGACTGGATAAAGACTGTCCACCTACTCAGGTTCCAGGAGTGCTGGCCTGAGAAGAGCCGTGGTACCTGGAAAGATGGTGACTCAGTAGACCTATAGAGACCAAGAAAGCATCATTCATGTCTCTGAGGCTCTGTTTCCTCAGAGTGGAGATCAGATTTGGCCTAGTACTCAGAGCAGTGTTGTCTTAGTGGCTTAGGGCTGCTTCTAGAACAGATAGACAGTGAATGTCTGGCTCCAGGAGCTTTGAGTATACTAATACCAGCACAGGTGGCCTTTTGCCCCCCAAAAGTGTGGCTATAGGGCATCTATGGACTGAACTATGGTCATGTATCACCCTCCCTTGGGACCTCGTTGGTGCTCACAGTAGTTAGGAGATGTGAGACATGTCTGTCCATCTGGGTAGATGGTTTGTTGAGAGCACTACTCTCTCGTTGTAGCTGCTTCTGTGTCTGGAGGTTGCTCCATGACCAGAAGAATAAAATGGAATGAATACCAATGAGAGGTGAGTGATCAGGGGTATAAGAAGGCTGACTGGTCTTTCTAGGCTTAGGCAATTCCCTGAGGCCTGCTATGGTTGCCATGGTGCTACTTACTATCCTTACTCCTAAGCAGGCACTGGCATATCCAACACCAGCCACAAGACACCAGTGTTTACACTTTGAGTTTTCTTGAGCCTTGGACTTGATGGAGAGACTTAACTATAGTGTAAGCTATTTTTCTACCCTCTGACGCCAGCCTCTACCTGCCTAGCCTGTCTGGACTCCTGCTCCCACACCTTTGTTTCCGCTTGCTAATTCAGCCAGCCTGTAAGGCTATCTTAGGAGGGAGAGTGACCCCTGCTTCTCAATAACATTCTCACTCTCTCTACACCCACGAACCCTCTCTAAGTCTTACAAACCATGAGGCACTGCTAACCTCCTTTAAGTTTGGGTGGCCTGGGAAGATAGTGGGCATGCCTTGTTTGATCATAATCATTCTTCTGACAAGCCTGCCTTCCCCCAGGGTGGCCTCAACTTGGCTATCTGGTTACTTAAGAAACCCTCGGCACTGTGAGTCCAAGTTTCTTCAGTCATTGTAAAGTCAAGCCTGAAATCTAGGCATAGGCCAGAAGTGTTATGACTACACAAGGTTAAGGACAAGAATTTTAGTAGAAAGAGTGAAAGAGTCTCAGAATGCGAATCTTAGGAGAACTAAGAGTATGGCATTAACATCCTGACACTTTTCTAGAGGAGTACCCAGTGGGGCAGTGGTCAGAAGGGGTCTGAGTGATCTGCCTCCACCACATCGCTGCCTCTACTGAGTTTTGGTAGGAACATTTGAGTCACATGTTGCAGAGAAATCATGGCATGGCTGGGTACTGGGGTTTGTCCTAGTGATGCCTTGATGGGGGCCCAAATGAGGGGAGAAGATGGGCATGTGTCCCAGGCCAGCTGTGCCTCGGGGGAAGGCCAACTGGAAGGCATAGAAAATCAGCCATTTCCTCCACCTGAAGGAGCCCCTGAGGACAGTAGTGGCAACTGGCAGGCAGCACCAGGCATCTGCCCTATGGCTTTGGCCAAAATCCCACAGGGAAATGCTAAAAAATAATGTTAACTCTCTTGAAGGAGTGGTGGAGGGGCATAGGGGAGGAAAAACAACAACAACAACAACAACAAAAACCAACCCAAGTTTCTCAGACGCTCAAAGCATGCAAACAAGTGGAAAATGATCAATCTGGTTTTCCATAAGTCAAGACAAGAGGATCATGTTTCCAGATTCAGTGGGAAAGCCCCTGCCCTTCTCTCCTGCCTGAGCCCTGAGGCCAGCCCCAGCAGCCAGTGTCCCCAGGTTCATAAGGATAGGCAGTGAGTTGTGGGTACTGGGTAAATAGACTGCATCCCAGCCAGAGGATAAGCTTTGCCCTATGCCAGGGCAGTTCCCTTGAGCCCCAGCCTGTGAGGGCAAATGGACACTCACTGTGACACATGGGTGATGGGGGTCAGCAGTGTCTCCCCTTCCAGGTCCAGGTCCTCTGCAAAGCTGTTTGTTCTCAAGAAATGGGGTGTGCTTACTTCCAGCAGTGTAGGGCTCTTCCTTACTGTGAAGAAGGTATGGGGACAGCTCATTAGGCTTCAATAGAAACTTGATCATGAAGGGGATCCAGAACTGGACAGAACTAGACTCAAATGTCCACCTCAACCTGCTATTGCTATGGGATAAACCTGTAAGCTCTCAAGATCAGGTGAAGAGTGAGGACAGAGCTTGGAAGTTTTAGCCTTATCCATCAGGTTGGTTTACACTGAGTGGAATAAGTGAGTGGGCATTCACTTATTCCATTCACTTATGCCCATTCACTTATTGATTGGTCCCCAGGTGCCTGGGGTCTCAGCCTCCCAGGGTAAACCATAAAGGCTGGTACATTCTCCCCAGTGTTGTAACTGCCCTGGGGCTGAGTTCCAGAACTGAGTAAGGTTCTGCCCTATATATGTTAAGTTCTAGGCCTCTCACCAGCTTCACATAAAACATTTGTGCAAAGAAGAAATGAAAGCACTGATCTCCAGTACTGTGCTATTCACACACATACACTGACAGATCAGTGGACCATGCAAAAAAGGGTGCTAGTACCTCTGCCTATCAGGAATCACAAGCTGAATTCCTTGTTCTGGTCACGATGCCTTATTAACCGGGTTCTCTTTGAGGGAGGCCTCCAGACTGTCCCAAGAGCTGACTTCCATAGCTCAGGGGACTGATCCAGATTAGTCTTCACAGCATTTCCAGCTTACGAGTGTTTGCTCTCAACTCACTTCTCCTTTAAAGTATCTAATATAGAAGTATTAAGTACTTCTGATGAGTGGAATATTGAAAAATTCAGAGTGGTCCTCAAATACAGGAATCCTCTGCCGGCCGGGACCCTGGCTTTTCTGGTAGCACAAATGTGAGGTCATAAACTTGGACAGACTTCTGTTCTTGTCAGTTTTTCTTACTCTGCGACATTCTTTTCTTCAGGTATGCAGCTATGCATCTAATGATCATTTTAGCAGCACATGAGCCCATAGCTTAGGTCTACCACAATTAACTTTACTCATCCCATATTTTATGGATGTTCAGTCTTGTAGTTTTATGACAACCAGACAGTGATGTAATATCCATCTTTATTGTTAAAAGTTGTTGACATACTGGGCAGGTGAGATGGCATGACTTTGGTAATATTAATAAGTGCTTTTGGATTGTTCTTCTGTTAAGTTGTAGCCAACTATTCCTCCCCTTCAATTTTGCTTGGCCTTTCAAGCATGGATAAACACTGAGGTTTTCTCATTTTCAAAATTGTTATTAGTTCTTTGAGACTATGATCAATGAACTTTGATCCTCAACCACTTCCTAACTTCCCAATTTTGTATCCTCTTGTTTTAAAATTCAATAATTCATCAACTTCAGTTTGTGCTCTCCATGTAATTCTGGGTGTGGGGCTGTAATACTGCAGTATGATTGACCCACCAGGAGTTAGAATGTTAAGGAAAAACTCTCCTTTCCCAGGAGCCATTAATTGTCCATAGCTTTTCAAGAACCTCTTGGGGTTCGTGAACTTCTTGTACTCAATGATACAGTGTTGACTGGCTTGATCTTGTGTAGGCAATCATGCAACTGTCCTGTCATACCCAGAAGTTACTTTCTTCCAGTTGTCGCCTATCTCTGGCTCTTACAGTCTTCCCATCCCCTTTTATAATGGTCCTGGGCCTGTGAGAGGGGATGGTTTTCTCATTTTCATATTCACTGACTGCTTCTGGCTTGTTTGGGATTCTTCTTGCAGAATTGCCCATTAATAACCTTTGCTTGGCATTTCAAAGGAACTTTTAATTCATTAGAGATAATAACCTTGTGTTACATGAAGCATAATTAACTTTCTTAGTCTATGTTTGGCTTTTTAACACTCCACTGTTTTATCATAAAGACTGTCTTGTTTTTTTACAGTGATACATTTACTTTATGGAATGGATTTCTCACATCTACTACAGCAGTCTTACATTTATTTCCAATATAAACATACAAATGTGGGCATACATCTGTATGTGTGTATAAATTTTAACACATTTAGCATTTATGTGTAATGCAAAGGATGTTTAGAAGTCATACAATGAAATTCAAGAACACTATATATAGTCTTTTTAAAAATCTGAAATATAACATAAAACTAAAAAAAAACCATTAAGAAAACTTTAAAATCTCTAAGACTTTAGATTTGAAAGTGAATTGAGATGCAACACCGAAAACTTAATCCAAAGTGGGGGAGGGGAATCAACTTTATTATAATTAGAAACAAATGAGTTATTCCTGCAACAAGTGCATTTTGCTAAGTAGCAACAGAAGCAAGGAGAAACAGGCTTACTGACTGTTAAAATGCTGTGCTTTGTGAAGACAATGAGACAAATCACAGATTTACTGCATATCACTTAGTGGAATCAAGGGCTTTGTACCCAGAGTATATAAAGAAGAATGATCATAATTTGACAACAGTGAAGCAAACAGCCCATCTTAAAAAGTGGATTACAAATAAGCATGGGAAATTGTGCTCAGCAACAGTCTATGGTCTTTATGGAAATACAATATTAAAGCTTCAGTGAGATAACCCTGAAAATTATCATGAAGATGGATAAAGCATTAAATTAAAACCTTGTAACAGCCAGCACTTCAAGGAGGCAGAATGACTGCAACCCTCATGTGCCCAAGGTAGGAATGAAAAGTGGCCCAACTGCTCTGAAGAACAAACTTCATAGTCTTATAAACACACATGATTTATGACTCAGTGTATGGGATATTTAAGTTCACATAAATCTGCACACAAAGATATATAGCAATTTTACCTCTAGGTGCAACAAACAAGCTATAACCAAGATGTCAACAATTAAATGAATAAAGAAATCATGGTGTATCTATCTGTTCCATCTATGCAGTGGAATAATGTCCAGCAATCAACTAGAATATTGGAGGATCCTGGGACAGATAATAGACTATGGTGAGTAGACTGTGTGTTGTGAATACATGATAGAGCACTGAAAAGAGAAGCTGGGGTCTGGGGAAGGAGGAACTTGCTAACGTTGCTTTAAAATATAATGTTTGGACTAAAGAAAAACTAGAGAAAAAATACTGACATAAACACAATATTCTTGTAGATAATTTTGTTTCATACAGGGGTACTGTATATCAAGGATTATACAAACCAGTATCTATACTAGAAAATGGGAGCTGAGGACAAAGTAAGGATAATCAGAAACAGTATAAACAGTATAAACTCGAGGTAAGCTGCATAAAGATACAAACCCTGAAACATGGATGTATATAGACTTTAGTTATAGACATACATATTTCCTAGTTCTTTCTATCTGCAGAAAGGATATGTAAACAGTGACCCTTTTGTGGCAAAGAACACACTCCATGGCCAGATCATATTTTCTAACATTGTTAGTTCACCAATAAAAGCGAATATGGTTCCTTGGAAGAATGGCCGCTTCTGGGGCTAGCACAGGGAAACTACAAGATGAACCTAAAAGGAAATAAATGGAAAGCATGTCTAAAGGGCTCCTGTACAAGTGGCTAGAGTAGAAAAAGTTTAGCAACAAAACAATAATCCTCAGCTATACACCAAAAACACAGTTGCCAAGTCTGTCCATATTTCTAAACAACTGAAAGTGAGATGAAGGACTTTCTAAAAAAGTGATCTCTGTAAGTGTAGAAGGAACGAGTTAACCAGAAGTGCACCATAGAAATGCTTGCTTCAAGAAAGATCCATGGATGAAGGCTAGAATGAGTAGGTGAAATCTTAAGTACAGACTTCAAAGTCTCCCTCCCCGTAGTTTTTTTTTTTTTTTTTTCCAGTGACATTGATTGAATCCAGGGCCTTGTTCATGCTAGACAAGCATTCTGCCACTAAGCTACATCCTTAGTCCCAAAATAAATTTTAATTGCTTTAGTGATTTTAACACATTCACAGAGTCTCTAATACTCTTTTGCAAGAGATAGAATGAAATTCCTCATTCTCCGAATGTTGGCTAGACCTGGTGACTTGCTTTTAATAACTAGATCTGATAAAGGTGAAATAGTGGGTCAATTACAGTGAGCTATTTAATCATGTAAAGTTGACACCATGTTGATGGAAGAAAATGAGAAAAGCACCTTGCCTTAATGACATTTACGACACCTGTAACCCTATTCTAATTTTGAGAAAATTTTATACAGACCGAGAGTAGCACTGACATTTGATAAGTATTCAAAAGCATCAACTCCAGTGACAGTACTGAGAAGCTGCTATAGGTCACAGGACACTAAGGTCCTGCTGAATGAGCGTGATGGTAGATATTGGACAGGCTCTTGGAGCATCAAACTGGGAGAAGGACTAAACTGTAGCTCTACAGTGTTGTATGAAATTAAACTTGTTTTAGTTTTTATCAAAGTAACATGGTTATGTAAGGTACTGCCATGAAAGGTACATTGCAAGACTATTTTTTCTTTTACAAGAATATGTAATATATGCAAATAAAACATACATAAATTAAAAGGGAAAAGAAGCAGAATAGTAGAAAAGAATCTCTAGTGTATAAAGATAGATTAAAAACTATTAAGAAAAGCACAAAACTTTAATCAGAGACACCGACAAACAGAAAACTGCCTTTATTGCATTGACAAAACACTCAAAAAATGTATTTGGAAGTGTAAAAGACCAGGAAAAAGTAATATTCTTTAAGAACAGGGTGGCTAATAGGCTTATCAAACACAAGTACTTCAACATAGTAGTCATTAATACAATGTGGAACTGATTCAAGGAGAGACTTAACTGGCTAGTGGGATAGAACTGGATGTCAGAAAATAGGCCTACACATGGACACTTGCAATGTATTAAAGGCTTACTTATCATGAGATAGCCTTTTAAATGACACATTCAAGGACAAGGAAATTCACATGGGGAAAACACTGAACTGGGCCCTTAATTTTCTCACAGCGTACATTGAAAATGCATTCTTGGCATTTCAGGGCTTATGACAAGTAGAACTAGAAGGACCATAGGCCTGGATATAGAAGAATATCTACATTGCTTTGGGGTAGGATAACTAAGAAGCAATAATCAAAAAGAAAAATAGCAATTTAGCCACATTCAGAGTCAAAACCTAGATATCTGAATACATTTTAAATAGTAAAAAGGGATTCAAAAATGATAAAACATATAAAAAGTTTGATAAATCAGTAAAAACAAATAGATAAGTCTGGCGGCACAGGTCTGTAATCGTAGCTACCTAGGAAGCTGAGGAAGGAGAAATATTATGTTCAGAACCTTGCCGGGACAACAATGAGTCAGGATAACTCTCAAAGAGCAAAATGAGGGCTAGAGATGGCTCAGTGGTAGTGTCTTCCTACTAGGTATAAGACCTTAGGTTTAATTCTCTAGCACTGAAAAAAAATGACCTAACCGAAAAATAAGCAAGACACCCTACACCCACCCCCTTCAAAATGAGACAAGAATTCAAAAGCCTGATGAGCTTATGGAAAGGTGTTGTGCCTGACTAGCAATCAGGGAAATATAAATAAACTCAGGAGCTCATGGCCCATGGGGCCAGCAGCAGACTTCCAGCAGGAAACTATACAGACATTACTTAGTCATAGCTGGAAGAAGGGCTCAAGTAAAGGGCTCTATGCCTGTGACATCCTCAGAGAGACCAGGGAAAGACCTGTAAACTTTGAGGAATGTGTGCACATGAAGAGGCCCACAGGTCTGGGTCGTGGTGGGAGTATGTTACTGTTCCCATTCTAGAGAGTCAGGGCTGAGATTCAAGTGTACTGGGTTATATTATACACTTGTCAAGTCACAGCTACAACTTCATCCAGGATTCAAATGTTCTTTTGGAAAAAGAAAAAGAAAAAGAACACAAAAACATATTTCAGTGCTTGCATCACTTGTATACACAAGAAAGGAGAAGCAAAGAGGTGACTGGAAGAGGGGGCTGTGTTCTACACACCCAGAATGACAAGTGCCATCTCCAAGCCTGAGGGCCCAGGGTGAGCCCCTCAACTCCTGAGAAAGGCTCTGTCCTGGTATTAGGAAATTAAAATGTGCACATCAGTTGGCTGTCCACAGCGGGCGGGGCCTGCACCTGCCAGAGAGGAATGTGGACTCTTTGGTTTAATCCTGGGAAGGGTTCATGGGGCCCCTGCAGTGAGGGTCAGAGAGGGGCTCAGCACAGTTGTTTTTCCAAGTCAAAAGGAGAGACTGTTGTCTGCTAGGCATGTCTCAGAGACTTTAGGGGTGCTTCTCTTTCATGGGAGAAACACTATTCAGGACTGCCACCCACTTTACATTTGGATCTGTACTCACAGCCAGGTCAGACATCTCAAAGATTCTGGAAGGGAGTTGAGAGGGCAGGGTTTCAACTTATACACACTGGTGGTGCTCCTCTTAGGCAAGAGCTTGGGGCAAGTATTATGTTCTAAGAAGCCCCATTGGGCACTTCATCTCTGAAGAGCCCAGGGTTTGTCTTTCATAAAGATATGAAAAGATAGCCCAACTGCAGAACAAACTATGAGACCATGGTGAATGTGACAAGGGTCATATGACCACTTAGAACCTGTATAGAGAATACTAGAGCAATGTCAGGTGCTCTCTGCTGAACCAGCCAATGTCAGTGGACCTGGTCCTGGAGGAAAAGTACTGTCTCCTAGTGGCAGTGAAGTCACATTTTCCTAAAATGATTCTAGGTTTTGATGCTTTCATTCCTTGGCTGCTTCTGTCTTGTCAGAGCCAGAATCTGGACCTAAGTGTGCAGGGCAGAACAAAACAATTTTGTTTTCTAGGAAAATGGGAGGTCTGGAATGGCTAATGTAGCCTCAGGCGTGGCAACTGCCCCAGCTGGAACTACCCACTGCCAAATTTCACCCTGAGAGAACCAAAACCAGACTGTATGCAGCATCTTCCTTCTCAGCCAAAGGGCCTACTCATTAGGGTGATTTGCATTTTACTTAAGCATTGAAAAAAAAAAAAAAAAAAAGACTGGAAGGAAATAGATCAAAATGTGATATGTTTGCCCGTGGATTAAAGGACTTCAAATGATTTTCATTTCCTTCCTTATAGTATATATATTTTCTATTTGAATGAATGATAAATTTAGAAGTCAGAAAAACATTAGTTCATACAAGCCTCCTGTATTTGCCTTGCCCTCATCATCCTGGTATCTAAGTATCTAAGTGTCCTTACTCAGCCACTTCCTCCAGTCTGTCCTTAAGATGCCCAAGAGACCCAATGACACAGAGCTCCTTCTTCCCAGGCTCTCCAAGACCTTCCCTTTCCTAGCTCCATTACTCCTGCGTTGAGCTCCCAGACTTTCCCTCTGCATAGCCGATCATCTGAGCATTCCAAGTCCAACTCTCTGCAAGGCCCCAGGCTACCCTGTTGCCCACTGCCCTCTGCTGAGACTTGCTGGTGTCAGTAACTTCACCCAGCTGCTCACCCCTGCCCTCCTCCTCCTAACTTATTATAATCCTGCCTGATCTCCCAGATGTAACCTAAACCACCTTCCTCCATAAGCTCCCCAAGGCTCTAGAGATTGCCCCTTCAATTGCTATGGGGCTTATGTGTGCCTGGCCCTCAGCACAGGAACCTTGCTTTCTTCCTCTCCCATGTCACCTCCGGTGCCTGGCACAGGCAAGTCCCCAAGCCAGCTCACTCCAATGGAATAAACAAGCTGCCTATGTCCTCCCCTAACAGAGGCCCTTTCCCTATCCCCCCTCAATCAATTTCCCCGTCTTGGTGGATTTGCCAAAGCCCTGTGGATCCTGCACCATGAAGGAAAAAAACCCTCCCTAGGGCATCTGGACAGCTGCAGCCAGGTCCTGTGTGACATTGCTGAGCTGCAGCCCCACAGCCTGTGCCAGCTGCCCATGCCCTGTTCACAGACCCTGAGCCAGACCAGACCCACCACCACCTGTGTCTTCACTCAGAGGGGAGAAGTAAGAGACAAGGACAGAAAGTGTAAAAGCTATTCCCACAACAGCTGCCAGGAACAAGGCGAGAGTGCAGTGTAAATGTATATTCACAGCTGGTACCCAGTTCCGCTTAGGAAAATACCTTGCTTGAGTGGACACCTGTTGTTTTTGCGAACTCTGCAACCAGGCCTGGCTTCTGGAAATAGTTCACCAAATCTTCCTTAGAGGGGTCCTCATTTCCTACTCCCCAGTGTGTAAGATTTAGGAATTCATTGACTATTTCCAAAGGGGGCTTTGTGGCTGGATCGCAACTTCAGAAACAGTTGCACTTAAAAAGATGGCTTGTACTTTGGTTGGGAGCATTGAGAACCTAGCCTGAGCCTGTGGCAGAAATCATTTGGAAAAAGTCTGGCATCTTTCTCTTGGTACATGTAAACTAGTGGACATCTTACATTTATTGGAAAGTGAGTGTTTAAGGACACAGATGAGTATAGCTATGCATGTATCTATAGGCAGAGAGAGGGAAAGAGCACAGAAAGGACAGGGTAGAAGGGGAAGGAGAGAAAGCATCACCAGACTAGCTCCAGCTGTGTCTGGAACAGCCAGGTTCAGATTCATAAACTAGAAAAATGTCCCATTGCCTTATCTAGATTGAAATGGACTCTGCAGTTTGTTACCAAGAGCACTTAGGAGTATAAAAAGCTAGGGGTAAGATATGAGCCTGAGGAGATAGGTCTAGGGGTAAGTCTAGTTTGCAAAACACAGCAAACAAACAACAACAAACACCCTAAGACAGTCTTGTTAAACTTTGCAGGATAGAAGACAGGAAAGAAGAAGGTTAGCTAGAAAAATCTGGCCCGAGGCCCCAGCTTCAGCTCTACATGGGCCAGGAAACTCTGGGAAAGGTGCTTCGTACAGCTGTCCACTGACTTTCTACTGTTATAATGCAAACTTCTCTTTAGAGAGCTTCTCTCTCTACCCTGTGTTTGCAGCACTTTATGGAACATGCTGTATTTTGTGTTCAAGCAAAGACTGAGGATACATTTAACTTGAGATGGACGGTGACATGACAGTTGAAGATGACCTATGGAATCCCAAGAAATCCTAGGAACAATGCTAGGCTTTGTGCAACTACAGAGTTCATAGTGCTGGACACTTTTTACTGAATGCCTTTTCTTATAATGGAGATAACAGGCCTAACACATAAATCTCAGAGTAAATGGAAATGGTTCTGTGGGCCCAAGGGTGGGGTCTGAATGGTAAGGTGCTAAAGAGGACAGGCAATGACAGAGCTAGCCCTAAACAAGCCCAGGAAGCAGAGCGTGAGTAGCACAGCTGCCTGCAGAACAAAATTAGTCTACCCAGCTTTCCATGCTGCAAGAAGTCACTGTCCAGGTCTCCCAAGACACATTTGGAAGGGAAGGTTCCAGGCAGTAAGAGCGGCCCCAGGAAACTTTAATATACAATGGAATCTGGGTTAAGCACTATCTTCTCCAAAAGTTGAGCTCACAGGACATTCCCCAGAAACCTCTGGAGAGGTGGGGAGGAAAGTTTCTGGAGGTCTTTTTGGACGAAGAAAACAAAAAAGTGGCCTTGATTTTTCAAGGAGAAATTACACAGGAAGAAAAAAATGTTTTTAATCTAATTAAGAGCGATCTTTTCACCTTCATCACAACATCACGGAAATGTGCCAGTTCTTAACTTCACACAATAATCAAAGCAATTAAGGAGAAGCCTTGGAAACTGGTGCAGATGTTCTCAGAATGTTTAATGGGGAAATGAGTTGCAGGCCTCATTCTCAGCATCCGGCTCCAGGCCCTGGCTACCAAATCCAGACATCTGCTGGGGCCCCACTCCCAGGCCTGGAGGGTGTGTGCTTGAGAAACACAGGTCTCTTCCCAGGCTGCCTCTAGCAAGGCCAGATCTGGGGCCCCAGAGGCTCCCCATGGTTCCTCAAGCCAGAGCCTGGACATAGTCAGAATCACCCCAGAGCTAGGGAGAAGCTTAATGTCAAAATTATGTTAACAACTGATGTCAAAAGTAATCAACTCAAACTGGCTCCCTCACCCCTGCTGGCTGCAGGAGGACTATGAGTAGAGGAAGGGAGGGCAAAGAGCCCCTGGCAGGGGCTGGGAGAGACTCTCTTCTTTGACCTCCTCAGCATGAAGATCACATAAAGGTGTGGCAGCATTGGTGCAAGTCAGACTCTGTGTGCTTTGGTTCAATGTTGCCAACTAGACCCGAGAAGCAAACTAGTCCATCCTTGAGTAATTTTCAAAAATCAGAGACCATGTAGAAAGGAGGGTGTTGCTCACTTAGTAACTAGCCTATTTTAGAGAGCAGAAGGGCATATGACTAAAGTTAAATGGCTTGAAAGTGAAGACCTTGATGTATGGTTCAGGCAGCTCATTAAACCACACTGGAAGCCCCGCTGTATGGTACACACAAAGATCATGGAAGAAAAGAAAACATCCCTGGTTTTGAGGACACATAGGCAGTATGGGTCCTCACACATGTATGACGTTTAGCATTCATACTGTCTTCATACCAAAGGCTTCTTAATAAAAGAAATACCAGATTTGACTCCAGGGCTTTGTTTAACTGCATGCAGGGTAGGCCAAAGGCAATGGAAAGAAATCTCTCAAAGTAAGCCTTCAGTGGCAGTCAATACTCCAGGTCCACATTACTGGTAGATCTTTAAGGAGTGTTGTAAGCTGAATTCCAGCTGTTCACTAACTAGACCACTTTCTTGGGAAGTGGCTGGAACAAGTTTCTTGTTATTCTCTGTCCATAAATCTAGCCCAAGAAAATGTGATAGGAAGGGGTTAAAGCCTTTAAGAATGAAAGTAACATGATATACTTTTTATCAAAAGAATTTTTGGGATTGCTATGTATAGGATGTAGCAAAGGAAAGCCAGGGAGACTTGGGAGGCCAGTGAAGAATGAAAGGGACATCAAAACAAACAGACAAACCCCTAAACAAACATGGTGGCATTAGCAGGGGAAGAAGCTATAGAGACCAGGAGTGGGAAAAGTCTATATGTGAAAAAGCATAATTTTAAAGATTTCCAGGAATGTTTGGAGAATAACAACATTCTACTCTCCCACTCCCACCCCTGGACTTCAAATCTCCTCACTTATTCTAAAACTCAGAACAAGCAATTCAACAACAGTAAGAGCAAAATAAAACCATATATGATCTATTCCTTCAACAGTAGGCCAAATACATAGAAATTACCCATGAGAGGAGAGTCTGCCCACCATTGTATACCTGTGAGTGCAAAAGGTCAGAAGAGGCCTAGGATGTTCTGTCAAAAGAGTGAGGATGCTAAGTAGTGTCAACAAAAATAAGGTCCCCTCTCCGCAGAAATATTTTTATAGGAACTAAGAATGTCAGTAATTAATTCTGGGAGGCAGTCAGTAATTCACAGCAACCAAGTGAATATCACAAAAAGAAACGGCCAATTAAAAAGTGTTAGGGGCCCAGCAAGATGATTCAGTGGATAAAGATGCTTGTTGCCAAGACTAACAACTTTAATTCAACCACTGGAAAAAACCCATTTGGTAGAGGAAAGAACAAGTTTCTGTAAAAAAATCACAGGAACTTGTGACATTTTCATTTGTCCTTAAATACTCATCTTCCCTCTACTAAGCCTGGTTTGGTGGCACTGTTGAAGATGATAGGTAGTATGGATCCTGGTCCTTGTTTCTGAAGTACGCAATACAGACCTTGTCTAAAATAATTATTTTTGTTTAAAATATTTTTTTGTTTTATATTGTTTGTGGGTAGCCTGAAAGACTGACTTAAGGTGTTTTCATTTTCCCCCCAAATATTAATTGTGAATTTTCTCAGTGTGAAAAATAGTGGACAGTACTTGCAAATGCTGTAAGACCTTCAGAGCAGTTATAATGACTTGAGCAAAGATCAGTGGTTGAAGCACACAGCAGCCCACTGAAAAGCCTCAGAAGGCAATCTAGAGAGAGCTTCCTTGGAATTTAGAGCATTTAAAATAATAGTATGTGCTAATACCTTACAAAACATGCACAGAGCTAGATGCTAAGAAGAGCCCTGACAATACTACAAACCAGTATCTATGATAGATTTCTATACTTACCTCAAGCTACAAGTGAAAGCAAAGACAGGATTGTTAATAGTCTGTCCAAATATTGAAGGAAAATTCCAGTTTAGTTAATTTGCAAAAGCTGGACGAATCCTGCCCTCCTTTTATATCTCACTGTCATAATGAACTGAACATAAATGAAAGGAACAGAACTTCAAAGACCACACATAACTTCACAAAAAATAGCTTGGGAATAAAAAAAATAGCTTAAAACCACTTAAATAGCATTAAAAAATCTGGAGGCAGAAAAGAATCTAATGTCCACAGTTATAATATAAATAATTGAAAATATAGAGCTTTAAACAAAGAAAATATGGACTATACAGAGAAACACTAACAAAGTTCCTTCCCACAGAAGGCTGAAAGAAGCATAGACACACTGTACTTGACAAAAAAATAATTTTTAATTAGGCTAGGAATGTTTCAGCTGTGAGAATCTGATCAAACTCCTGGATGAAGTAATTCATGAAAATGTTAAGGCTCTTCCCAAAACTTAGTGCCTTTGACTTTTTAGTTCTTACATCTATCTACATCTAAACTCCAGCAGTTAAATCACAAATTAGGTTTTTCTAGCCAAGCTGATTCCAGCAATGTCTATTGTAATATGTTCTGATTCTCCATGTCTACCTGTCTCTCTCCTTCAATCTCCCATCAGGTCTCCCTCCCTCATTTTGAAGGATAATTTTACTCTTTTCATTTCTGATATAGAAATGGAATTCCCTTGAAACTTTTAATATTGGGAGGGACAAAAGCCATTTTGAGAACAAACAATAGTGGTTTTCACCAAGGGTTTACCTTCAGGGAAAGTTAGCTTACTAGGTCCTAGCCAGCTAGGGTTTATCACAACCTAACTGAACTGACCTAAAGCAATTCAAATTAACTCTAGATTTCTTGTGGAGTAGAAATTATCCAAACACCAGACCAGTTCACTTTAGCCATCCTATACCACCCAAGAAAAAATATTGAAGAATGGTTGTGACATTCACTCAAGAGGCTCAGTAAAAATGAGACCTAAACACAGGACTATAGAATGTTTCTTATATACTAAACCTTTCTGTATTGTTAATAATGCCCATTCAATAGAATTTCCTTTTGTCTGATACATCATATCCGCTGTCCACCTACTGAAAAAAATACAAGGCATCTAAAAGACATTAACTTTTGAAAACATAGCAGACATTTCAGATGTGTTGAAATTATCACAGATATTAGAACTATAAAGCTAAGGACAACATCCAAGGACAATAGCAAGGAAGGAACCAAAGTCATAGGGAAAACACAAAAAGGGCTGGGAACCAGCAATATCAATGTATGAAAAATACCCTCTGTAGACTCATTTGATTGTACACAGATGAGAGAAAAATCAGAGTATCTTTTTGTACAAACAACCAAAACTAAAAGACAAAAAATGAGCAAAACATTGAGAATTTGGCTGAGTTGGTTAAGTGCCTGTCTTGTATACATAGGACCTGAGTTTGGCTCCTAATTTAAAAAGTTATCTAGTTATCTCCATTCCTGGGGCAGCATTAGAAGACATGTCAACCCCTAAAAATACTAGAAATAGTCATATAGAAGCCAAAACCAAAATAAAACAAAAATAAAAAACAACAAGAAACCATTTGAAACAACAGGAACTAAAAGTTTCCCCTAAATTATTATCATACATTAAACAGTCCAGGAAGCTGAAGAATACCAAACAGGATTAATAACAAAACTTGCATCTAAACATATCATTATCTACAGAAAATCAAACATTTAAAAAGCCCTACAGGAACACCTACTATAAAATAGCAATAGTACAAACTACATCCAATCTGTCCTCAGAAACTATATAAGCAAGAAGAGTGAAATAACAGAACAAAACAAATCGCTATATATCGTTCTGCACTCTGGAATTGTCTTAAGATTGGCCAGTTAGGTAAGATTTTGTTGAAGACATCTAACAATGTGTTTAATTATGTTTATGTATACTTAATTGAAATGAATGGTACCAGTGATTTATAGAGGAGTTAATGGTTACTTTAGGTCATACAATGTATGAATTGGTATAGTATGATTTGAAAGAGGGCTTAATTAGTTGAAAATGTATACAAGATCCAGAGAAATCACCCCAAAGAGAATAAAATGCAGTGTAAGCAGTACCCACATACACACGGGGAGAGGGAGCAGGGGTGGGGGTGGGGCATGGGAGAGAGGAATGGGAGAGGGAAGAGGAGAGGAGAGGAGAGATGAGAGAAGAGAAGAAGAGAAGAGAAAAGAAGAGAAGATAGAATGTTCCAAACCCAAAGGAACCATACACATTCCATATCTTAATAGTTTTATAGATAATAATGCTAGTAAACAAATTTTTCCAAAAACAGTATGGCAAATATATAGCAAAACAAGTTTGTAGTTACAGGTTGTATCTTAGTAGCCTCCTGGGTCCATTGTACCAGAATCCCACATATAATCTCATTTTTACAGTAGATTTCAGATTGGGAAATCTGTTTTTGCATAGTCATTGTTATGTAATAAGTATCTTCACCCCATTTTGTGGCAATGCTAGTAGAGGAAAGTGAATTGCTGCTGAGCTATATCTCAAGACTCTACCATACCTTTCTAATTGCACAGGCTCTAATGCCATCACACCTAAAAGAAGCTCTGAATTAAATACAATATAGTTCTTTACTCGTAGGTATTACCTAAGAGACTTAAAGTGGTTTTTGAGCAGGCTAAAACCAACCAGCCACCACTACCACAACAAAAGATATCTGCTAACAAGCCATCAGATAGGATATATCTGGTAGTATTCCTGTTGTTGCCATTGATAGAAAAAGATATCTCTCCCAGAACATGAGAAATATGAGAAACAAATTAGGGTAGGATAAGGAGAAAAAGATATCTCTCCCAGAACATGAGAAATATGAGAAACAAATTAGGGTAGGATAAGGAAGGGAGAGTTGCTATATTTTCTTCTTGTTTGGGAGAGATAGCTATTTGTCAAAAGAAACCAACATAATACTAGATAGAAACATACCTCTCAGGAATTATAACCTTTGTAAAGAGAAAATTGGAATAGGAAGGTATGTTAACTTTCTGCAGCACAACTCTGTTTAGGTGAAATGCCTGTTTGTCTTACCTGGCTTCTTGTAAAAGTATGGCAGAGAATATGGCCCATGATAATCTGATCTCAAAGTACACATTGCACCTCATACAATAATAGTGGGAGACTTCAACACACCACTTTCACCAATGGACAGATCATGGAAACAGAAACTAAACAGGGACACAGTGAAACTAACAGAAATTATGAATCAAATGGATATGGCAGATATCTACAGAATATTCTATCCTAAAACAAAAGGATATACCTTCTTCTCAGCACCTCATGGTACCTTCTCCAAAAAAGACCACATAATTGGTCACAAAACAGGCCTCAACAGATATAAAAATATTGAAATTGTCCCATGCATCCTATCAGATCACCATGGACTAAGGCTGATCTTCAATAACAAAATAAATAATAGAAAGCCAACCTTCATGTGGAATCTGAACAACACTCTTCTCAATGATACCTTGGTCAAGGAAGGAATAAAGAAAGAAATTAAGGACTTTTTAGAGTTCAATGAAAATGAAGCCACAACATACCCAAACTTATGGGACACAATGAAAGCATTTCTAAGAGGAAAACTCATAGCTCTGAGTGCCTCCAAAAGGAAACTAGAGAGAGCACACATTAGCAGCTTGACAACATACCTAAAAGCACTAGAACAAAAGGAAGCAAATTCACCCAAGAGGAGTAGATGGTAGGAAATAATCAAATTCAGGGGTGAAATCAACCAAGTGGAAACAAGAAGAACTATTCAAATAATCAACCAATCAAGGAGCTGGTTCTTTGAGAAAATCAACAAGATAGATAAACCCTTAGCCAGACTCACTAGAGGGCACAGGGAAAGCATCCTAATTAACAAAATCAGAAATGAAAAAGGAGACATAACCACAGATCCTGAAGACATCCAAAACACCATCAGATCCTTCTACCAAAGGCTATACTCAACAAAACTGGAGAACCTGGATGAAATGGAGAAGTTCCTAGACAGATACCAGGTACCAAAGTTGAATCAAGATCAGCTTAATGATCTAAACAGCCCTATATCCCCCAAAGAAATAGAAGCAGTCATTAATAGTCTCCCAACTAAAAAAAGCCCAGGACCAGATGGGTTTAGTGCAGAGTTCTATCAGACCTTCAAAGAAGATCTAATCCCAGTTCTTCACAAACTATTCCACAAAATAGAAACAGAAGGTACTCTACCCAACTCATTCTATGAAGCCACAATTACTCTGATACCTAAACCACAAAAAGACCCAACAAAGATAGAAAACTTCAGACCAATATCTCTTATGAATATTGATGCAAAAATCCTCAATAAAGTTCTTGCTAACCGAATCCAAGAACACATCAAAGTTCCTATCAAAGTAAGATCTGCTTATTCTCTATAACCCTGAGGATGAAGCCATTTCAGATAAAGATGAGCAAAGGGTTACTATGCTTTGAAGAGAAATTACAGTATTCAAAGAGATCTTTAAGCCCAGTCATTGGATTTACTAGACACATACTTGAGTTAAATATATTGGTAAACATAATAAAAATATAAGCTACAGACTAGGACAAAACATTTAAAAAATATATAAGGAGCTTCCCAAAACTTAATAGGGCTGGGAATGTAGCCTCACGACAATAGAGTACTTGTCTAAAATGAATAAAACTTAAAATTCTATCCTCATAAATTGAAAAAAACATGTGTATGACTGAATTTTGCTTTCTGATTTGAAAAACACCCAAACAATATGAAGTTAAATGAATGGCAACTTTACCAATATGCATCAGTTTTGCAGGAGAAACACCTCCATTTAGCATAGATGTTAAGGACCCACATCTTAAATCCAATCTCTAGAAGCACAATGTTGATGAAAGAAAGCCAGGCTTCCAAAGAACAACATCCCATGCCTGAGTCAGTTTAGTAAAATCTACAAAACTGGCCAATGCAAAATGATCTCTATTGTGACGGATAAAAAGACAATGAAGAACAAGCAATGGTAAGATTATGTTAGATCATCAATTTGAGTACATTGATGAGAACTTCAAAACTATCTAAGAATGTGCAGTGAGGGGGTATCTTTTTGCCATATTCTCAAATGAAAAAGCTTTAAAAATGAAACAGTTTAAACATCTTATTCCTTGAGGATCTAAAAGATTCTAAGGTGTCATTGTTCACTGAAACAAAAAAGATGGTAATCACATGGAAATGTCTTTTGTAAGAGGTTAATATACAGGGTCCTCTTAGTTTTCACAAAGGTAGGATTTATGAAAAGATGGGCAGGATGATAAACTTGTTTTCCTGATAGTCTTTCTTTTCCAGACTTAACAGGCATATGAGGAAGAATGGTACACTGAGGCTAGGTATAAGAAGATAATACAGAAAGCACCATGCTTGGATGGATTTACTGATAAATTCTGACAAATCTCAACTATTTAATGGAAAAATGTATACTAAAGTTTCTACAGTGTATTTTAGAAGGTAGGAAATATTGCTTAACTCATTTGTTGAGACCAACATTGCCCTAATTTCTGTAGCAAACAACACATTCCAAACAAGCTAAATACCAGTTACTCATGCTGTATGTGTAAAACAATATACTACACAACATTAATATGCCAAATCAAAAAAGATCACAACTGCTCAGTGCTGTGGGACATTAAAAACTAAGGTAAGTTATCACAAGCAAAAATAAGTCACAGGATTATGTCACCAGACAGAAATATACATCCGACAAAAATCTTGAGCAACTCATGGTAAAAACAACAACTTTGGAACATTAAGCCTCAGGTAAGTAATCATAAGAAGTAAAAAGAACTTTTATGATTATATCACTGTATAAATGTGAATCTGTCAAAATTGTTTACTAACACATGATTTAAAAAGGACCCTTGGAACATTTACAAATCAGGTAAGTAATCACAAGAAGAAAAAAAATGTTACATGACATGATTTCTGGATACAATAATTCATCTAGCAACATTCTTTACTAACTCATGATGTTTAAAAAGCCCTTTGGAACATTAAAAAGTCCGGTAAGTAATCACAAGAAGCAAAAAGAGGCTACATGATTATATTATTGAAATGCATCTGGAAAAATTCTATATCAATTTTTAAAAAGCCCTCTAGATTATTAAAACCTCAGGTAAGTAAACACAAGAAGCAAAAAGATGTTACATGATTATATCACTAGACAAAGAAATTGACAACATTCTTTACCAACTCATGATCAAAACAAAACAACAAAGAGCATTAAAATCTCAGGTAAATAATAAGAAGCCAAAAGAAGTTACATGATTATTCACTGGATACAATTACCAACTCATAATAAAAGTAACAACATCCAACAACAACTCTGCACATTAAAAACTCAGGATAGGGTTCACAAGATCCAAGAAGCAAAATAACAAAAAACAAAAAAAACTGATAACATTATTCACTAACTCATGATTAAAACAAAACAAACAAGAAAACTTCTGGAACATTAAATACTCTAGTAAGTAATCACAAGAAGTAAAAATATCACTGGACACAAAAGTGCACCTGAGAAAATTCTTTATAAACTCATGATTTAAAATAAAGAAAAAGAAAAGAAAACCAAACAACTCGGGATCATTAAAAACTCAGGTAAGTGATCATAAGAAACACGAAGCAAGAAATAAGTTACAGAAATCTGACAACATTCTTTACCAATAATGCAAAACAAAAACAAAATAAGCACACACCAAACCCTCTAGAATATTAAAAACTTAGGTAACTGATCACAAGACACATGAAGCAAAAAAGATATTACATGATTATTTCACTACACACAGAAACCTGACAACATTCTTTACCAACTCATAATAACAAAACAGAAAAAAAGCATACATAAGACATCTGGAACATCAAGAACTCAGGTAAATGATGACAAGAAGCAAAAGGAAGTTACATGATGATATCACTGGACACAAAAATGCATCTAACAAAATTCCCTATCAACTCAAGATAAAGGAAAGAAAAGAAACACCTAAAAACTCTGGAACATTAAAAACTTAGGTACATGATCACAAGACACAAGCAAAAAAAAAAAAAAAATTACATGATTTCACTGACACAAAAATGCACCTGAAAAAAATTCCTCATCAACTCAAGATGAAAGACGAGAAAAACCTAACAACTCTGAAACATTAAAAACAGGTAAGTGATCACAAGACACACACACACACACACACACACACACACACACACCCCACAGGAAGTTACATGATTATTTCAGTAGACACAGAAACCTGATATACCTTATCAACTTAAGATAAAAAACAGAAACAAAGCAAACACAGAAACCTTCTGGAACATTAAAAACTATGGTAAGTAATCAAAAGACACACACACACAAAAGAAGTTACATGATTATTTCACTAGACACAGAAACATAACAACATTGTTTACCATCTCATAATACAAAACAAAATAAACACAAATCCTCTGGAATATTATAAAAACTCATGTAAGTGACCACAAGAAGCTTAAAGAAGTTACATGATTATATCATTGGACACATGCATGCATCTCATGATTTTTTATCAACTCATGGATTTAAAAAAAAAACCCAACAACTCTGGAACATAAAAAACAAAAAGTTACATGATTATTTCACTAGACACAGAAATCTGACATTTACCAACTCATAATATAAAACAGAAGCAAGGGCTAGAAAGATGGTTCAGTGGTTAAGAGCACTGACTGCTCTTCTAGAGGTCCTGAGTTCAATTCCCAGCAACCACATAGTAGTTATATAACCATCTATAATCCGACGCTCTCTCCTGATGTGTCTGAAGAGAACAACAGTATACTGATATACATAAAATAAATCTTTTAAAAAACAAGCAAATTACAGAAACCCTCTGGAAACTTAAAAAGGTGTTCACAAGACATAAATAGGCAAAATGAAGTTACATGATTATTTCACTAGACACAGAAACCTGACAACATTATAAACTCACAAAATAGAAACAAAACAAAAACAAAACTCTGGAACATTAAAAATCTCAGGTAAGTAATCACAAGAAGCAAAAAAAAAAAAAAGTTACATAATTACTACTGGATACAAGCATGTATCAAACAAAAATTTTTTTATCAACTCATATCAAAAGAAACCTCAAGAACATTGGAATATTAAAAACTTAGATAAGTGATCACAAGACCCAAGAAGAAATAAAGAAGTTACATGATTATTTCACTAGACACAGAAGTCTGACAACATTCTTTACCATCCCATAATACAAAACAGAAAAAAAAGGCCACACAAACCCTTGGAACATTAAAAACTGGTAAGTGATCAGAAGAGACAAGAAACAGAAAAGAAATTACATGATTATTTCACTACATACAGAAACCTGACAACATGCTTTATGAACTCATAATACAAAGCAAAACAAGCACACACAAAACATCTGGAATATTAAAAACTCAGATGAGTGATCACAAGAAGCAAAAGGAAATTACATGATTATATCACTGGACACAAAAGTGCATCTGACAAAATTCCCTATCCAACACAAAAAGAAATCAGTAAACACTAGAAAGACATCATTAAGTTTGTAAACACTATTTACCAAAAGTATATACCAAACATAATTGACAGGAAAAAAAAAAAGGGCAAGGATGGTGCCTACTCATTTTTCAAAATCTTATGGAAAACTCCTAAGTAATGGACCAAAATAAAGGGAATATATATTTTGTTTAAAAGGAGCAACGTTTTGTTTTAGGTGGCATTATTGATGTAGAAAATATGAAAGGACACATATACAAATTCTGCAACTATTAAGGGACCACAGCAAGGTTACATGACTCAAAATATACAATAATCAGTTACTTTCCTTTATGCCACAAGTTAACGAGTGGAATTTGGAACAAAGTACATTATTGCATTGGCATCACCAAACTAAACAGATAAAAATATGTACAGTATATTTTCAATATTAAATATATTGAAAAATTCAATATTACCAGATGTCCAATAACCCATGCTGATCCCCACATTAAATGCAACCTTAAGCAAACACAAATGTTTTATCAGTATTGGAAAATGGACTCTAAGGCTTCTGTGGAGGAAAAAGATAGAATATGAAACATAATATTAAAGGATAATTTAAAATTAACCCATTTTAATGCATTGCTGTAAAGCTTTGGCTATCCAGAAACTATATTACTTGTAAAAGAATAGGTAAGTAAAGATGAAAGGAAAAGAAAGTAGCATGTCAAAATACAATCTTCTAAGTTCACTCAACTAATCTGTAGTAAGGAAATAAAAATAAGAATGGAGAAAAATGTTCTTTTTTTTTTTTTCAACAAATGGTGATAAAATGATAGCCACATGGAAAATGTAAGAATCTAGATACAGACTTTATACCCAATAAATAAGTTGAGAATGGATGACAGACATCAATGAAGAACACATTGTAAAAGTAGAAAATATCTTCACATAATACAGACCTAAAAAAATTCCAAACCTTGCACTGAAGTACTAAGTCATTTTGCATTTGTAGTTTCATATTAAGAAAAAAAAAAACATGTTAAACTGTTGCCGTCTCTATTCAACATGATGGTGAATGGTTTAACTGGATCAAATGGAATAGCTGGACAAATATAACACATGTAAATTGGAAAGGAAGTAATAAACAATATTCCTCATAAGATTTTATATGGTAAATTCAGCAGTGCAAAAGAATATCAGTATACAAGTGTCATTTCTATACATCAAAATTGATATTTAAGAGTACCATTGACATAGTTTCATTTGAGGCAACACTATGGTATCCACTGCTTTGATCGCCAGGCTACCTCGTAATTTTTCTTGATTTCATAGCTGATAAATCTGAAAAACTATATTGTTTTGCCCTTAATACAATAGGAACCACTGCATCCAACCAAGTCTTGATTCTTGCACTTAAATAGGTCTTAGCTCATTCAGACCAGTTTGTAAATACAATGTATGTATGCCAAAATTATGGAACACTGTCGCAACATGAGAAATACTAAAAACCCAAAGAGAGCCGGGAAGATATCCATTTGGTAAAGCATTTGGCAAAATGCTTTTAAAGCATGAGGATCTGAGGGTGAGCCCTGGAAATCATGTGCAAATGTCATGTATATTGGATGTTTGCAGTCACAGTGCTGGAGTGGAAGGAAGAGAATCCAGAGTTTAGTGATTTGCCAGTCTGGCCTATTTGGTGACCCACGTCGAGACTATCTCAATGGAGGTGGATAGCATTTCTAGTGGAGGCTGTCCTCTGACTTAGAACATATGAATATGCACAAACATGCACCTACATATATATCTTTGTATATAAAAGAACAAGGCCATTATCAAAGAAATACAAGACATGTTCCAGTAACTGACTCCAAAAAAACCAGGCACATTAACTTAGTGACAATTTAAAATGAGTTAAGAATGGCCAACTAAAAGAGAACTGGGAGAGTACAATCTGAAAAACAATACATGAACAAATGAATTTCAATAAAGCTATAGAAAGCAAAGCCAAATTAATTCTGGAGGTGAAGAATACAGTAAAAGAAAAATTGTAAGACTGGCTCAAAACAAGATTTTTCAATTAAAACTGGAAACCTTGACCTTGAAAAGAGAACACTTGGACCAAATGGATTTAACAGATCTATAGAACATTTCATCTCAAAACAAAAGAATATATCCTCTTAGCACCTCATGATCCTCCAAAATTGGCCAAATAATCACACACAAAAAGCCTCAAAGAATCCAAGAACATTGAAGTAATTCCATGCATTCTATCAGATCACCACAGACTAAGGCTGGACTGAAATAACAACAAAAACAGTGAAAATTCCACATACTCATGGAAACTGGATGCTCTAGTCAATGATAACTTGGTCCAGGAAGAAATTAAAAACTTTCTAGAATTTAATGAAAATGAAAGCATAGCATACACAGACTTAATGGGACACATTGAAAGCAGTGTTGAGCACAATAGCACTAAGCGCCTTCATAAAGAAACTGATCCTATACTAGCAACTTTACAGCACATTTTAAAGCTCTAAAATGAAAAGAAGCAAACACATCCAAAAGGAGTAGATGGCAGGAAATAGCCAAACTCAAGATTGAAACCTATTAGAAACAAAGAAAATATAAAAACTCAACAAAACCAAGAGCTGGTTCTTTGAAAAACACCAACAAGGTAGATAAACCCTTAGCCAAACTATCTAAAGGGCACAGAGCCAGTATCCAGTTTAACAAAATCAAAAATGTAAAGCGGCACATAATAACAGGTACTGAGGAAATTTTAAAAAGCATTAGATCTTACTACAAGAGACTTAACAAAACTGGAAAATCTAGATGAAATGGTTGGCTTTCTAGACAGATACCATGTACTGAAGTTAAATCAAGAGCAGGCAAACTAAAACAAGAACAAACAAACAGAAAAAAAATGAAAACCAGCCCAGCACCAGATGGTTTTAGTGAAGAATTCTACCAGGCATTCAAAAACGAGCTAATACTAATATTCTTCAAACTATCCCACATAATAGAAACAGGAGGAACACAACCTAATTCATTCTGTGAAGGCACAGTTACTCTGAAACCTAAATCACACAAACACCCAACAAAACCAGACCAGTTTTGCTTATGAATATCAACACAAAAATACACAATAAAATTCTTGCAAATTCAATCCATAAACATATCAAAGCCATTATTTACCAGGATCAAGTAGGCTTCATCCCAGGGCTTCAGGGATGGTTCAATATATGAAAATCCATAAACATCATCCACCATATACACAAACAGATATTTGATGCAGAAAAAGCCTTTGATATTAAAATTCTTAGAGCAGGAATTCATGGCACATATCTAAACACAATAAGAGCAATAAATAGCAAACTGAAAACCAACATCAAATTAAATGGAGAGAAACTTGAAACAATCCCACTAAAATCAGGAACAAGTCTTCCCACTCTCCCTGTCTTTTTAATATAGTACTCAAAAGTTCTAGCTAGAGTAGTTAGACAACAAAAGAATCAAGGGGATATAAATTGGTAAGGAAGAAGTCAAGGTATCACTATTTGCAGAGAACTCCTACAGCTGATAAACAACTTCAGCAAAGTGGCTGGATATAAAATTAACGGAAACAAATCAGTAGCCTTCCTTTATACAAACGATAGATGGGCTGAGAAAGAAATTAGGGAAACAAAACCCTTCACAATAGCCACAAATAATATATCTTGGTGTAACTCTAACCAAGTAATTTTAAGATCTGAATGACAAGAAGGAGAGTGGGGAGTAGGAGAGGGGAACCTGATCTTATATTGGGTGAGGGAAAAGGACTGAAGCCCCAAGGGCCAGCAGAAAGAATGTAAACAGGCATCCTCAGGAAATAGGAGGTTGGGGGACCACCCCCCCTTACAACACACCATTGACCTGGTAGGTGAAAGACTTCCAGGACTCAAAGTCTTAGATGAAATGCCTGACAGTAGAGAGAGGGAACTTTTAAAGCCCACCTCCAGCAGGAACACAGGACATCAAGTGAGGGATGGGTTTGCCATCCCACAGTCATACATCTGACCCAAAATTGTTCCTGTCTGAAAGAATTACAAGGATGGAAATGGAGAGGAGCCTGAGGAAAAGAAGGTCCATCGACAGGCCCAAAGTGGGATCCAGCTTACGGGGAGATCTCAAGGCCTGACACTACTACTGAGGCTATGGAGCGCTCACAACAAGGGATCTATTATGACTGCCCTCTGAAAGACCCCCCAAAAAAAGCAGCTGAAAGAAGCAGATGAAGATAGTTGCACCCAACCAATGGAAAGAAGCAGTTGACCCTGTTGTTGAATTAGGGAAGGCTGACAGAAGCTGAGGAGAAGGGTGATCCTGTAGGAGGACCAGCAGTCTCAATCTGGACCCCCGCAATAACCCAAACATTGGACCACCAAACAGCACATACCAACTGATATGAGGTCCCTAACACACAGTAAACTTCCGGGTCTGTGTTCATTCAGAGATGATGAACTTAACCCTTAAGAGACTGGAAGCCTTAGGGAATTGGGGATGGATGGGTGGTGGCAAATAGAATATGGAGTGTAAAAATTAATCAAAAATAATTTTAAAAAGAACTTCAAGTCCCTAAAGAACAAAATAGCAAATCTCAGAAGATGGAAAGATCTCCCATGCACATGGACCGGTAGGATTAACATAAACATCTTACCAAAAGTAAGCTACAGTTCCATGCCATGCCCATCAAAGTTCTAATACAGTTCTTTACAGACATGGAAAGAGTAACTCTCAACAGAGTAACTCAACATCATATGGAAAAACAAAGAACCAGGATAACAAAAACAGTTCTTAACAGTAAAAGATCTTCCGGGGGAAATAATGATTCCTGACCTCAAGCTGTACAATCAAGCAATTGTGATAAAGATCACGTGGTATTGGTATAGAGACAGAGAAGTCGGCCAGTGGAATAGAACCGAAGACCCAGAAATAAACCCACATACCTCTGAACACGTGATCTTTGATAAAGAGGGCATCTGAAATCAGGAAAATAGAAAAATGAAAAGATCTAGAGGGTTTGTGGAATGAAATCATGATCATTAACTTTTAAATTTCCCCATTGTAGAGGTCAAATAGAAGAGACAGAGAAAGAAAATTTGAGTACATAAACTATTGAGAACCAGGCCAATCAAAGCATTCTCAGAGGCCCTAATGAAAGGAGAAAAGTAATCTCTTTATTCCAAACTTTCATCTATCCCCTATTTTTTGAAAACCTGATCCACTCTCTCAAGGTTCTGTTACTGAAGGATTGCCAGCTAGTCCATGCCAGTAAATAATCATTGAAAATTCAGATGTATGAACAATATAGACATTTAGGTATATTATAGGTTCAATATGACAACGTAGACAACACACACTAAAGACTGAAAGATTAATTCTATCAGTGTATTTCTTAGCAAATATCTGTAGGCAAGGAGAGAGAAAAGTACGAAATTCACTGGTTAAGTATAGAGTTAAAACAACCACCCAAACAAAAGACAGTCGCAAACCTCTTTTTAGATTTAAGAGCATATAGACCGAAAAATAAAGTTAGAAACTAGGAATACATTACACATGGAAAACAGGAGTGACAATTATGAAGATATAGTTACTATATAATAATAGACTCCATTAATGGTGAGGTCTCACCTTTGTAACACAATATCTGTCTTAAAACTTAAAACATAAACATATAAACACCTGAAAAGACTATCCTTTAGCATTCTCCACTTATAGTAGTGGATAACTCATCTGTACAAAGAATCACTAGAGAACCATTTGAGAAATATATCAATAAATAATAAATAATCTAACTTTATATCTCATGGAACTTGAAAGGAAAAAACCAAATCCTACATGTTAAAGGGATAGACAGGCTAGTGCAGGTATAAATTAAAGACAAAAAATTAAATCACCTTCAAACTCTTTAATAATTGAAGATAGAATAGTTCTAAACCAATTAATCATTCAGAAAAGGCCAAAGTCATCAACAGTATTCCAGTAAAACATAGTTTCATGTACTAATGTCATATCTACCCCTATTTTACAAAAGTCTTTTAACTTACAGTCAGCAAATGAGCAACACTATATTAACATTTAAGATAATTACTAATTAAGTAGTAATTATCTTAAGAGGTATAGAAAAGTTTATGATAAAATGTCAAATTTAGTGCTGAAATGTTTTAATAAAGCACATATGTGCGATGCTTACAGTAAATATCACAAGTAAATATTGAG
Source organism: Mus caroli (assembly GCF_978045245.1). NCBI lineage: Eukaryota > Metazoa > Chordata > Mammalia > Rodentia > Muridae > Mus > Mus caroli. Next base: position 2,117,578 of record NW_028227263.1, read on the forward strand.
TAACTGAATTATTTTCTTGAACTAAAGTAAGAAAATGATACCTATGGAGCAGGTAATATGGCTAGTAGATAAAAGGCAATTGCTGCCAAGCCTGATGACCTAAACTGAATCCTTGGGACTGTTATGGTAGAACTGACTTTTTTAAGTTGTCCCTTTATGATCACATGAGTGTAAAGGCATTTGCACATGCAAGTGCATGAACACAAACATAATAAATAAATAAATAAATAAATAATATTTTTTAAAAAGTAAGTTATGCCCTTTTTTATCAATTGGATTCAAGATAATGTTGAAAGTTCTAGCTAGAGGAATTGAGGATGGGGAGTGAGATATACAAATCAGAAAGGAAAAAGTAAGATGTATATTTGCAAATGATATGATTGTACAGAAAAATATTATTGCCTAAGGAATTATTACAGTCTTCAAATCAAAGTTCAATATATAAAACTACACAAGAAATATCTTCATTTTTTTATATTAACAGTAAACTACCCAAAAGGGTAATTAAGAAAGCTCTTAAGCAAATAGTACCTCAAATCAGAAATAAAACCTTGAATATATCAGTTAGTTTGGATAAGAGTATCATGACCATTTAATAATGAAGGTCTGTTATTTGAACAAATAGTTTTGGGGAAACTGGGTATTAAGATTTAGGAAAATGAATGTAGCACCTTTAAATTACAGTATATAAAATTAACTTAAAATGGATCAAAAATATTAATGTAAGTATAAATTTTGAAGAAAAATATTATATGGGGCATTAATTTCATGAATTTAACACCAAAGGTATAGACAACAAAAGACTGAACTTCATGATATGTAGGCATAAGTTTAACCACAGCAGCAAAAGATGACAGTAATATATGTTACCTCTTTGTGGATCAAAAGACTTTCAGCACAGTCATACAGCCCAAAGTAATGCACAGATTGAAAATGATTTTATTCTGCTTTTATGCTTTCTTTAGAAAAGTAGAATTCTATAAAAATATGAAATCACAAGGAAAGTTGAATAGCTGAGCATTATATACATTAAAAATAGCTGCAACTATCACACACCTTGATTAACCTACTCGTAGGGATAGACCAATTGTAAGCAATGCAGATTCTCATAGTGACACATAAACGGACAATTTACCTTTCACACAGGAATAATGAATATATGGTGAGAACAGAATACTCATCAAAACTACAAATTATTGCTAAAGATAAATAAAAACAGTCACCATTCATAAATTTAAGGGTAATATATAACTACTACACAAAGCATTTTATGCCCTCAGGGCATCCATAATAAACATCCAAATGTCTACAGAAATTAGAAAAATCCATCCTAATATTCACACCCTTTAGATATTACACAAAACTGTTACATGATCATGGTCTTCAAATTAAGCACAAACAGTGCTGAGGGACTCCATTTTCTAACATCAAATGGTTTTACCATGTTACCATTGTGAAAAGTGAATGATAGTAATTTAAATAATTTAAAGATAGACTTACAGATCAATGGAATGTAATAAAAGAGAGAACTCAGAAATGGTCCTTGGTGTATGTGGCATTTTACAGTGTTTTCCAGACTAATTTAAAAAGAAAAAGTCATATTGACTTTTATATAGTGCTGGTAAAACTAGACATCCTTATGTAAAAGTGTAAATTTTGGATCTTTACTAAAAGCATATATAAAAATTAACTAAACATGACCTGAGAAGTATAGAACTCATGGAACTGGCAGTGACTTCTTAGATATGAAACTTAAAGAACAAAGAAAAACGGGGGGAAGAATATAGAAAACTTCATGAGTATTTTAAATGTTTGAACATCAAAATACTATTTCGCTGTAAAAACCCAACCACAAAGAGAGTAAAGCATTTGCAAGATACATATCTGATAAGGGATTAATATCTGTTATTTATAGAAAAATGCATTATTTATATAAGATCAATTCAAAGTGTGTAAAAGACCTTGAGAAGTATCATAAGAACAATTATAAATGACATACACATATAGTAATGTGAATATCAATTATTAATGAAACGTACATCAAAACTCAAAATAACAGGATCACTGAGATAGCTCATCAGGTAAAAGTGCTTGCTGTCAGTTGATGCAAGACTGACAATCTAATTGTCCTTGAAACCTGTGTGAAGGTGGATGAAGAGAATTGATTCCGTAGTATTAACCTCTGATCTGCATGTATACCATATACAGTGTGAACTGCCCCCACATCTAACTATAATTAAATATACCTCACAATCACATACCATTTCATGAGAGAGAAAGAAAGAGCAGAGAAGAGATTCATCAAGACATATTACAATAAAAATGTCTAAAAATTCTAAGAAAAGTGATGTCATTTATAGTATTATGGACTACAGTTGATTTCAAAGATGAAATTCTACAGGTTAAGAGGTGATGAAGGAAGATATACAAAGTTCAGAAATAAAGCAAATTCCAACCAGTAATTTCAAGGGCATTGTTAGAAATGAAGGAGAAACAATGCCCATTTAAAACAAGCAAAATCTGAGGGAATCCCTAAGCACTAGACCAGCAAGCATTATAAAACCACAAAAATAAGGGACAAGAAAAGTCTCAACTAAAAGACAGCAAAAGCATGAAGACATCAGTTATCCATAATAACCTTTAGTCTAAGATACTTCAAATTCTGTAGTCAAAAGGCCAATTAAATTTATTTTTAAAAAACCTAACAACAACATGGATATGGTAGCACACACCTTTAACCCTAGCACTCAGCAGGCAGAAGCAGATAGATCTCTATGAATTTGAGTTCAATCTGGTCTACATAACAAGTTTTAGGACAGCCAGGACTACTTGAAGCAACCTTGCCTACAATAAATGTGATATCTACAAAAAATATGAGATGGTACTATAGACAAATGGAAATATAAAACAAGCAAATGCAACAGTATTTGGAAAAATAGATGTCTTGACATCTTAAGGGGCAACAAAGGGCTCTTCATAATGGTCAAGATGATTATTTCAAATCTATATTTGCTCATTATTGGAGCATATAGTTTTATAACACAACATCAGACAAAAGCATATGTGAGAGTTATCATCATACTGTGTCAATGGGTTATCCAGACCCTTCCCTTCAAAAAAGGCAAAAATCAATGAAATCAAACTCCCTTAAAGAAATACAGAAGAACACAGGTAAACATCTAGAAGCCCTGAAAGGGGTAACACAAAACAATACAGGATCTAAAAATGGAAGTAGAAACAAAGAAGAAATCACAAAGGGAGACAACCTTGGAGATTCAAAACCTAGGAAAGTGATTGGTGAAAAGCAAACACAAGAATCTTGCCAACAGAAACCAAGACTACTTGGCATCATCAGAACCCAGTACTCCCACCACAGTGAGTCCTGGATACCCCCAACACACCCAAAAAGCAAGATTTGGATTTAAAATCATTTCTCATGATGCTGGTAGAGGATTTTAGAAAGGACATTAATAACTCCCTTAAAGAAATACAGGAGAACACAGCTAGAAGTCCTTAAGAGGAAACACAAAAATTACTTAAAGATGACAAAAAACACAACCAAACAGGTGAAGGAATTGAACAAAACCATCCAGGATCTAAAAATGGAAGTAGAAATAACAAAGAAATCACAAAGGGAGACAACTCAGTAGATAGAAATTCTAGGAAAGAAATCAGGAGCCATAAATGCAAGTATAACCAAACAGAATACAAGAGATGAGAGAATCTCAGATGCAGAAGATTCCATAGAAAACATGGACACAACAATCAAAATGAAAAATGGAAAAAGATCCTAACTCAAAACATCCAGGAAATCCAGGTCACAATGAAAAGACCAAACCAAAGGATAATAGGTATAGCTGAGAATGAAGATTATTGACTTAAAGGGCCAGCAAATATCTTCAACAAAATTATAGAAGAACACTTCCCAAACCTAAAGAAAGAGATGCCCATGAACATACAAGAAGCCTACAGAACTCCAAATAAACTGGACCAGAAAAGAAATTCTGCCTGACACATAATAATAAAAACACCTAATGCACACACACACACACACACACACACACACACACACACAAATATTAAAAGCATTCAGGGGAAAAGGTCAAGTAACATATAAAGGCAGACCTATTAGAATTACACCTGATTTCTCACCATAGACTATGAAAGGCAGAAGATACTGGACAGATATTATACAGATCCTAAGAGAACACAAATGCCAACCCAGGCTACTATATCCAGCAAAACACTCAATTACCATAGATGGATGAACAAAGTATTCCATGGCAAAACCAAATTCACACAATATCTTTACACAATAAATCCAGAACTTCAAAGAATAATAAAGGGAAAACTCCAACCCAAGGAGGGAAACTATACCCTAGAAAAAGCAAGAAAGTAATCCTTCAACAAACCTAAAAGAAGATAGCCACAAGAACAGGATCCCAACTCTAACAACAAAAATAACAGGAAGAAACAATTACTTTTCTTTAATATCTCTTAATATCAATGGACTCAATTCCCCAATAAAAATACATAGACTAACAGACTGACTACGTAAACAGGACCCACCATTTTGCTGCTTATAGGAAATCCACCTCAGGGACAAAGACACTACCTCAAAGTAAAAGGCTGGAAAACAATTTTCCAAGCAAATGGTCCCAACAAACAAGCTGAAATAGAAATTCTAATATCAAATATAACCGATTTTCAACCTAAGTTATCAAAAGAGACAAGGAGGGGCACTTCATATTCATCACAGGAAAAAAATTTCAATTCTGAACATCTATGCTCCAAATGCAAGGGCATCTACATTAAAGAAACTTTAGTCAAGCTCAAAGTACATATTACACCTCATACAATAATAGTCGGAGACTTGAACACCCCACCCTCATCAATGAACAGATCATGGAAACACAAACTAAACAGAGACAGAGCGAAACTAAGAGAAGTTATGAAACAAATGGATTTAACAGATATCTATAGAACATTTCATCATAAAACAAAAGGATATACCTTCTCAGCACTTCATGGCACCTTCTCCAAAACTGACCATATAATTGGACACAAAAATATTGAAACAATGCCATGCATCCTACCAGATCACCATGGACTAAGGCTGCTCTTCAATAACAACATAAATAATAGAAAGCCAACATACATGTGGAATCTGAACAACACTCTACTCAATGATAACTTGGTCGGGGATGAACTAAAGAAAGAAATTAAAGACTTTTAATGAAAATGAAGCCACAACATACCCAAACTTATGGGACACAATGAAAGCAGTCCTAAGAGGAAAACTAATAGCTCTGTGTGCCACCAAAAAGAAACTGGAAAGAACATACACTAGCAGTGTGGGAAGCCACATGTGCTGTTGCAGAGTGGCACAGGCTACTGCTGGCCACCACGCATAAGTTTGGGCAAACGACCAATGCTTACTTACGCAGTAAAGTTTTTCGCCTAAACACTGCCTGGCCCGGGCATAATGAGGCTCTGCAAAGTACTAAGAGAATAACCAATCAGATGTGAGACATGCAAATGAGGTATGATAATGAGGTACTGAGAGAATAACCAATAAGATGTGAGACATGGAAATGAGGTATGTTAATGAGGTACTGTGAGATACTGAAAGAGAGTAGCCAATCTGATGAGGAACATGCAAATGAGGTATAGTGCATAACCAATCCGGGTGTGAGACACGCCTCTCCTAGGCCTAAATAAGCACCACCAGTTCTGGGCTTGGGGTCTCTTCACCTCTACAATCAAGCTCTCCCAATAAACGTATGCAGAAGGATCCTGTTGCTGCGTTGTTCTTGCTGGTCAAGTCGGATGCACGCAAGATAGCAGCTTGACAGTACACCTAAAATCTCTCAAACAAAAGGATGCAAAGTCACCCAAGAAAAGTAGATGGCAGGAAATAATCAAATTCAGGGCTGAAATAAACTAAGTGGAAACAAAAAGAACTATACAAAGAATCAACCAAACCAGGAGCTGTTCCTTTGAGAAAATCAATAAGATAGATAAACCAGACTAACTAGGGGGCACAGGGACAGTATCCAAATGAACAAATTCAGAAATGAAAAGGGAGACATAACAGAATCTGAGGAAATAAAAAAGATTGTCAGTTCCTACTAAAAAAGCCTATACTCAACAAAACTGGAAAACCTGGAGTTGGGCATGGTGGCACATGCCTTTAATCCCAGCATTTGGGAAGCAGAGGCAGGTAGATTTCTGATTTCAAGGCCAGCCTGTTCTACACAGTGAGTTCCAGCACAGCCAGGGATACACAGAGAAACCCTGTCAAAACAAAACAAACAAAAACCTGGAAAACATGAAATGGACAATTTTCTAGAAAGATTCCAGGTACCAAACTTAATCAGGATCAGATTAATGATCTAAACAGTCCCATATCCCCTAAAGAAATAGAGACAGTCATTTATAGTCTCCCATCAAATAAAAGCCCAGGATCAGATGAGTTTAGTTCAGAGTACTATAAGACCTTCAAAGAACACTTAACTCCAATTCTCCTCAAGCTTTTCCACAAAATAGAAACAGAAGGTATTCTACCCAATATATTCTATGAAGCTACAATTTCTCTGATACCTAAATCACACAAAGAACCATCAAAGAGAACTTCAGACCAACTTCTCATATATTTTGATGCAAAAATACTCAAAAAGATTCTCACAAACAGAATCCAAGAACACATCAAAATGATCATCCATCACAATCAAGTAGGCTTCAACCCAGGGATGCAGGGATGGTTCAATATACAGAAATCTATCCATGTAATGCACTATATAAACTCAAAGACAAAAACCACATGATCACCTCATTATATGCTGAGAAAGCATTTGACAAGATCCAACACCCCTTCATGATAAGACTCTTGGAAAGATCAAGAATTCAAGGCCCATACCTAAACATAATAAAAGCAATATACAGCAAACCAGTAGTAAATATCAAACTAAATGGAGAAAAACACAAAGCGGTTCCACTAAAATCAAGGAGTAGAGAAGGCTGCCCACTATCTCCCTACCTTTTCAATATAGTACTTGAAGTCCTAGCCAGAGCAATTAGACTACAAAAGGAGATCAAAGGGATACACATTGGAAGGAAGAAGTCAAACTATCACTATTTGCAGATGATATGAGTATATATATATATATATATATATATATATATATATCCCCCAAAATTCAACCAGAGAACTAAACCTGATAAACAGCTTCAATGAAGTAGCTGGATATAAATTTAACTCAAATAAATCAGTGGCCTTTCTCTACACAAAGGATAAATGGGCTGAGAATGAAATTAGGGAAACAACATCCATCACAATAGTCACAAATAATATAAAATACCTTGGTGTGACTCTAACTAAGGAAGCGAAAGATCTGTATCATAAGAACTTCAAATCTCTGAAGAAGGAAATTGAAGATCTCAGAAGATGGAAAGATCTCTCATGCTCATCGATTTGCAGGATTAATATAGTCAAAATGGCTATCCTGCCAAAAGCAATCTACAGATCCAATGCAATCACCATCAAAATTCCAACTCAATCCTTCACTGAGGTAGAAAGGGCAATTTGCAAATTCATCTGGAATAAAAAAAACCTAGGATAGCAAAAACTATTCTCAACAATAAAAGAACCTATGGTGGAATCACCATGCCTGACCTTAAGCTGTACTACAGAGCAATTGTGATAAAAACTGCATGGTTCAGGTACAACGACAAACAGGTGGTTCCATGAAATAGAATTGAAGACCCAGAAATTAATCCACACACCTATGGTCACTTGATCTTTGACAAGGGAGCTAAAACCATCCAGTGGAAAAAAGACAGCATTTTCAACAAATGGTGCTGGCACAACTGGCAGTTATCATGTAGAAGAATGCGAAATGATCCATTCTTATCTCCTTGTACAAAGCTCAAGTCTAAGTGCATCAAAGACCTTCACATAAAACCAGAGACACTGAAATTTATAGAGGAGAAAGTGGGGGAAAGCCTCGAAGATATGGGCATAGGGGGAAAATTCCTAAACAGAACAGCAATGGCTTGTGCTGTAAGATCAAGAATTGACAAACGGGACCTCATAAAATTGCAAAGCTTCTGTAAGGCAACAGATACTGTCAATAAGACAAAAAGGCCACCAACAGATTGGGAAAGGATTTTTACTAATCCTAAATCTGATAGGGGACTAATATCCAATATATACAAAGAGCTCAAGAAGCTCGACTCCAGAAAAACAAATAACCCCATTAAAAAATGGTGTATAGAGCTAAACAAAGAATTCTCAAGTAAGGAATACTGAAGGGCTGAGAAGCACCTGAAAAAATTTTCAACATCCTTAATCATTAGTCAAATGCAAATCAAAACAACCTTGAGATTCCACCTCACACCAGTCAGAATGTCTAAGATCAAAAACTCAGGTGACAGCAGATACTGGCAAGGATTTGGAGAAAGAGGAATACTCCTCCATTGCTGGTGGGATTGCAAGCTTATACAACCACTCTGGAAATCAGTTTGTCAGTTCCTCAAAAAATTGGACATAGTACTACAGAAAGATCCAGCAATACCAGAAGATGCTCCAACTGGTAATAAAGACACATGTTCCATTGTGTTCATAGAAGCCTTATTTATAATAGCCAGAAGCTGGAAAGAACCCACATGTCCCTCAACAGAGGAATGGATACAGAAAATGTGGTACATTTACACAATGGAGTATTAGGCAGCAATTAAAAACAATGTATTAAATTCTTAGGCAAGTGGATGGATCTGGAGGACATCATCCTGAGTGAAGTAACCCAATCACAAAAGTACACACAAGATATGCACTCACTGATAAGTGGATATTAGCCCAGAAACTCAGTATACCCAAGGTACAATTTGCAAAGCACATGAAACTCAAGAAGAAGGAAGACCAAAGTGTGGATACTTTGATCCTTCTTAGAAGGGGGAGCAAAATACCTATGGAAGGAGTTACAGAGACAAAGTTCAGAGCAGAGACTGAAGGAAGGACAATCCAGAGACTGCCCCACCTGGAGATCCATCCCATAAACCACTACCAAATCCAGACACTATTGTGGATGTCAACAAGATTTTGCTGACAGGAGCCTGATATATCTGTCTCCTGTGAGGCTCTGCCAGTGCCTGGAAAATACAGAAGAGGATGCTCACATTCATCCATTGGACAGAACACCGTGTCCCCAATGAGGGAGCTAGAGAAAGTACCCAAGGAGCTGAAGGGGTCTGCAACCCTATAGGTGGAACAACAATATGAACTAACCAGTACACCCAGAGCTCCCTGGGACTAAACCACCAATCAAAGAAAACACATGGTGGGGCTCCTGTCTCTAGCTGCATATCTAGCAGAGGATGGACTAGTTGGCTATCAATGAGAGGAGAGGCCCTTGGTGCTGTGAGGTTTTATGTTACAGTATAGGGGAATGCCAGGGCCAGGAAGCAGGAGTGGGTGGGTTGGGGAGCAGGGGGAGTGGGGAGGATTTTCGGAGAGGAAACTAGGAAAGGGGATACATTTGAAATGTAAATAAAGAAAATATCTAATAAAAAGAATGATATCATAGAAAAGAAATAAATTAATCAAAATCTTTAAAAAAGAATGATGATTCCCAACTTAAAGGGCCAATAAATATCTTCAACAAAATTATAGAAGAAAACTTTCCTAACGTAAAGAAACGAGATGTTCATAATCATAAAAGGAGCCTACAGAACTCCAAATAGCTTGGACCAGAAAAAAAATTCCTCCTGACACATAATAGTCAAAACACCAAATGCACAAAACAAAGAAAGAATAGTAAAAGCAGTCAGGGAAAATGTTCAAGTAACATATAAAGGCAGACCTATCAGAATTACACCAGACTTCTCATCAGAGACTATGAAAGCTAGAAGATCCTGGGCAGATGTTATACAGACCCTAAAAGATCATAAATGCCAGCCTAGGCTACTATACCCAACAGAACTCTCAATTACCATAGATGGAGAAACCAAGATATTCCACTACAAAACCAAATTTACAAAATTTATTTCCACAAATCCAGATCTACAAAGGATAATAGATGGAAAACTCCAACACAAGGAGGGAAACTCACCCTAGAAAAAGCAAGTAAGTAATCCTCTTTCAACAAACCCAAAAGAAGATATCCACACAAACATAAAAATAACATCAAAAGCAACAGCAAGCAACAATCACTATTCTTTAATATCTTTTAACATTAACAGACTCAATTCCCCAATAAAAAGACATAGACTAACAGACTGGTTACATAAACAGGACACAGCATTTTGATGCATACAGAAAATGCACCTCAATGTCAAAGACAGTCACTACCTCAGAGTAAAGGGCTGGAAAATGATTTTCCATGCAAATGGTCCCAAGAAACAAGCTGGAGTAGCCATCCTAATATAGAATAAAGTCAACTTTCAACCAAAAGTTATCAAAAAGGATACGGAAGGATTCTTCATACTCATCAAAGAAAAATCTACCAAGAAGAACTCTAAATTCTGAACATCTATGCTCCAAGTGCAAGAACACCCACATTCAAAAAGAAAATTACTAAAGCTCAAAGCACAAATTGCACCTCACACAATAATAGTGGGAGATTTCAACACCCCACTCTCATCAATGGATAGATCATGGAAACACAAACTAAACAGAGACAGAGTGAAACTAACAGAAGCTATGAAATAGATGGATTTAACAGATATCTATAGAACATTTCATCACAAAACAAAAGGATATACCTTCTTCTCAGCACCACATGGCACCTTCTCCAAAACTGACCATATAATTGGTCACAAAAAAAAGGCCTCAACAGATAGAAAAATATTGAAATAATCCTATGCTTCCTATCAGATCACCACAGACTAAGGCTGGTCTTCAATAGCAACAAAAACAGAAAGCCCACATACATGTGGAAGCTGACCAACACCCTATTCAATGATAACTTGTTCAAGGAAGAAAGAAAGAAAGAAATTAAAGACTTTTTAGAACTTAATGAAAATGAAGCCACAACATACCCAGATGTTTGGGACACAATGAAGGCAGTCCTAAGAGGAAAACTCAGCTCTGGGTGCCTCCAAAAAGAAACCAGAGAAAGTATACACTAGCTGCTTAACAGCACACCTGAAAGCTCTAGAACAAAAAGAAGCAAATACACCCAACAGGAGTAGATAGCAGGAAATAATGAAACTCAACCAAGTAAAAACAAAAAGATCTATACAAATAATGAACAAACCAAGAGTGGTTCTTTGCGAAAATCAACAAGATAAACCCTTAGCCAGACTAACCAGAGGGCACAGAGATAGTATCCAAATTAACAAAATCAGAAATGAAAAGGGAGACATAACAACAGAAACCGAGGAAATTAAAAATCATCAGATCCTACTACAAATCCTATACTCAACAAAACTGGAAAACCTCAATGAAATGGACAATTTTCTAGACAGATACCAGGTACCAATGTTAACTCAGGATCAGATAAACCATCTATACAGTCTAATTGTAATTGGTGGTAATGTTGCATAACTAAAGATCACAAAATAATGGGTAAAGATTCCATCTAGAAGTCACATACACATAAATTAGACATTAGTTGAATAGAATACTATACAATGAATAGTGTACCAATGAAGGAGAACTATCTGTGAATGGGTGATATATTTCTTTTTAAATAAATAACTTGAAATGATAAGATGATTACATGTATTTGGAAGAGCCACACATAAACTCTAAACCAGAAAACATTACAATTTGTTACTTACAAGAGTTGGGACTTATGAATATAGAAGGGATATGAGAGGAAAAGGCTTCTCTCAGTAGATTGTTTTGTGTGTGTGTGTGTGTCTCTCTCTCTCTTTTTTTTTTTTTTTTTTTTGGTTTTTGGTTTTTGGTTTTTTGAGACAGGGTTCCTCTGTGGCTCTGGCTGTCCTGGAACTCACTTTGTAGACCAGGCTGGCCCCGAACTCAGAAATCTGCCTGCCTCTGCCGCCTGAGTGCTGGGATTAAAGGCGTGTACCACCACACCCGGCATGTGTCATTTTTGACTTTTGGAAATATATTGATATTTTCAATATTTTAATAACAAATATGTGGGTAGTTTCAAAAAACAGTAGGATAAGAAACACAGGCTAAAGTCTCAGTAGGCTAGCCATAGTTCTAGGTACTGGGGAAAAGATTTGTAAGAATGATACCTTAGGAGTTCAAGAGCAGTCTGGATAATGGCAAACCTCCATCTCTCTAAACCATTGGCTCTCAAATTTTATGTCATGTCTCCTTTCACAAAGGTCACATATCAGATATCCTGCATATCAGATATTTACATTATGATTCATAATAGTAACAAAATTACAGTTATGAAGTGGCAACAAAAATAATTTTTATGATTGGGGAGCACCACAACATGAACATCTATAATAAAGGGGTACAGCATTAGAAATGCTGAGAATCACCACTCTATATGAACAACTAGCAAATTCTCATCTTTCTAAAGAAACAATCAAGCAAATACAGTGTTTAAAGTTTTTACCATTGTAAATCTGAACGAGACTGTCAAAACCAGTGATTTCAGAAATGTAAATTAAAGTCACATAACAAACTGAAGAAAAACATTAGGGTTGTGGAGCAGAAACAGAGTACTTATTTCAGTTGTGAGGACCCTAGTTAATCACAATTATTTAAAAAAAAACTACAAAAGTAAAATCTGATAAATCTCCATAGAAATTGCAAGGTCTGTGGAAATTTAACCTAAGGTTGCCTTTCCCATACCCAGATGAGGATGAGTACAATAGCCTTGAAGACTAGCATCTTTTCTTCCAATGAAGAAGCCTAACCTGATTTGAACTCTATCACCAGTCTCATTCTTTATGTCAAAAAATAATGTCCTCAAGACATATACTGGGTAAACCCACTGTTATAGCAATCTGACGCTCTAGCACTGGTTGTTGCACATAAATACAAAAAAAAGAAAAAAAAAAAAGATAGTAAATTCTTAAGAGATAAGGAAGATGGTCTGTACTCTCAAAAAAGACCAGAAGTACTCTCCTTATCTACACTGCTGATTGTGAGACACTGTACAGACAAGATGGTAAAACAAAGGACAGTTGTAAAGAGCCCAAATCTTGAATGGAAATCCTAAGGCAAAGCCCTTTCAGGAAAACTTGGAAAATTTACCAGCTTGAGATACTTAAAACAAGGCCTGTGACTAATGGTGGCTTAAGCTGATCAATTAAAGCACGCTTTAAAAACAAAGACAGTCATTTTCTAAAGAGCAAACTTGAAGATAAATCAGATACACACATTGCAGGGAAATGCAAACACCATAGAAGCAAAATTGGCACAGGCATGGCAGAAACAAGCAATTGCCCACGTAGATGGGAAGGAATTCAAATGTAGTGTTCCTACAATCAACACATCATCCTAAGTGGAGAGAGGGGCTAGAGAGATTAAAGATTTGTAAATAGAAATGATCACTGAGAGAACCTAAATACTAGTTTTAGTAGGTCAAGATTTCAAAGTATAAATATTCTCACACTAAAATAAGCCTTGTTTTAAAGAATAAAAGTAAAACATTACCACAATAACTCATCAAATGAAATGTTAATAAAGAGATATATTATAAAGTTCAGTCAGTACAAATTACAGTAACTTAAATGAAAACCTTACTTGTAGAGCCAGATTGCAAGATAAGTTGGGAGCAGAGAAAAAGAATCAGTGAATTTAAATATAGATATATAAACATTATTCAGTTTAAAGGACAGAAAAAAAAAGAGTAAGGAAGAACAATGAACAGAACCTCAGAGATCTGTTAGCTACCATAAGAGTAGGTGTTACCACGAATTTATATGTAACCAAGGAGAAAGAGAGAGAGAGAGAGAGAGAGAGAGAGAGAGAGAGAGAGAGAGAATTGCTGAGGGACAAGCTGACTCTCTCCACTCAATGGAAACTATAGAATTCAAGAAACAGCAAGATATACAAACCACTCAAAGGTTAAAAAAATAATAATAAGGTCCAGAACAATCATTATTAAAATTAAAATAAAGCAGGTAAATCATAGCATTCTTTGATAAATCATAATATTCCTTGAATTAAGAAAACAATTTAGAATATAAAAATCTGCTATATCAGAACTAAAGAGCCAGGTGTGGTAGCACATGCCTATAGCAGGTCTTGGAAGGCTTAATGAATTTGAGACCAGGATGAGCCACATCGACACCATCTCAAGAAAAAAGTGGGCTGATGAGATGACTCAGCTTCTTAACCAAGCCTGACAACCCTGGTTTAATCCTTAGGACTCACACTGGTTGAAGAAGAGAACTGACTCCACAGAGTTTTTCTCTGGTTTCTAGATGCCTGCCATGGCATGAACACACCTACACTCACATACAACCCTTCTAGATTTCCTTTAAGTCAATCCCATTCACAGAGACTTAATTGGGTACAAATTTTCACTTCCTTTTATTGGCAAGTTAAGATTTCAATCTATGAACTTTGAGGAACACTGTCTTTCAGTCTACAGTACACATAAACAGAACAAGAGGCATTTGAACAGCTAAACAGCCTTCTATGACTGGGCCATATATAATGTATTAGGAATAGAAAGAAACATTTTCAATCTCATAAAAGACAACTGTTAAAAACCACCTGGTGCAGAGGAGTAGTTCAGTTGGTAGACTTCTTGCCTAGCATGCAAATTGCACCATGCAATCCTCTGCTCCATTGAAACAGATGTGGTGGTAGATGCTGATAACCTCAGTATTCAAGTGGTGGAAATAAGAAGGTTTAGAAGCTCAGGGTCATTTTCAGCTGCACAGTGAATAGTTTAGACCACCCTGGGCTACAGGAGACCCTGTCTGTAAACAAACAAAACAAACACCAGTGCCTGACATTGTACATAATGGTGGAAGATGAAATGCTTTCCCTTCAAATCAAGAATAAGTTAACTCAGTATAATGGCATACAAATGTAATTCCATCTCCCCAGAGGAGGGTGAAGAAGAAGAAAGATAAGTTAGATATCATCTTGGGCTATATAGTTGTCTCAAAAAAAATAAAATCAGCCTCCCCCAATTAAGACAAGGGGACCTGTTTTATCACTTTTATTAAATATTGTGTAGAAGTTCTGATCAGTTATACAAGGAAAAGAAATAAGTAAAATTATATTTCTAAAATCCCAAGATTGTAAAATATAAAACTCAATCTTATTTCTATGTACCGTGAGGGACTAATGAAATGAAGAAAACAATTCATTTTATAATGTAAAAATGAATAAATCACAGGTATGAATGTACTTAATGCCACAGAAATACACTTAAAATTATTAACTTATAAATTATGTGCTTTTTTACCAAAATAAAAGGAACAAAATTAATAGATCTATTTTTTAAAAGTATACAAACTATACTCTATGAATGACAGGATACCATTGAAAGTCTAGATCTAAATAAATTAATATATATCTTGTGTTTATGAATTGGAAGACTTGAAGTCAAGATACATATGGTCTTCAAGATGATGTAGAGACCTGATCCTTACCAAAATATCAGGTGTCTTTTCTAGAAAATAACAAGCAATATTTAAAATTATATAAGACCCAAATGACCTACAATAATTAAAGCAATCTCCCAAATCAGTCAAGTTAATGGGTTCATACTTTTCAGTATATACTTACTATAAAATAACAAGGCACTATGTAAGCATCACATCAAATAGACATACATAAGAGGGGATAGAATTAATAGTCTATTAAATAGTTTATTAAATATAAAACCAGATAGCTATGGTAAGTGGACTTTTGATAAAGGTGCCACAGAAATAAATGAGGGAATGAACAGTGTTTTGGACGGACTTTTCTTCAACAGCTGGTTATATATGTAAGGGAAATAAAGTTGAATGGTTCCCTGCCACTACATGTAAAAGCTTAAAATCAATCAAAGACTTAAAAATAGCAATTAAATCTTGCAGAATTCTTACAAAACAACATAGAGTCAAATCCTTGTAACCAAATGTTTGACAAAAGGTGTTTTGTTTTTTATTATTTTGATATAAACTGAAAGTAAAATAAAGAGCTGATTCACTGGACTTTATTAAAAACTTAAAAAATTTATGCTTGGGGGTATACTACAAAGAAAGTGGAAGCTGTAGAGATGGCTCAGCGGTTAAGAATATTGGCTGCTCTTCCAGAGGACCGTGGTTGAATTACCAACACCTATATGGCAGCTAAAATAACTTCAGTTCCAGGGAACCCAATAACCTTACAAAGATATATATGCAAGCAAAACATTAATACACATAAAAAGGAATTATCAAAAAATTTTAACGAAAGTAAGATGGCAATACATAGGTGTGAGAAAATACTCAAAAATTGTTTGTTGATACAATATTTGTAGCAGGATAAATATGATATATATCAATACACATACATATATACACACATAATTCAATATATACAACACTCAGAACTCTTTGCAATTCAGATACACACACAAACACACACATAATCCCAATTTAAAAAATGAAGAATCTATGGCCTGTGAACCTTTAATCTTAGCACTTCAGAGGCAGACAAGAAGATCTCTATGAATTAAAAAATAGCTCCAGTAAAGACCATGTCAATAGAATGAGATAGATAGCTATAGAGGGGGCAAAAAATTGAGAAATCATATACTTGACTTTGGCTCTGTATTCAGAACACAAGAAGAACTTCTTAAAACTTAACATAAAAGGAAGTTCAGTTGGAAAATTAGTAAATAATTTAAATAAACAGTTCACTGAATGGAAGAATGTGGGAAAATGATTCATTATTATTATCCATTGGCAAAATACAAATTTAAACCACAATAAGAAATTACTGTGCCAGGCATGGTAGCATATGCCTTTAATCCCAGCACTCTGCTACACAAAGAAACCCTCTCTCAAAAAAACCAAAAGAGAAAATTTACTGCATGTTTACCAGAATTGGTAAAATGAAAAATACTGTCAATATTAAATGATCTATAGTAATTCCAAATTAGGAATAACTTAGATGTCTGTGGATGAGTGAATGGTTAAAACTGTGGTCTATACATACCATGAAATTCTACCCAGCAACAAGTCTGAATTAACTACTGATATATAAAACAACTTGGATGAACATCTAGAGAATTATGGTAAATTCTAAAAATGGTCAAATTTCAAAAGATGTGTTTGATTCTATTTATATAGCAATCTCAAAAAAGCAGATCTATAGAATCAAGAACAGATTAGTGATTACTGGGAATTAAGGGATGGTGGGAGGGAAGACGGTGTGGCTATAAAAGGACAAACAGGGATCTTTGTGGTAACGAATAATATTCTGTATCATTGAACCAGTGTTTCCATCCTCCTTAAATTGCACTACAGTTTTGTTACTACTGGGAAAACTATATATGACTTTTTCAAACTATATATGATCTCTTTGCATTATTTATTACAAATGCATGTAAATTTCTAAAATTATATTAAAAGCTTGAATTTTAGAAGTATGCAAAAGGAAACCAGTAAGAAAGTAGGCAAAGGGGCTTTCTGCTGAGCTTAATGACTAGAGTTTGATCCCTAAGACTCATATTGTAGAGGGAGAAAAGAAACTCCCACAAGTTTTCCTCTGTTCTCTATGCATGTATTATGGTATGAGTGTGCCATCTCCTTCCCATATCTGTGAAAAAATATAACTGTACAAAGGATCTAAATACATATACCAGTAAGGAAGATATGTAACTGACCAATAAACACAAAAATATTCAATACCATTTATAAAGCACATCAGGACTGAAATCAGATAACAAAATACTAGGTAGACAGTTTTTTCTCAGCACTTTTTGGATGGGGTATTATAGATGGAAAATCATTTTTGCAGCTACCATAATAAATACTAGTTCCAGAAAGCATCTTAATCAAGACAGACCAAGGTATTTTAAAATGCTTATAGTATACCCACAGCAAGTTCATCTACCTCAAGGTAAATAATAGTGACTACACAGTGGAAAAACAGACAGTGCCTTAATGGAGTGATCAAACCATCACCATCATTGAATATATATATATACATACATATCATGGAAAATGGTATCCTAAGAAGGACATTATATTGTTTCTGGAATATTCCAGATGGGAATCCACAATCTGTATCTAATTATAAAGAAATATCAAAGAAATCCCTCAAAAAGTGACTTTGATGTAAAAAGAAAAAAGACTAAGAGATACTAGAAATACCCAGGTTCACAGTAACTAAAGATGCACAACCAAGGGCAACATAGAACATGGACTGGGCCTTGCACTTGGGGACAGCTGCACCAAAGGACTTTGTTGTGCTCACTGACAAAAGTAGAATATAGGCTTTGGGTTATTTCAGTGACTGTATGGATGTTTAATTGCCAAAGTTGATGTCTGCTATATCACTTTCAAAGGGAGGAAATGTGATGTTGTCACCCTCCTTAAACTGTAGTACAGTTAGGAAATAAATTGTTAGGAAATACATAGCAAAATGTCTAGGGGTGAGGGGCTGTAAAGTGTGCAATTCCCTTTCAAGTTTTGCAAAGGAACACAGTGTACAAATACACATAAAATATTGAAATGAAAAAGCAAGTGAAGCTGGAATGGTAATAAGTGTACCTCAAATCTTAATGAAGGATATGAAGATGTCTTATATATCGTTCATGCAGTTTTTCTGTAGTTCATTATTACTTCCAAATAAAACAGTTTTGTTATGTTTTAAAGAAACATCTATGAGATATCACAGTATTCCAGTGATTTTTGACTCAGGCTAATTTTGCCCTAACTCAGGGGGGTAGGTTTGATAATATGTAGAGAGTTGTGGTTACTTTATTTTTGGTTGTCACAACTGAAGGAATGCTGTGTTAGCATCCTGGCAGAAACCAGGGGCTCTGCTAAACATCCTAAAGTACATGGGACACTCTTCGTTGACAAAGAATTATCTCCTGCCAAATGTCAATGGTTCCGCAGTAGAATATCCCTGCCCCACTTGGCTAACAAGATGGAAAATTGCTCTGCCAATAATGCCTGGCAGGGATGTCAGGAAAGGGGAACCCTGCCTGTGGAAATGCGAGGTCAGACAGCACTTGAGGAAAGCAACCTGGCAACATGCATGCAATTTAACAATGCACCCATCCCTGTGTAAGGGGCTGAACTCCGTCCCCATCAATTTTCTAAGTTTAGGCCCTCATTTCCAATATTTCAGAATTGTAATAGGAGATCAGACCTTTAAACAGACAGATAAAGTAAGTCCAATTTTACTGGTGTGCCTATAAAGAAGGGGAAATTGGGATACAGAAAGAGTCCCAAAGTGTGGCTGTATAGACAGAAGACACAGGGATATATTGGCCATCTGGGAGTTAAGGAGAGAGGTTTTAAGAGAAAAGCAACCTGCTGGCACTCCAATCTCAGTCTTGTGGGCTCCTGCTTTTTGAGAAGCCTCTTGATTCAGCATTTGTTTTTGACAACCCTGGCAAATGAAGTTTGTGAATTCACTGCATAGAAATAAAAGCCTTTATACTGGGAAGTGAGTTTAAGTTTAACTTTTAGAAAACTAGCTTAAACCTAAAGCAAAATATATTTCAAGCAACGAAGAATATCATGGTATAGGCATACAAGGGAGAATGAAGGAGAGACTCTAAGATTTAAATAGAAGTGAGAGATAAACAGAATTGTTCCTGACTCAGAGGAAGCTGTAGTAGTATGACTGTAAAAAAAAGCAAGGGGCAGAAAAGCATGCATGCTGTGCCTTCCATGTGTTTCAAAGACAACAATAAGGTCTCTTTGTGAGATGTATGGTTTATTTCACTGTGTATTATATGAACATCAGGAAAACATTAGAGAATAAAATCATTGTTAATCAATGTAGGCAACAGAGGAGAAACATGCAGAAAAAGATTGTTTATATACAATATAGTCAGCTGTAAATCTAAGAGCATAAGTAATTAATAAAATTTTTAAGAAAAAATACCCCTTTTTCCCCCTCCCCCCAAGATTTGTGGCATGAGGAATAAAATAGAAGATTATGGAGCACAGAGTTGTCTGATAGGAGAGATTAAGGCTGGCATTGATGCAGCTTGGTGTTAAATCTGAGGAGACAGACACCAGAGTTTTCACTGTATGCAGGGTAGAAACCGACATCCTCATATTTGTTCACTGTGGTAATTCTTGCAGTAGACAGATAGACTTTTCTTACCATTGTTTTAAAATTATATTTTACTTTATTTTTTGTGTGTACATGTGTGTGCACACATGCATATGTGTATGGGCACATATATGCTACAGTGTGTGTGTGTGTGTGTGTGTGTGTGTGTATGCCAGAGAACAACTTCCAGTAACCATTTTTCTCCTCATAGCATATGGATGCAGGGAATTGGTTTCAGGTCATCAGTCTTGGCAGAAAGTACCTTTACTTAGTGAGCTGGCCCCACCGTTGGAAACTTGATTTCATTGATGTGTAATAGAGGCATAAAAAGTAGATGGATCAGGGTCACATAATAATAAATAGTGGGAAAGGGTTGTGGTCTTAAGAAGCATAGCTGTAAGTAGTGCCCCTGTACACTACGAATTTGCCTACATTTTTAAAAAGCAGAGCTGTAAAGGAAGGATTTAATTTCACTATTACAGTTGGAAAATTGCTATTTCAGTTGGGGTAAAATAAATAGAGGGAAAAAGAAATCCAACTAATTAAATAAATAAGTAAATATATATGGATGTATGTATAATCCATCATCATGTATTTTATCTGTTTATACAAACAAATCTGAGCCCCTCAAATAGAGAAGGTATGTTTTTAACTTAGGTGGGTGGAACAGGTCACATCCCAAGTTACAAATTATAAAAGCACTGGTCTTATTTTCAGACTTTGATGCTGCAAAGGAGCTCTTTTAAGAAAACTGGAGCTTTCACAGACTGCATGCTTTCACTGGAAGCCTATTAAATAGGAAATAAATAATGGTGATAAAAATGTATTGCTTAAAAATTAAGCAAACATTTAAAAAGAGCTCTAGATTAAAGCGAAAAAACAAAACACAAAAAATTATCAAAAAAGGGAATGAAATTGGTCATATTTCATACCAAGTCCTACATATCACAGCTAAAGCTGTGATCAGAGGAAAAATTATAACTCTTAAAATGTCTCTTGGTAAAGGGACTTTAAATAAGTGAACTAAATATTACCCTTAATTAAGTTTTAAAAGAAAATACATAAATTAAAGATAATTAGGAAGATGGAATTAATAGATATTATAGTCCAAGATGACTAAGAAGAAAACAAATATAGACAAAGGTAATTTTCTGATAAGATAATAAACATAATATTTTAATAATTAACAGAATTACTAAATTTCTCATGAACTTGACTAAGAAAAAAGCAAAACTATAAAAGCACAGGCAAGAAAAATTTATAGAAAAGAGCATAAACTACTGAAAGAAAATTATTTGCTACCAAGTGTCAACACAGTTGAAATGCTTCAGGAAATTACATAGCAATGAATAAATTATCCCTGAAAACACGCACTAAACTAATTTAGAATACATTACTGCAGAAAAGACTAAAAGCAATTACAATTTCGTATTAGGTCCAGATGGTTATACAATTTTGTTCTGTGTAAATTTAAAAGATTTTACACTTATTGTATGTGCATGTGGTCACATGTGCATGCAGGGTGGTGGTAGTGTGTGCACATCACAGCATGTGTGTGGAAGCCAAAAGAGAACGTGTAGGAATTGGCTCTCTTTTTCCAACATGTAGGTGCCAGTTATCAAACTCAGGTATCTCGAGCAGGCTTGGCAGCAGGTATCTTTATTCACTGAGCCATACTGCCAGCCACTGCTTAACCTTTAAAGAGACCATCATTCTAATGTTTTCAAACTATTTTGGAACACAAGCAGACAGATCTTGAACTGCATGACACTGCATTCACAAAGACATGGTGGAACCTGTCACACACTGCTGAGCCAAGAGATTCTGTAACTTGTAGGATCAGATATCAGGGCTGTCCTTCATACTGCAGAAAGAAAGAAAAAGCCCATTCTCACAGTTTTAATGACTGATAGATCCCCAGCAAATAAGCAGATCTTCATAGATGGATATATTAGCAATTTGCATTGTTTTGCTACTTAGCAATCATAGCATCAGTATCTCCAGACAAAAACAGCTTTCAAATGTATAGAATCAATTTATAGAAGAGTTGAAGATTGTGTACAGTTTTACTTTAGATAGTGAGATTGCATCACTCTTTTCTTCCAACATTAATGACTAAGGCTAAGTTTCCCTATATATTCACCAATGGAGTATTATTGGTGTCTTACTTAATAATCAAAGAAACAACCCTTGCTTATATTTGCACTCTATCATAAGTGAAACAGTCTGGCATTTTTTCCCCCTGGAATCAGTAGCATTTCCTTTTTAAAAAAATCTTTCATCCTTTTAATATAAAGAGCTTTGAAAATTTTAATGTAAATAATTCACTCTGTGTCTACAATATGGGTGGCAACTGTTTCCCCAGGTTAACACTTAAATTTTATTTTTGGTGGTTTTTTTTTTTTTTTTTTTTTTGCTGTGCAAATTTTATATATTCTATTACCAGCTTTGCTGAGGTACAGCTGGCATATAATAAAAGGCACGTGTTTAAATTGTAGGATTTGGTAACTTTTGACATGTGTTGAAATCGCTGCCACAATTAAGGTAATGAGCATATCCAGTGCTCCCAGGAGCTTCCTCTTGCCCTTTTGGACTTCCCCTACCACTGCTCCACCCCTCGGTAATTATTGACCTTTCTGTCACTCTAGGTTAGACTTCATTTTCTAGAGTGCTGTGGTAAGAGAAGACGACAGTATGAACTCTTTGTCTGGCTTCTTTCACTCACTGTAATTACGTGGTGATTCATCCATGTTAGGTGTATCAATAGTTCATTCCTTTGTACTTCTGAGTAGTATTCCATTGTATGGACACAGAACAACTTTGAAAAAAAAAAACAAAACAAAACCTCTCTACTCAAATGTTGACTGCTTTTGGAATGTTTCCAAATGGAGAGAGAGAGAGAGAGAGAGAGAGAGAGAGAGAGAGAGAGAGAGAGAGAGAGAGAGAGAGAGAAGAAACCATTAAATTGTTTTTCAGTGTTCCTGAATCACTGTGACCATGACATGACATACAAGTGGTTGAGTTCTTTCATGTCCTCACCAGTACCTGGTAAATCTCCTTAATTTTAGGCAATTAGTAGTTATGAAGTAGAGTCTACCTTTGTGCACTTCTCCAATAACTAATGATGGTGGACATTGTCTTACATGCTTCCCTATATGTCTTCCTTGCTATGAAGTGTTGATTTAAACAATTTACCCATTTTTGTAATGTGTGAGTTTTCAGTTTAAAGTGTCCATCACATATTCTGAATATAAATTCTTTTTTAGGTATCAGGTTGTAAAATATTTTCAGGTTTGGGATAGTGGGTCAGTGAGCAATAATGTTTGATGTGCAAACATGGAAACTGGTGTTCAAATCCCCAGCATCCACACTTAAAAAAAAAAAAAACTGGCATGAATGCACATAGTTGTAATCCTAGCACTGCGGGTGGGGTGGGCAGAGACGGGCAGATCCTGGGAGCTTAGTGACTGCCAGTCTGGCTGGAACACTGAACTTCCAGTTCAGTGAGAGACTGCTTGAGGAAAAGAAGGTAGAGAGCTGTAAAAATATGAGGCTATGCCAGTGCCTGGCAAACACAGAAGTGGATGCCCACAGTGAGCTATTGGATGGAACACAGGGCCCCCAATGGAGGATCTAGAGAAAGTACCCAAGGAGCTAAAGGGGTCTGCAACCCTATAGGTGGAACAACCATATGAATTAATCAGTACCTCCAGAGCTCGTGTCTCTAGCTGCATATGTAGCAGAAGATGGCCTAGTCGGCCATCATTGGGAAGAGAGGCTCCTTGGTCTTGCAAACTTTATATGCCCCAGTACAGGGGAACACCAGGGCCAAGAAGTAGGAGTGGGTGGGTAGGGGAGCAGGGGGGTGGGTATGGGAGGGACTTTTAGGATAGCATTTGAAATGTAAATAAAGAAAATACCTAATAAAAATTGGGAAAAAAAGACAGCAATCATTTGTCCTCTGCATGTGAGTTCATGGGCATGAACAACTCCACGTGCACATGCAATGCATGCGAAAACAGAATGCTTTCTTTCAATATCTGTCTTTTTCATTGTGTCTTTCAAAAAGCATGCTTGAGAAGCCTGGCTAACCAATTTGTTCCTAATACTCACATGCTTTTGATGCTGTGTCAAAGATATCCTTAACTATATTGTTGTTGTCCTATAAGGTTTAGCCTTTGAATTCAGTTCTATGACCATTTTGACATGGTTTTGGGGAAATGATAAAAGTTCATGGTTGAACTGAATATCCAGTTTTTCCATCTTGTCTCCTCCCCACAGAACAAAACAAAACCTAACATAACCTTCACATGTGGATTAGAAAGCACCTATCAAGAAATATGAATGTCCACCCGATCCCCAGTTTCCCTACTGTCTGTTTGGTTTTTATGCAAACATTATACATCTGGGTGTTAATCCTCAAACCTTCTTCATGTTCGAAGTTGCTTTGTTATTCTGGGCTATCTGCATGCTAGTCTTTGACTGGCTTTATACTGAATTTAGAAATCATTATTGAACCTTGTAATTTGGGAACCTAATTATGTATCTATATTTATTTTTTTGACGTTTCATCAGCATAGTTATATAGGCTCCAAAGGAGAGTTCTTTTGTCAGATAGATTTCTATGTTTCACATGTTTAGTGCTATTCAGAATAGTATTTAAAAGTTTTCAATTCTGCCTTACTTGTAGCTAGAATTTAGAAGTAGAATTGCTTTTTGCAGAGCTACTTTGTATATGCAACTGAATCCATGTATTCTGGTGGCCAATCTGACACATCAGATTTTCTATACAGACAACCAGGAAATCTACAAATAATGCCAGTTTCATTTCTTTTCCAACTTGCTGTTTCTTACCTTATTCCAAAGGCAAGCATCTCCAACTTAATGTTGAATAGAAATCATAACACCAGATATTTGTACTCCTGACTTATGGGGAAAACAGGTATTTGTTCATTGAATATGTTAACTGCAGGTTTTTTTTTCAATAACCTATTTCAGTCTGAGGAAGCTTCTATTTTTTTACTTCATAATTATTTTTTTGCTAGATTTCTTTCAAGTACTTTCTCTACATCTTCTGAGTTAAATATGGCTTTATTCTGTTATTTATTAATATGCTTAATTTTCTTTATATGCCCCAGTACAGGGGAATGCCAGGGCCAAGAAGTGGGAGTGGGTGGGTAGGGGAGCAGGGGAAGGGGAGGGTATAGGGAACTTTTGCAATAGCATTTGAAATGTAAATAAAGAAAATATCTAATAAAATAAAAAAATAATGTTTCATTTTACTAATTAAATTCAAACTAACTTTGCATTCCTGAACCCTAATTGATTCTTTTGCTTAAAAATTTTGGATTTGTGTTCACAAGTGATATTTACCTACAGTTTTCTTATAATGTTTATAATGTTTCTTTATAATGTTTTTGGCTGTGTTTCCTATCAGGGTAATGCTGGTCCCAGAACTTAAAAAGAATTCCCTTCATTAAAAGAAACCAGAGTTTGCCTTTTCTTAAACATATGGTAGGATTCATCAGGAAGCAACATGGTCCCAGAGTATGCTTTTCGTGTGTGTGTGTGTGTGTGTGTGTGTGTGTGTGTGTGTGTGTGTGTGCATTATCCATGATAGATAATTGGGTTACATCTGTCTGCATTTTACCTTTCCTAAGAAATTTTCCATTTCCTCTAAGTTGTAGAATATAGTAACAAAGAGCTGTACAGGATAATTTTGTAGTTTTAAGTCCTGTCATTTATATAGAGCTGGGTATCTCACTTCTGACACTGACAAGTTGCGACATCACGCTTGCTCTTTGGTCTATCTGGTTAGTCACTTATTGATTTTCCTGGCCTTAAAAAAAAAAATCAACAATGGTTTCATTATTTTTTTTCCTGTTTTTAGTTTCTTACGCCCCTCGCAAATTCTTATTTTCCTTTAGTCTACTTATTTTGGTTTATTTAGCTGTTTTATAGTTCCCAGTCTGAGGCCTTCTCTGAAGTGCTTGCATGGTGCTATGTGGTCCCCTAAGAACTGTTTTAGCAGTGTCCTATAAACTAGAGCTTGTTGTGTTTTCACTTTCATTTGATTTAAAACACTTGTTTTTCTCTTAGATTTCTTCTCTGACCCTGTACTATTTGGAGACATGTTCTTTATTTTCCATATAGTTCAGAATTTGCCATCTTCTTAATTGATTTTTAATTTAATTCTACTGTGGTAAAAGAACATATGACTTGAGTAACTTTAAGTTTATAAAGTTTTTTCACAGCTCAGAATATGGTCTGTCCTGGCATGGGCTCTCTGTGTAGCTGGCAGCCATATCTATCCTGCTGTTCTCTACCAGCATTAATTAAGTCAACTTGGTTCAAAGTATTGCTCAGATCTACATTTCTGTTGATTTTTGTGTCTAACGGTACCATCTCTAATAATAAAGACATTAAAATCCACAAAACTACTTATAGATTTTTTTCTTCTCCTTTTATGCATATTATTTTCCTGGTTTTAGTTGTAAGTTGTTTTAAGAACTCATGGAGCTGGAAAGATGACTTAGCAGCTAGGAGAGCACACTACTCATGCAGAGGACTCTAGTTTGGTTTTTAGCACCTACAGTGGAGAGCTTACAACTCCTGTAACTCCTGCTCCAGGGGATCTGATACCTCTAGTCCTATGCAGGCACCTGCAGTTATGTACATATGCCCCTCCTATAATTAAAACAGAATAATTAGTCACCAATAATTTGCAAGCTTTACATATGCATCATAGGGTCTGATGTCGATTATTTTCATCACTATTTTTCTAAATAGTCACCAATTGGGATTTTATTTCTTCTTCAAGGAAATAAGTTTAAATGCCAGAAGCAGCATTGTTCAAAAGAGTAAAGTACTAAATAGATTTCTAACAACAACAAAAATGTAAAGCTGGTAGGTCAATTTCCCATCAGATTCAAACTAGTTTGTAGAGTCTATGTAGCAGGTGAACACCACAAAATTATTGGCATAAATATTTGCCTAGAAACAACACAAACCAGTTTCAAAAGAATTTAAAATGACAGGCATTAATGCTCATGTCACAGTAAGTAGATAAAAGCAGGATTAAAACTGAGCAGTCAATGTGGACCCAACCCAGGGATGTCATCAAAGTGGGGGTGCCCCCACTTTGTCATCAGGACACTGGGGATCGGAGTGAGAGGCCAGGTGTGGTGCTAATAAGAAGGTTCTGATTCAGGCTCAGAACACACCCAAGAGAGGACAATTGTCCAAAACACAACAGCCGTAAGACAGCAGATGGTTATTCTTTATCCTCTGTATTTGTGGTCCATGGTGAATATAATCTACTTTTCTAATCAGATATATATCTTAAAACTTAAAAGTGGACAAATCTTCCACTTAAAGATATACAATATAGTGTGTAGACTATTGGGCAGATGTGTCAGATGGGAAAGTCCAGCCATGGGTCAAGACAGAAATGGTTGAGTAGAACACTGCTGGAAAGATGAGAAGAGACTGGGCTCTCAGAAGTCACATGACCCTTCTAGGTGTGGAAGGGCCATTAACTGCCCACACATTGGTCAAGACTGATGTCAAGACTCACTGGTCAAGACTCACTGGTCATGCAGACTAGACTTGACACAATAAACCGGAGGTGAAAAGGCAGGATCGTAGCGTCATGTTCTCAAGAACAGCCTGAGAGGAGAGTCATTAGGACACTGGGGATAAAAGCCAGAGGCCAGGTGTGATGCCGATAAGAACCTGATTCAGAACTTACCCAAGAAGCTCTGACCAACCTTCCTATTGGTCCCACCATAGCCTACATCCTATCAGTGAGGGAGGTTTTCTAACCCAAAAGTACTGACCAACTTCCTCAGGTCTCTGAGGCCGCCGAGTGATTTGTGACAACTGGGAAGATTAGTAGAAGTTTCCATTAAGTCTTGGCCCGGACACACCTGAGGCCCAGAACAGAAGTGCAGTGGTACAAAGAGCAGTAGGCCTCCCATTATCCTATAGTCAGGCCTGGCCCTTCCACCCTGGTGGCTCTGATGCAGCATGGTGAGAAGTCACAGAAGAGCTACTCTTACCTCTGCAGCTGGCACTGGCCTCGCACTTGGAGTTCCCCAGGGCTAATCTATAAGCTACCTGCCTCAGAGTAACATGAGTGCCTAATACAGATTCCAGGACCTAAGCACAGTCAACACAGCCCACAGTACTGAGAAATGAGATGCTAAGTCTGCTGTAGATGATGGTCTGGTCCCCTGTGTAGAGAGAACTTTCTCTGACACAGAGAGGAAGCCTCTGTGTCTCCACTCCCTGCAAGTGCCTGGGCAAGTTTGTGGAAAGAGAACACCTGCCTTGCATGTCCCTCTGGGATCACCTGATAAATGTGGCTCTGGAATCAGTCCTGAGGGCTGGTAAGAGAGCAGGTGCAGCTGGGCAGAACATATCCAGCCTGAAACAGCTCACCTGTGACTCAGCCTGCCCAAGTAGTCACCTGTGGAATCTGATGATCCCTAAAGAAAGAAGGTGAGTCTGGAATCTTTATGAGGCAAGAAGTGGTAACTCAGAACTGCACCCTCTACTTCCCAATGTAGAACTAGGCCCTATAGAGGCTGCAAACGAGTAGACTCAAGGGAAACATAAACAAAGCAAATGAAAAAGCCCACACTGGTGGGCAGGAAAATGAAGGAAATTCATTTGTCTTGGTCTATTCTTGCTGGTGAATAAAACCAAAGTTCCTTGCTTGACCTGTGTGACAGAGGCCAGCTTTCTAAGACATAAGTCTCCACCCCCAGTGCATGAGCTCGTTACAAAATCCTGTGTAAATCTGAGTCCCCAAGGACCCCGATTGTGTTCCCTGGGTTATCCTGTTTGGGAGTAATGTGGTCTCCCCCAGGAACCTTAGAGACAAAAGCTACTATGAAAAAGAGCAGATGGTATTAGACTACAAGCACTACAGAGGTTGTAATTATCAATAGATGTTGCAAAAATAAGCACATTACTATGAATTCAAAATTAAAACTTGTGATGTAAACTATGAGAGAGGTACAAGGTGTTGAGACCAAGCTGATTTAAAGCTCCACACAAGGATGCACAGAACTGGGAAAATCTAAGGTAACTAAAGGACTGCCTCAGTGGCCGGGTAAGGCTGTGCATGAGACATACCTGCAGTTAGCAACAGTAGCAGTATGGTTAGCCTGAGAAGGGCATGAGATAGGCAAGGCCAAGCTGAGATGGTCCAACAGAAGATTCTAGGACAGAGGCTTGAAAGATAGTTCAGTCCGTAAACTGCTTGCTTCACAAGGACCTTAGCTTTACCTCCAGAACCGATATAAAAATGCATGGTGTGGTGGCATGTGTTTGCAATCCCAGCAATGTGGAAGCAGAGATATTGAGATTCCTGGAGTTCCCTGGCCTAATTAGTGAACACTAGGCCAATAAGAGACTCCATCTCCAATGAGGAGACAGTGTTCTGAGAATGATACCCAAAGTTGTCCTCTGGCCTCCACACATAAGCATATGTACACACACGGTTTCCGGTAGATATAGTAGTCACTTTGCCTGCTCGATGAAAGACATAAGCCCTCAGATTCAGTCAGTACCACAACCCATGATTTAAAAAAAAAATTCACCATGTTGATACATCACAGTTTAGGTAACACCAAACTCAAAGGAGAATTTTCAGTCACCAGGAGTGAAAAGGTCATGCACAAAGAGGTATTCCTATGTATCTTTCTCCCCGACTAAATCATCATCTAGGAGTGAGCACACAATTAAAAGATGCAACCCAGCTGCAGCTGAATGCTCACCAAGACCAGCCCTAGAAGAAGCCTATACTTAAGGACAAAGGAGGTCCAGTTAAACCTGCAAGCAAGCCTCAGAGGTTCACACTGGTAGCAATGTGAACAACTAATGAGAAGAAGAATCTAAAAAAGATAAAATCAAAACACTGGGCAACACATTCCAGGAAGGGTGTGTGTGTGTGTGTGAGAGAGAGAGAGAGAGAGAGTATACATGTATACGTGTGTTTGCATATGTGTATGTAAGTGTATGTGAGTACGTGTGTACATGTGTGCTTATGTGTCTGTGTTTGTGTATTTGTGTGTGTCAGTGGGGGTTTAATAGTATGCCTAGAACACAACCAGAAGTCACGGGGCTCAAGAGATGGGTCCACATGAGACAACAGTCAGCAATACATTTAAAATATAATCCTATGGGGGCCATAGAAATTCACAGCCTGCCTGGATTGGAGTGGAGTGCATCCAGTAAGCACCTCTGTCACTAACAGCTTTGTGAACTGGAAGTCAGAGGTGCTGCTTGACACACATCAGCAGACCTACTGCATGTGTGAGAATACTCAAGCCTTACCCACAGTGGTGTCTCTGCATATATTGTACCCACTCCATCCCTGAGCAGTGGCTGCTAGTGTGTAGATGCCCACTAATCCTACAGTGAGTCCTTAAGATTCCTATGGACAGCAGCAGTCAAGTTATCAGGGTCAGGCTCTCTGGGCCTGAACTTGGTCAATGGCTTCTCCACCAACCAGGGCCTTGGGTCTTGCTTTGCACTTCTTCCTTGAGCCTGGATATCAATCCCTCTGGGATGCTAGTAAGTTGAATGGCATTTGGCTTGAGTCCTCCAAGAGTGAGAGACAATGCTTCTCAGGCCTATATGGTCCCCTGAACCCTCTCTGTTAGCATTCTGTCCCCTGTAAAGGCACAAGATCCTGTCAAGAGTGGTGGGCCTTTGGGGGAGTTGTAGACTTCTTTCTGCTTTCCACAGTGTTTCTTTACAGGAGGCACAGACCCATTTTTACTGCAGGGTAGCCTGGGCCCTAATGCTACCATAAAAAGACCCCTTACTTTACTGCTTCCACCAGTCCAATTCCACCATCCCTGCACACATCTTTTAGGCGAGCTTCATAGAGTGTCCTTAGGACACATGTGTGTCCTTGGGAGGTCCCCACATGATTCTGGGTCTCTGCTAGTCATCTTTAGTTGGGACCAGCACTGCAGCTCACTTCTACCCACTGTATACTAAAAAAACAGTATTCAGGTAGATTTTTGCACACCATGAACAGGTGAGTGTCCTCTGCAAGGACAAGATGATGGCTTCCTAGTTCTCATACACAAATGAGGTCCAAGTCCCGGTTTGGCCTGGCACTAGAAGTCAGTGTGTCTGCTTGGGATCTGCCTCGTGGGAGCAGGCACTCTGGGGCTTTCCCAGTGATGGCATCCCTCCCTCCCTGCCTGGGATTAGCACCTCGTCTCCATGCCAGAGTGCTCAAGATTCCCAAGAGTCTCTTGGGTAAGGAGATTTGGGTGTATCAGGTAACCTGTGGAGTAAGGGTTGCCCCAGATCCTTAGAGGGGCCAGACCAGTGGCTCAGTCTCTAAAATCTGGTGGCTCTGGACTAGGCTGACTTATCTCATTAACAGAAAGAGACGACACGGTGTGGGAGCATTCCACAAGCAGTGCTGCTTTCTCTGCTCGTGCACCTCATTAACATGCCACAGACATCACTGCGGACTTCATAACACTAAGCAGGCTGAATGGACGGCAGGGACACTGCTGCCCCGTATTCAGAAAACATCGAGTGATGCTTCTCCTGGGCAGGCACAGGGCTGCATCCCTGCCGCCTCTGCTCACGCCCAACCTGCCCATTAGCATTAGCAGAAAGCCCCTATTTGCATTGAGACAATGGTCCTACCCCTGAAGCAGAGCTGCAGGGGCACTGGGCATTTGTTGGCACAATTGCCCTTTGTGCCCGCTCCAGTGGGCAGGCGGGGAGTATGTCCCAGGGGCTCATGGAGATGTGGCCAGCCCTGAGCCAAATCCCCATGCCATCTGATGAGGACGCAGCAGCTTGGCGCTCAGTAAAGTGGGGCCCAGGCTGGGTCCTGACAGACGGGATGCCTAAGATAGCCTTCGAGAGCATAGAACAGCCATGGTCCCTTTCTTGAACACTTCCCACCCTCCTGCCAAGATGTGGTGGTGGGAACAATGACACGGGACACAGATCAGCTGCCCTTGGACAAGCTGGACTTGGTAGGCTGGGGCCCAGACACTTGTTAGAAGAAAGATGAGGAATAATACTGTTGATCACCCTCTGTTATACCTGAAACTGTCCTTACAACTGCCAATGAGCTAGAAGTTTCTGGAGGATCCTGGAGCATTCTACTTAGTCACAAAACATTCTGGCAGGTCCCAGGCACTGGGAAGAAGTCTGAGAAGGGAGAGACACACCTACATGACAGCAGAGTGGAGGGATAGAGTGTCAACTCAGGAGACACTGCTACACACACACTGTTGGTCTCAACCCTTAGTTCCCACTCTACCAAGCATCCAACATCAGTGCCTCTTTCCTGCCAGGCACAAGACCTGGCCATTGTAGCACATGAGACTGGACACTCAGTCTCTAACAGGACACTCAAATGAAGCCTTCCCATGGAGCCTGAGATTCTTGAAGGTAAGTAGAACAGTTCTGAATGAGAGGCAAGATTCTGATGAGAGAAACCAGGATCTTAGGAGCCAGCACTAGGTACTGGGTTGTCTCTCATTGCTGTAGCAAGCAAGTATTCAGGGTAGGATGGGGGAGAGGATGAGGTGAACACTGGTGCCTTTGGCTCAAGCTTCCACCTCTCCATCTGGAAAAGTGCTCTCTCCTGACCTCAAGGACTTATTGTGCTTTTAGTCAGGTGCCCCCTCCACCCAGGACTGCATCTTGGGCAAAGTCTCTCCTGCCTGCCTTTGGGGGAGTGATTCCTGGGACCGCCCCAGTTCATGGGTACTCTGATCCCTCAGATAAAATGGCATAACATTTGCGGAGAACCTGCTTGTACATCTTCATGACACCTCCAGATTCTTTAGAAGAGGAACTTCCATGTAATAGTCTGTAAACAGATTGAGTCAGAGGATGAAGAACCTGTGGATGCTGGATGTCTGGACTGGGTGCCTTAGCATACAGTCTTGGGAGGAAACAGGCAGCAGGACAGTGTAAGGGGCTTCACAGGAGATGCTGAGCAAAAGGTATATGGTGACATGGGCCACATCCCAGGCCTAGCTCACTATCTAGCTTACTATCTCGATACCCATACTTTTCAGGGAAAGGAAAAGATCAGAACAGTTCAAATTTGAGTTATATACAGCTGCTAGTCATTTACCCTGAGGTGGGCACTGAAGTTTTTAGAGATATATGAGAACTACAGGGGAAGTCCCTTCCACAGCCACCTATGCTGTCTCCCGGGGGTTATGCTATAAACTCAGGAGACACTGCTGCACACACACTGTTGGTCTCAACCCTTAGTTCCCACTCTACCAAGCATCCAACATCATTGCCTCCTTCCTGTCAGCCATGTGCCACATGAGGCTGGGCATGACTCTTTGTGGCCCAGATACTGAAAGGAGTGTCCAGTCTCCAACGGGAGACTATACATCCACATCTGAGACCAGAAATGTGAAAACCCCAGACCCACAGAGCCCTGTCTCCTGGGACAATTCTTGACCGTATGTCTTCATAATGGAAACAGCACTTGTACCTCCTGAGAAATCTCTCTGGTAAGGAGACCTTTTACTCCTGCTGTGGTCCCTTTCCAGTCCAGAGGAAGGATATGAAAAGACTGCCCTTGCCTATCTGCTTTATAACTGGTGACCCAGAGGCACTTCTAGGAACATGCCATATTCTCACTGCATGGTCTGGAAAATATGCTTAACCTCTCTGAGTTCCCTTAGCACAGAGCCTCACTATGACCTTACGGAGGAAAAGCTAACTAGGACCCAAGCATGCAAACCTTTCACAGGCCTGCGGTCTTATTACTATGTCCCATGGGCTTGGCCTCATCCAAGCCATGGAAGGAAAGATACAGGGATATAGGATGGTGATACTAGATACAAACCCAGGGCTGTATAAGAAATGTGTCCATCAAGACATTGACCCCAACAAAATGTTCTCATGGTTTTACCAGCTAGCCAATGATTCCCCCCAGGGCCTGCAGAGACTTCATCTTTACCACCCTCACTTCTGGGCTTCCCCATTAGTGAGCGAACCTCCAAGAGGTCACCACAGCCATTTTTCAAACAAAGACCTTGGGTTCTAAAAGGAGAAGCCCAGTGAATAGAACACACATGTCACCTTCCCTCTTGTGGCCAGGTCAGGCCATGCTGACCCTCAACATTCTAAACTAGTAGTAGGTATCCCCTCAACAGACTGCATAGTGATTACCACCTGAAACAGACTAGAGAAGCATGGCTTCAAAGCCACCAGAAGCTTCTAAGTCTAGTCCAGTAGCAGAGACCTCAAGACATGCTTGGTTTCCAAGGTAGGCAAGTGACTGTGTATGTGCTCTGCGGCCTTATGGACAGAGTTCCAGGGGAGGACTAGGGACAGGTGGCATGGAAGCTCCCCACAGCCAGGTTGACCCTGCTGTAGGGTCAGCACTGAATGTCCTGCCCCTGCACACATGGTAGCTTGCTTACCTGAGCTGTCATAGCCATCAATGGAGAAATGGTCTGGCCTCCTATCCTCTGGGGGATCATAAGTGATGTGAGGAACATTGAACATCTTCTCTCCAGGACTCATCCCATTATCCTTATCCAGCTTGAACTTCTTCTTCTTTACCTAAAAAGTCCACATGAGGAGTGGCAGTTCCTGAGCACTGTCTGCCAGATCTTTAACCAACCCCAGAGCACCTGTGGAGTCCCGAATCCAGGCTTGAAATGTATACCCTTAAGGGAACTTGGGTAAAGGGGCTGAGCTCCAGTTCCTGCAGATATTGATGAAATGGAGCTTCAGTGTGCTAGTGTTGCTGGAGGGTTTTCGGGGGTTGTTTGGCCCAGTGTGGCCCTCTATAAGCCACAGCCTAAGAAAGGCAAGCAAACAAAAACAAACAAAAACCCAGTAGACTATAAATATGCAGGCTTGCACCAGGGCAGTAGGGCTGAAGGCCAAGGCAGCAAAGAGGCACTGGAGCCTCTTTAAAGAGGTCTCTCAGAGAAAGTGGGCAAGCAGGTTATGTGAAACCATGGAGAGGGAAGTGCAAGTTCAAGTGTCCAGTGACAGTTGGATGCTGGGAAGGTTGTCTTTTCAAGTGGGGGGGGGGGCAGGAAATAGAAGCGTCCCAACCTTTTCCTCACTATTCCAGACCAATTGCAGGACTCTTGTCCATAGCTACTGGAACTTGACTCTGTGGGCTAGAGTTCCAACACCTTCCTGTTCTGTCTGCTTTACCCAGTATGGAAAGCCCAGCACCAGGGTCCTCTCAAGAGCTTCCTTACAGCAGCTGATGGAGCTGGCCACTCCTATTCCTGAAGTACTCTCTTTAGACCCATCATATCCTGGTCTTGGCAGTCCAATCTGGCTCCAAGGGTGGAGGAAATGAAGTCAACAGGGATCAGGCATGGAGTAGACATCCTCTGACTTCAGAATGATGTGGGCACCCTAATGAGCAGTACACGGAGTGGCAGTGCCAGAGTCTCACACACCGCCTCTCCAGCTTCCTGTTCTGCTAACATGTAGTTCCCATCCTGGTGGCCAGTGAGACTGCTTACCATGACAGACTTTTTAGGTTTGGGACTGGGGGACAGAAGCGTGTGGCTTCGAGCAGGTTTCCGGACATAGATCTTCCAAGTGGCTGAGTCAGGGTTCTCAGCAGCATAGCACCTCCATGCAGTCTGAAATCAGGCGGAGGGGAAAGGAAAGAAGGCTCATTGGTCCAGCCACTCAGCAGTACCTCTCAAAAAATCTTCATGTCCTCCCTGAGCCCCAAGCCCAGCTTGTTCCAAGGCCCCATCCCTGACATCAAGGCTTGGCCCTCTAGAGGGCTAGGAAGGAGAAGGCCTCATGCATTAACTATCTGTCACCTGAGCCACTCCTAAAGAGAGCCTTGAACAAGCCCCAGACATACAGAGATGCTCAACTAAGGCAGAGTTAGATAACCAGACTTGACTCAGAGGACAGCGGAAAAGGACTGCCTGAGCCTTTGTGAGTGCCAGCAGGGTGTGTAGGGGTAGAGCCCCAGGGACCAGTGAGCAATGAGGCCTCCTGGGATTTCACAGGCTTGACTGTGGCTATGAAGAGTCTCTGGTCACTACAGATGAAACTCTTGGCCAACATTCTAGAGGGAAATGCCCTCCCCATAGTCATCACATCAAGATGACCTGAGGAAGACACTGGAGGGGCCTAAAGGAGCCAAGGGTGCAAGAAGGGGGAAGGAACAGATACCAAAGCCTCTTATGGGGACATATCATGGTGGCTCTGTCATTATAGGCCCTATGGGCATGAGAAAGTAAAACCAGTTGAAAGTTCTCTATGCTGGCAAGGCTTCTGAGTGACAGCCCCACGCTATGACAGCAACTTAGCATAGACACAAAATCCAGGCAGGGATATTTATGACCTGGGACAGTTTGGAGCCCCTTCCAAGGGCTTTATGTCCCATGTATACCCTATATGGGCAGCTCCATACCTCATGCAGCCTGCAGCTCCTCCCAGCACACTCCATGTTGCCTGTGTCTCCAACTCCCACTAGTAAGATCCCTGGCACATCTTCCACTGTGGGCAGAGCTTCTGAAGGAGTCTTGTCCACAGACCATGCAGTTCCTGAGCAGTGGCCTCTGTGCTCAGCCGAGGAATTACATAACTGCCTGGCTATGTTAATGTGGCCAAGGCGGGTTAGTGGGTCTGATTTAAGGTTTTCCCAGAATGAGAAGCTGTGAGGTCAAGCCAGGCCTGGGAAAGCCCACAACTGCAACTGCTGGCCTCATGGCTGCTTCTGTCAGTGGCCAGGTAAATGGCTCTGGAAGGGCATCAGAGGAACAAGCTGGGGCCCAGAACTGTGCTAGAAGCTTAGATAAGACCATGAGAGCTACAGGCTTTGAGAAGAGCTGCCCCTCATCCAGGGTTCTGCCCAGATCAGAGAAGTCAGGAAACTGAGGCTGACCAGCAGAGTACAGACTGGCTACGTAGCCATGGTCAGGCCTTGCCCTAGTCTGCAAGTACGGCCCTCAGTGGGAACAGCATGAGGAGTGGTGGTCCTGCATCTCTTTGCCCACCCATCATCCTAATATTGAGTACTTTCCCAGAGAGCCACCTCACCATGGGAAGAGCCGAAGCAAAGGGATCCATGCCTCTCAAGCAGTGGGCATGGCTGGGAGTGGTTCCAACACCCAGACGGATGTAAGTACACAGCACTGACAGCCTGCCGGGCACACCACATACCTGGATGAGTGAGGCTGCGGCTGGGATCTGCCGGTTGAAGTGCTTCTGCCTCTGCTTCTGCTGGACCTTCAGCGCGAACCCAGAGCCAAGTATCCCCTGGTAAGGGACAGAAGGTGCCCACTGTTACATAAGCCATGCTGGCCAGTGCCCAGCAGAGGATGAGGGTCCCAAGGAAGAGCAAGAAGCAAAAGCATCTGGATATCAGGTTTGCACAGTGCCCAGGGCTGTGGCCAGGCAGGCACTATCAGAAGGTGGGTTTGAGACAGCAGATGCCACATGCGGGCAGTCTCCAGGCTCAGCCTGCCTGGCCTTGCCAGCTGGGGAGGCAGAATCCATTTCTCAGAGTCGACTCAACATGAAGCTTGGCTCTAGAAGAGACCTAAGACTCTACACATTTCTTGGCACCACCTGTGGGAAGTCAGATAATTTAGCCATCACCCTGTGCCCCTGGGGCAGAGGATTCCTAACCCTAGGAGAGGGGGAGTTTGAGGCTGTCCTCAGCAAGAAGCCTATAGCTACTGTAGCCAGCAGTGGCAGAGATGGAGTACTGACTCTGCAGCTGGGGACCATGCAGGGGACACACACTGTGTGTCATGTCTCATATATATGTGTCACACATGCACATATAACAGACACTTGAACACATATCATCTCCCATGTGTTACAGAAACTCATGAAATATAAATAATATATGGATATGGAACATGTGTGCAAATATAGGTATATACATGTATACATGACATACATGGAATCACAAATATACACACATACATATGTATATATGCTATTCAAATGTAATACAGACACTTGTACATGTAACACATGTATAGAGTATATACATACAACATGTATAAAACACACCTACAATGACAGATATACACAAGTAACCAGCATTTGTCCCACATAGCACACATAGGTTTGTGATTTTTGGAAAAGTCACAAGACAGAGCCACTCCTGGCTATAGAGCAGACCTGCAGGTTCTGCCCAGTCTGCTCCCCTGTACCTTGCCGCTTCTGTGAAGTGCCACAAGGCCTCCTTACTCTACTTCAAGGAATGCCTAGAAGTTGGGGCAAGGGTGAGTGGGAAACAAGGGAGAGGGCTCTTAATAGGTACCCACCGCTGGGAGTGCAAAGAAGGATATGGCGAAGACAGAGAAACAGGAGGCGATGGTCTTCCCAACCCACGTCTGAGGTACCTTATCCCCGTAGCCAATGGTAGTGACTGTGACCTGCAAGGAAGAAGGACTGCAGTCAGTGGTGGGCTGGCTGAGAGCCTCAGAAAAGACACCTGCCAGCCCCAACACAGCGGCTTGATGACAAAAGAGACCAACTTAAACCCTGCCTACCAGGATAGTGAGGCGCGGTTCTGAGAGAGTACCAGGAACAGCAATATGGTGAGTTGGTTCAAGTTTCTGAATCTCCTGAGTCCCTCAACTCTGATTGCCACAGATGGCACAGCCCTAGGGTTGCAGACAGATTGGGGTGTGCAGGACAGGCAAAGAGCTCAGAGCCCACCCACAGGGACCAGGCTTCCTGCCCCATCGAAAAGATCCCTCTCCTGGCCACCAAAGTTGCAGTGCACTGGCCCCCAAGAGGCCGGAAGCTCCCACTGAGGCCAGCGGTCCACAAAGCCCCAGGATGGGGCTGACATGCCGCTTCCTGCCACCAGCCCAGGGATCCAGATGTTTTATTTTTCCTTTTCAGAGAGAATAAGACAAGGCTCTAGCCTTCTTCTTAGTGGGAGAGCAGCGTCCAGGGTATGCAGTGGGACAATAGGAGTGAGGGGCTACCCCCCCCCCCGGCAGCCCCCTGCTGACATCTGAGGTTTGCTCCTGGGGCCTCTGATGAGGGACTTGGGGGCCCACCCTGGCTGTGCCTAACTGCTAGGTCATACTATGAGGCTGCCTTGGGCCTGCTGGGAGAACAGGATGGTCACATTCACTAACACGAAGCCCTTGGGGTCACAACACACTGTCCAGATCAGGCTGTCAGTGAAGGAAGATCAGTGTGATGGAAAACCCTGCCCACTCAAGGTCTTTATAGTCTGATCACTCTAGACACCTCAGCTGTCACCCCTTGGGGCCAGGTGACAACCACCCAGCCAAGACCTATATGAGAACCTCTAAGTGAACCTCTGCCCAACAAAGATGGAGTCTGGGGAACACCATCGAATAGACTCCAACCAAAATGAGGCCCAGAGAGGAAGCCTCAAGATCCCCACACTATCCAAGTCCACGGCCATCACTACCCACTCCATTCCCAGATGGACTTCTGTGGACCACAACTGTTCCCCAGTGGCCACTGAAGAGGAGGGGAAGACAAGAGAGGCATGGGGGTCAGAAGTTAATATGTACATATTGTGAGCATAGAGATAGGTGCTCACAGCTTAGGCAAGCACTCTGACCAACTTCAGCAGGGGAGCAGAGGACAAGGACAGCAAGAGTGACCCCACAGTGCCAAGTCTGTTGCTTTGGCCAGTATGTTAACAGGTCATGAAGCAACAGGTCAATTTTTCCTGGATGGCAAACAACAGAGCAGGCCACAGCTGGGCCCAGGCCACCACTGGGCCACCCTTCAGTGCTGTACCATGCTATAAGAGGCTGCATCCTGGTGTTTTCTCCCAAATGCCCACATGAAATCTTCCTCACAATGTCACTTTCCTTAAACAAATCCACACCCTACATGAACAGAGGACATAGAAAACCATCATAGCTGGACCCTTTAAAGGGACCAACCTGGTCTACATCTGTGGGCATACAGTTGTAAACATGCTTCACATGGAGACAAGGACACCCATTCACACTCATATGCACACGAGGGAACATGGGGCCACTGAGTGAGCTGAGGCACCAGAGGGTGCACATACACACTACATAAGTTCACAAAGGGGTCTAGAGGTTACACTCCAGACTGACAGCCAGGGCACGTGCTGTCCAGACATCTTATACACACACCTGAAACCACTCACATGATGTAAGTTGAAGACAAGCCATTCCAGGGACAGAGGGCATGGCTGCCTGCAGGCTGTGGGATGAGAGGGCTCAGGAGAGTTCATGGTGTCTTCCCAGAGGGTGTGCACCCCACATGTGAGCGCTAACCCACAGCTGCCTTCTCTAGGGAGCCAGGCACATGACAGGAGCTACTTGTGAAAGCAGACCTGGGCTGGAGCCAGCAAGAGTTCAAGACCATCTGGGATATATGGCTTATTTGAAGCTAGCCTTTGCTATATGAAACCCCATCCAAAAATGGGGGATGGGGAGGGAAACATCTACAAAGGTGGAGGGAAAATGGCCTAGAGGGCAAGCTGGGAAGAAGCATGGGTGAATTGAGAGGAAACTCCTTATGTAGGTAAAAATACCTGAAGCCATGCCTTTTCCCTATAGGCTTAGCTGTCCCTCCACTCCTTGGATCAGTAGGAGAAAGGGCCCAGTGTTGTGGTCCTGAGTGCTGGTCAGCTGTCTGTTGGAGGGCACCTAAACACTAGGACCCTCTATCTCCTGGGCCACCACAGAGCTCCTAATCTAGTTTATGAGTCCTCTCTCCCAGGTGGCCTGTCCCTATCAAGTTGTTTTTCCCCAAGTCACAGACTCAGCAACTCAGGAATGGATCATTTTATAGAGCTGTTTGGAACTTGTCCCTAATGGCTAGATCTGCAAGTCTCTTGGGCCAATGAACAGAGGGGACCTTTCAAGGGCCTAACTAACAATAGGTCACCTGAGTCATACACACTTGAGTTCATAGATTGCTGTCCCAGCGACAGAACCTGTCAGGCAGGCTCTGTATGGTTCATGGCACTCCTCGTCCCCCTGAACAGGCCCCTAAGAGACTGGGAAGGATTTTCAGAACTAATGGTACCTTGTCTCCTCCTTTTGAGTCTAGAGGTAGCCTGGCTGAGACTCTCCAACCACAACCATTCCTGAAGCTCACCTTCTGCATGCTCACTGACTTAACTTGTCTATATCTATTAACTAGCTGTGCCCAAAGAGGCTAGTTGGCATGCCCAGGGCTTCACAGCTGATGCCTGGTGGACATGGGAGGTGAGTACAGATTGGTCTCTGTGTTGACCTCAAAGCGTGTCAACCTTGTACCTTATGTTTCACTACTTCCTGGTGCTGTCTGCTTCCTCATGGTGAAAGGGTTTCTGGGAAGCTCTATTCCTGAGATTTACACAGGCAACTCCTCAATAACATGAGTTCAGCCCATGTTTAGCACCACCTAACTTGCTGAGTCTGTATAATAACTCTGCTTACTGAATAGCAGATACAAAAAGATGGACTTGCTTTGTAGAGACTCCTCATCATTCTATAAGGCCCAATTATAAAGATTCCTCCTCCTTGGGAAGAGCTTACTAGCAAGGGGTCTGGCAGGCCTTCAGCCTTTATTTCATAATTCTCATAGAACCAACACAGAAGAGGAGAGGGCTTAGTGCTACCAGCCCTGACCCCTGCTCTGGCCTTCACTTCTCCATAGTCAGATCAATCCTGAAGAATAACGTCTCCCATGGATAGTTCCACAGGGCTTGCATGTGACTATCTAAGAGACTTCCCCAACTCCAAGGCCCTTCTGTCCTGGCTGTGCAGGATGCAGCCCAGCCTGGGAGGTGGGAACTTTCCAGAGCCTCCAGGTGAGGAATGAAGAGCCGTCAGACAGGGTTTTTTAAGGGACTGAAATACAGGGTGGGGTTTCAGCCTGCTCACTTGAAGTTCTGTATTTAGCCACTCAGGGTAAACAGAGCCCAGCAGCCGCCTGTTTTCAGAGACCCCCAGGCATTAAACAGAGGAGCCCGTGTTTGCAGAAATGCCATTTTCCTGCACTCGAACTGTAATACAAACAAATGCATTCCGTTTCAAGGGTAAAGGAAAGCTTGAGGGGCTCCCCAAATGCTTCCCAGCCCACACTTGGACATTATTTTAGGGGATTCTGGGTTCCAGGGACCTCACACCCATGTGGGTGTTCCCACTGGTGGAAGGGGATGCAGTCCATGGAGTTTGCTTTCCAGTTATAGGAACTCAGTCTATGAAGAAAGGGCCACCCTACAAAATGCTGCCTGGATACCTATATTCTGGACTTATCTGTGTCCCTCACATAGCTCACCCAACCTCACCCCAGATTATGGTTTTACTCAGAATTACAGCCTTCCTTCTGGGTCTCCTGGGTGGACCCTAGTCCAATGCTGCATGTTCATGGGAAACACATAGGAGCGACACAGGATCCTAGGGCTACCAGAAACCAGACTTAATACTAAAAGTCCTTTCCCAGAGTCTACCAAGTGAGTGTGGCCCTGCCCATGCTTCA
The DNA here is from genome assembly GCF_978045245.1 of Mus caroli. NCBI lineage: Eukaryota > Metazoa > Chordata > Mammalia > Rodentia > Muridae > Mus > Mus caroli. The sequence goes on from NW_028227263.1 coordinate 2,160,227, forward strand.
GACTCTGGTGTTCAGAGCAGAACAGGACATACTGAATCCACCTATTGGCAGTGAACAGGCTTTCCTGCCCCTTCTCACAATCTGGTTTACTTACTCAGTGAATAAGCACTGGCCAGGGAGGACCCTCAGCTTCATCACAGGCTCTGCAGGCTAACAGGGTGAGAAACATTCCTCCCTGTGCAGGCATGCCTCTATGCCCAATGCCTACCTCAGTGTACCTTAGGGGAAGCTAGTCCAACTCTCAGGGACAACATTCTTTTTTTTTTTTTTTTTTTTTTTTTTGGTTTTTCGAGACAGGGTTTCTCTGTGTAGCCCTGGCTGTCCTGGCACTCACTTTGTAGACCAGGCTGGCCTCGAACTCAGAAATCCGCCTGCCTCTGCCTCCCGAGTGCTGGGATTAAAGGCGTGCGCCACCACGCCCGGCTAGGGACAACATTCTTTGGGGTAGGGGACAGGGCTTGAGGCCTGGTCCGGGATAGGGACATCAGACAGAAGAAGGGCCTGGTGTTTAGAAAATGCTCTCGCCTGAGGGTATGCACATCACACCCACATTAAACAGATGAGGAACCCAGGGGCAAGGTCGGGAGGGGCCATACTTCCCTTGTGAAATGAGGGAGACAAAGGAGATGCCTGTTCATTGGCTCAGGGATACAGAACTCTGAGCCTGGCTGTCCTGTCCTACAGCGCTCAAGTTCTGATTACCCTAGAGGTGCCAGGAACCCAGCCTTGGGCTGCTCCCACTAGACAGCTGCAGAGACAGTCACTGAATGAATGAGGGTACTGGGAGGCCCTTGGGCAGCCAAGGGCACAGGGCCTCACGGGAACAATGGCCAGACCAGGGTGCACTGTGGTCGAGGCCTGGGCTGCAGCTGACAGAGTAGGCCAGAGCACCGGTGCCAAGCTGGGCACAAAGAGGCCGTGTTCCCGGCCGGCGGGCGGATGTTTGCACAGGTGTGGGAGTGGGGGCACCTTTCTGCCGAGGGCTGGGGGGCCAGGGGCTGGGGGGCTGGGAAATAGTTCCTGCAGGAGGCTGGGAACATAGGCAGGGCAGCATCAAGGCTGGGTACTGCGAAGGCTGGGCATCACTTATCAGTCACACTGTGGGTAGTCACCCATTTACTTCCTGCTGTATCTCAGCTAGCACTGCCCATCTCCCACCAGAGAATTCGGTTTGGAGTTGCCTGGCCCCCATGCAGGCCCTGCTACATCCCTGGGATGTGTCCTCTTTCCACAGGCAAGCTTTCTAACTTTCCTACTGAGTTTTCCTACCAATGCTGTTTGATTCTATCATGCTAGGGTATCAGGGGACATTGGCCCCAAGAAGGGTGGGCAGCATTTTGACCTGGGGCCTGTCCCAACCTGGAAGCTTTTCAGGGTACCCTTACCTCCTGAGGCTGTTTAGAATGCTGGAAACTTCTAGAAAATGGACTGATTCAGCCAATGTCAAGAGGTCTTGCTATGTGCCCTGCTTCCTGCGGGCACTTGGGCATTGTGAGAACATGTGTTTATTCAGCTCCCAGTCTCAACCCCAATCTAGAAGCTCTGAGAGTAAGCAGGCCTCAAAGACTGTTCAGTCCTGGTCGGGATATTTAGGGGTGGGGGCAGTATTCAGGCCAGGGCCTGATGCAATCATCATCACCATGGATGGCTGCTTGTTCTGAATCAGGTTCCCAGCGTCTGTGCTGGCCCTTTCTATAGGATGCTACAGCCCACCCAACCTTCTCACCAGCCTAGTAAACCCCAAAGTCAACAGACTGAGAATGCCATTTAGGATAGTATTGAAATCCTCGTGCTTACCCAGGGGTGCCAGCCCTGGCAGCTCCTCCTGGTATGATGGCATAAAGCATCTGGACAGTCTATTGCCCTTGAAGCTGAGGGGAGGACATAGAGTTGTAATCAAGGGTGGGCCATACATGCTCTGAACTGCTTGCTCCTCTTAGGTCCTTGTGTTTCCTGCAGCTTAGAGGGCCCCAAAGCTCAGTGGCTGGACAAAGCCTGCTTCCAGAGGAGGTCATGAAGGCCATGTAGCAGCTCTCCCATAGGCTTTTAGGCCATGAGCAATGGTTGCTAGGTCATGGAGTACACCTGGATTTCTTCAGCATCACTCTCACCAGAACCTCTCCCTCCTCTACCTGTTATCTGACACCCAAGGAGCCACATACCTCTACACACACACATACACACACACACACACACATACACACATACCATACACACCAACACTGGCCTGCACACAATATCATCATATTTTGGGACATTCAGCCCTAGCACAAGAGGTCACTGTCACACACCAGACTCCACACAGACTGGCAGCTCAGTGAGTTTGGAGTTGCCCTAACCTGAGCAGTTTATGGCCATCTTTATGACCTTAGGGCCTGACTGGCACTCATACTACTGCTGCCTGGGGCAGCGGAAGCCTTTGCAGACCTCATATCCAAAAGCCTCTGTGTCTTTCTCTGAGCTCACAAGGTTTTAATGGTATTATGGCATTGTGTGCCTTGATCCCTGGCACAGGTGTGCTCCCTGGGTCAACATAGACACCACAAACATGCAAAGTATGTTTTGACCCCTTCCTGCACCCTAAACCCAGGATCCCTCCAGGGTAAGGATCACCACAAGGCTGAGATATGAAGTTCCAGTTTGCAATCCCTTGTCCCATCAGCCTTCCCTTCCAAAATAGAAGTTGAAAGATAACAATGTTCAAATTTCAAGACAGGGACCAGAGAGCGCTCACTGTGGTATACAGGGGGCCCATTTTGTAAGCTGTTAAGTACACATTTGGTGGTTCAAAAGTTTTTAAAACTGGGGTTAGTAGCCTCAGTGGAGAAGGTAAAAACATTGAGCAAGTAGAGTTCAATATCCTAACCCCACCGTCCAGGTCCATGTATTGTCCACCTGAGACCCCCGGTAAAGACTCCAACTTACCACCCCCCACCACAGAGCATCTGCATAGCTGCCAAACTCGATGTGGCCGGACTCATTCACTGCATCTTTCTCAGCCAAGTAGACAAAGTAGGAGGAGAAGATAAGGCCCAGAAAGCCAATGTACAGGGTGGTGATCAGCTCCTAGGGACAGACAACACATAGGCCATGGTCACATACCCTGGTGGTCCACATGAGTATGGTGAGAGGAGGAAAGTTCCAGAATTTGCTGTTAGATTGTACTGTGTTGACTGTAGCATGTTATACACACAGAATCACCTTCCAGAGTAACCTAGCTTTTGCAATTCACAAAAGTGGCAATGAAGAAGTCTCAGCTATTACCCTAAGTCAGCCACTTGGATCCATGCAGTCTCCATTGTACCCATGACAAGATAGTACTTAGAGCCAGCTGTCCCCAGCAGCCTCTCAGAGTATCCTCTGGAAAGTGTCTGAGGCACCACCCTTGATTTCCTAGGTTTGATTTCAGAGCTTCATAAATCTGTTGTTCGTCTTACATTTTCTACAAGACCCAATGGTCTTTGGTCCCAAGCCCAAGTGAAGGTGGCAGCAGCTCTGCACTGTTAAGAAGCCAAGTATTTTGGCATCATGAATGTGGGGTAGGCTCAGGCTGGGAAGGCTCTGGGGTCCTGGACCCTGTCCTCAGACTCACATGTCTTGGTATCTGCCTAGACCTGGCCCACTCAGCTGGGGTCCAGGTGTTAAGATATCACCATCACTGTATCCTGACCTCATAAGTCTCCAGTCCTCCTGTTTATAGGCTGGCCAGCTTCTGTTCTGCCCACACCAGGCTTACTCACCTGGCGGTGAATGAAGACTACAGAGCCCAGGAGCCTCCAGGTACCCCCCTGGCGATCAACATGCAGCATCCGCAGGATCTGAAGGAAGCGGATACCCCTAAGAAGCAAGAAGGGAGGGGTCAAGAGGGCCGTGGTGGACACAAGCATTTGCTTCCTATGTTCCTGTCCCCACCAAGCCTCCAATGGGTAGAGAAGACATGTACATGACACTTTGTACTGGAGCCATCTTGCTTCCTTTAGGTGCCTGAGAACCCTCTCTCCAGGAGCCCTATTATATGACCTTCTTGGGGGAGACCAGAAACCCAGGGTCACCCATCTGGCATCCACACAGTCAGGCTATCATCTAAGTCTTAGAAGCTAGGAAGTACTGGGGTCAAACCTTGAACTCAGGGTTGCATACTGTTTCAATACGATGAACTATGGCCACCCTTCCCCTGTGCCACTCACCATGAAAGAGACAGGTAGAGGGAGGGAGAGACTACAGCTTAGGAGGAAAGGGCTTTGTAGTGGGTCTTCTCTCACAGGAAGAAATGGAAGAGCCAACATACCTGATAGCTGATGTGGCGAACACTTGTCCTTTGGAACCCACGCAGAGGACAACCATAGAGGCTACAACCACGATGAGGTCTGTGGGAGGGGCAGGAGGTCATTACTTCTGGTAACCAGGAATCTGGGGAGGGTATGTTACCACCCACACCTGAGGGTTATGCCACTAAAGCAAGATGGGACCCAATAACCAAGGGCACAGGAATAATCTAGGGGTCTCAGTCCATGGAGATTCTCTGGGGATGACTGTAATGGGAATGTCCTTCTGGACCCACGAATGTGTGGAATGGAATGTCTGCAGGAGGGTAGGCAGGACTCACCAATGATGGAAATGGGCTTTCGGGCAAAACGTAACCGGCCCCAGATGCCCACGTACTTGCTGCGGCAGCCTGCAGACCAGAGGCGGACCACATATTCTGTCCCAAAGAACACCACAAGGACAATCTCCTGAGAAAGAAAGCAATAAGCCTGTATTAGAGGCTACAACCACTCAGGCTGGAGCACCTACACCAAGCTACCATGCCAGGAGCCTCTGCTGAGACACAACCGTGACTAGCAGGCTCAGGTATCCATCTGTGGTAACTCATAGTACCTATAACAACTGTCCAGAGAGGTCAACACACTGAGCCCAGGGATGCTAAGAGTAGACACTGTCAGCTGTTATTTGCTGGGGAAGACTCCACACCAGGGTCGGGGTTTAATGATCTGGTCTGGTAACATAGTGCTGACATCTGTGTTGTCTAGCTTCATGGAATCAACAGAGCTCAAGTTCTATATCTGAAAATGAGGGTTCAAGGACATGTGTCTTTTGAGGAGTGTCTCCCTTAGAGCATAGCTCATAGCTCTGCCTCACACTGGAGACACCATACCCACCATCCATAGCCTTTATTGAGGTTTGGGTACAAAAATCCCCCAATCCATCCAGAGGCAGTAGAGGAATCAAGCAAGGGCACGGGCAGCAACAGATGTGAAATAGCTCTCCTAGGTCGGTTCACACAGACCAGACCTCTCCCAATGTATCCACATACACTCTGAAGTCAGAGTGCACTGAAAGGGAGGCTTTACAAGCTAGAGAAACTCAGGCTGTCATCCAGGTTATTTACTGCAGTGGATGGACAGATCAACACAAAGGTGGATGGATAGAAGAGGAGATGGGTGAGTGGACAAATGGATAGGCATGTGAGTGGATGGATAGATGAATGAATGGAAGAATGGATGGATAGGTAGATGGATGGATAGGTAGATGGATGGATAAATGAGAAGGTGGGAGGATGGGTAGGTAGAGATATGGACAGATGGATGGGTGGATGGATGGATGGATAGATGGATGGGTGTATCGATGGTTGGTTGAGTAGATGAATAGGAAGGTAAATAAATAATTGCAGGTGACTGGTGTGAGAACCAAGTTTTAAAAAAAACAAAGTGGATCCATTAGCTCTCTCAATAAAAACAGCAGCTAGACAGAGGGCTCCTGTCATCTGACTCAGCCTCTGACCATGATTTATAATTCAGCTAGCAGCAATCTTGGGGACTTCCCAGTCTGTGACAGCACGGGTGAGAGCAACTGTACTGCTTTGTGTTCACACAGCCTTGACACAAACTGAAGGGACAGTCGCTGGTGGCCTGGCAATCACCATGAGAGAAGTCAAGGTAAGCCTGGGGCCTTGCCTTTGATTGGTAAATAGCCTCTCCTTCCCTAGCCTTCACTATCTGCCTCTTCAATGAAACACCCAAAGACCTGTCACATGCACTGTATCTGGAGGGTGAGGCATTGGCTGGCTTGCCATGGCATAGTGATGTCAGGAGGTTTGGTCTGGGGTACCCATACTCTGCTGCCAGTTTCGGTTCTCTCCCAGCTCTTGCCACAGAGTCATTGTCAGAGACTGGCTGCTCTGAGTGAGAATCCCCTTCCTGCTTGTTCCATCCCTAGGCAGCTCAGGTCTGGTCCTCAGTCCTGCTATAGCATGAAAATGTGAGTAGCCGCACTGGAAGTGGGTGATGGGAGGATTTGAAATAAGTATACATTCCATGTGAACTACAGCCTATTGTGGCCTCCAGGTCTCCATCCCTGTCCCAGACCTGTTCCCCAGCTCCCAGCCAGCCTTCTTTGGTATGAGGCCCTTGGGGAAGGCCTGGGGTGAGGAGGTGAAACCACTCCCACATATGTTAGGAGACTGTGCAAAGCCACAAACCCGAGAAGCCACAAAGCATTGTGCTACTCAGGCCTGCTTCCAGCTGGCTCCCTGCCTGGCCTCCCTCAGGAGCCTGGCCCTGGAGGGAACTTCCTCTTTGAAGGGTGACACTTGCTGGCCCTGCCCCCACCTGTCGGCTGCTGGAGAGTCCACCATGAGTGAGGGCTGAATACTGCACATTATATATAAATGCTTTTAATTAAGACAAAATAGTACACCACCTGGCTTGTGTTTTGGGCATGAGCAGTGACTGATGGAAGGAGTGAGCTTGGGAGATCATAGCTCCTTCCTTGTGAGAAAAGCATTCGGCCCATGAAGTGAACTCATTGGGAATGGGGGGTGTGGCTATGTGTGGGAGAGCAAGAGAGTGCTGGCAATGATGGGCCCTGTTTGGCTGAGCATACCAGGGAGGAGCCATAGTCTCGTTCACTCCAGTCAGAGCTCAATATTGGCCTGTTGAATGAATGAATGATGAGTGAATGAATGAATGGGCAAATGAACAATCTCTGAGCAGCTGGCTTGCGGGGATATTGATTCATCTTTGTTTCTTGAGAATCTGGGTCTGTAGGGCTGTTGCCCAAAGTACTGTGTGTATCTTTGGTCAACATGAAAAACATACTCCCAATCCCCAGCACAGGATATGACTTCATGGGAGACAGCATGCCTGACCATGAGAAGTCCCAATATTTAGTTACAGTGCTAGCCCAGGCAGAAGGCCTCTGTTCCAATTTCATGGCCATACATCACCCAGCTGGCTGATCATCTAGTGAGTTTCTCTCATTTGCAGATGTTTGTCATTACTCAAATATCTCCTTAGCAATGGCTTCTGATGGCTGCAGGTGCCCCCTGACCTAGTACTTGGAGGGAAACCCATTTTGGAATTGGCTATGTGAAACAGCAAGACCCCCTTACACAGATCTCCGAATCCTATTCAGCATGTGGACACAGTGTGAAGCCTGGATTCAGCGGACTTGAGCCCCTTCATCCCCTGAAAACGTCTGGCTAGTTATGTCCAGGGCAGGCCGGGCTGAGTTAATCAGTAAAGCTCAGGGGCTTCTAGGAAAGAGACATAGGAAAACAACCCTGTCCTAGGCAGGATGTAGCCATATCCAGTGTTTAGACAGAGATAAAATGGTTTTCACCAGCTTTGCACATATACTGGACCTAGGAGGAGTAGCCCTCAGACCAAAGGTCACACTGGGACTCCAGTGAAGAATTAGCATTTAGCAGTAGTATGAGTCTGTAGGGGAGACACTGTGGGGACAGTTTAATTCAGGTAACAACACCCTAGTCCATAGCAGGGTTAGTGGGGCGAGCTTAGCCCTTGTATAACAAACAGACCACAGGGTTGATACCAGCTATTGTTCCAGCATGGTCACCCCTGCTCAGGCAGGGCCAGGCCTGAAGCTCACCTGTCTTATAGACATAATCCAAATGCAACCCCAGTGTTGAATGATAGGCCTCAAACTTCTCAACAGAACACATACATACCTGTTACCCCTCCCTCACCCCCATGCCTGCTCCTGCTGTCCATTTGAGGTCAAAGGTTATGGGCTATCACCCAAAGGGTATCATGGCCCTGTGCACCCAAAAGACTCCCTAGACCCCAGACATATTGCATCCTCTGGGTTCTCCATGTCCTCAGAGGCTTAGTGTGTGGGGTGTACTCTCATCCCCCCCCACCTTCCAACCCCTTGCCTATTTAGACCTTGCTCCCCCCACCAATAAAAGTACCAGCCCAATGCACCCAGTATTGTCCAGCTCCCTAAAGGACCTCCCAGAGAAATCCACATGCTGCCAGAATCAAGGACTCAAGGCCAGGGGACATTGATGGAGTATGGCCCTGAGCTCTGTCCCAGAGATATAAAAGAAAGTGCTGTCCTTGGGCCAATGAGCTTGGGCTGAGACAAAAGGCAAGAGAACACAGTGGCCCCTCCCACCATGACCATTGTTCCCTGTACTAGAGTTAGGCTAAATCCTGGCTGCAGAGGGCTTTGTGGCTGAGACTCCTGTGTCAGGATTAAACAGCAAGCACAGAGCCTGCAGCTTTTCCTGTATCCACCAAGTCAGGAACACTGTGCCTCTTTCCATACACAGGGAAGAAAGCCCATGAGAATAGGAGAATACCTGCCCAAGGATTCATGGGAGGAATAGACTGACATGGGCACAAGGCAGAGGATCACACAGGCTCTGAGGTTTGGGAGTGGACTCTGGCAAGTGAGGCTAGTTGCCTCTCGGAGGGCTGATTACTGATAACGTGGGTACATCTGGGAACATGAGGACAGAAGAGGTTTGGGGAATGGCTGTGAGCTGTATAGATGAGACAGGGTCTTGAGTGATCAGGGACAGAAACCAAAGTGTAACAGGAAATGGCCTAGGTGACCTAGAGACATAAGAGCCAGTTACCAGGCCAGCTGTGACATGAAGTGTCCAGGGTAAGGACAAAAGATGAGCCTGGACCATGTGCAGTTCCTGGTACCCCATCCTGGTGGTCTTCTGTGCACGGTAGGAGAGCTAGCATTTATGCAGGTGAGTCTGGGATTATAGTGGGTGTGCAGAGCCCCGGGGAGATACAATAATCCCGGCTCTAACATACGTGTGCTTGTCTCCTCTAGGTCCTTGAAGAGCTGGAGGAGAGCAGAGGAGCCAGAGCCTGAGTGCTGGCCACTCCTCCTGAAGCTCTGTCAGAGAAAAAAAGAGGGGCTTGTCTAATGGCATTTGAGTGCCAGAGCCATGAACAAGAGGTTGGGACAGGCTCTGAAAGCAACAATCTCTAGAGTGTACCCCTTGCAGCATCCTGTAGCCTGTCACTTTGCCCATGTGCTGGTCCCAACCCACATGATGTACTCTCTGACACACTCTGCTTATTTCCTGTGCAGTAAATGTTGAGAGTTGTATCTCAATGGAGTGAGAGTCCCATAATTTAAAACAATTTTAAGGGCTGGCGAGGTGGCTCAGTGGGTAAGAGCACTGACTGCTCTTCCAGAGGTACTGAGTTCGAATCCAAGCAACCACATGGTGGCTCACAACCACTCATAATGAGATCTGCCACCCTCTTCTGGTGCCTCTGAAGTCAGCTACAGTGTACTTATGTATAATAAGAAATAAATCTTTGGGCTGGAGCAAGCAGGAACTGAATGAGCAGAGTTGACCAGAGCGAGTGGGGTTGACTGGAACAAGCAGGGGTTCCTAAAAAATTCAATTCCCAACAACCACATGAAGGCTCACAACCATCTGTATAGCTACAGTGTACTCACATACATAAAATAAATAAATAAATCTTAAAAAAAAAAACTATTTTAAAAAGCAAAGCTGCTGGCGCTGAGGCTCAGTTGATAATGTGCTTGCCTAGCATGCATGAAGCCCTGGGTTACATTCCCAGAACTGTATAAACCAGGCATAGTACTGGATACTGGGACTCTCAGCACTAGGAGGATAGAGACAGGAAGATCAGAAGTTCAGGGTCATCCCTGGTTATGTAAAAAATTTGAATCCAGCCTAGATTAATGAGACCCTGCTTTAAAATAAAAATACCGAAGAAGGAGGAGGGGGGAGGAGGGGAGGAGGAGGAGAAGGAGGAGGAGAGGAGGAGGAGGAGGAGGAGGAGGAGGAGGAGGAGGAGGAGGAGGAGGAGGAGGAGGAGGAAGAGAAAGAGGAAGAGGAAGAGGAGGAGGAGGAAAGGAGGTAGAGGAAGAGGAGGAGAAGGAGGAGGAGAGGAGGAGGAGGAGGAGGAGGAGAGGAGGAGGAGGAGGAGGAGGAAGAGAAAGAGGAAGAGGAAGAGGAGGAGGAGGAGAGGAGGTAGAGGAAGAGGAGGAGAGGAGGAGGAGGAGAGGAGGTAGAGGAGGAGAAGGAGGAGGAGGAGGAGAGGAGGAGGAAAGGAGTTAGAGGAGGAGGAGGAGGAGGAAGAGAAAGAGGAAGAGGAAGAGGAGGAGGAGGAAAGGAGGTAGAGGAAGAGGAGGAGAAGGAGGAGAGGAGGAGGAGGAGGAGGAAGAGGAGGAGGAAGAGGAAGAGGAAGAGGAAGAGGAAGAGGAGGAGGAGGAAAGGAGGTAGAGGAAGAGGAGGAGAAGGAGGAGGAGAGGAGGAGGAGGAGGAAGAGAAAGAGGAAGAGGAAGAGGAAGAGGAGGAGGAGGAAAGGAGGTAGAGGAAGAGGAGGAGAGGAGGAGGAGGAGAGGAGGTAGAGGAGGAGAAGGAGGAGGAGGAGAGGAGGAGGAAAGGAGTTAGAGGAGGAGGAGGAGAAGGAGGATGACAACGACGACGACAACGACGACAAATGTTTTAGAAAGGCAGAGAACCTGAATAGGCAGCTATTTGGAGAAGACACACAACTGAGAAAAGATGCCCACAGAAACAGATATTTTATGCCACTAACCGTGGAAATACAAATCAAAACAGATGCTGCTGTGTCCCTTTAGCAAAACACAGGCAATGACTACAGTGGCCAAGGAGGCAGAGAGGTAGGGCTATCATACATGGCTGCCTGAGGGAGACACCAGACCCATGATCCTGGAAGCATGGTTCAATGGTTCTCTAAGTCATAAAGAATGGAGTTACCACCCACTCAATTCTGCTCTAAACAAGGATCTATCTTTAAAAAAAAGTACAGAAAAAAATACAGTTGTGGGCTGGGGATATAAAGTATAGTTGGTAGAGCACTTGTCTGGTGTGCCTGAGGCCCTGTTTAACCCCCAGCATTACCTGAAATACATCAATAAAAACAGAAAGATCATTTATTTTTCTAAAAACAAAAAGATCTTCCACAGAGCCCAGCAATTCTACTACATCCCTGAAAGAGAGGCAGGGTTTTGAGAAGCTATCTGTCCACTGTGTTTACTTTGGAAAAGTACACAATAGCTAAAGGCAATGTCCATCAAGAGGACAGAGAAAACAGGCTCCAGATACTAGAGGGCACATAATATTCCTTCAGAAGGATGTATGCTCCAACACAACACAGCATGGACAGACCTTGGGAACCTTCTGTTGAGACAAAAGTCCTGAAAGATCCCCCTCATAGTATAACTGCAGGGCCCCAAGTTACCAAAACCATAGGGACACAAAGCAAGATGAGGTGGCAGGGCATGGGGGTAGCGGGGTCGGGGGGGGGTGAGTGTTTAACAAGACCAGAGTCATCTGTGAAGATGGAAAGTTCTCAAGGTACGTGGTGAGGACTGCTACAGTGTGAATGAGCTTCATGCCACTCAGCTGAGCACTCAGACATAGCCAAGGTGAGACACCTTACCTCATACATATTTCAGGAAGGGGAGAGGGGACAAGATGGCTCAGCAAGGAAAGTCACCTGCTATTGCCAAGCCTGTTGGTTCAGGTTTGATCCCCAAACCCACACGATGGAAGAATAAAACTGATCAATGCAAATTGTCTTCTGACTACCACGTGCACACACAGACACACCAGACACACACACACAGACACACAGACACACACACACACATGTACCTGAGAAATAGGGAATACTTGTAATAAAAGAAGAAAGAGACTGGAGGGGGAAGATGACATGGAGTCACAAGGCTCACAGGATCTACGGCCTGCAAAGGACCAAGTGGACCCTCGCCGTGGCTCCCAGAGATAAGGAAGACAGTGGTGGCGCAAAGACAGGAAGCATCCAAGGATTTAGGTCCTTTGTCATCTCATCTCACTATGGCAATGCTGGAACTCACTGATGCACAGGCTCGGTGGCATCCTGGGCTCTGGATCCTGGCAGGGACATCTGGGAAGAGACACGCTGCCTCTGAAAACTTCACAGTGGTAACTGAAAGTTTCTCATTTGACAGGTGGACCCTGTACCCCCAAACTGAACCCAAGTGATTCAGGGGATGCAGAAGACAAAAGCTTGGCATGACAGAATCTCTGACTGGCCAGAAACACCTATCACACATGCATACCTACTACACATGTGCCTCAGGTGCTTGGGGGTAAGCACAGCAAAGCAGAGATCTGCCCGAATGAGAACCTAAAGGGCCGAGATTCAAGTAAGAGAGATGCTCTGTCAACAGGGGAAAGGCCAGTGCAGAGTTCACAGCCTCCGAGGCCCTTCCTTGAAGGCTGTGGGTGTCTTATCTATTCTTTCTTTTTATCAGCTGGTGAATCCCATTTCTGGAAGGGTGGGGATTCAGCTTACTACAATCCACCTGTGGCCCACAGCAAAGCCAGGGCAGGGCAGACTGCCTTGGATCCTCAGATGAAAGACACTTATTTTTTCCCCTCTGTTTCTTTTTGTTTAACAATCAAGGGAGCTAAAAGATGCTTATCGTGAGTATTCAGTGTCTCTGATGTTACTATTTTATTATCTTCTTAATAAAAGAATAATTTGAAATCTGACTGGAAGATTTAACTACTTCAGATGAAGGGTTGGCCCATGTGAATAGGGGCCCTGCAAGAGAGCCGGCAAATCCAGGTCATCAGGCCAAAAGGCCCGGCTGGTCTCTCTGAGGCCCTCTAAACACTGGACAGAGCAGTTTCTAGAGAGTTAGATACCTCTAGGTCTCCTGTAGGCTACCAATCAGCATAGAGGTGCCTTGGGAAGCTAGGGCTCGGACCCTTCCATCCTCTCATAGCTAGGAAACCTGTAAGATGGCCATTTCCTGAGCCAGGGGGCTTCCTGTGGGAGGACAGTGCCTTCTCAGCACACAGACAGCCAGCAGACTTTGGGGCCAGCTGTTCTGACTCTACACGGGCCCCAGTAAGCCATAGAGAGGGCCAGCCTTGCATTCTCGGGAGGGGCAGCTGGCCGGAGGCTCGCTGCCGGCATGCAAGCTGCTCAAAGCACCCTTTGTTCAGGTCCTGCCTGTGACCAGCTGCTCCCAGCCGCCGGCCTATGCTGAGACCCCATGGGCCCCCCCAGTGACATGTGCTGGGCACAGCTGGAGCCCTTAGGCCATGCTCACTGCCCACCCTGGGGATTGTCAGCTCCCATAGGCCACCAGCTAGTTCCAGGTGACACAAGCCTTCAGAGACTCTAAGGAGGCACAGAGTCAGGGCCTAATGGCAGTAGACAGAACCAGGACCCTGTAGAGACATGATCCTTTCTATGACAGTCCATTCTTCTCCAAATGTCCTAGGAGTCATGGGTACCTCAGAAGCCACAACTGAGTGCACATGCTTCACTGAGTGGTGGACTCCTGTCGGTAGGATGCTTTTCCAAACCCTGAACCATAGCTCACAACTTTGATTAGGAACCTCTCCCACGCCTCCATCTCACCTGAACCCCTGGATTCCTAAGGTGGCCTGGAGTTGGTTAGTTTGTTTAGACAACAGGGGATTCAGGTCTCTTTTGCACCAGGAAACCTCTCCCAGCAGTGACAGTAAACTGGTGGGGTTCTGGGGGCACACAGCACAACACAGCCAGGAAGCAGGGCATTTCTGCCAGTCACCATGAAAGTTAGTGAGCTATAAGATAGAGCTAGAGGCAGAAACCCCAGACCTGGGAGTGGGCAGCAGAGCCAGTTCCTAATGGCACTGGGTACAGATCAGCAGCTGCTATGTCCACACCTATTAGGGTAGACCCGATTTGGGGGCAACTCTAGGAGATACAGGGTTGCTTTCCCCTGAGAACCCATCACAACTGCCAGCTGTCCAGGCAGCCATTCTCCACACTGGGCAGAAGAGGTGATGAGACTTGCTCAGTCACCATGGGGACGAGCTTTCCCATCCACCGGGTAGCCAGGCTCTGAAAGTGGGCAACAGCTGGTCCTCTAATCATAGACCCTACTTCAGCAGGTGGCATGAGGCCCAGTGTCCACTGCTGAAGTTTACAGGGGACCAAAAGCACAGGGAGTGACTTGAAGACTAACTGTTTCTCCTGATCCATGTTCTAAATCCATACTGCCCCATGTAAGACTCCTAAAGGGTGCTAAGGCCCATGTCTCCCTTTCCTATATGATCTAGAGGCCACCTTCAGGCCAAAGCTCAGCCACATAGGGTTCCCTGGTATCACCCCTGACCCTCTCATGTTACAGGTATAGAGGCTACCACAACAGGATGTTGGACATCCCGACAGACTGTCTCCAAGAGCTTCCTAACAAGTTGGGATGTCCAACAATCTTAGGAAACAATAAAAGTATAATCGGGTTGTCCAGGAGGTACCTCTTGAGCACACTGTGCCCCCAGGTCAAGGATCAAGACCTTCTGCCCCAACCAAATTCCCAAAGCCCTACTAATCACTTACTGACACTAGGTCTAAACAGGAGGCAGATGGGGCAGAGTGAGGATAAAGCAAGGAGGCTTGGCCCACACTAGTGGGCTAGCCCATTCTTGGGCCCATTATCATTAGGAAAAATCTTCCTCAGATTGGAGGCTTCTAGGCCTCAATCTTGGAATAAAGGCTGCCCACCCACAGTGGAAGGAGAGCAGGCCCTGTGGTCACTTTAATTTACATGTTTCGCTGGTGCAGGGCTATGTGGTACTGACTAGAGTTACATGCGGTTCAGGTGGTTTAATGAGCTGCCTCCAGCTCTGAGACCCAGCTTGCTGCAAGCTGGCAAGGTGGGGGTCTTCGTACCCTGCCCACTCCCTTCCTCCATGCCTGGGTGTTCTAGAGGTCAGGAGGTGAACATGGGGGTTCAGTGGCCTCCCAATGCCTGGTAGGGGGTGGGGCAGATGGCGCCAGGGTATGTACATAGATCAGCTCCGGAAATCCCTGCCCAGAATTGCCTCATCAGCAGATTCAAACCAAGCAAATTCATGCTATCCTTTAGACGCCTCCTGTGAGCCAGTGCCTGACAGAGAGAAGGCAGCTTGGGTGCTCTGTAAGTGTGTGCCTGCATAGGACAGGAGGCTATGATTTTTATTTCATGAATTTCAAACTAGGTGGAGGTCACAAACACCAGCCAGCAACTGAGAAGCGTGGTGACAGGCAGGGGTGGAAATGAAGTATCTGCAACACTGGGGAAAGGGGGGCAGTCAGAGCCTCACTGGGGGTAGCACGGATAGTGTCTTTTCATTAACAGAAGTCAGCTCTACATAGCTGTTCACAGCTGCCCTGTCTTCCCTCACCCTGTTGAGTTTCCCCAGCTATTTAGGAGAGTGCCTCTCTATTCTTGCTAAGACTTCTTTTTCCCTCTCAATATTTTAACCATTTGTTTCCATGTTTCAAGTTTTATTCATTCTTTTTTTCCCCTTTTTAAATTCATTCATTTATTTATTTTTGTTATTGTTGTTGTTGCTATTGCTGGGGCAGAGTTTCATGGAGCCTGGGCTGACCTCAAACTCTATGTAGCCAAGGATAACCTTGACCTTCTAGTGCTCATCTCTCTCTTCATCTCCCCAGCACTAGGATCACAGGTATGCACCACCGTGCACAATTTATACAGACTGGAGATTGAACCCAGGGCTTCATGTATGCCGGGCAAACACTAGCAGCCCTTGCAGTAAGTTTGGATCAGAGAACACCCACAACTGTCTCAATAGTGTAAGGCATGCATGTCCTTTCTTTTAATAGGAGCTCCATGGGTGATCGGCTTCAGAAGTCTTCCATGGGTCTTCTAAAGAGACAGAGAATACCCATTTTCAGGCTCCAAAATCACAATGATAGCTTGAAAACCTGCTCCCCATACACCTTCACTCCTGTCTTGGAATCTGGGCTTTAAGATTAAGAGAGATTCTCTCTCTCTCTCTCTCTCTCTCTCTCTCTCTCTCACCCAGGCCCCCTACATACACTACACAATTGTTCCACCCCTGATCTTGTGGACATTTTTTCCCTTTCTGGATTGTTCATTTCTAAAGTAGAGCCACCCAACAGGCATAACAGCCCTAGAGGAGGGTTTCCCCACACTGTTGCCCCTGTGCTAAGCAGAGAGGTGCCAGTCCCAGAGCTGTGCAACCTACAGGCCTAGAAGCTGTGCTCTGGGTTTGTAGGTGGGTTTTTGTTGGAGTAGCATGGCTAGGGATAATAGCAACAGTCATTTCAAGTTCCTGTTGCAGATTCTGAACCACTTAGCTGCCTATGTTCTCTGACCCTGCATCTAACTCAAAGCCTATTCTGAAAGAATTGCCTAATGGCATCTGTGATACTTAGGGTTGTCAGTCTGACAAAATCTAGCATCACCTTGGAGTCTGGGCTCAGAGTATACCTGTGGGGGCCTCTCTTGATTATGTTTGTTGATGTGGAGAGACCTAGGTTGTCTAGGTGGGAACAGCGAGCGGGGCAATAGCAAGTACTTCTTCATTGTTTGCTTCTTCTGATGTGACATAGTGTGATCGCATGTTTCAGGCTCCTGCTGCCTTGACTTGCCTACCTCAATGGACCTGTGAGGCAAGATAAACCCTTTCTCCTTTGTCAGGGTGTTTAATCATAACAACAGGAAAAGATAATCCCTCATAGTCACCATGGTTACCCCTCTTTTCCACATACCACATGATTTTTCACAAATGTTATGATGTATGCTGTCTTCATATTAATAATTAGGCTTCGTCCACACAAACTCAATCTGCTGTGGCCTGCAGGTTTTGTTCTCTATTTTTGTGTGCAATTTCTTTGCATAGTTTTGGCTATCCTTTTTTTTTTTTCAACTGTCCATTATGTCTTCTTTACTAAGTGTACTGGACACACCTGTTTAAAATGCTTTTTGCTAAAAATAAAAAAATCATAGTGGGGCCGTAGGGTCACCAGTAATATGCTTATCTGGCATGCACAAGGCCTTGAGTTATATCCCTACTACCACAAAATTAATTCTTTTTAAAAGAATAAAAGCCTATATATCAGTCCTCTACTTTTTGTGAAATTTTTGCATATCTTCTTTTGGAAGATAAATTTAGGACATTAACATTTAATATAAAATTGAATACACCTGACTACATTTTCATCCTCACTTGTCATATGGTTTCTTTCCTCGACCCCCTTTCCTGGGAGCTGCTGCGTTGGTCAGCACCGCCCTCCCTCCTTATCTCACGGAACAGGACATTTTACTGTTCTCTTCCATTCTACCAGACCCTTAAATACATCTCTTATCTAAAAACACTTTCTATAGCACTGATTTCTTGAGACTTTTCTCTGGCGAGCCAGCAATCTGTGTATGGCTCTGTTTCTTTTGACCTCCATCATCAAGGGCTCTGTGGAGAAAGGCACAGTTTAAAATGTCTTGTCAAAGGCCAGGCAATTGATGCCTAAGGCTCTGTGGCTCTCATGGCCTCCACCCTGAAGTGGAAGCGACAAGAGACAGTACATCCACAAGAATTTATGGTATGTACTCATAAAACCTGATTTGTATAGACATACAGGCAGAGTGGGCCAAGTTCACAGACTTCCCGGTTCCTCATCTTCTGGTGGGTGAGTGTTATCAGGTAAATGCCATCAACACAAATTCTTGTCAATATCCCACCCTCAGGATGTCAGTATGTGACCGTATTTAGAAACAGGGTCTTTTGCAGATGTAATTTATGATGAAGCAACAATAGCATGCAGTGTGCTCCTCACCCAACATGACTGACAGCTTTACAGAAAAAAGGAACAGTAAAATCCAAAAACAATGGGAGAGGGGAAACCAAGTGCGTATGAGGGCAGATGTGTTTTTTACAATGTTTTTGTAACAGAACATCAAGGATTGCCATCTTCCAGAGACCAGTCCGGGAATGGAATGGGTTCTTCTCACAGCTGGAAGGAACCTACCCTTATCTTTGACTTGCATGCTAGAAAGAGTGGCCCCTAATCAGATGTAAGCTGTCACTCAGACTATCTCAGAAGCTGGATCTCTAGAGATGTCTCTTCCATCAGGCCAGAAATGACACCAGATCATCTTTCTCCTTGTAGGCATATTGGCCCACTGCTTCCTCACACCACCGTGAAATGTGGGCTTTGAAGAACAAACCCAAGTCACTGAAGGCTAGCAAGGCCTCAGGTGTACTGCTCTATCTAGACAGAAAGGGAGCTCTTAACTCCTATCCAGTCCCACTCTGCATAGACCCCTGAGAATGCCTTTGCATATAGGATCAACCCCAGTTGTCCACCCTGAAATCTGTGCTAATTTGGGGGCAGTGGCCCAATATTGCTCATACCTTAACTCCTAGTCATCATCACATGAATTTAAAGCAGGTCTCTACCTCTGCCAGGAAAGTTATGCCCATCTCTAACCCAGTTACGTGGGGTTTTACTCTTAGACCCTGACTTCACTATCAATGGCTGCCAACCCCCATGGAGAGACATCCAAAGATGGGTGTCTTAACTGAGTCTTGGATGCATTTTCATGTGTAGGGAGCCCACACTTCTAAAACTACCTCGATCAAGAATTTCCACAGGACTAGGAGTTTAGTGAAGCTGAGACCCTCAGGTTGAGCACCCTTCACCATAGCTGTAGGCCTAGGCACGCCAGTTGAGCCACTGCCTGAATTCTATCTTTGTGGATGTCTAGGGACTGAACCTATCCAGACAGGCCTGAGACCTACAGGGCATGGGGATGAGTGGACCACCTGACCACAGGTTGTTCTTTGGCTTTTTGAGCATGTGTTGGGGACACAGTGCTTGTACCTGGCTTATTTATTGTTCGTTGATTGCTCGATGACACAGTCATTGTGCAAATTTAGACATCTTAATGAGGGGAGAATTTAAACAGTACTTCTTCTTCCTGTCATGAATGTTTTAAGGGACTGAGGAAATTGTGCACGGATTTGCTGTTTTAGGAGATGGTAAGTCAACAACTTCAGGGGAAGTATACTACTTCAGGACATATGTTTACACAGTTCCTGGGAGATGTAAAAGTGACCTACCAAGGATTCTGAGTGCTCATCTTTTCATCCTTGAGTTTCATTCCTTGGAGAAGGGGAGACTTCCTGGAGAGTCCAGCAAAGGTTCACTTTCTGCCCTTTCCCCCGTGTCCTGCCAAACAGGGTGCCTGGAAGACTCTTGGATGGTAGACATCAGAGAGCATGGGGATAGGAATGGAGCAACTCTGATGCCATAGTTAAGCCTGAGTCCTCTCAGAGCTCTGTGGGTAGGACTCTGAAGAGGATGTCATGTACACACATACAAACACACACACACACCAAAGTTAAGCTTAGAAACACCCCCCCCCCAAGATGGACTTTTTGTGTTTTTAAGATAGGGTATTGTTATATATAGCCCTGGCTGGCCTCTCAGTCAGTATAAAGCCTGGCTTGTCCTAGAACCCATGGCTGTCTTCCTGACTCAGTCTCCTAAGAACTATGTGCTACCACACCCAGCTTCAAGATGGCCTTGTCTTTAAACTTAGGGTGAAGTTCCTTTGCTCTTTGGGGATTCTATGCATTCCAGGAGGAGAGTGGCCAAAATTTAGCCAAGGAGAACTTTAAAATTCATGGGTCCAATGTTTACTAATTTATGTCAAAAAACAAAAAACAAAACCTTTCCTGCTAGGAAAAAATGCAGATGAAATGAATTCATGGGTCTACCCAATGTGGAAAGGAGAAATAGAAGACATTTTATACAAACCTGAGTGAAGGAGCAGAGGGTACCTCCCTCACTGACTCACCCTTGGGTACCAAAGCAGAGCACACGGCAGGACAATTAGGGCTGCTCCAACGTGAGCACGGATGTAAATACTTGACCTAGAATCTCGGTGATGTAGTCCAGCAGATGTATGTTTATAGGCATTGTGATGGACATGGCTTTGTGTGACAAATGGAGGAGGTTGTTTTGTTCTTTACAGATAGATCAATGAGCACAACACATAGTCTTAGAGAGGAAAAGGTTCAACTATCTCAACAGGAAAGGCATTGGGTACCGCCCAACAGCAACTGATATAGTCCCCAGGCCCTGGAGACTAGTAAAAAACAAAGAACACACCCTGATTACCATCACCAGCCACCTCACACCCGTCAGTCTTTGTGCCATCAGACACGAGCCCTACGGACCACTTGGCCCCTCTCTGCCAAACTGAATGTCTGGTGCAAGGCCCCCAACTGGTGCCATGAGGCAAAACCAAGAAATAAAAGAGATATGGACCAATAAGGAAAAGTGTCAATGGTTTTATTTAGATTGACCAGACATCTCCATAGAGAACCCTAAAGAACCTACAACGAGCAAACAAAGCAAGTGTGTAGTAGCTTCCCCTCTCCTAGTCATAAGTAAGGTTAACACAAAAAACAACCTCTATCCTATAGCCTAACACCAACCCCAAAAATACATTGAGGAAAGCAGTGTTCTGTAAGGAGCTTAAAACCACAAAGGATAAGCCGGGCGTGGTGGCGCACGCCTTTAATCCCAGCACTCGGGAGGCAGAGGCAGGCGGATTTCTGAGTTCGAGGCCAGCCTGGTCTACAAAGTGAGTTCCAGGACAGCCAGAGCTATACAGAGAAACCCTGTCTCGGAAAAAAAAAAAAAAAAAAAAAACAAACCACAAAGGATAAAGCAGCAGCCTAATGGGCTGGGGCCCTGGAGATAGCATGACACTCACGACCTGCACTGAAGATTCTTCAGTAGAGAGAGAAAGCACAGTGCAGTTCAGATGGACATGAAACCCATGTATCTTTACCCCTCCCTCCCACAATGCCAGTCAAAATGCCAAGAGGGCTGGGTATTGGTTTTGATTTGGGATTGTTGTTAAAAACTGACAGCCAGATTCTCTGATTTTCCTGAGATTGTGAAGGGCCCAGCAGAGCATCACACTTTGAAAATGAACCAAATTGGAGGATTAACAAGGCCTGATTTCAAGGCTTAGAGTAGAAGTCACAGCAATCAAGGCTGTGCTGGCAGAACAGTTTACAAAAACCAGAAATTGGAGCCAGTGCATGGCCAACTGATTTTCATCAAAGGTGCCAAAGTCATCTCATGAAAAAAAAAAAAGTCACAGGGACATGAAGGTAACCACATGCAAAAGAGACTTAATATCGATTCATACCTGTCGCCAGGCGTAAGATTAAACTTGGAAGGAATTACAAATCTAAACAAGAAACATGAAACGATAAAGTTTCTACAGAAAACAGGAGAAAGGCTTTGTAAGCTCACATTAGGCAAATATTTCTTAGACAGGACACAAAACACATGAATCTTACAGGAAAACGGGGTGTGAAAAACACCCTGATGAAATGGGCTCATCAAAATTAAAAACTGCTTTCTGAACGATCTTGCTAAGAAGAATCAAAGACGAGACCAGGGGAGGAAAGACCTGAGCAACACAGATCCTGTGAAAGACAGAGTCATGGACACCATCTCCTCACTTAGCACAGAAGAGACATAGAATCATTAACACAAACAAACCAACAGAAAAGCTACGGTCCTCTGCAAGAGCATCCAGTGCTCTTAACCACTGAGCCATTGTCCAGCACCCAAAGCAGAGAACTCTCAGTGCTAGTGAGAACCCACAGTTAGCATGCTGGTACCTAGGATGGTGATAGCAAAGTCAGGAGCAGCCATCTTGCCAAAGGGCTTGGCAGCTTCTGAGCATGCAGTACTCCCACTCAGGGACAGGGAGGGAATAACCAGCGAGCAATAGAGGCAAGCCCAGAGCCTGTGTGCAGTGCTCGTGGCAGCTTTAATCATAATAACCAAGCCCTAGAGACGGCTCAGATGTCCATCAGCCTGTGGACGAGTAAACAAGCTGCAGTACACTTTATCCTTTCCAAATGAAAGAAGAATCAACCAGAACACAGACCAGAAGCAGACGGGCCTCAAGTGAGTCTGCAAAGTGATGAGAGCCAGACCCTGGGCTTCATGCTGCAGAACTGCGTTCTCAGGGGGACAGGACAGTTCCCAGGTGCAGGTGCAGGGATGGGCTGTGGTACAGGGCGAACAGAGCGTGTGAAGGAACTCAACTTGGCCTAGGAATTTGCCAGAACTCACTGAACCGGACATCTCACATAAGAGAGAGTTTTGCTGCACATAACTTAAACCCTACAAAGCTAAAACCTAAGACAAGAAAACAGAAAATAAATGAGAGAAGCCTAGGAGATGGGTGCATCACTGGTTACTTTTAAAAATGTTGAAAGAGTTGCTGGCAAGATGGCTCGGTGGGTAAAGACATTTGTCGCACTGAGGCCTGGGACCCCGAGTTGGATACTTGAATTCCATTAAAAGCTAGAAGGAGAAAACCAATTCTACAAAGTCTTCCTCTGATCTCTGTGGGTACATCATGGCACACATGCCCATATGTATGCATAGACAGGCACATACAATAATAGTAAGTAAAATTCTTTAAAATGTCTAAGAGTTTAAGTGCTTAAAAAGAGAGACAAGCTAACGTACTGTAGACTTAAAAAGGAACCCCACCACCACCACATTAGGTTGGCTATAGATACTCATCTGTCACAGCTCGTGAGCACTGTCAGCGCTGTCCCCAGCATGGCCACCAACCTTCCTCCAGCCCCCTCCCTCAGCCTCTGCGAATCCAGCCCAGCTGTGACGCCTTCAGCCATTTTCCTTGGAGGAGACAGCCAAATGACATTTTATGTTGGGCTAGCTTTACTAGTCTCTGCACTTGTCACATACTCTCAAGTGCAGCTGGGCCACAGTCATGTCTCTGGGCCTGGTACCCAGGACATGGGTGCCGCAGACTAAAGGGGGTGAATATCACCCTGTATCTGTATTTTGGTCCCCAGCTGAGTATGCACTATGCAAGCTATGCAGCAGCCAAAAGAGTTCAATAAGGATCACAAAGAGTTCCGAGACTCTGGTATCTGCTGCTTTGGCCTCTCCTAGGCCCTTCTAGTTAATCCTCCAGTGACACTGGAATGGAGACCAGGAGGTGATAGTAAGAATGGAGAACCCACAAAATGCAAAAACTACAACCTGTGTTGTGGTTCCTCCCTTGTTGAAGTCAAGCTGGGCCAGGAAGTCTGCCGTCCTGTAGGACAGGAGCTGCTTGGAGGCCAAAATCCAGAGCCAACCAAGGTACAGGGTAAAGCTAGCTTCACTGCCAGCTGTGTCCCAGCCTGATACCTCTGAACCTTGATAGATTACATAGGGTGGCCCCTACTCTAACATTGCTGAGGGTATCAGGAAGCATGACTCCTCCTCACTTCTAAGGTCTGTCCCACCCAGGCATGCCCACTGCCTTCCCTAATATCTGTGGGCTCAATACCTCCCAGCAACTATCCTAGGGCTCTGCTTGGGAACACCAGAGTCCCTGTGACTCTGCAGAGCATACACTGGGTGTCAGACCACCAGCCCACATGGTTCCACATTCTACATGGTAGGATGCACAGGGTCACATGGGTATATGGCACCATATGCAGCTACTTACAGCCACGCCCCATAAGACACCCCAAGGTCTATCAGCCCCAGGCAGCTGGAATGCAGCAGTGCACACAGGGCCTCTTGTTTCTCCCCAGGTACTGAGATGGAGGCCCACCCTCCTGGCAGTCACATGGCATGGTTACTGGAAGTATCCCAAGACCTCCGGACTTAGACTGGTAGGCACTTTGCCTCCATCCTGTCTCTGTGAGACTCAAGGGTCATAGATCATCTCAAATTTTCAGGTGGAAAACCAGGACTCCAAAGTGCTCCCAAAGGCAGGCAAGAGTAGAAAAAAGACGGCAGACTGACAAACAGATCCAGCCAACAAGAGACCCAGGTGGCCAACCACCAGGTGTCCAGTCTAGGGACACCTATCGTGGAGACAACATCTCAACACGAAAGCTGTCTGCCTCCCTGTGATCTGACACCACAGGCTCACAGTACCCAACAAGATGCCAGGGCCCGATAATGGTCACTATAATGTGGAGGACCAAGGGGTTCAAAATGAATATGACTGCTGGAATTAGCCTTTCCCTGGGAGAGGAACTCTTAACACCTAGTCTGGAGACAGCCCTGTGATTAGGACACCTGGTTCTTTCTGGGCACCCAGTACCTGTCACGGAACATCCTCCAAAGTGCTGGTGTTTGAGCCATAACAGCTCACAGGAGTTGGGGTATGGGCAAGGAACAGAGCCCCTTTGTTCCCTCCAAATATGTCCTCACTTTACCCCAAGTTGAGAGTGGCACTTCCACATCAGGTGGGCCAGCTCGCTCTCCCTCTCCCCTCCCTCCCCCTCCCTGTCTCTCTGTATGTGTTCACATGTGTGTACATCCCAAGTTCATTAGCCTATGTCCAGAGCCTAGAACTCTTGCAATCTCTCTCTCTCTCTCTCTCTCTCTCTCTCTCTCTCTCTCTCTCTCTCTCACACACACACACACACACACACACACACACAGAGTCAAAGAGTGATGGAATGAGACACCCCTCCTTCAAGGGGATCATTGTATCCAGGCTCCTCCTCCATATACCTGCAAACTCTGCTTAAGAAAAAATTTCCCCAAGGTATTGGCGAACTCTGAAGATGTCTTCCAGAGCCTGGCCATTGGCAAATGTGTCCCCTTGGGGTACCCCAACTACATCTACAAGTCTTTAAAAAAATGGGAATCCAAGCAGTTACGGAAACATTTTGGTTACTTAGGAATTTTCTTTGTTTGACCTGTGATGGTCTGAGTAAGTATAAGAATGCAGTCAGTTACATGACAGATTTATGTATGCATGTGTCCCACTCCGTCTCTGATTTCCTACACACAGCCAAATTTGGTTCTGATGGTGAATGTAAACCTGTCAGAATTAGAGAAAGCCTTCTCTGGA
Organism: Mus caroli; assembly: GCF_978045245.1. Lineage (NCBI taxonomy): Eukaryota > Metazoa > Chordata > Mammalia > Rodentia > Muridae > Mus > Mus caroli. Next base: position 2,185,229 of record NW_028227263.1, read on the forward strand.
TCCCTTGAGTCCAGCCTGGTCCAGGTGTGTGCCTGCATGATGCATGTAGGCAGTGACCTTTAGGACAGTGATGTTCATAAAATAAACAAACAATCAAAAAAAAAAAAACTGTGCCATGCCACTTAAATTCTACTTACATTCTTCTCATGGAGAGTAGTTGGGTGCAGATGGCATCAGGATAAAGCTCACTAAATACAAGAAAATTATCCTATGACAACCACACACAAGGTAGGGCATGTGCATGGACACACACTAAAGAAATAAATTTAAATTTTTAGTAAATAAAGAAATTAAAGATCAAAATGTGTTAATGTATTACTTAGATGCTAATTTTCCCCAAGCTGACCTCCAGATTTGTATCCCCAATAAAACTCACTCTGCTTTTTCATAAAAATGAGCAAGCTATTCCTAAAAGTTATATGAACAGGCAAAAGACCCAGAAATAGCCAAAACACTTAAAGAATAAAACTGAACGTCACGAATGACTGTTTTTGCAGCCCTGTCTCAATGCTAGTAAGCACAGAGTTTGGCATCTCAGGATGACAGGTCAGTGACTCAGAACAGTCTGGCAGACTCATTCTTGTGGCACACTGGACTTTAAAAGGGATGGCAGGAGACTCAGGAAGTAAAGAATATTCGTTCCAGAAAATGCTACTCGACCAATTCAGCTTCTACATAAAGACACATAGACTGCCAACCACATTTAGTACAAGGACATGGAAAGGACTCTGGGGCTCTATTGCCTATGCAAGCATGAGGGACTAAGTTCAAGTTCAGGTCCCCAGCGCCCAGGCATGGCTACATGTGAACTCTGACCCCAGGACTAACAGACTGGTGGATCCAGGGGCCCTCTGGGTGGACTGTTTAGCTCCACGTGCAATGAGAGACAGAACATAGAGAACAATGGGGGAGGGTTCTAACATCTGTCTACCTCTGGCTCCACAAACACCAGAATGGGCGAGTACCCCTTAACGTGTACATGCACACACACACACACAAGCACACACTCACATGCACACACACACTCATGTCACATCACAAATCTAAAACTATAGAACGACAATAAGAAAATATTTATGTCACACTTTATATATATATGGTTACTAAGTATGAATTAAAGGTAATTAAAACAACAGAAGATATAAATTTGACCTCATAAAATTGAAAGTTTCTTTTTGGGGGTGATAGGAATGAAATCTGGGGCCTTGTGCACACTAGGCAAGTGCTCTAGAACTGGGTCACACTCCAAGGCCCAAAAATTGTTTTTTTGTTTGTTGTTTGTTTTTAAATCACACTGTTAGATAAATGAGAAGGCAAGCCACAGTTTGGAAGAAGGTGGAAATGTCTAAGGTCAGGCCTGGCTTCAGCTCCAGGCTCTGGGAGCAACTGCTGTGTCCAGGGAAATGTCTGTTGTCAATATGAAGAAACGAGCAGGGATCAAGCCTCATCCGTGAGCAGGGAGAGACACGGCCATGGTAAAGAATGCAATGTAGTTCAGTTGATAGTGTGTCTGCCTAGCTTGTAGGAAGCCCTGGGTTTAATCTCCAACAGCACATAAACTGGATGTGGCAAAGTAGGGCTGTAATCCCAGCACTGATGAGCTGGGGGCAGGGGGATCAACTCCAGATCATTTTCAGCCTCAGAGGGAGCTAGGAGATAGAACCATGTTAAGAAATGAAAGAGAGGGGAAGAGATGAAGTGAGGAAGGAAGGAAGGAGGGAAGGAAGGAAGGAAGGAAGGAAGGAAGGAAGGAAGGAAGGAAGGAAGGAAGGAAGGAAGGAAGGAAGGATAAATTTAATGTGAAAGAATCCCCCAGGCCTCCAGAGAGCTCCACAGCACTCAAGACACTGACCAGCTCCCACTCTGCAGAATTAGGCTCCTAATCCACATGTGACAGATCTCATCCAGGCTTCTCGTGCTGATAGTTCTTGAATTCAATGTGCAAATGGAATGGGCCCCAAGGGCAGGGGTGTCCCACTCCTGGCAGGCTCAGATCCAAGCACAGCATTCAAACTGCATATGTGCGGGACTCCAAAGTACATGCAGATAAGAGAGGTGCACACAGGTCATGCACATGTGTGCCTTCTCACACATCTGTGCATGTATGTGTGCATGTGTATGCCCCACCCCCCTACCCTCCTGAATGTGCATATCACAACTCAGCGTCCCAGCTGTGCTCGGCTGCCTTTTCTTCCAACCTGCTATTTAACACTCCTGAGCAAGTGTGGAAGCCATTGTTACTACTCACAGTTCCCAGCCTCTTTTGCAGACCACAAGTGCTGGGTCCACCTGCACTCAGCCCCCAGAGCCACATCTCCCGAGAAGAGTCTGTGTTATAAATACCCACGAGAACACAAAGCTTTGACACCAGAGGCCAGGGCATGCTTTCTCAAGCATCGCCCGCATAGGGGAGGAGAGCACGGCCCCTGGTTGCCACGACCCTGAAGGTACTTGAGGACATACTCCATTTCTCAAGCCCAGCAGTCCAGACACACTGAGATGGCCTCTGGGTCAGAGCATCTCCCACAGCTATTGAAGAGGCTGCTATAGCCCAGCCCCAGCCCTCGGCCCCCAGCCCCCAGTCCAAAACCACCACTTGCTCCACCCGGAGACCCCAGTCGCCATGCAGCCTTGTCACCAGGAGACAGACAGTCTACAGGAAGCTGCTGCTGGGGCCTTCCCTCACCGGTCAGCTCAAAAAAGCAAGGGGCCAAGGGGCCTGGGTGCTCAAGTGTGCCTCTCGACCCTGAGAGGCTGCCCCCAGCCCCCTCCCTCCCTCCCACCTGCGAAGTCACACAATGACATGCTTCAATAGCACACAGCCTGGGCCTCTGGTTTTCGTTCTGAGTGACCCTGGGAGGCCAAGAACGTGATGGGAGCCCAGCTGAGTGTGATGCCCTGGGGGACACTCAGGCCCCCAGCCCTCGTCACTCGGGCAGCCCGCTCCTCCAGGCAGACAGCTGGCGGACTCCACCGAGCTGTGCCCCTCAGCCATGAGGCCCTGCAGCTCATCCTCTTACCCCCAACGCAGCCCCCAAGCAGCCCCCAGGTGCCCCACTGCAGAGGGGGTGCCAGGGCAGTCTACTCAGCCCACCCCACTATATTATGTCAGCTGTTAGCCAGCACTTAAAGCGAAGCGCTCCAGCTGGCCAGGGTCAGATGTAAAAACAAGGGCCTAACAAAACCCGGCCACCCCCCAGCTACTCTGAACTGGAGACCCCCACCGCATGCAGCACTCACTGAGGAGGCTCTGTCCAGCCTTGGGCAGAGCATAAAGGAAACACCTGTCCCTGGCCGGCACACTCTAATCCCACTAAACCCGAGTGGAGAACCACCCCCAGCAGGCAGCTCCCACCCCAGGTCTGACTTTTGTGCTGGGCCTAAAGGAAGGATGGTGGAGAAGGGAACCCTCTGATCTCAGGAGTGGAAGCCTCCTTGGGCCCCAGCCAGATCCAGGTTACTGAAAGCACAGTGCCTGAAGACAGCACCCCCCTTACCCTCACCCCAACACACACCCCTAGTTCCTGGAGTCTGAATAGGAACCGGCCTGCCTTAGGGTCCTTGGCTCCTGAACGGTTGTCCCCCTTTAGAAGGACAGGAGGCTCCTGCCACAGGAAGACCTTTCCTACCGACACTGGAGCCCTACGTAACCCTGCCATAAGCCAGGACCCCCAAATAACCACTGGGAGCCCCATACTTGGCCACCCAGGCTGATTTATCACTACTTACCAACCTGGAGCTGAGTCAGCACAATTGTTAGAAAAGGGCAGGGGGAGTAGGGGGTGAAGAGAGGGGAGTATAAGACCACCCAGATACTTGGAGGCCCTGGGAGGGGGCCAGGAAACTATGTACACACTACACATGAGTCACGTACGTGTGTGTGTGTGTGTGTGTGTGTGTGCGCGCACGGGTAGATCTTGGGGCTAAAACAGAACTGTAGATTGGGAGTGGGGTGGGGGTGAGGGGGTGAGAGGGTCACTCCCATTGATTCTGTCCCCATGACAAGATGCAGTACAGGAGTGGAAACTGACCCACAAGGGAACAGTGAGAGCTAGTGCCAAGGGGTCTTCTTGAGGCCATGAGACCCTGCTGCCAAGCACACGCTTCTCTTTCCCTTTGGGCTCAAAGTCACCAGGAAAGGGTGTGGAGAACAGCCCAAAGGGAGAGAAACAAGAAGCAGGCCCTGCAAACCCAGGTAGGCCATGGCTTTGCACCTACAGAGCCAACCACAGGCAGGCCCTGCCTGCATTCGCACCACCCTGCCTAGAAGCCTCGGACTAATCCCCACATGCCAGGTAGTGAGGAATGGGTGGCATCCTTCTAGAAGGTTCCCACCATGTCTTACTGTCCTCTCCTTCTGCCCCAGGCTCCTCAGGATTTTATCCGGTTCTGAACAAATGTGCTACGTGATGATTCTTGCCACTGCACACGGCTCCGCTCTGGTTTCACAGAGGATGCAGACACCAGAGCTATGTCCTGCAAGACCCTCCACACTAAGGCCTAGGAGGCTCAGGAAATCTGGTGGCAGCTGAGGATGCTGGCTTTCCTGCTCTTACAGTGTGCAGGCCTTGTAAAAGGAAGCCGCTGCCTCCAGGGCAGGGTGATGGCCAGTTTAAACCCCATAAACCTGAGGACCTAGGATCCATGGCTCCTAAACTGTGTCCACTGTGATAGAGAAGGCCTGACCTGCCATTTCCACCCTCTCAGATGTGTCCCATGCATCCTACTTTCAAAAATAAAAGCAACCTAGGAGAGGAAGAGAAAGGCTGTATTTTAGTTTACAATTCCAAGTTACAGTCCATTGTTGCGGGGAAGTCCAAGTGGGAACTTTAGACAGTCAGAGTCGAGAGCAGAGTGCAAAGAATGCATACTTGCTTGCTTGTGCTCAGCTTCAGTTCTCCACTACCAGTCAGACCAAGAGGTCCTAGCATCCACAGTGGGCTTCCCACATCAATTAACTTAATTAAGACAATTACCCCACAAACACACCCACAGATCAGCCCAATGCAGACCATCCCCCACTGGGAGTCTTTCCAAGCAATCCTAGGTTGTGTTGAGTTGACCATTAAAGCCAACTATGACAGTAACGAGGGAGAACGCCTTCTTCTAGGAGCATACACTGACTTTCTAAAGATAAGGGACAGGGACATAGTCCCAGTGTCTTTGGAAAGCCCCACAAGATGTATTTAAAGAGAGAGAAAAGTGACACAAATGGAGTAGAGAAAACCACTTAGTGGCCCCAGGCAGAGTCATCTGAAGTGGCATGAACTAGGAACAAGTGTCGTGTGTGTCAACATGGAAATACAGAAGAAAGACACTGTGAAACCAAAGTAGCCACAAGCCATCCTGAGCCGCAAAAGACCAGTGTGGGATAGTGCAGCACACCCATGTGGTCCAGAGACATTAGCAACTTAAGTGCCATTTTAGTGTCCACGGATCATTAGAAACCAAGAGGGTCAGGAGTTCAAGGCCATTCAAAGTTGCCAGATGTGGTGGCACGTGCCTCCAATCTCAGCACTCGGGAGGCAGAGGCAGGTAGAGCTCTTTGAGTTTGGAGCCACTCTGAACTACACAAGGTGTTGTCTCAAAACAACAACAACAACAATAAAAATAAAGCATACCAGCAACCGCTATTCTGCACATTCTCCTTCTGAACAGAATGAGGGACTGGACAACTTTCTCAAAGGCCATAAAACACGTGCTGTAGGTTTCAAGGGCCACACAGTCTCTATCCTGGTTTGTAAAACAAACAACCAAACCAAACCAAATCACAGACGAGTCCACAATCCTGCCTGCTGACTATGTGCTACCATGCCCTTCTTAGCCCCTAGCAGGCAGGGTTTCAACACTCCAGCCAACCCCTACATTCTCTAGCAGCTGAAATGGAGAAGATATTGGGATCTGCCCACCATTTCTGCCCCAGCTCATGGGCACCATAATACAGCATGTGAAAGACACTGGGCAGATAGGAGGCAAGAGGCTTTGCTGCACACCAACATAGCAGGCATTTCTAGCAATCCAGCAGGACATATAAGCTCTGTGCCCTACCAGTGGGACTGTTTTGCACAGCTTGGAGACCTTGAGGTCCTTAGGAGCAGCCCAGCCCCGTCCATTCACCTATGTCATCCACCCATCCCCAGACTAGGCGTGACATCCTCCCACCTAGACTAACCCACAGATCAACTGTCTTCTTAGAGAGAGGCACCAACAGTTCGGGAGAGTACCCCCAAGCCTCCCAAGCCTCTGGATGCCCTGGGGGCTGCAAACAGAGCTGAGCCCATGTCTGCTCCATTATCCCCCAACAGCCCTCTAGGGACTACACGCAGATGGCATGTAGCTTCCATGTCTACAGGACCCCAAGGTGTGAGTTCTGGGTGTGAACTTGAAGCCCTTGTCCCATTAGCACGCAGCCTGAAACACAGTTGGAGCTTCACAGCTACTCTCTTCCTCAATGAATGTAGGAGAAAACAACTCAATCAAAAAAAGGTGGGCATCTCATGGGGAATATCTTTTAAAGTGGCAAAGTGACAGCTGGAGCAATAGGACCTTGTGTGCTGAGGACATAGGGATAGAAAGTTCTGGTACAGTCGGGCGGTGGTGGCGCACGCCTTTAATCCCAGCACTTGGGAGGCAGAGGCAGGCGAATTTCTGAGTTTGAGGCCAGCCTGGTCTACAAAGTGAGTTCCAGGACAGCCAGGGCTATACAGAGAAACCCTGTCTCGAAAAACCAAAAAAAAAAAAAAAAAAAAACAAAAAAAAAAGAAAGAAAGTTCTGGTCCTGTCTCGAAAAACAAAACAACAACAACAACAACAAAGAAAGGTTCTGGTCCTGAGAGGGACACAATGTTTCCTCAGAGGACCCAAGAGCCCAGGAGAGAGCTGGCAACACTACTGGGTACACTGTTAGCTGGACAGCATCTCTAAAGAGCCCTGAGAACTAGATCTCTCCAAGCAGGGAGCTGGGGCCCCACAGGAAGTCAGATCTTGGGCTTGGCAGTGGAAAACTCAGGCTCCCTGCTGGTCTCCTGACCTTGTGCTGCTGCAGCAGTGACTCAACCTGCAGAAGTCTTCTTCCCTCCGCTGCAAACTAGTCTTCAGGGACAGAGATAGAGTAAGCATACTGACTCTCACGAGTGCAGCTAACAGGTGTGATATTAACGCCCCCATAAGAGATCTCAGACAGAACACCAGACCAGGCAGTGGGACACATGGCCAAATGCAGTGCAAGCAGCAACGGTACACTAGGTACAACCCAAGGCATGTCTCAGCCAAAAAAACAGGATACCCGCTGCGACTCCAAGCAACAGAAGATCGAGAGCTAAGAGCAAGCTCTACAACAGATAGACCGTGAAAACAAACTAAACCAAAGCAAAACCTAGACACAGCACCAAGACATGAAGCTAGGCGCTGAATTTAACGCCAATAAAGTCTCCACTGGCAGGAAAGGGTGTGAAAACGAATGCAAGAACATGTGAGGCCCTGCTGAGTGTGAATGAGGGTCTGGGACCTGGGGAGCTGACCCTGTTCCACTTGAAAGTAGGACCCAGCAAGGGCTGTTTTTAAGGGCTCAGAGAGCCCACCGGATCTCATTTTGCCCCTGGGAAACTGAGGCCTGCCAAGAGAGTTACAGAAAGCAAGGGCGGGCCAGGAAGGGTCCAGCTGCAGGGAGGTGGGTCGCCCCTGCGGGGCCAGGGAGCCTCACAGTAAGGGAGGAAACTGGAGAGATGACCTCATCCCCCAGGCCTCCGGCCGCGCGGCTCACGGGTTTTAACCGCAGGCATGGCGGGACAGTTCCCTGGTATGCGGGCCGTGGGGCTCACGGAGCTGGAGTGTGTGCTAGGACTTTTTCAATGCAGCTGTCTTTGTGTGGGATTTGAAAACAAGCTGGGGTTTGAGAGACAAAAAACAGCCCTGCACCTGGGCCTGGCCAGGGTCTCCTATTGCAAGGAGGGGTGGGTGGGTTTGGCGGCGTGCATGCACATTCAGCAGACTTGCACGTACACGGCGTGCACACACATGTGCGCCACGTCTACAGATGTACATACAGCTTGCTCTAGATTCAGAGGCCGGATTGGGGGCTGGGCAGCGAGGGGGGGGCGGTGTCCTCCTTGGGACCACAAACAAGTTTCAAGGCCAAGCACACCTACAACACCCCTGATCAAAGTTCTAGCCAGACCCTGGCCTGGCAGGGCCCAGTTTTCTCCAAGAACAGCTTTTCAGACCCACAGAATATGCCTGGCTCAGCAGAATGCTTAATCCCTCGGAGGCCGCCTGGCTTCCTTGGCCCTGGCTGAGATAACAGGGCTCTGGCACCACGAAAGCCAGGCGCCGAGGCAGGAGTACCGGCGCTGGGGTTGGGGAACACAGCCTCGCGTGACTTCTTCTTCACCATTTACCCAATGTGCTCCCAGAATCCCTCACAGAGCTCCCTTGCCCTGGGCCCCCGTGGGGCACCGCGGGCTGTGGTTTGGGCTCCCGCGCTCAGCACTCTGGGCTCGGCCCAAGGGCTGCTGGAATGTGTGTAACAAGAGCGCCACCTGGTGTCTCCACAGCTCGTCAGAGGCTGCCCTGTCCTTAGCCCAAAGGCTGAAATAAACATCTTTGTTTTTCACCCAACTCCGGTCCACAGCACGTAGCAGCTGCATTCTACACTATGTCCCCCAGCCTGAGGCTCCAACAGCCATTCTCACCCTAGAGGCCTGGAATCCACAACCATGATATCTGCGTAGGCCTAGGACACATGCACCTTTCGAAGGCCATGAGCCATCTGCAACAGCAAGCACACAACTCCTCCTTACCTAACCCTTTGACCAATCATCATGTCTTCTAGGAAGATATCACCACCCTATATACAAGGTCCTTTGAGCCATACACTTCTTCACTGGTCCATATGTCCAGGCTGGACACACGCCTACCTCACATCTGCTACCCCAACACCATGGTCATGACTCATGGTCACTAGACACAGCCAGCTCAAATCCTGGAAGGTATGGCCTCTAAAGGCTAGCATGTGAGGATACAGCTTACGAACATGGCAAAGTGGGGGACAGACAATGGCTCAGCAGTTAAGATCCCTTGCTACGCTGGCAGAGATTCTAAGTTTGGTTGGGTACGCATGTTCGGCTGTTCACAATCGTCTGTAACTCCATCTCCAGGGGATCTGCCACATTATCTTCTAGATTCTGTGAGCATTGTGCACGCACGCGCGCATGCGCACACACACACACACACACACACACACATACACGGGATGGGGCAGGGAGAGAGAGGCTTTAAAATAATGTGGCAAAACCAAATGAGGAGGTTAAGACTAAAGCCAACTATACTTTCATCCCTATACTTGATAGTTGGAGACACTGAGGTTCAGGGGTATCATTGTATCCTTAGGGGGCATGCCTGGGAACAAGACTTAAAAAGAAGGGGGTTGTGTATCCTACTCCATATATACACTCTGAGCAGCCGAGGTGTTGAGCCTCCCTCCGCATAGTAGAAAAGTGTGAAAGAGATGTGAGCCTACACAAAGAAGCCCGTCATCACATCCAGGTTCCCAGAAAAGAGCAGAGGGGAGTTCCAGAAGGGAGTGTGCAGCGTTGACCGGAGGTCAGTCCTAATAGTAGGAAAGCGACCCTGCTGGGTATAGCGTTTGTGCAAAGGTCCTGAGGCAGCTGGGAGTGAGAGATGAGGAGGGAAGGGAGGTTTGGAGATGGGGGGTGTGTGTATGCTTAAATGTGTGACACCCTGAGGACTATGAGGGAGAAGTTGGAAATTATCCCAAACCACCCAGGGAGCGTCTGGGACACTCAGGTTTTTGTTCTATAAAATCTCTTCTTAGCTGTTGTGGGGCAGGGAGGGTCCAGGGAATGAGAAGGGGACAAAAGAGGTAATGAGGTCACTGCCCTCACAGTGGTGGACAAAGAGCCACTTCTGGGAAGCAGAACAGACTGGGGAGGGGCTGCCTTGGGAGTGGGGACCCGCTCACACTGAGGGAATGGAGGAGGGGGGGCCCACCCACCCACCCACGCCTGCCTTTGCTTTAGGGTTGTTGAATCTGTGTTCACAATTCCAAAAGTAGCCACAAGATGGCAAGTAGGCCCCAGAAAGAGCCTGGCCTGAGGGAGGCAGCAGAAGCCACCAGGAAAGGGAGCCTAAGTCAAAAGTTACTGGGGTAACCACCCCAAGTCTGGAGCTACCAGATGAGAAATGGAGTAGGTGCATTCACAGGCCCACACACATGTGAACATGTGTTGACACATGAACATACAGTACCATCTATGTGTAGGCATGAACATAGCTACACATGAAGATACACAATACAATGTATACATTCACAAGTGCACAAGGATACACAAAACCAAGCACAAGGCCTAATGTGGATATTACACATGTAAATGTCCACTTACACTCTCACACATGCTCAGACAAAACACACACTTACCTGAAGACACAGCTATATATAGGAATGTGTCCATTTGAATACATGGGTCTATGCATATGTGAATACATTTACATAAGTGCATATATAGACTTGTACTTGGGAGACCTCCCAGGGGAATGTTCTGACACCCAGGCCCTTCTCAGCATGGGAACCATTTTGGCCTAGGCTCTCCAGACCAAGTCCCAAACTAAGAACTATAGAAACCTAGTTCTCTGAAAAAGAACCTGGGCCATTCCCCTCAGCAGTAACCAGGAGCTATGTCCTCTCATAACATAGCCAGAGACTTGACCTCATCCATGTAGCAGCCACTTCTGTACTGGGCAAGGGAGCAATTCTGACAGGAACCTGTGGGGATAGCATCACACATAAAACTAAAGAACCCAGGGCCCTCTTCCCCACCTTGGTTCTACAAGAGAATACAAGGGCCATGTGAACTTCCCCAACCATATCTAAGAGCTCCATCAGACAGGTATTGAAAGATTATACTTTGGGACTAAGGGATGTCATCCAGGAAACTGAGGCTAATCAGCTAACACATCACAGAGAGATGCCAGCTAAGATTTGGTGGCATCTTTCCAGCCACATGGAGCCAACTAGGGAATAGGCAGACTGGCTGGATGTGGCTTCTGGAAAAACTTGAGGCCCTGACCCAGACTTGAAGCCCAGGGACCATAGGTACAGGAACTTGCACCTCTGTTAAGTGTAGGGTCATCATAGGCTAAGGCCCATATTAAAAAGTCCCAGAAAACTTCAGAAGAGAAGTCGCCCTCTAGTGACCACAACTTCCAATCACAGCTTGCCACTGTCTGTTAGCAGCTGCCTAAAACCACATGTGCCTAAACCACAGTGACATCCCAACCCCAGAGGCAGGCACACCGCTGGCTGGCACCACAGCCATCATAGTTAATACTTGGTACCAGGTGTGCCCTGGATTGAACGCATTGACTTTTGGGCTGGGAGTGAGGAACAAGAAATTTGCAAGGTGCCCCTGAATTTTGCTGCAGAGCCCACTGTAGGGTATGAACCCTCCAGTGGCCTGTAGAGAACTAGGCACTACTAGGCAAGCCTCGTGTTTGATTTGGTCTACAGTGAAAACGCGTGTACTATGGAGTTTTGGGAAAGGGGCCCGTTGGAATGAGCAGCAGGGGTGGAACAGAGCAGTGCCTGCCTCATGCTTCCCTGGAGACTCCTAAAGCCATTGGCAGTATCACACATGAATACTCAAACTTGAGGAAGAAGGCACCCACCACACACTCAGGCCAGGACCAGAGACCTCTATAATCCAGGAAAAGGATCTTTCCTGTGGCTCAATCTCTAGAAGCCATAAAGGAAAGATAAAGTTGATACATGAAAAAAGGGTGTGGCTGAGCAGCCATCACTGTGCTTCAAGACTTAGCAGGACAAGCTGCCCAGCTGACAGAGGCTGTATATAGATAACACTGAGGAACACCTAAGTCCCCTGTGCAGAAGGTGAAGGGCAGATAAATGTGGCCCTTGTTCCCTGTAAGGGTCGGGAACATCCCATCACAGAAAAAAAACCACAAGTGCACCCAAGCAGAAAGACACCAGGCTGCACCATTCTGGGCTTTACCACCTGTTGCCATCTTGTCCCCATAGTCCCAGCCATGCGGGCCTCCACCCATCTTCCCAGAAGCATCATAGATCCATCAGCATTGCTTCTAAAGGCCACATTTGGCCCAGCAGAGAATGGTGATACATGGGGTGTCTACCCTCATGGCTCTTGATTGCCCTCACAGAACAGGGTCTGCCTCAGTTGCTTCAGTGGATCCTAGCCCTGTTTGAAGGACTAATATCTACCAGATCAACAGTACCTCAGCCCCTCAAAGCATTTGAGTTCACACACAACAGGGCACCCTGAAGACGCAGTTGGCTCTTCACAGAGTTCAGGGTCATATGAGACAGTCCCCATGCCCTTCACAGAGTGTGGAATCCTAAAAGACAGTCTCTAAGCCTCTCACAGTACATGGGTCCCACAGGACAGTCCCCAAGCTCCTTGGAGTGTAGCTGGAACCTGGTATTTGGAAATTCCATTCCTCAAACTTTCCACATGTGGCTCTATGCTGGGACAGGGCACACACCCAGGTCTGGCCTGCAGAGAGCTGTGTACAAAGGTAGTTGTAGTACCCACCAGGACTGTCACGATGGCCTTGCCAGAAATGATACATGAAAGTCCCCTGAGATGAAAGGCCCACCCCAGTGACTGAATTAGAATTGGGCTAGGACACCAGCAGGGCCCATGAGTCAGTCAGCAATAACACACACAAGAACCACCCAGCCCTAGGCACTGTCCCCACCCCTCAGTGCCACTGTATCCATGTCCTCCTGTCCTCTCTCTGGGCCTAGGTCAGAAATTCCCCACACAAAGGGACCCTTTCTATTCTTCCTGCATCTTCAACACATGGCCCAGGGGCCTGATAGGCATGGATGCAGGGGAATTGCCCTGTTTGATAGCCCAGTAGCAGGGTGGTGGAGACCAGGAGTGGGTGATTCTACCCTTCCCAGCCCTCCTCCACCTCTTCCGGTTGCAGTGATGACATTTACTGATGGGCCCCGGGTGCCTACATACCATCCAGAAGAGGGTCCCGGTGGCCAGAGCGGCATACTGCTCAATAGTGGACAGGACACTGAAGATGAGGCAGACCAGAACAATGAGGAAGCTGTGAGACAGGGGACATACAGTCAATGCCTGAGCCAGCTTCCCTGCCACCTCCCTCTCACCCAACACCCCACATGCAAGATCTTTAGTGCTGGCATTTCCAGGAATTCCTTAGCTAATGCACTCAAACATGGGATCCATGGGATGGGAACCATTTACCATGTGAGGACTGACCCCAGATTGGTGTCTCAATACACACTGACTTTGAACATGCCACACTGTGCCATTTCAAAAGCAGCCAATACACAGGAACGGTACACAGCCTGGTGGCCATGGCCTTAGGGACAATGGGTCAGCATATCCAAGTATTCAGTATAACCCCCAGTATATCCAAGAATCTTGGTGTACAATTGAAGTTCAGAAGTGCTATTTTTACGAAACAGGAGCCTTCATCCCCAGGAGTGCAGGGGGATAGAGTCCCTTAGCCAATGGGGAGACACAAGAAAGGAAGGCCAAACACAGCCTGACCCTGTGCCCTGAGGACACCCATAAGTCATAGCTTTTACACTGAGGGTACAGTTGCTGCCTGCTCTGATTCCAAGGGCACTGGAAGATAAGTCTCCCTTCCACTAAGCTCTCCATCCCTGGGTGTCATCATCCAAGGTGGCCCTCAAAGTTGCTCCCACTTTGGGGAGGGTGTAGATTATTAGATAAGGAGATGCTTTGGGGAGCTTCAGAGACTCTACACACCTTCATGGCATGTTCTTGGGAATCAGAATAGAAGTGGGGAGCTGATGCATTGTCCCAGGGCTACAAGAGGGACAGACAGAGAAGGTATACACAAAGTCGTCAGGGCCCCAGCACAGTTCCTGTCCTCAACAAAGGAACCCACACACTCCATCAATCCTATATCAGGTTTTCCCAGTATGTAAGGCCCAGACCACCAGCCTCAGGCTCAGCCTCCCAGAGGGCACACAGCAGCAGTAGCCTGACTCAGTCACCATTTCCTGGAAGAGGCACAGCTCAGATCTCCCACATCTCTTAAGATTGATTTCATCCATTCCTGGCCTCTGCAGCCACCGCTAGAGGCTCAGAAGACTGACAGGCAAAGCCCCCCCCCCCCCATTTCCCCCTTCTACCTGCTCTGCCAGGTCAAAGCCTGCAGTCATAGCTTACTATGCCTCCCCCAAGACAGACACTCATTGTCATGCCCATTTGCTCTGCGATGCAGAGCACATTCCAGCCTCCTCTTGTTCCTCCTCACCCCGGCCCCGGTGCCAACTCCACCACCTCCAGATCCCCCACATCATGCCCAGTGTGGTACTCCAGTGGTACTCTGTCCCCCTCTTACTGGTATTGAGGACCTGATGTTACTGCCCTGTCTAAAGGCAGAGACTTAGGTTCCTACAGAATGGTCCCATATCATCTGCAGAAGTTGCTCCAGTACCCACCCTGCCCCCATGACACCTTAAACACAACACTTATGGCCAAACAGCTCTGCCAAGTCCTAGTGCCTACAGCTACAACCAGGCAGTGAGCAGCCTCAGAACAGGTGACTAATATAGAGCTTGGTGTACAGAGGTCTTGGTACCCTAACACATACATACCTCCATTTAATCCCAAACTCTTACCCTACTCACCAGACCTATGGTAACCTCACATCACAGTAGGCAACGTCTCCATTTGGCACTGATCCCTGGCCAACACCCACACCAGGATTCTCACATAGAGCACACATCTGATTTGGCCCCAGCAGAGCCTCCAGGTGGGCTTCAGTCCTTGCCATTCCCCATCTCTACCACCATGAATTCCTCATAGGCCTAGGGCTCTGACAGCAGCCAGCCTCTAATCCTGGCACCCAGTGCTCTACACAGGATTGTTTCCTCATGTCCACTCTCCTCATGGACTTAAGGACTCCCCCAGAACAGCACAACAGGACATGCAGGTCCTCCTTGGTCCCCCAGTAGTGTTCCTCCTGACTAGTGGTAACCACACTGACTGTTGGCCCACATCTATCTCCTGGTACTGATCATATGGAAGCCCCTTGTAAGCTGAGCAAGCCACATCAGATCCTCAGGAAGCCATAGCTCTTATGTGGACACAGCAAACACTAGGTTAAGTGGGAGCCCCTCTGCTGTCCATCCACAGATTAGATGTCCATCCATGCCTGCCAGAGAAGTCTAACTTTAGACATGTATCCTCAACTTCTTTCAGAGACTGTTGTGGCCTTTTGAGACTCAATTCCTCGCTGACTAGACTCTGCTCTCTCCTCAGACTGACTCTTCACAGAGTGGGGCCTCACTAATCCAGGGTGTGTGTTGTTTTGATTTCCAGCAGGCAAGGAAGTAGGGTTGGGCTCATCTCTAGGCAATAGTAGATGCCCCACCCCAGACCATCGGTTACACATGGAGCCAGAGAGCGACTAGCATGAAGAAACGCAGCCTTTTCTGGCTGCCCCTCCACAGTGACATAGTCAGGCAGCCCCTACTTCAGATTCCCACTTGGCACATTAGCAGCTTAGGTCTACCCCCTCTTGGAACTGTGGGTTGAGGCACAGTGCACAGCCCTCAGTGTCTCAGCACCTAGAAGTGAGGGAGTGACTTTACCCCAAGGTCTTTGAGAAGCCCCCAAACTCCTGGCATCAGTACACATGTAAAGATATGGTGAAAACTTCCTGCTGCTTCCCTGGGTTCCCTAAAGCGCTCGCTCTCTCTCTCTCTCTCTCTCTCTCTCTCTCTCTCTCTCTCTCTCTCTCTCTCTCTCTCTCTCTCTCTCTCTCTCTCTCTCTCTCTCTCTCTCTCTCTCTCTCTCTCTCTCTTTCTCTTCTCTTCTCTTCTCTCTCTCTCTCTCTCTCTCTCTCTCTCTCTCTCTCTCTCTCTCTCTCTCTCTCTCTCTCTCACACACACCAGGGTACAATGTAGCCAGGTCCTGTCACACCTGGCCACAGTTTGACAGAATAGCACTAGTCCCTCAAGAATCTGACAGGTCACAGTGTCACCGTGCTAGAACCCAGCTCCTATTTCAGAGGGGGACATTGAGGTTCCTGGAGCTCCTGAGGTCACTCAGGTTGAATCACAGTGGTGCCAATGATAGATCTTAATAGACTTTCAATTCTTTATTGCAAGGGTGACAACTTGGTCTTTCAAGCCCTCCAGAGCCTCGGCTCCAATATGGAATATAATAGCACTGGCACCTGAGGACCAGAGAGCTTATGTGTAGCAAGGGAACAGAATCTTCAAATAGACCACAGGGGGAGGAATGGCTGTCATAGGCCACCCTGCCCATGTCTGCAGGGGGATCGGGGCCCCAGCAGGGCTGCAGCCTTCGGGTGGAAAATTCCAACTGCTTGGAAGGAAGGTATCAAAACAAGGAGGCTGTGTAGAAGCCCCTCTCCTCTCCAGTTACTCCCACACGGCAGTAGGGAAGGCCATGGACACAAAGACCAATCCTGGGGTAGAGGTATAGAGTAGATAAGTCCCCAGTACAGACAGGAAACCACCTAGTTCTCCACAAGGTGGGCAGGGGCTAGGCAACACAACCACCAAAGACAGCCCATGCTAACCTGCCCAGGAACCTTGAAGTTGGGGACAATGGTGGCAATCTGCCCCCATGTGCTGGCTGCCTTTTAGCCTCGAGTATTCCGAAAGCTAAACAGTTCTTCAAATATTTGAACACATTGGGCTGCCCGAGAAAGGGTTATATAGCATAGTTTATTTTTTATCTACTCCTGATAAATGAGTTTTATCTTATTTGCTACTTTATCTGTTCCTGCCCTGGGTGGGGCTGAGAGCCTCAGAGAGGCCGAACCAAGGATCCCTGCCTTTGGGGAGCTCGTGGGCCAGATGCCCAGGTCACCCACTCCTGCCTCTATAGGACAGTTGCCATCCCTCCACCGTACCTCCATAACCCAGAGCCACAAGGTCAGGCTATCATAAGGTGCTATCCACATCACCCACCCCTAGCAGCAGCAGAAGAAACTGAGGCCTGGGGAAATGCCAGTGTCCCTGGTTACAGACTACATGTTCCTAAGAGGGTTCACTGTGCAGGGTATGAAACAGAAGGTTCTCAGGAACAATACCCTGCTTGTTCCGCTCTCACCAAATCAAACTCATCGGCCGTGACCGCAGCCCAGCCCTGAGGGACGTCCAAATGCCTTATCGGACATCACTTCAATATCTCTGCGCCCAGGTGCCCTGGGAACCCAGAAGAAGACGGCATCCAGCCAACCCTGTGTGGCTGCCCAGCAGAAGGCATGGGAGCACAAGGAACAGTGTGGGGAGCACAGACAGGCCAGCTATGGCAAACTTGGAGATCTCCTCCATACATGTTAGGCCCTTGACCAGTAACTGATCTTTAAAAAGCCAGAGCTGGGTCTAGACCCATGGGCAGCCAGACCTGCTCAGGCACAGGCCTGATGGTGATACTGTCCCATCCCACAGCACCTAATCATGCCATCAAGGAGGGTAGTGCTCTATGCATGCAAATAGCAAAGGGTCTCCCCAGAGAAAGGGACTGTCAGCCTAGCCACCATCAAATTTCCAGCACCCAAAACATGGCAGTGAAACATCTCAAGAGGCCTCAAACCATTGTATCTGCATATACAATCATAGTGTGAAGTTCCCTAAAACTGTTGTTAGGCTGGGGCTGGAGGTGCTGTGCACAAAAGGGTAGAACTTGAGGACACTTGGGAAGATAAGCCAGGGATGAGATGACACATATTTCAGGATCAGAGGTTACCCTGGGGTTACCAGGTCTGCAGAGACAGAAGGCAGGATGGGGTGTCAGGGGTTGGGAACAGTTTCAGTCTAAAACGACAGAAAGTTCTGGAGGTGGAGGTGAGAATGGCTAGCTACACATTCTGTGGGTGAGCTTCACACTACTGGCATAAGCACACAGACACAGCCAGGCCTTGTGTCTCACCACAACTAAAATAGATTTAAGAAAGAAAACCAGGGGCTGGGGGCATGACTCCATGGCCAAAAGTGCTTGCTGCTCTCCCAGATGGTCAGAGGTTCAGTTCCCAATGCCTCTGTTGGGTGGCCTCCAGCTCCAGAGGCTCTGATGCCCTTGTTTAGCATCACCCATTTTGGTTCACCCATACATGCATGCACATGTGTACATACAAATTAAAAAAGAAAAAAAAACCAAGCAAATGGATTTGATAATAGAATTTGAGCTGGCTAAGTACACTGACCATGGGCTATAATTGAAGCTATCAACATCCAAAGGCCCCTTGGGGGCAGCTCTCCACAGGCCAAGAAACAGTCAACTAAAAAAATCTAAGGTACCGTGAGCCTTTGTATGCACGACACCCATGGACTAAATCCTTATGTGTGAGCCCTG
This sequence comes from Mus caroli, assembly GCF_978045245.1. NCBI lineage: Eukaryota > Metazoa > Chordata > Mammalia > Rodentia > Muridae > Mus > Mus caroli. The sequence continues at coordinate 2,203,624 of NW_028227263.1, forward strand.
AGCCATGCGTTTGCTATTGTATGTGTAGCACTGACTTTGCTATTGTTCCACAGAGAGTGACTTGGAAAGATTCCACACTAACCCTCACATACGCTACCTGGAAAGGGAAGCCTAGAGGGGGACCCTACTAACTCACTGCCATCACCCACGCTCATGCCCACCTGGACTCCCAGCTGCCTGACTTCAGGTTAGATATAGACATGTCCCAGGATACTGGACTTCTAGAGGGGACAATAGGCTTAGGGATATCCCAGGAAGGATGGTACCAATAGCAACTGTCAGATGAATAGAGCTGGCAGGGGTTGGAAGACTTCAAGGTAGCCACTTGCTTACAACACAGCCTCTCCAATGTGCTGCTCAAGGTAGAGCCTAGGCCAGGGTTACGTCCTAAAGGGACATACCTCAGTGCATGCTGAAAACCCAAGGTGTGCCAGAGATTGATCAGTTTCCCTTAACTAAGCCCTGGGTGGAAGAAGTCCAGAGGAGACACAGGGGAGTGATGGTTGGTCTCAGGCTCAGTCCACTTATGCATATTTAGAAGTTCCTGGATTAGGGACAACAAGATATAGCCACCTGTGAGGCGAATAAGGTCCAAAATTGTATAGGGCACACACAGGGCCACATAAACAGTGAGCTCAGGCTGGCTACACAGGCCACAGTGCTCAGAATAGGAGAGCCACCTCATTCTACATGCTATTCTGGGCTACCTCACCTCCTCTATTTGAATGGCCACCTCCTGTTCACTCAGATCTCATTGGGCACCTTCTGAAGGGACAGTTGACCTTGGGTAGGGGTATACCAGATAGCCCAGGTTCTCACATCCTCAGTGGCAAGAGCTTTTTCTACATGAGGCCACACCACAGGCTTCAAGAATATCTTTGAGGCCTTTGAGTTTATCATGTAACCTACGTCAAGCCACCCAACAACAGTGATTCTCAGAGGATCATGAATTCTTAAACATCAAGATCAGTTGGTCCAAAGCACATAATGCTGTTACAGGCTTATGGGTGCTCAACCTTTTGACTCCATGGCAGCATATTGTCATCTATAAAGTCCACACAGAACTGTGGGACTAACAAGCAAAAGGAAATCTTAAAATCTTAAGTAAGTTTATGATTTGTGGGAGGGTCACATTCATAGCTGTGTTGGGACACACAAAGCCTGCAAGTTGTGGGTGGGAGGTGCTACATAAGTTAGGGGAGACCCAAACCAGTTGTGCCTCCCACACACCTTAGGCTGATACAAGGTCAGCCCTTGCCTGCCTCCCTGAGGGGCCTGGCCTCAGGCTGGTGCCTTTGCCTATGGCTAGAGCTTCTAGGCCTGAGAATCTCCTGGGCCAGCCACTGCCTACTCCCTGAGACTATACTGGCTCTAAGCCCTTTTAGGCCTGGCTCTGGCCATAGTTCATTTCATTAAAATGTTCTGGTAGGAAACACCATCAGTGACTTTATTACTGAGGAAATGAGTGTACTAATTCATTGTCTTGGGAGCCCTTAAATGTGCTGATCTGGAAATGCAAACCCATCAGGAGATTAGCCTCAGCCCGTCACCGAGAGGCCTGCCTCACCTCATAGCACCAAGCTGACACTGTCCCCATGATCTGGCCTAGAAACCCCAGAAAGGCAGAACATCCACCTGACTCTGCAGAGCCCCGCAACCTCCATGCCTATGCACCCCCTCCAAGGCTACAGGGCAGAAACCCAGTGCATCTTGTGCCCTCATTCCAGGGGAGCATCCTCAGTCATCACAGAGTCCTAAGAAATGAGTTGCCCTACCTTCCCAGGTATCTATGTCTGGTGTTCCCCAGCCCACTGATTGCTTGAAAACCTCTGTTCTAGCAGAGAAGCTCTTGGCCCAGTAGGGGGACCCATTGGCTGGCACACATCTGAAAGCCAAGCAGTAGGCCAAAAACACTGTGTGTGTGTGTGTGTGTGTAGTATTTGCTGTTAGTGAGCAATTGTTAAGCTGAGAGGAAGTCTCTGGTCCTATTCTACGGGACCCATGTGTGCACCTGTTCTGACTCTCCAGCTCAGGCAAGCTCTTCACAGCCTCTGAACTGGGTCAGTGCAGGACACAGGACAGAACCCAGACCTGATGCTGGCCAAGTCATTAGCACTGGTCATGAGCAGATGAATGTCCTTGGTGGCTGTCTCTAGATTAACAGGTTTAAGGGTGGCAGTACATCCTATGTCATACACATGACCAAGCCTGATTGTTTAGGTCCTTCTAAAGGCTGCAGAGGTTGAGGCCACCAGGTCACTGAGTCAATGGGACTCCATAGCCACTCTCCATTCAGCTAGACTGCTAATAATAATCAGAACACATGATTTCCACTTTGGAGTACCTTCCCAGGACTCAGTGTCCTTGTCCCTTAACACTCAGAGCAGCACCTGGCATTAGACATCCAATCCTAGTAGCATCACCATGTGTGACCCAGAGAAGCTTGACCCCTCCCAAGCCACTTGTCAGGCAAGGCAACATCCCCAAGCCTAGGTCTCACCTTAATCACACATGTCCACAGCTTGGCTCATAATTTATCCCAGCTCTCAGAATCCAAACTTTACTTCAGCAGAGTCCCCAAGAATAGGCAATGGTGTCACTGTTACACCCTCTCAGGGAGCGTCTTGGTCTTCCTCTCCTAGGTTAGCATTCAGATAGGTGAAGACCATCCTTGGCAAGGGGTTTAAGCCATCTGCACTATCATTTGAAACCTTTTTTGGAGGCTGGGGAGAGCAGCAAGGTACTTGGTCCATAGCATGATGACCGAGTCTGACCCTCAGAACCTATGTTTGAAAAACAAGGCATGGTGATGTGTGCTTATAATTCCAGCTCTGGAGAGGCAGAGAGGCAAGCAGGTTCCTGGGACTCGGTAGCCCAGTAGCTGGTTTAGCCTAATTAGCAAGCTTTGGGCCAACAAAAAGACCCCATCTCAAAAACCAAGACTGACAACCCTTGAAGAAGGACTCTTTTGGTTGACCTCTGGTGCACAACACATACACACACACACACACACACACACACACACCCATTCACACCTTTTTGGAACACTCGAGGGATAGGACAGAGATTTGGGGGGAAGATATGTTCAGATAATGTGCTCAGAGCAGGGAGATAGGAACATTAGCCAGAGTCAGAGGGAAGAGCTGGGAGCACAGCTGTGCTTTGTGGCTAGTGGTTGTATCTGCAGCTCGGAGAGCCTGTGGTGGACCTCTATCTCAGAGCAACTCAGGTTGAGAGTGTGTGTCTGAAGATCTGCAGCCTAATAGGATCTGCCTGTAGGGCCAGACATACATGACTCCCACAGGGAACAGAAACTGCAGCACCTGTCCTGGAGCAGCTGGCACCTGCCCTGGAACTGCTAGTTTTCAGACATGTAAGAGCCCCTGGGGCTACCCCAGCTGGATGGCACCACATAGGGCCAGACTCAAGAATTCAGTTAGCGCTCTCTTACTCCTGCTTCTCTCCCTTGCCTCTTGCCCTCTTGCTCCCCCCTCCATTCCCCACCACCTTCACGTGGTCATGGCCAGCCTCTACTTCTCTACTCTCTCCCTCTCTCTGCCTTTCTCTGCCTCTGCTACTTTCTTAACTCCCCTCCCCATGCCCTAAATAAACTCTATTCTATACTAAAAAAGAAAAAAAAAAGAATTCAGTTAGCAAACAGATCTGAGTCCTCTTAGGAGGTCACAATGGCCCCCACAGAATATGAACCAGAAGCCTCGGGTATGGGAAAAAGGAAACGAACCAGCTAGGAACCAATGTCTTCCTGTAAACTTAGGAGGTACGTAAAGATGGCCTGTCTTTTATTTACAGGATTGAAAAGAGAAGCTCAGAGAGGGTTTATGCCCTTCCCAAAGTCCCACAGCAATCAGTAGTAAGT